>NC_091247.1:219490000-220149000 GCF_042477335.2 Ovis canadensis
TTAAAGGAAAAAAAAAAAAAGATATGTAGGGCAGAGTAGGAAATAAAAAACAAGAACAGTGGAATGACAAAAAGAGAAACCAAAAAATTTTCTAAGCCTGTGATGTGGACAGTATTCCTGTGTAGGCAGAACAATGCTTAACTTAGCACCTTCCACTCTTCAAACCTACACATTTCTGGGTTTGACGATAAACCTGAGACATCTCGTCCACACCTCACTTTACATTTAAGAAAAGCAGGACCCAGAAGTACTGGGATCTTTCCAAGGTCACACAAGTAGAGGATGGGCGAGGGGAAACCAGGTAGATAGCATGAAGTCCACTTTGCTTTCCTTCCACCTCCTCACATCGCTGGGGAGCTTACAGGACGAGCGGATCGGCAGTCCTCAGGTGAGGACCGTGAGTCACAGGGGGTAGGCTTTTCCTGAGTAAAGTGTCTGAGAAAATCAAATACTTTAGGACGCTTCGTTTGGCAGGACCGCGCCGTCCCCCGGCAGCAGTACTGATCGTACAGAAGGGGGCGACGGTGTGGCAGGACCGAGACCGGGGGAACCCGAGGGCGGCGACGCTGGGCGGAGGGGGACGCGGTGACGAGCGAGGACCCTGAGGAGGGGCGCGAAGGTGGCGGTGGGACCACGAGGGAACTCACGCTGCTGTGACTCAACTGCTCTCAGGGTGTTTACTGGTAAAACTCTCACTGGCAGAGGCTGCAAACAACCCACATCATCACTCTTGGGGCGGCGACAGCTTACCTACAGCCTCACAGTAACGGTGCGGGCCTCAGACTAGGAAACCTGCCAGTGCTTCGGCACCACAAACTGGGGCGCCCGACGCGGGGCCGCCTGCCACCCGCGAGGACAGGGAAGGCCGCCGACGTTAACCGCGGACAGGCCGCCGGCGGGGTCTCCGGGCGGTGCGGGGCGGGAAACTCACCTGCCCCCGGAGACCTGGGCACCGGCTGCGCGGCACCGGTCCACCGAGGCGGTAGTGGTTGCCCACTGTCAGCGCCGAACCGCCTCCTACGGCAAGCGGAAGGAGACAGACGCCGAGCGCCCCGCGCGGGGAGTGTGTGCGCGTGTGCACCCGCGCCCGCCATCCCCCAGCCCACCAGCCCCTTGGAAGGCGCCCGAGGTCCGCGCGCGGCCGAGTCGCCCTCCCAGGAGGCTGCGGGACGGCGAGCGGGCGCGGCCGGGCAGGGGCGGGGCTTGCGCTGACGTCGGCCCGGGGCGGGGCTGAGGACTCGCGCAGGGGGCGGGGCGCGGTGACGTCGGGCGCCCGGGCCGAGCTGTGGCGGCGGTGGTAGTGGCGGCGGCGGCGCCCGGGCTGGCAGCGGCATCGGCAGCCCAGAGGAGGGTGAGACGGCCGCGGTGGCGGCAGCTCGGGATCGGGCGGCGCCTGGAGCTTCCCGCCCGTCGCTGGCGCCAGGGCCCTCGGCTCTCCTGCGCCCGCTCCTCCCCACGGCCCTGGCTGGGTCCGGGCAGCGCGCCCCCGGGGAGGGCGGAGCCGTAGGTGAGGCGCGGGGACCCCTCCCCCTCCGCGCCCTGCCGGGGGGATGGGACGTCCGGGAGGGCGGCCCCACCCAGCCCACCGGCGGGTGTCCCTGGACCGGCTTGGGGGGCGGCGACGGCGGGGACCAGTGGGGGCTGTGGGCGGCCGGCTTCAGAGGCGTGATGTTGCGGGCGAGGTGGGGATGTACACGCCTCGGGGAGCCCCGGGAGGCTGGGGTGCGGTCGGGTTGGTCTGGGGTTTGGGTACCGATATGCAACGTTGAGATGAGAATTCTGGTCTCTTCTGTGAAGTAGTAAGATGGGAGATGGAGGGTTGGCTTCCAGAAGGGAGATGAGCTGTGGATGTTGCCTTTGAAGCAGTTGGAGAAGCTATTGCACTAGGTCTCACGTTTCTACTTAGGGCTTTTTTTTTTTCCCCCTCTTTTGGCGGGGTGGGGGTCGAGGAGGGAAGCGACTCCCTCAGCTTTTGGCTCAGGGTGGGGAAATTGTGGAGCGTGGACGGGTTTGGAGTTTTACACCCTTGAAGGGGAGCCGAGATCTTGGGTTAGACAACTTCATTCTGGCAGCAACATTAGGTAATAGGTCCCCTTACACTTAATTTCTAAAAGGCGTTATCTTCCAGTCTTTTATTTATTTATTTTGGTGCCTATACGATCTGTATACCTCATCTTCAAGTTTTATCCTGGCCCCTTAACAGAAGGCCCGAGGATCAGGTGGTTCCTTTGGAAGTCACGTTTTTGAGGAGTAGTTGCAGGTGGTTGTGGTTGACTGCTTTGGATGGATAAAATGAACAATTTGCACATTCCTGTTGGCTCTAATTAAATGAAACATACTTAAATGTTTTAAAGCACGACTGTCTTTTGCAGCTCAGTTTTTAGTAGATCTTGACAGTTAGCTATTTTGTGTTTGAGAATTATTGGAGATTTCTGAAGTTTCTCAGTTGCATGTCTTTATTAGACACTTAAAGTGGAATAAAATTGTTTGGTAGGTCCCTACATTTTTGAGAAACATTCTTAAAGTCAGGTGCTCTTGAAATGTTTTTGGGAGCATGTGTCTGTAGCTGCATAGGGAGATGCTACTAAGAGTAAAGGTTCTTCACAGCAGTGTTTCACAACTTAGCACATTAAATCAGAATCTCCTTTTCTGGATTCCTGCTCCCCATCAGATTACAGAACTCCCTGGCCTTACCTGTCAGTTAATATCATTTAAGCTATTTCTTGCTGGGAAAACAGGCCCTGAGATGGACATGTATTATGTAATAGATGGAAGTAGGCATGACTCTCAATAATTCATTTATGGAGGAAGAGAAACCGTCATGAAATGGAATTTAAGCAGTGACTTTCCCAAGGCTTATTCAATTTATTTGGGAACATAGCCAGAGAAGTGCTTTCCTGTAACCCAAGAGAGAAATATACAGGGTGAGTGTCAGTGGTTGCCTTTTTTAACATGTCTACTTAATGAGCAGACTATTATCCTCCAGCAAATACTTGTGCTTGAAGAAACTTATAGGAAACAGATGATATAATAGCTATTAAGTGAAAATAGGTGTGGTCCAGTTTGTAATTATAAACAAAAGATTTAATTAACTATTCAGACAAGTCAAACTATAAGTTGATATAATAATGGTTTTGATACCGGATTAGTCACTTGGAAAGATTAAAATTCACATATCTGGTTTTGGCTTTCATATTATACTTTGACATAATTGAGTATATATGGGGACAGATGTGAACTGAGATACCAGGTGAAACTGTGTATTTTGCTAAAATGATATTTCCATGGCTGACAGTGGGATGTGGTTCTCCTTACTGAAATGCAGTCATATAATTTGGGAAAAGTATAGGGTGATCTATTTCTCTTTAGGATTTCTTATGCCTGAGAAAACCGGTATGTTTTATTTTTAAGAAGTGTCATTTACTAGTCATTACTGTGATATCTTTGTTGAGTCTACTGGGATATTCCCCCCCACTTTTTTTTAAATTACTAAGGTCAGATAAGTATGTCAGTCTGTTAGGTCAACTTTAATACTGAAACGAAAAGCGAAGATTCTTAAAGCAACAACTGTTCTTTTTCTATGCTACATTTATGCTTTTAGAGACAGTATAAGAGCTATTAAATGTGTTTTGCACATACTATGACAAAAACGTTGATGGAGAAAGATGAGGGAGTGAAGTATTTTGGCTAATCAAATAACAAACAGTGTATTGATTATGGATTTTCAGACATAAAATGTAATAAAGTAAATTAAGCATAAAGGTTATGTGTAATATAGTTTATTTCTATGACTTGCTTTTTCAAAATGTGAGCCTTTGGGGTGCTGGCTCATTCATTTATTCATCCAACAGTTATTTTTTGAGTATGGTTCTGGGTACATTTTTTAGCCATTGGGGATATAGTAGTGAACAACACTGACTAACATTCTCACCTTCATAGAACTTACCTTCTGGGGAAATGAAGAGGAACTCAGCAAAGGAGATTAATAAGAGGCCATTGAGGTAGAAGGAAAACCAGGAGAGTGTGATGTACTGGAAATGAAGGAAAGGAAGTTTTCAAGGAGGAGGGAATGATCAACTGTGTCATTGTTTAAAGATGTGTCAGACTGTTGGGCAGGAAAGAATTCTGCCTGATGTCTAATATCAGAGAGATGACTAAATGCTTTTTAGTGTGAGATGGGGGCAAATGGAAGAATGTTTTTTACTTCCTTGGATTGATTTAAAATAAATATATGTATAAATATATATATTTAAATTATATATAAATCATTTTATGATTTATATGTGGTAAATCATATATAGATATATGTTTTATATTTAAAATAAAATCATATATATATTTTAAAAATATATATTTCATACTTTATTCTTTTCAGAACAAAATATGCAGCCTGGGAGTTTATACTTGTACTAAGGAGAGGGCTTCCCTTGTGGCTTAGCTGGTAAAGAACCTGTCTGCAATGGGGGAGACCTGAGTTCTATCCCTGGGTTGGAAAGATCCCCTGGAGAAGGGCCAGGCTACCCACTCCAGTATTCTGGCCTGGAGAGTTTCATGGACTGTATAGTTCATGGGGTCACAGAGAGTCGGACACAACTGAGCAACCTTCACTTCGAGGAGAGGTATGACGTTATTGTTATTGATCATTTATACACTTACATTTTTAAACACATGTATCAAATCAGAAGTTATAAAAATACACAGGGAAAAAAATAAGTCTCTTCTCCATTCAGTTGTTCCTGAAGGCAGACACTGTTTTCAGTTTCTTGTTTTTCCTAACCAGTGAAATTTTGTGCAATAATATGACATTAAACTATTTTAATGCATAAAAATAACAAGTATTTTATCCTCTAGGTATTTTTTTCCACAGGCTTAATATTTGTTTTTATGATTGAAGTCTTAACTTACCCACAGACTTAATTCACCCATTAAAGTGTACAGTTTAAGTTTTTTTGGGGGGGTACATTCATCACCACGATAAGTTTTAGAACGTTTTCATCCTCTCCAAAAGAAGTCCCAAACCCATTAGCGGTCATTCCCTGACGTTTGGTTTTTAAGTATTGTTTTGCATAGTACGTGGGAAAAATGTTTGTGAATTACTTTATTTCCAGTTAAATGGCAGTGAAGCCATTTAGTGTTTACTGTTAATATTCTCTTTTTAAAAGCAATTTTTTAAAGTATCTATTTACTTGGTTGCGAGTCTTTTAGTTGTGGCAGATGGGATCTGGTTCCCTGAACAGGGATTGAACCTCAGCAAGGAGTTTCGTTGTAGTGGGAAAAGAGGAAAAGTTAACAGGCTTTTGTGGTCTGCTATGTTAAGTGCTTCGATAGGTGACATACAGGGTTCTACATCAGCTTATGGGATGGATCCCTAATAGGATTGTAGGAAGATCTAAGATGAGATCTCTTTTAAGGATAAGCACGATTTGGCTAGATGCAGAGGATGCATGCTGAGGAAACCACGTGTGCAGGACCCAAAGGCAAGGATGCGATAAGGCAGGTGAGTGATATGAAGATAGGTTGACCTGGCTGGAATGTTGAGTGGTGTGGGTGTCACTTCTCCTTTCTGTGAAAAGGTGTGCTGTCTTAAAAAAGCAAAATAATTTCAGTATTAATTTGCTTTAACTGTGGATTGCTGTCACTTCTTAGCTATAGAACTTTGGGTGAGTTACTTTATTGTCTAAAAACTCAGTTAATTTTTTCATCTGTAGGATGAGAATAATAGTCCTATCCGATGTGATTATTGTGAAGAATAAATGAGATGGTGCTCATAAAGTGTGGAATATAGTGAGTACTCTTAAATCCAGCTGCCCTGATGATGACATTGGGGTGGTGGTTTTGATAATGTGACAATGATCCTGAAAAATGGAATTCGTTATGGTATTTTGGAGCCTCAGAGAGTGCTCAGGAGACTGGAAAATGACCTGTCATTTAATTTTTTTTTTTTTTCTGGGAAGAAGGAAGTGACTACCCAAAACTTGAGTCCAACACTGTTCAGCGGAACTTTGTGTGATGATAGGAATGTTCTCTGATTCACCATCAAATACAGTAGCCACTAGTTACACGTGCCTTTCTTTTTTAAAGATTATTTGATGTGGACCATTTTTAAAGTCTTCATTGAATTTGTTACAACATTGCTTCTGTTTTTTATGTTTTGGTTTTTTGGCCCTGAGGCATGTGGGATCTTAGTTTTCCCAACAGGAATAGAACCTGTATCCTCTGTATTGCAGGGCGAAGTCTTAACCACAGAACCACCAGGAAAGTCCCCTCATGGGCCTTTTGAACACTTGAAATGTGGCTAGTGTGACTGACAGTCTGTATTGTTAATTATATTACAATTAATTTAAATAGCTACTGTGACTGTTGGCCACTATACTGGTCAACACAGATAGATGCTTAAAGGCTGCGGAATCTCATATTGAATTGTGGCAGTGTTATAGAGTCAATAATTTTTAAAAGTTAAAAAGTAGTTTTAGGAGCCTCACCAGGGGGTGGATTACAGCATGGGTTTACTAGGTCACATCCGAATAGTTTCCCAGAATTGACATGGCTCCTAGGCAGATGAAGGAAACGTGGTAGTTGTAACGTGTCTAGACTTCAGCTAGATCTTTTCGTGTTGTCTTTGTGGGAAATATGAAAAACTATGTTGTAGATTTCATGGGAATAGGGACCATCTGTCACATGTTCTCTACTGAGCAAATAATAGATGCTTACTAAATATTTGATGACTGAATGGATAATGGTACAGTTAAGTGAAGTCACAACTGGCTATCAGAGGCCCTCCCCAGAGAATAGAGTTGCTCACTGAAGATGATGGATTAGGGGAGCTGCTGTTAGATGGACACCTCGTCCGTGTGTGTAGTGTTGGAATGACCCAGGAGCAGTGGCACGGGAGGTAGTGCCCATGAGAACCAGTGGCCTGCCTGCTCTCACTGAGCGTGGAGCATGTCCAGGTCATCACTAGCTGCTGGTGAAGAGGCGGGGATGGAAGAGATTGTGTTGCTGAGTAGCATGGACGTCACACTCACAGGATTTTTATACAAGGGTTCAGAAATAGTGGTCTGGAGGTGGCCGTGGAAGAAATGAGGGTACCAGCCTTGTTTCCCAGTAGCGGGCGTGCCATGTGAGCGTCTTCACGGCCTCCACTGGAGGGGACTGCGTGGGAAGAGCGTCCTGGAAGAGCCAGTTCTCCGTGAAGGCAGAGGTACTGAGCAACTTTAGAGTTCTTTGGTAATAGAGTGAAGTTCCTTTCGAGTGTATTTCCCCACCCGAGTGGCTTCTTTTTTTTTTTAAATCATCACTTAAACTTTAAGAGAAGCCTCTCTCATCTTAACAGATTGTTCAGCTCATACTTTCTCTGTCTCTTGCTTTAAGCTGAGTTTTGCTCTTTGCTTTACAGCCAGACTTTGTTGAGAGAGTTGTCTGCATTTGCTTTATGTTTCCGTTTCTTCACCTGCAGTTTTTCTTCTCTATTTCTGTCTGGCTTCTGTCTCCACAGTTTCACTGAAATTGTGTTGCTTGGATTACCAATGTCTTTCTTTAAATGCCCTGGCTGTTTTTCTATGCATTTATTTAATCTCTTAGCAGCCATATTAATAGTCCTTTGGTATGCAATAAATTTCCCCAAACTTGACTTAAAACAACAAACATTTGCTGTTTCATAATTTCTTTGGGTCAGGCATCTGGGTTTCGTGTGTCTGATTCAGGGTCACTCAGGAGGCTGCAATCAGATGTTGACTAGGACTGGTCATCTCAGCGCTCCACTTGGGGGAGGGTCTGCTTCCACCTCAGTTGCGTCACTGTTGGCTGGCCTGAGGTCCTTGCTGGCTGTTTGATGGAGAAGTCAGTCTCTCTGCCATTTGGGTTTCTGTGTAACGTCACTCTAGCAACAGGGTACCAGTTTCTCCTTGGTTGAGGGGTCTGTGGAGGAGGAGGGAGGTACTAGTCCTTCTTTTTGTAACCTAACCTGGGAAGTGACATTGTATCACTTCCTCAGTATCCTGTTCACTGGAAGGGAGTCCTAGGTCCAGCACAGACAAGCAAAGATTACACAATAGCAAGAAACAAAGGTAGATGTCATTCAGAGCCATTTTCAGGATTGCCTGCTACAGCCACCTTTGACGCAGTCGACTTCTGTGTAGGCTTCTGTGCAGTCGTTCTCTGGTAGAACGCTCACTTTTCTCAGGGTCTTTAGATCACACTTCTGTTTTCCTTTCTGGTTCTCTGGGCTCTCTGTCCAGTCATCTTTGTTGAACCTTTTCTCACAGTCATTAAATGCTTGAATTTCTCTGGGTGATCTCATCACCTATTCATTTCTCATCGCTGTGCTGAGTATTCGTGTTGCTCTCTTCAGCTTTACCTCTCTCGTGTGTCAAAGAGCTGTTGTTGTCCAGTGTTTCCACTCAACTGCCCCGTATACTCAGCAGATCCAAAACTAAACATGTGTGATTCCTGCTCTTCTCTGGGGTCCCTTCATTTATTAAATGACACCACCAGAAATATGTGTAGTGTTAGTTACCTCGAGGCATGTGGGATCTTAGTTCCCCAACCAGGGATTGAACCCACATCCCCTGCCTCAGAAGGTGGATTCTTAACCACTGGACCGCCAGTAAGTGTAAATAAGTGTTAGTCACTCAGTCATGTCCGAATCTTCACGACCATGTGGACTGTAGCCCGTCAGGCTCCTCCGTTCCATGGAATTCTCCAGGCAAGAATACTGGAGTGGGTTGCCATGCCCTCCTCCAGGGGATCTTCCTGACCTGGGGATCAAACCCACATCTCCTGCATTGCAGGCAGATTCTTTACTGTCTGAGCCACCAGGGAAGCCTCTACTGGATTGCCAGGGAAGCCCCTCACAGTGTCTTTTGAGGAACAAGATTCTTAATTTTAGTGTAATCCAGTTAGTGTTTATGTGGTTAGTGCTTTTTAAAAAAATTTTTTTTTGATGTGGATCATTTTTAAATTCTTTATTGAATTTGTTACAATGTCATTTCTGTTTTATGTTTTGGTTTTCTGGCCACAAGGCATGTGGGATCGTAGCTCCCCAACCAGAGACTGAACCTGCACCCTCTGCACTGGAAGTAAATCTTAAGCACGGGACCTCCAGGGAAACTCTTGGTTAGTGCTTTTCCTGTGTAAAAAATCTTTCCCTACCCCATGGTCCTGAAGTTACTCTTTTGTTATTGTCTTGGAAGTGTTGTTATACCTTTGATTTTTCCATATGCTTCAAGGTTTATTTTGTTTTTCCAATATGGTTCCTGATATTCTCAGCATCATTTATCGACGGTTCCTTCCTTTTTCTACTGCATTGTAATAATTCGAGGCTCTGTTCTGTTCCTCTCGTTTCTCTGTCTTGGTCCAGTGCCAGACTTAATTACTGTAGTTTTATAGTAAGTCTTCATGCCTGTTAAAGTGTTCCCACCTTGTTTTTTCCCAAGAGTGTCTTGACAGTCATTGTCCGTGACTATCAGGAATGGTATCAACATAGGGACTGATGTCGACATCAATGGAAATGAGTAGAGAGTCCAAGTGTAGACACCTATTTGTAGTTAATTAATTTTCACTAGAGGTGGGCGGGTAATTCAGTGGAGGAAAGGATAGTCTTTTTTTTTTTGGTTATCTCTTTTTTTTTGAAAACATTGGAGTATAGTTGCTTTACAGTGTTGTGGTGTTTTCTGCTGTTCAGCCAAGTGAGTCACCTCTACGATGGGCTTTGTCAGTCATGTTAGAGTCTAGAGTTTGACCTTGGGGGCAATGGCAGGACTTTGGGGACTTTTGAATAAAGGAAATAACACACTTTATTTACATTTTACAAAGAGTGGGTGGGAGGAAGCTAAGTGAAGAGGCCGATTAAGAGGCTGGGCCTTAATCTTGCTAAAGTCTGAAACAGAAAGTAGTGACAGTGAGGATAGAGAAACATCTGGAATTGAAAGCTTTAAAGAACACAGGACCGGCTGAGTGTGTGTGTGTATGTACGTGTACGTACATGTACTTTTGTGGGAGAAAGGGCAGTTGGTGGGGAGGGAGGAGACAGGTGACGCCCAGACTTTTGGATGGAGCAGATAGGTTAGCAGCAGTGCTGTCTTAACACAGTAGTCACTATATATGGGTATTTACATTTAAACTGATTTAAAAGAATTAAGATTTGAAGTTTAGTTCTTCAGTCACACTAGCTGTATCTCATGTGGCCAGTAGCCAAACGGGAGTCATGATATCTGTATCAGACAGTACAGATAGAGAATATTCTCATTGTCACAGAAAGGTCTGCTGCATAATTCTGGTCGGCAATTTTTGGTAGCAACTAGCTCTTCCCCCAGAGGAAAGTCAAAATAATAAGTGGTGTTTTCCAGTCTCCGAAGAGCTCTGGCTCCAGAGTAACCTAAGGGATTCTGTGAGTCAGACACAATTACCACCACCATCACCATCCAGTCATTGCCAGATACACAACACTTTCATGATCAGATAAAGTGCTCTTGGACAGTGCTGGGCCAGAGGGATGGTGATGCCATTCAGTGGGCTGTTGAGGACTGCGGTGGTGCAGCAGGAACCTCTGGGAAGACTGCTGTCCAGTAGACAATTGTGTGAGCCACTTACGTGATTAAAATTTGAGTAGTCACATTACAGAGTTAAAAAATAATGGTTAGAGTTCATAATCTTATAATGTATTTTATTTAACCCAGTTCATCCAAAATGCCATTTTCAACACGTTGAAATATGAAACATGTCATATTTAAAATGGGCAATTTTACATTATTTCTTCATACTCAGTATTTAAAATCAATTGCATACTTTTACAGCATAAATTAATTCAGATGCTGTGATTTATCAGAAATACTTGATCTGTACTTAGAGTTCATAACATCTACAATTGGAAAAGTAGATTCACATGCCCAGCTCATTCCAAACATGCTTAAAAGTTTTCCAGTAATTATCAGGTTTTTAAATTTAACTTTTAATTAACAATGAAATAGCAAATGCAGTTCCTCAGTCTCACTAGCTCTTTTCAAGTAAACAGCCATGAGTGGCTAGTGGCCGCTGTATTGGACAGTGCAACTCTGAAACGACCAGTGACATTCACTTGACAGTTGGAAATTCAGGTCTGGAGCTCAGAAGAGAGGTGCAGGGGAGACAGGCGGATGGTAGGGACTGTGAGGAACGTGGAAATGAAAAAAACAAGCTTGATTCTGGACAAACCAATATTAAGTTCTCTGTGTTAGTTGCTCAGTTGTGTCCAACTCTGCAACTACATGGACTGTAGCCTGCCAGGCTTCTCCATCCATGGGATTTTCCAGGTAAGAATCCTGGAGTGGGTTGCCATTTCCTTCTCTAGGGGATCTTCCCGAACCAGGGATCGAACCCAGGGCTCCTGCATTGCAGGCAGACTCTTTACCATCTGAGCTGCCAGGGAAGCCCTGGTTCTTGGTACTCCCTTAAAAAAAAAAAAATCTGTGAGTCTTGTGTGTGAGAGTAAGGTAGTCGATGAGTGTGCCGCTTATTGCAGTGGTTCAGTCCGGTGTGTCATCTTGAGCAACTCACTAAGCCTTTCTGAGCCCTAGTTTCCTCGTCTAGAAATGGGATGATACAGTCTCTGCCTACAAGGTTTCCTGGGAGTGTTAAGGGAATCTTCATGGCAGGTGTTAACCATGTATAGTGCTGCGTCTCCTCACTTCTTAGTCGACGTTTCTTGTGGAGTGTGATCATGTGCTCCGTCGTGTCTGACTCTGTGATCCCCGTGGACTGTCGCCCACGTGGACTGTCAGGCTGCTCTGTTTAATACTTTATTCTTTATCAGTTTGAAACTTTATCCTTTTTTTAGGGAAAAAAAATGTATTTTAATTATGCACATTGTTATGAGCTGAATCCCAATTTCTGAAGCTTTAAATTCTGAAGAAAAGTATATCTTAAACTAAAGGAAATATTATTCACATGGATGAATGCTCATTATGGTCTACACTCTATGTTTAACGCTTTGTATGATGCTGTGAAAGGTTTTTTTTTTCCTAATGTGCGATGTAACATGATATTTCTTTTGTAAAGTTTCACTTAAGTAGAGTTTGTAATAGAAAATCTATTTTAATTCTGGAACTTTGAAATGAATCATGGTCTCATTCTTTTTCTTAGTTATTCCAGGAGCCACTGTATTCTGCTTGAATCTCTTTGGATATTTAAAAAATTATGATTTAATTGTATTCTGGGCTAAATCTATAGAGTCTCTAATTCTACATTTGGGTATAAACATGTAAAAAATTATGATGAAAAAATCCCCATGTAATTCATGGTATTCAGAGAAGCATGGTAACCAAGAGGAGAAAAATGGACTCCACTAGGTCAAAGAGGAAGGAACAGTGATTTTTTTAGCGGGTCTGCAGATTATTTCTCCAGGTCTGTCCCTCAGCTCCCAGCTTGCCCATTATATCTGGCACTGCACTGCATCTCAAGTGTGTTGGATAAGATGACATTTTTACAATACCCCTGTGTGCTGCAGACCTAGTGTGTGCTGGAAAATCTTGCTGTCTTTTTCATATCATGTGCTGTGTATTCCCTTACATCTGATGTTAGGCATCTTGTGTCTGTGTTGTTGTAAGTAATGAAAAATTTTAATGATGCATTTCGGACCAGCAGATAGGATTGCTGATACGTGCCAACCGCATTTTGTGGTGGCAGGTGGAAGTGCTGTACAGGATGGGTTTTTGAGCCCAGGTCCCAAAGGAAGAAATGCTCACCCTAAATGACAGTGGCCTTTCCCTTTCGTTTCTGTTTAAACATTTTGAACATTTTTTCCTTTTAAAAAAGCCCTATATGCCCATTTGGAAAAATTTGACAACTGTTAGGAAGAAAGCTAACAGATTTCCTACCATTCTTTGTGATGAGCTTATCTGTATACAGTTGACCCTTGAACCAACAGGGGTGGATATGAGGGGATCTGACCCTCCCTACAGTCGAAAATCTATGTATAACTTAGAGCTGGTCCTCTGTAACAGGGGTTGCTCTGAGTCCACAGATTCAGCCATCTGTGTGTTGTGTAATACTGTAGGATTTACCGTTGGAAAAAACATCCACGTATAATTTGACGTGTGAGGTTAAAACCTGTTGCGTTCATGGATAAACTATTTGCAAAATGGAGAGTATATGTGAAAATGTAGGTCCACTTTCATTTACTGTATTATAAACATTTTTCATATCAGACATTGGTTATGAATGTATTTTGTAGATGGAATGTAATCATAAAGATTTCACTTAAACATTTCCCAATTGAACAAGTACTAATAAAGCTGGTATATCATAATGTAGTGGTTTTTTTCTATATTTTGGATCGTTTAAGTAGATAGGGTTTCCTGGTTTTGGAATTACTGGATCAAAAGATAAATGTTTTTAAGACGGTTAACCATTTTCAAACTTACTGCTTCCCAAATGCTTTTATTTTTTTGAGGATGAAAGCACACACTTAGAATACAAATGCTTTAATTATTTTAAGGAAGAAAATAAAACATTGGGTTCTTACAGTTTTTCACCTAAACTTTTAAATTTATAAAGTGTTTCTTTTCAGACATGCAAAAAAGATTGAGTTGTCTAATAAATACCTGTGTGCTCACCACCTGGTTTAATGTATAATTATATAGTTAAAAACTTTGTGCTTAGTTCTCCCTGGTTATAAATGTGTTTTTACCAACAATGATGTGACTGTTTAACCTTATCCCATAACACAGGTCTATATCCAAGACCTTTTGGGCCAGAATTCAGAATTTCTTAGGTTTCAGAAAGGTGATCGGCTGCGTCTGCTATGTATTATCTAACTTTACAAGCAAGGTCAGGGGGCACCCTCCAGTTCCTTCATCAAACACATTAGTATTTTGATATCAGTTCAGGTATGATTTTTGTCATGAAATTATTTACAGAACTTGGTGGTTTTCAGAATTGAGATGCATGGTCATGAACATGTGTGTCTTTCCAGTATACTTGTTCAGTGTGATCGGTCTGGTAGCATTTGTTGAACGGACCGTAATGTAGTAGGAGATGTGCTTTAAAATGGAAGGTAACTACCATCCAAACAGTTTAGTGTTGTAGGATTTGTAGTAAGCAAATAGCATTGAGGACTGGAGTCACTGTGGAAGGCTACACAACCTAGAATTTGGCTCTTTTGAACTAAGTGAGTAGCTCAGGTCGCTCACTTAAGTAGAGAATAACCATGATGAATAACATTGTGTTTACTCCAAGTATCTGCTTGACAAGATACTTGTCATGGTGAGAGCTTTGATAGACATTACAATTAGCTTAACTGATTGATAAGAATTTTTAAAAGCTACCATTAAGTTGATCGTAACTGAGTCACTCAACCTCCTCACCGTTCCATAAAAAAGAGCGAAGTGACACCTGTGATGGGTGTGGTGATGGCTGCTGTTAGCAGAGGTCCTCTCTTCTGTCGGCGTGTCATCGCAGCATGCCCCAGCCTCACAGGTCTGTAATTTTTGGTCTCCAGGAGGATCAGATCAAGATCATATAGCCTGATGTCTGGTGTTAGCAGAGCTGTTAGGCCCCATGCCAGGGGTGGAAGCTGAGACATCTGTGCTTCTTTAACTTGTGGGGCTGTCTTTAACCTCTTGCTCATCACAGAGACCTTGTCAGCTTAGGGCCCAGCCCATTAATTACCATATTATAGTGTTGAATGGTTGAGGGCCATATTGAAGCCCTTAGTTGTGGTGAGACTGTGAGTAAAAGTAATACACACTCTCAGTTAAAACAGTTGGAAAAGAAAAAGAGGCATGTGTACAGGGAAAGAGTGGCTCTGTTTGACCTTTGAGAAATAGCTCCTTGCCATCCAAATCATTGCTGTGTATGTGCGAACATACATGTCTCCTTTTGTCTGCTGTTGGGATCGTATTGTACAATTCTTCTGTAATATGCTCCCTACCCCCCTCTTCACAGTACATCATAGATGTCTTTATAGAAATTGTCAAATACAGAGTTTTACTTATATATATATATATTTTTTTTTTTTTTTCCAACAGCAGTATTTTATAGTGTGGTGATAGGATAATTTATCTAACTAGTCTCTTGGTGGTGGAAATTTAAGTTCTCTCTTTTTGCTGGTACAGAATAATACAGTAATTGAACATCATTGCACTTATATCCTTAAACTTGTGAAATATGTTTTGCAGAGAATAACTTTAAAAGCAAGACTTCTGGGTCAGAGAGTATGCACATTTAAAATTCGATAGATTCCACCAAATTGTACTTGAATTGCATTTTAAAATTTTGGTCTGTTGTTAGTCTTTTAATAGAGGGCTTAACATAGCAGCACATTTCTTGTCCCCAGTGACATTTTTAACCCTTGAACAAAATGAACAGAATCTTAAAAGTTGCGGAGGAGGAATAAATTAGTTTGGCATTAACATACACACTACTATATATAAAATAGATAACAAGGACCAACTGTATAGCCCAGGAACTCAATATTTTGTAATAACCTAGAAGGGAAAAGAATCTGAAAAAGAGTATATGTGTGTGTGTGTGTGTGTGTAACTGAATCACTGTGCTATACATGTGAAACTAATAATACTGTAAATCAACTAACTATATATCATTTTTAAAAATGTTGAAATACAGCCTTTTAAAATACTCATTTTCTGATAGTTGATGCCACTTAGTAATAGTGCAACTCATCACAGCAGGCTGGACTATTAATTTTGAGATTTGGGTCAGATTCCATACGTAAAGCTTTAGCCAACGGGCGGGTGTTTTCTAGTTCCCCTTATAAATGCTTGCTAGC
The DNA here is from genome assembly GCF_042477335.2 of Ovis canadensis. NCBI lineage: Eukaryota > Metazoa > Chordata > Mammalia > Artiodactyla > Bovidae > Ovis > Ovis canadensis. Next base: position 219,505,764 of record NC_091247.1, read on the forward strand.
ACATGTGTGTCAGCCTCTCCAGCTGTCATTAACTGGAAGTAGGTTACTGTGTTGTGTTGGAGGGTTTTCTGCCCTCCTTTGATTTATGAGTACTTGGTGCTCCTCTGGGGACTCAGAATGTGGAGCGCTGTTACCATCCTTTAATCTGCAAGGAGAGGGTGAGGGCGGCTGTGATGCCCACACTGTTTGTAGGAAGAGTGAGCATGGAAGGCTAGCACACGACTGTCGTGTGTGTTACTGTTTCACTCTTAGGCCCCTGGTTGGACTCCAGGATTCTCAGTGGGTATGTATTTGTATGTGGGCTGGAGCTGGGCTTGGGGGGTGGGTGTTCTTTCTCAGCATGTATATAGATTTTTGAACCAATGCTTTTCTTGTAGGGAGCAACGATCCTGGAATTTTCCAGTATTCTTCTCTTTATGGTTTTCCTGACCTAGATGACAAGCTTCGTGGTATGAATATATAGTAGTGGCCAGGTCTAAACTCCGTTTTGTTGCTACTGTTTTAAGAACTCACAGAAATATAGTAGTGGCTATGAGAAGTAGGATTTAAAATGTTAAGGAAAGCCTTAGATAACAAGGAATCGGCCTCTTGTACCTTCCATGTTCTGCTTTGTCTCAGCAGCATTTATTCCCCTTATTCCTTTTGGGGTATCAGAGTGGATTATTCTCACTATCACTGCTTCTTTATGGCCATCTATATATTCTGGTTAAGGGAGAGAAAAAGCACTTTTCTTCTTAGCAGTTAAGATGGATGTTTTTTAGAAGGAACTGTACGAAAGAGCTAAGGGAGAAAAACTCAAATCCTGCCCCCCAGGTGTAGAAGGGTTTTTAGAATAGAAATGAATTATTAAAAGCAATAAAATTTGTAAAAATTTTATAATTACAGAAGCAGGATACCACATTTTTTATTCTGATTTAACCTTTAGTTGCCGTTTGCTTGATTGAGAGATCTCATAAGATACGAAGACCCAGCATAGCCCCCAAATAAATAAATAAAAAGTGACTTCATTGTTTTAAAAATTAAGTTAATTCTTTCAGAGCTTGATGTTTGTAATTTTCAGGGCATAATATGAGAGGACAAAAATACATCACAGTGCACATAGAGAAGGTTGTCAGTTTATGGAATTTGGTTAAAATTAAAAATGAAATTTGTTAATATGAAGGAAATGACAAGTTTTCTTTACAGTTGTCTTAATTGCTTTTATTTGCCGTTTCCATAAACTCACTTCAAGATTACCACTACCTCTTGAATGTATAAGAACTATGTTAATGAATTTTATTAGAATTTAGGTTAACCTGTGGAGTTAGCAGACGCTTTTGCTTACTTGTTTTAGGCATGGCAGTGGGTTTTGGAGATAAGACACTCCTTTGCCTGTAAGGAAAGTAGTTAATTAACTAAAACATAGTAAATGTATTGTTTTAAAAGCCCTTGGTACTTTAAGAGGGGCGCCTAAATTAGACAGGGGTTTAAGGGTTTGTATAGGGTTGTGATTACTAAGCTTAGTTTGGAAGAATGAGTTGTAAGAAGCTAGTTGATGGGGAAGAACCAGCTCCTGGAAACAAAAGAGAGGATGGTATTTCAGGAAATCGCAGGTTATCTGAGAATGGCTGTCACACAGAAAAGGAGTGTGGTTAAGAAGTGACCCATCTTTAGAGAGGCAGGCAGGGCCCAGATCGTGAAATGTTTTGTCTGCAGTGCCAAGGAGTTTAGATTCTTATTTTGGGATGCCATCACAGGAAGTATGTAGGTGTGTGTGATTATGTCATATTTAAATTTTAGAGCAGTGGTTCCTACTTTTTTTTTTTTTTTTTGTTCCAGCATCTGTTTGCACTCTTATAAATTATGCAGACTCTAAATAGCTTTTTTTATGTGGGCTGTATCCATTACTGTTTACCATATTAGACAGTAAAACTGAGAAAATTTAAAAGCATAGGACTACACATTCCATTAGCCATCATGTAGCCTCTGGAAAACGCTACTATACCTTTGTGAGAATGCACAATGAAAAAGCAAGTAATGTGGTGTGAAGATAGTACGCATCTCCTGTTTGGGCCTCCCTGTGTCACCTTGTGGGCTTGAGGGGAGCAGGGAGTCTGACTCACTTGGGAAATCATTGTGTTAGAGGACCATTCTGGCAGTGGTGTACAACATGCACTTTAAATTGTGATCCAGTGTGTTCACACACACCCCAAACAAGTTTCAGGAAACAATACGGTCTGTGTTAGTTATCTCTTACATAAAAAGTTGTCTAAAAACTTAACTGGATTAAGAGAAGAAACACGTCATCTCAGTTTTTGGAGAAGGAAATGGTACCCCACTCCAGTATTTTTCCTGGGAAATCCTATGGACAGAGGAGCCTGGTGGCTACGATCCATAGGGTCACAAAAGAGTAGGCTACAACTTAGCAACTAAATGATGTTTTTATGAAGAGCACAGCTGGGTGGATCTGGCTTAGGGTGTTTCTTGAGGTTGCAGTCGTCTGAAGGCTTGACTGGAGTCGGAGGGTCCCTTTCCAGGCCTGCTCACATGGCTGTTGGTGCTCTCTGTAGGGTAACTGGAATACCCTTACAGCATGGGGGCTAACTCCCCCCAGAGCCAGAGATTCAAGAGAGTGACCAGGACAGAAGCCTCTGTGTCTTTATGAGTGCATTTTGGAAGTGATACGTTGTCAGAAGCAAATCCTTTAAGACTGGTGGTACACAGAGGAGTTTTGTCTCCCCTCTTGAAGGAAGGAATAGCAGATGATTTAGGCGGGTACCTTAAAATACCATGGGGTACTTGTCAGGAGGGCGTGTCCTCCATGTGTCTTCTTTCCTGCACGCCCTGAGTGCAAGGTCCTGGTTGCTCTTCATCTGGGCATTGTTAGAGGACCATTCTGGCAATGGTTTACAACAAGAACTTTACATTGTGATCCAGTGTGTGCATGTGTGTTCATGCGCACACCTGAAACAAAAGTTTCAGGAAACAATACTCTGTTTCCTGAACACTTACTGGATTCAGAAAAAGCATGTCTCAGCATCGTGTTTGCAGCAAGCCACCTTGAGGGGTGAGGCAGTGCCTCCCACGGGGAGATATCAGGCTTGCTTACTTACTGTCAGGTGGCGGGCTTACTGTCAGGTGGCGGCCTCCCTGAACTCCGTGTTCCTCTGCGGACCCGCTGCATGTGTCGTGTCTGCCCGGGCTCCACGGTGCCACCTTGTGGGACTTCGAGTGGGTGGGTAAGATGCTCATAGTGCTGGCTGTGCTGTGAGTAGCAAAATTCTTTGTCTCTGACCCAGGAGCCTCGTGTGTGCTGTCTGATGAGTAGAGTGAAGAGGTATGAAGTAACCACAGCAGATACAGGATAGGGAGCTAACAAAATATTGGATAGGAAGCAAGCTTAGGGGCTCGGAGAACTTTGGGGCCAGTTTATCATAGGCTCGAACTGAACAGCTGCACATATGTTTTTGTTTTTTTCCCCAGAAGCAGTTAGGAAGCCAGGTAGGTAATCAGAGAAGGTGTTTCTTTGGATTAATTCAGGGCAGGGGAGTTTGGAACATGAAAGTATTTTTTTCAAGCTTTTGTGGTATAATTTAGTGCAACACCCTGAGCATATTTAAAATGTGCGGTTTGAATTTTGACCTGTGTACCCCTGGGAAGCCTCACCCCAGTCAAGATAGTGAACATTTTGTCACCACGGAAGTTTCCTCTATCCCTCCATGATCCCTGATCCATCTTCATAATCCATTGCTCAACCCCCAGCCCCAGGCACATACTGATTTGCTTTCTGTCCTAATAGATTCCTTCTGGAATTTTATATAAATGGGATCATATGGCTTAATTTTTTTTTCTTGGTCACATTTTTTTTTTATGTGTGTGTCAGCTGTTTGTTATAAAGTACAAGGATTATTATCTTGTGGTTGTGGATCTGGCATATTTTTAAAAGAAATTTGAATTTTTTAAACACTGTCTTCCCTGAAGCTCATATTAGAAAGCCAGGATGAGGCCTTTAGACAGAGCTAGTGGGTTTTCTTCTTTTGTGGTGTTACTAGAAATGAATACAATTCTAATAGTAACAAAGACTCCACGTGCAAATGCCGTTTTGGGTCTGAAAGTGGCTTGAAACGCTGGAGTGCGCCTGCTCACGCTGAACACTCGACGTGGATTTGTGCTCCTGGATCTCAGCCTCTTTAGTGTGATTTAGTTACTCAACTACAGGACAGTAGGGTTTTGCACCAAAGTACAGCTGGGAATTTTTTTTTTGAGTGTGACAACTTCAAAGTTCTGGTGGCACGATTCCTGAGACTGAATTACTGCTCTTTGTTAGTTTTCCTGATTCTGTTCTTCTACCCACCATCTTTTAAAGAAGAATTTCTTCTTAATAGAGGGATAAATATGATTATTTAAGCATTACACCCTAGAATACCTAAGGTATGTCTTAAAGTTTAGGTTTAGAGTCCTAGATTAGCAGGACACACTGCCTTGAAACTGGACAGTTGAGATGAGCAGATGATGGCAGATAAGCACAGTGTAATAGTTGGGAGCACCCAGGGCTCTAGAATTAGATGCCCTAAATTCAGATCTTGGCTCTACCTCTTAAAAGCTGTGTAACTTTAGATGAGTCACTCAACACCCATAGGCCTCACTTTCTTCATCTGTAAAATGGAGGTAATGGTAGCCCCTGTGTCGTAGGAGGCTTCCCTGGTGGCTCAGTGGTAAAGAATGCACCTGCAAATGCAGGAGACGTGGGTTCAGCCCCTGTGTCGGGAAGATCTGGAGAAGGAAATGGCAACCCACTCCAGTATTCTTGCCTGAGAAATCCCGTGGACAAAGGAGCCTGGCATGCTGCAGTCCATGAGGGCGCAGAGAGTCAGACACGACTCAGTGACTAATCAGCAACAGCAAGGGGCCTTATAAATATTAAATTAAATCTTATAAAATTCTTAGCACAGTGCCTGACATACGGCAAACATTTACTATGCATTAGCTTTTGTTATCATTTAAGGGGCTTTGGGTAATGAGTAGCTCTCTTGTTTTAAGCAATATTCAGATTACTTTAAAGAGAAAAAACTTTGCAAACCTCTTTGATCATGAAGATGAATTCGCTTGAGCAGTAGTATGTCGATTACTGCTTGTCGCCTACGCTACAGTCCAGACTTTTGCTTCCTGAGCTAGGTTCCTCCTGGGAAGGAATTTCCTAACGTTACTAGCAGAGTATTGCAGTGTCTGAACTTGGTGTCCTGTTGCTATTTCTGAGACAAGAGTGTGTGTTTCCTGTCCTGCTTATTGTTACCTCAGGGCTGTCTTTACTGGATCACCAAAGTGGAGATGGGATTGCCAGTGTATTCGCATTTCTGAAGCTCTTTAACTCGTTTGAGTTTGGCTGGACTATATAGACACTTTAAAATCTTACTTTTGACAGTGTGATTTACTTGGATTGTATTTTCAATTGCTTACTAAAATATTATTTAATATGTTGAAGTCTGTTACTTGACTTAAGCCAGTTCTTTGGTAGAATGCTATTAAGAAATGATGGAGATCTAGTTTAGATCTGTGTTGTTTTATGTTTGAGTGAAGTGTACAATAGATGGCTATGTTATGTGTGTTTAAATTTTGTCTTAGTTACTATACTTCAGAATATGAACATATTTTCCTATTAAAAAATTCAAGTATTTGTGCATTGTGGGGATAAAGCTTTATAAGTGAAGCTAAGAGCCTCCACAGACATTTCCCCCCAACCTCAGAATTTCCCCTTGCCTCTAACCACTGATGTTCAGATTTGGCATTGCACATGTAGGAATTCTTTATATATTTTGTATACAAATCTGGACTGTAGCCTACCAGGCTCCTCTGTCCATGGGATTTTCCAGGCAATAGTCCTGGAGTGGATTGCCATTTCCTTCTCCAGGGGATCTTCCCAACCCAGGGATCGAACCCATGTCTCCTGCATTGTAGACAGATGCTTTACCATCTGCGCCACCAGGGAAGTCTATACAAATCTTTATACATATGTTAGATATTTTTTCACAAAGAGTTTGGGTTTTCTTTTCATTTTTGGTATACTTTGTCATTTTGACATAATTGAGTATATTCGTTGTTTTTCTTTATGTATTTTTGCCTTTTGTTTCTTAATTAAGAAGTCCTACCATTGCTCAAATTCACAGGGATATTCCTTGTGTAAGTTTTCTTACACAGTAAGTTTTCTTCTAGTGCTTTCAATAGTTTAAAATTTTATATCTTTAATGTACGTAGAATTTATTTCTCTGTACTGTGTGAAGTAAAATGTAACTTATTTTTTTCTCAGGCACCAGTTGTTCAGACTCCATTTATTGAATGATTTATCCTTTCCTTACTGTTTTGAAATGTTACTTTTAGCATGTGCTATACTCTCATGTATAATTTAGATTCTATTCTTGGGCCAGTTCTGTACAGTTTTAATCACTATAGCTTTAAAAGGCTTTGAGCCTTATGAGAAATCCCAGGGTTCAGATGTGGTTTTGGAGTCCAGGTTTTTTCTCCACAATGTCCAGTGGGCGTTATGCAGTGTCCTGTAATCATGCATGTCGTTTTCTCAGTGAAGTGTATGAATAATTACACTAGGTGAGGTACTTATAAGTGATAAGTGACCTCACCTAAGGTCATGCCAGATATTGCTGCTAAATAGTTAAAGAGGGGGAAAAAAGACTTATTTTCAGAGTTTAAAAAATTGTTGCATTGTAAATAAAGGATCATGGACCTATAGTGTATCAATATCTTGCTATTTAGGGGACATCTTCCTGTGTTTTTCTGTTTCAGATTGTTTTGGTGGTGGTTGTGCCTTTCTCTCCCATTTGAATTATAGAGTTAGTCAGGTTATGTGAGGAGTCTTGTAGGGATTTTCATTGACACGTGGAGGAGCTGGAGAAGAAATGACACCTCGACAGTGTTTGTCTTCTCGTCTGATAACTTTCCTTTTGTTCAGGAAAGTTTTAGAGTCTTTCCAAAAATTTCTTGCACATTTTTGTTAGATTTATGTCAGAGCATTTTTATGGTTTTACTGCTATTGTGAATGGAATTGAAAAATTGTATTTTCTAACTTTTATTGCTAATGGACTGTAAAGTGTCCATATTTATATGTTGATCTGTGGGTAAGTAGTTTGTTGAATCCTGTCTTTGTCAGTTGATGACCTTGGATTTTCCAGTTAGAAAATGATATGTTGAAACATTGAGTTTTATCTTCTTCTTGCCAGTCTTTATGCCCCTTATTTCTTTTTTCCATTTGCTTGGTGTGGTTTCGGTGTTCTGTTCTGAGACGTGTTGGATGTTTTAGGAATGAGCTTACTGAGAAGTAAGTTGTGCTGTGAACAAATGCACCAGTCAGCAGATGATGAAAGGGGAAATCCTCAAGTGGGGCCAGTGAAAGTGTCTGTGAGGGGAGATGTTTCCTCCTGCAAGAGCTAACGTGGAGTACTTTCCATTACAGATAATGGCATGAGCTGTTTCTTCTGGTTGGACAGCAAGGGCCTGATACTTCTGATGAGCCTTAAGCCGACTTAGAGCCATAGCACAGCCTCCCAGAGTTCCGTGTTTTGCTTTCTGCTGCATACCTTTCCCGGCTCCTGAACCCATCTTGCAGCCATGTATGGAAGTGCCCGCTCAGTGGGGAAGGTGGAACCGAGCGCCCAGAGCCCGGGGCGGTCCCCTCGACTTCCACGTTCTCCTCGCCTGGGTCATCGGCGAACTAACAGCACCGGAGGGAGTTCTGGAAGCAGCGTTGGAGGTGGCAGTGGGAAGACCCTCTCCATGGAGAACATCCAGTCCCTCAATGCTGCCTATGCCACTTCCGGCCCCATGTACCTAAGTGACCACGAGAACATGGGTTCAGAGACACCCAAGAGCACCATGACCCTCGGCCGATCTGGTGGCCGTCTGCCTTACGGCGTGCGGATGACCGCTATGGGCAGTAGCCCCAACATAGCGAGCAGTGGGGTCGCCAGCGACACCATAGCGTTTGGGGAGCACCACCTGCCTCCAGTGAGCATGGCCTCCACCGTTCCTCACTCCCTCCGTCAGGCCAGAGATAACACCATCATGGATCTGCAGACACAGCTCAAGGAGGTGCTGAGGGAAAACGACCTCTTACGGAAGGACGTGGAGGTCAAGGAGAGCAAGTTAAGTTCCTCGATGAACAGTATCAAGACCTTCTGGAGCCCGGAGCTGAAGAAGGAGCGAGCCCTGAGGAAGGATGAAGCTTCCAAAATCACCGTCTGGAAGGAGCAGTACAGAGTAGTGCAGGAGGAGAACCAGGTTAGTTCCCATGTGTTCTGGTATGAATGAATCAGTTAATGCAGATGAGACGATTTTTCTCTTCTGGGTTCGTTTCTTTCCGTTTTCCCTGTTTCTCTTAGTGCTATATTTTGCACCCCCATTTCTTGGCCTTTTCCAGTCTGGCTCTGTGCCTTAATTTTTTTCTGGTCACCGTGTCTGCTTGCTCATAGTTCTTTCCCATTTTGCTTCTCTTTCTCTTCCTGCCTTTCCTTTCAGCACACGTTTTCTCTTTTCTGTTCTTGGGAGAAAGTACTTTTGCCACATGCTGTAAGACTTGCCGTGTGTGTGTGCTTATCACTCAGTCGTGTCTGACTCTTCGTGACCCCGTGAGTCTGCCAGGCTCCTCTGTGCATGGGGCTTCTCTAGGCCAGAATACTGGAGTGGGTTGCCATGCCCTCTTCCAGGGGATCTTCCCTACCCAGGGATCAAACCCAGGTCTCCATATGGCAGGTGGATTCTTGACCATCTGAGCCACCAGGGTAGCCCAAGAATACTGGAGTGTGTAGCCTATCCCTTCTGCAGGGGATATCCTGACCCAAGAATCAAACTGGGGTCTCCTGCATTGTAGGCGGATTCTTTACCAGTTGAGCTACCAGGAAAGGCTAAGATTTATCATACCAATTTTTTAAAAAAGTGAAAGTGAAAGTCGCTCAGTGTGTCCGACTGTTTGTGACCCCATGGACTATATAGTCCATGGAATTCTCCAGGCCAGAATAGCTGTTCTCTTCTGCAGGGGATCTTTCCAACCCAGGTCTCCCCCATTGCAGGTGGATTCTTTACCAGCTGAGCCACAAAAAGTCAACCTTAATAAAACCACCACAAGGCAAATCTGTGTTGACAGTACCGGAGGACGGAAATTAATTTAAAAAGTTGATGATGTAAATATTTATTAAGTACCAACAAGGAGTAGCAGTTCTTTCTGTTGACATTTATAAGAAAGTTTAACTTCTGAGTCTTTTTTAAAAGAGAAATTCTTTAATTGGTCAAATTTGAGGATTTTAGGTGGAAGAAAGGCAGCTTGGTATGATTGGTTATGTATGAGATATAAATTAGACTTTGGTAGAAGTTGAATGTTAAATTGATATTATTGAATTTATCCTTGAGTTAACTAGCCATCAATATACCTTTCTGTTGGTGCAGAAAATATGCCCATCACCAAGATGGTTTTTATCATCAACCAACCTGAAAAAGTCCATATTTACGAGGAAAAAAATTATCGGCTTACTTCTTTATTTTCAGATAATTCAGGCAGCTAATTATGCCTGTATTTAAAAGCTGTGTGGATAAAAAGCAAATGACAGTAACCTTTCTAATTATCAAGCTACATTCAAAGGCAAAATATTCGAATCTTTCGAAATGACTATGGTGGGAACTTGGCACTTGAATCCAGTGGACGTGAAACAGTCCACAGGGTTCGGGTGCCAAAAATACCATATGCGCTGAAGGAGGGTGAACACTGCCTTATCTGGATTCCACCCCTTGCCCTAATTAAACACCCGTGTTGGCAGGAACAGATTCTTCCTGCACCCACTGTAATTACCACACAATCCTAAAATTGTATAACTTTGCTCCAAAAAACGAAGGGTGCAATTTTAAAGTAAAGTGAAACACAGCAGTGAGATATAGAGAATTGAGAATGCTAATGAATAGATTACAGTGAGCCAGTCTGGGCCCTAATTAAACTCTGCATTCATCACACCCTCTGCAGCCCTCAGAGGCTGGAGATTTCCACTTTACAAAGAAGATTGGTTTAATAGGATTTACAGTAATTAAACAAATTTCCCCATTTCAGTTTGGGATTGGGGATTTAGATACATTCTCGATGTTTGATCTGATTGGACCATAGAGATCTTGGTCTAGAATCCTATCAAATGAAAAAAACACGTTTGTTTAGGATAGCCTGATGTGTACAGTTCATTATTATGAAGTCCTTTTAGAAGATTGTTTCAAAATGAATATCCGGTTGTTTTTATGTTTCATACTCCTCTTGTTACTTAACTGTCAAGTACTGGTGATTGGAGAAATGGAACAATATATGTTTTCACAGGAAAGGTCTTTTTCTTAAATTGGGAGTGAGGAAGGGTTTTGATGTATTTATTTGCTGGAGAATAAAATAAAAATCCAGCTGTGAGCTTGGTTGAACTACAAAACTAAGGCTTTGGATGATTTATATTTTTTAATTTTGTTCTAATCAGTTTCTAATAAGATATTGTCATACTCCTTTTTTGCTTATAATGCCTTGCTTGTAATATTCCTACATGTTGAGTTGAGTTGGAAGCTTATTTTAAAAATAATTGTTTTAAATCACTTTCATTGGCATTTTGTGTGATCAGAGTAATTTTTTAAAAATTACAGTGTAGCAGGTGAGTTTAATGTTTTGTTTTATGTTTTGTTTGTTTGTTTGTTTGTTTTTTTGCTTTTGGAGTTTGATTTTATTTGTGTAGACAGCAAGAGAGACTTACTATCTGTAAATCTTTGCTTTGTCATTTGTTCTCACTCCTTGGACCCTGGTGACTATTAGCATTTTAATACTTTTAGGTTCTGCCTTGATTTGTCACATGGGGAAAGCCACTATTTGAATTTAAATCAGTATTTCCATAAGGTTGCTAATTGTTTCCCTATCATTTAAAGTCTGATTTGAAAATATGGGATCTCTGTCTTGGACTGTTTGTTTAACTTTTCTTTCTGCTCATCCTGTTGTAACATAGAGATGAATTATGAATGATTTTTCAGAGTACTGTGGATAAATCTGTATTACAGTCTATTTTTTCAGATAGATTTGATCTTTTCTGGTGTTGCAGAAATGAGATGTATTAGAGGCACTGTGTGAGATGCCCTGAGAAAATTAAATGTAAGATAGATATGCTCCTTTTGGGAAATTAACAATCCTTTTGGGAAGCAGAATTTGTCCAGCTTATAGAAATAGAAGCTACCCGTCCACTGGACTTTGTCTTGTGCAGAGGTACATGAATGAGATGGCAAATTGGTTTCTTGTAGAGCTGGTAAATTTGCTTACCTGGGATGTAGTGGAGTGTTATGAAAAACGATCCAGTGAATCTAATTAAAAAAAAAAAAGGTATGTATAAATGCCTGATAAGGCTTATCTGTGAGGAAGTAGAATTTGCTGGAGGACTGCAGTCTCTCTTTCCCCTTCTCCCTTACAGTTCACAGTGCAGTGCCATGTGGGATTTGGTCTCAGTGATGGAATTGGTTTTATGTGTCTGCTTATTTACACAGTCTTTGCAGGTGGCAGCTTAAATATGAGTTGGGAAACCCGTTTTTTATTCTTTTGTGCCAAAGAAACCAGAAAATGCACTTAGTGCACCGGGTTGTTTTAGTTACACTGCTGTTGATCAAGGGAGGTCATAGTTCCGTTTTCCTTTGATATCATGTCACGGGTGCTCTGTAAGAGTCTTGGAGAGGCCCAGAGACCCTGCTTTCTAACAAGTGACCGGGTGGGGGGACTCTAAATAAGAGACTTGTGACATTTTACTTATGCTCTGTGTTTTCAACAGGCAGCTGTGAGGAAGGAAGTTTTTTTCCCCACTCTTTCTTTTTTTGGGGGAAATTTTTTTTGGAAGGCCAGTACTGGAAAAATGAGTGCAAATATGAAGGTTTTAGGTTCTGGCTGCGTGGAGGAATGTATTTTCTCACAGAGCTATATCCATCTGATGGACGAGTCAGCTTCACAGAACGGTGCTTGACCACCACTGGACCCAGTTCCTGGGAGGCCAGATTGCTGCTGACAGTGGTGTGGGTGCCCTGGGTCTTTGAGCTCCGTAGGATGACTGCAGGGACTTCACCGGGAGTGAGATGGAGAGCCCCTCTCCTCCTGCCCTCCTCTGTTGCCGCTCCCTGCATCGCTCCCTCCCTCTCTCCCTTTGTGACAACTTTATTGAGGTAAAATTTAATTGATCCTTTAAAAGTGTATAACTTCTTTCTTTCTTAATATGACTTATTTAGAGAAGAATTTGAGGAAAGGAATAGAAAGTTGCCCTAGGGAGAGAGGGAGGAAAGTTGACCTAGAACATAACCAAAAAATTATTTAGGAGCAGCCCTTATTGCTGATCAGCAGAGAGGGCTGCCGGCAGGCAGGCATGCAGGAAGGGAGACCAAGTGAGTTTGCAGCAGAAAGCCTGGAGTTATTTGGGTTATAGGACTGGAGAAGAAGGTCCACATCCATGAGATAGTTTCAAAGAAATCTTTGAATATAGATGATGAGGCAAGAGAGGACTCTTTTGAGAGTCCCTTGGACTGCAAGGAGATCAAACGAGTCAATCCTAAAGGAAATCAACCCTGAACATTCATTGGAAGAACTGATGCTGAAGCTCCAATCCTTTGGCCACTTAATGCAACGAGCCAACTCCTTGGAAAAAACCCTTATGCTGGGAAAGATTGAGGGCAAGAGGAGAAGGAGGCAACAGAGGATGAGATGGTTGGGTGGCATCACTGACTCAGTGGATATGAGTTTGAGCAAGCTCCAGGAGATGGTGAAGGGGACAGGGAAGCCTGACGTGCTGCGTTCAGTCCGTGGAGTCACAAAGTCAGCCACAACTTAGCAACCAAACAACAACAGTGGTGATGACTTTTGATTGAAACTGTGATTTTTAAATTTGTTCACTCTGTGGGAGCTTTTTAATATCCATAACCCTAAATAAAGGAGGACTTAACGTCTTTAAGAATCACTGCATACTTTAAAAACGGTCTTGTGAGCGGTGCTTGCACATTATAATTTGTTGCTCAGAAAAAGAGAGCAGATCATCAAGAATTCCTTGACAGTGGGAATCTATATTTCTATTGCTTAACTCTTAGAAGGCAGTGTAAAATTCTGGAAGAGACAGAGCTCAAGTTTAAAGACTAAGAGTATTGCCAGGCAATGCATATGAAGCCATTCTCACGGAGACAGCTGTGTAACTTTCTGTTTCGTACATTTTGTTTGAGGCATACCCATTGAGCTTAAGATGAGGAACTGCTGTCGAGTACAGAGCCCAGGATATGTGCTTTCTCTGCTGAAGTTCCATGGTGTATCTGTAGACCTGTTGTTTTGTAGGTTTCCTCTTGACTTGGTTTTTAAATTCTCTGAATGGTAAAAAAGAGAAAATACATACTTTTATTTTCTGATACTGCCAGCATAAGATACAACAAGAGGTTGTTGCCCACCAGTTTATCACACACTCTTCACATAAGGTTAATCTCTTAAGTTTTCCTCCATGCTGTCAAGTTTTGTGATCAAGAACTTCATCTTTTGTTTCATAGCATCTTGAAAGCGTAACTGAAGGAAACGGTTTTTCAAGTTAAGGTTCTTCGTTATTTATGTTGCGTTCTTCCATGTTTTGTAAAATCCAGGAAGAGATATGTGTCTGTAACTCAGGTATACTCATTGTTAAAAAAATATCAATTATGGTACGTTGTAGTCGCTCTGTTTGAAGCAAAGAGTTTTGGACAGTTATTTATATACGTGTTATTCTCTGTACACCAATATCATTCCTGTTGTTGATCTGAGATAGTGGTAATAAAATGAAAGCAAAATTGCTTTGATTAGCTGTTCACAGATAAATCTTTGTTTAAGCATAGTATTTAAAATTTTTTATTACACAGTCATACTGTTTACATTATCAATATCCTATAGTAGTCACTCTATTTCAAAGGACAACATTCTTTGGGAGCTATGTGAAAACTGGTGTAAGATTTAAAATCTACTGAGAAGGTAGAAGAACATGTTCAGAAAATGTTCCCAGTTTCGATTCTCTTTTGTAGATTTGATAATCTGAGTAATTAGTAATGTATTCTTGCCACATGGCTCATCATGGGCACAGGAGCTTAGAATAGGTGCCAAACTCCTAGGACAGAGCATACTTAACAAGCTCCAATCTTTCCTGTCTTGTAATTTCAGGAAGTGTATTTCTTATTTCTCTGTGAAAACGTGCTGCCCATGGTACAGGGCATTTTCAAGAAATGAGGCAGGCAGAAGATAGTCTATTTAAGTTGTATTGGATGAATTCCTGAATTTCTTTGGGTGTTTTTGGTGATAGGTGCTTGTTTTCAAGAACAGCACGTTGGTTCTCAGTTGTTCGAAAGTCATGGGCACATTGGCTGCCAGCATGGTTTCGAGGCAGAAGGCATTTTTAGATTTAGGGTAGAGAGGGCCCAGGATTGCTAGGTACCCTGCGATGCTTAGGGCAGTCCTGCTCTGAAAAATCCTCCCTCGTTCCAGGTGGTTTTCAAACATCTCACCCAGAAATGTGTGTAGATGAGAAATCTGTTTTTAATGACCTGAACCCATTTCTAACTACATAAGTGTGCGTAAATGCATTAGCATCTTTGGAATAACTTCAGTATACACTGAACTTTCCAGCATTGGAGCTACTGTGTAAGTTGATGGCAGATAGTACTTTTTTTTTTTCTTTTACAGTAAATGTGATGTTTGCTGTTAATTAAAAAAAATATTTTTACTGTACTTTGTTTTGTTTGGAACTTAACATAGAATTTTTATCATTTTAGAAAATGACTTCAGCATTGCATTGTTGACCAGGACATCCACCAGACAGTCTCTCTCTGCATGTGCCCTTGTCTTTTGGTGTGGCCATGTCTCAGCGTTTCACGTGTTAACGTACGTGTTTGTTTCTTATAAAACTTTTCTCTTTCACAGAGCATTATATTAATTTTTTGGATTGCCTGTGAGAGTAGGCTTATTATCTATGAATTTTACTTTGAGATAATAAAGGACACATTACAAAATGTTTGTTAGAAGAAGGGGGATGGGTGGCATTGGGTCTGATGAGCTTGAGACTCACTGGTGTAGTGGATAGGACACCTGTTCTAGAAAAGGAGACTTCTGCTCTCATTTCTGTCCTGGCTCTGCCAGTCAGTAAACTAGCTGTGCGACCGTGGGTACATTGTGTAAATTTTTTGGGCCCGTTTTCTCATCTGTAATCCCTGGAGGGTCAGACAAGGTGGTCTCTAGGGATTCTTTCTTTCTTGTACAGTTATCTGACTTGTTTTGACCAGTTTTCCTAATGCAATTCTCTTGAAGAGTCTCTTCATCTTGATTTTAATGCCCTAGTTCGAGATTGACTCACATAACTGAGTTAGGCTTTTCTGGGAATGAGAAGTGCTTGACAATCGATCTCCTTTTCAAGGTAGGCAGCTTGAAACCAGTGCTTGCATATAAAGTGCAAAGAGCTTTCATGGAGTTTAATGAGTTGTCACAGGGAGAAAATGCTTTTATGATTGTTGTGATAATGAAATGAGATTAAAGGAGATGCTATGTATAAAATCATGGATAAGGCTAAATGGCACAGTAGGTATTTGTTGTTGACCTGCTAAGTTGTGTCTGACTCTTTGTGATCCCACGGAGTGTAGCCTGCCAGGCTTCTCTATCCATGGGATTCTCCAGGTAAGATAACTGGAGTGAGTTGCCATTTCCTCCTCCAGGGGATCTTCCCAACCCAGGGGTCGAACCCACATCTCTTCCTTGGCAGGCAGATTCTTTACCACTGAGCCACCTGGGAAACCCCATAATAGGTATAGAGAGCAATAAATGTTACTTAGAATCAAGTCAAATACTTCTTAACTTCAGAGACTACTGTAGAACATTTTTTGAAGTATGGCATGTATCTTACAGTCTGCTGCAAAGAGGGAAGCAGTAGCCTGGGACCTGAACAGTGTTGCTGGAAAGTGGGTCACAATAGATAAGAAGTCTCCTTTGGATAACTAATCACTACCAATGTAACCTTAATATTCCTGAAGGAGTTACCAGGAACGCTGAATAGGGTAATTAGCTCTCAGGATTTTCAGTTACAGTCTTATCCATTATTTAAGATTTTTATTTCCGCAGTGACTCATCCGTGAATTATAGAGTGCTTTCCCAAAAGGAATGTAATATTGCTGGAAATAATTTTTTTTACCACTCTATTTTCTCTCTGTGGTAAGGAGTTTCTGGCTGGTTAGTTGGACCTAAAACCCTCTGTAAATAATTGAAACTATGTGCCTTTGTATGAAGAAGACTTAACCTTTATGAAACGATGGAGAATTCTTGAGAATGGGCAACATAGAATGTTTACATTTACTCATCGTGTTTATTTAAAACTATTTCTGTCCTGTCTCCTTTTTTTTCCAGCTGAAATTTTTATATAACTATGTCACAAAAAAGTGCTCTTTGCTTACATTATCTCTGTTGTTACTTCACTGACATGAAAAATGTCACCTTGCGTCAGATGTTCTCTGTGGTTTCTGTGTGTCATCTGTTGTACCTTTAAAAGTAGTGTAGTAGTTCTGTCAGGAAAACAAAGCCTTATGGACACTGCTGTCAAACACGTCTCTGAGTACTTCTAGAAGCCTGGTGAACATGTTAATAATAACTGCTTTTATGGAGCATTTGGGCTTCCCTGGTGGCTCAGCTGTAAAGAATCTGCCTGCCAATGCAGGAGATGAGGGTTCAGTCCCTGGGTTGGGAAGATCCTCTGGAGGAGGAAATGGCAACCCATTCCACTATTCTTGCCGGGGAAATCCCGTGGACAGAGGAGCCTGGCGGGCTGTATAGTTCACGGCTTGGCAAAAGAGTTGGAGATGACTTAGCAACTAAACAAACAGCATTTACAAATACCATACTAGCTTCTTTTGTATGTTATTTCTAATTCTAACAGCCCTCCTGTAGGGAAGTGGTACTGTCCTCACTGATAGGTGAGGAAACTAAATATCAGGAGAGTACTCTGTTCACATCTCACATCTGGGAAGTGACACAGCTTCATCTCTCTGGTTACAAAGCCCAGTAAAATGCCATGGTGGCATTTTCAACTAAGAATAGCTGGGTGGAATGCAAATACTCATTTAAAATATTTATTGAAAAATTAACGTGTGCAGTCATTGAGTGTGAAAGTAAAAGTGTTAGTTGCTTTGTCATGTCCGACTCTTTGAGACTGCATAGACTGTAGCCCACCAGGCTCCTCTGTCCCTAGAATTCTCCAGGCAAGGATGCTGGAGTGAGTTGCCGTTTCCTACTCCAGGGGATTTTCCTGACCAAGGGGGTCAAATCTGGGTCTCCCACACTGCAGGCAGACTCTCTTCTGTTTGAGCCCACCAGGGAAGCCCATTAAGTGTGACAAACTACATTAAAATTCCTGTCCGTTTTAGTTGGAGGAGGAAATACAAGAATGGATGTTAGCAGAGGATCGGAAGGCTTCTGGGAAGGAGTTAACATTAAGAGAAGGGACCGAGGAGAGAGACACAGGTGGCCAGCTTAGCAGATGCTGAAGATTGACTTCATTAGCTTACATATCAGCAGGTGCCGGTGATACCGATCACTACTCTTGTTTCAACTAGGCAGAAAGCTTTAGGTTAACAGTTCCTGGACTTGGGTCTCACACACCAGTAAAATAAGAAATGAACAACGGCTACCCTCCCTGCAAAAAAGCGGGAAGGGGGCAGACTTGGCATGGGATTGTCAAATAAAGACAGTTAAAAAAACTTAAGTGACCCCACACTCTTAGCATCATTTTATAAGATGAAAAACACTGTGACACCAAAGGAGTTGAAATTGCATCATCACAGAGTAGAGGACAGTCCTCCCCAGGAAAATACAGCTTTTCAGTTTACCGTGATGACTTTATTAAGGATTGGTGGACACCTGGTCGTTGATGTGCATTTAAAATGCACTGATTTATACCAGGAGTTTTGTGTCACAGCCTGTGGGCCAAATCCTGCCCACAGGATTCTTATATCCCCTGCAAGCCAAGAATGGTTTTTACATTTTTAAGTGATTGAAAAAAAAAATCAAAAGTAGAGTGATGTTTTGTGAATGTGAAAAATTACATGAAATCTAAATCTCAGTGTTCATAAACAAGATTGATTGGCGCACAGCCGTGCTTATTTATTTGCCTGTTGTCTACGGCTGCTTTCCCACTACAGCGGTGTAGTTGAGTAGTTTTAAACAGAGCCCATGTGCTCCGGTAAACCTGAGGTATTTCATCTCACCACGCACAGGGAACGTTTGCCAACATCTAGTCTACATAGCAGGATAAGTAGTGATAACTCGCAGCCCCTGCCACTCAAAGTAGTAATAGTTGTGTGGTGTTTGCTAAGAAGCAGGCCCTGTTTATGTGCTCTGCCTGCGTTATCATCGTAACAATCCTTTGGAGGTAGGTACTGTTATCTGTCTGTCTATCTATGCCGGTTCTTAGTTGCCGCACCTGACCAGAGGTCGAACCCCAGCACCCTGCACTGGGAGCTCGAAGTCTTAGCCACTGGACTACCAGAGAAGTCCCTGGTACTGTTATCTTTATTTTACTGATGTGAAAACAGAGGCTTAGAGGGAACACAGAACTTGCCCAAGGTCACACAGCCGTAGAGTGTCAAAGGCAGGATTCAAGCCCAGGTGTGCTCCACGTCTGTGCTCCTCCTTCCTGCTAAACTTGGTGGTCACGAAGAAGAAGCAAATGGCACTTCATGACACTGCACTCATGCTTCACATTTAGTTTAATTCTTTCAGGAACAGAGGGAAGTAGCCTTGTGCTGTAGCTGATCCAACGTTATCAGTGAGCAGAATGAAGTCAACAGTGATGGCTTCATTATTCGTGAACTTTTTGGTTTGACTCAGTAGGTTTTTCCCAGAGGTTTGTTGATTGAAATGGTCTACTTAATTGACATCCTACTTACTGAACTTTTGAGCAAGGGAAGGTCATTTCTGGACCATATTGTCTAATTTTTGGTATAATTAGAATAACTATTAACTTGGAGAGTAACTGTGTTCTTCACTGTCATAAATATTTATTATTTTGTTTTTGAGAGAAGGTATAACAATGTCAGACTTTATTTTGGGGGGCTCCAAAATCACTGCAGATGGTGACTGCAGCCATGAAATTAAAAGACACTTACTCCTTAAAAGAAAAGTTATGACCAACCTACATAGCATATTCAAAAGCAGAGACATTACTTTGCCGACTAAGGTCCGTCTAGTCAAGGCTATGGTTTTTCCTGTGGTCATGTATGGTTGTGAGAGTTGGACTGTGAAGAAGGCTGAGCGCCGAAGAATTGATGCTTGTCAACTGTGGTGTTGGAGAAGACTCTTGAGAGTCCCTTGGACTGCAGGGAGATCCAGCCAGTCCATTCTGAAGGAGATCAGCCCTGGGATTTCTTTGAAAGGACTGATGCTAAAGCTGAAACTCCAGTACTCTGGCCACCTCATGCAAAGAGTTGACTCATTGGAAAAGACTGTGATGCTGGGAGGGATTGGGGGCAGGAGGAAAAGGGGACGACAGAGGATGAGATGGCAGGATGGCATCACTGACTCGATGGATGTGAATCTGAGTGAACTCTGGGAGTTGGTGATGGACAGGGAGGCCTGGCGTGCTGCGATTCATGGGGTCTCAAAGAGTTGGACACGACTGAGCGACTGAACTGAACTGAACTGATACCTCCCAGTGAAAGTCGCTCAGTCATGTCCGACTCTTTGTGACCCCATGGACTATACAGTCCATAGAATTCTCTAGGCCAGAGTACTGGCGTGGATAGCCTTTCCCTTCTTCAGGGGATCTTCCCAGTCCAGGGATCGAACCCAGGTCTCCCACATTGCATGTGGATTCTTTACCAGCAGAGCCACAAGGGAAACCTCCCAAGCCATTGATTATATTAAAAGATAATCTTTTGTTGACATATGCAGATATATTTTAATTAAAAACTGTAGTTGGTATTTTTGAATTATTTATTTATTTGGCTGCCCTGGAGCTTAGTTGCGATATGAGAACTCTTAGTTGTGTAATAGCTTTTTAAAAATAGAATAAATATCGCTTTGCAAGCCAAAGTCTGGAAAAAAATTGAGTTACCAGCAGGTGGATATTTAGGTGAATCTATTCTAGAGGAAATCACTGTTTTCCTCTTAGGGAAGAAGGCTCTGAAGGGAGGAAGTGAATTTTGAAAAGCCACTTGAATGAGGAAAGGAATATTAACAAGTAAGGGACTAGACTGAAATTAGTGTGACCAGTTGTAACTTCACTGTATTATATTCAGAAGCAGCTTTTATACATTCTGTCGTTCATCAAGCTTGGTCGTGTCCGACTCTTCTATGACCCTGTGGAGCCCGCCAGGCTCCTCTGTCCATGGGATTCTCCAAGCAAGAATACTGGAGTGGGTTGCCATTTCCTCCTCCAGGGGATCTTCCTGATCCACAGATTGAACCTGAGTCTCCTGTGTCTCCTGCGTTGCAGGCAGATTCTTTAAATAAACGGAGATCTAGTGGCCACACTCAGAGAAGGGTACTTGGAGAAGAGTACCCTACTCCAGTACTCTTGCCTGGAAAATCCCATGGATGGAGGAGCCTGGTGGGCTGCAGTCCATGGGGTCACTAGGAGTCGGACACGACTGAGCGACTTCACTTTCACTTTTCACTTTCATGCGTTGGAGAAGGAAATGGCAACCCACTCCCGTGTTCTTGCCTGGAGAATCCCAGGGACGGGGGAGCCTGGTGGGCTACCATC
The DNA here is from genome assembly GCF_042477335.2 of Ovis canadensis. Classification (NCBI taxonomy): domain Eukaryota; kingdom Metazoa; phylum Chordata; class Mammalia; order Artiodactyla; family Bovidae; genus Ovis; species Ovis canadensis. The sequence continues at coordinate 219,526,520 of NC_091247.1, forward strand.
TATGGGGTCGCACAGAGTTGGACACGACTGAATCGACTTAGCAGCAGCAGCAGTAGCTACACTTAAGTTAAACATCACCTGTATTTTGAAATTTTTTAAATGATGATAACTAACACTCAGTGTTTTCCGAATGTTGAGCTTTAAGCCAACTTTTTTCACTCTCCTCTTTCACTTTCATCAAGAGACTTTTTAGTTCCTCTTAACTTTCTGCCATATGGGTGGTGTCATCTGCATATCTGAGGTTATTGATATTTCTCCTGGCAATCTTGATTCCAGCTTGTGCTTACTCCAGCCCAGCATTTCTCATGATGTACTCTGCAAAAAGTTAAATAAGCAGGGTGACAATATACAGCCTTGATGTACTCCTTTCCCTATTTGGAACCAGTCTGTTGTTCCATGTCCAGTTCTAACTGTTGCTTCCTGACCTGCATACAGATTTCTCAAGAGGCAAGTTAGGTGGTCTAGTATGGCATCTGGTCCCATGACTTCATGGGAAATAGATGTGGAAGCAGTGTCAGATTTTATTTTGGGGGGCTCCAAAATCACTGCAGATGGTGATTGCAGCCATGAAATTAAAAGACACTTATTCCTTGGAAGGAAAGTCATGACCAACCTAGATAGCATATTCAAAAGCAGAGACATTACTTTGCCAACAAAGGCCCGTCTAGTTGAGGCTATGGTTTCTCCAGTGGTCATGTATGGATGTGAGAGTTGGACTGTGAAGAAAGCTGAGCACCGAAGAATGGATGCTTTTGAACTGTGGTGTTGGAGAAGACTCTTGAGAATCCCTTGGACTGCAAGGAGATCCAACCAGTCCATTCTGAAAGAGATCAGTCCTGGGTGTTCATTGGAGGGACAGATGGTGAAGCTGAAACTGCAATACTTCGGCCACCTCATGCGAAGAGTTGACTCATTGGAAAAGACTCTGATGCTGGGAGGGATTGGGGGCAGGAGGAAAAGGGGACAACAGAGGATAAGATGGCTGGATGGCATCACTGACTCGATGCACATGAGTTTGAGCAACGTCTGGGAGTTGGTGATGGACAGGGAGGCCTGGCGTGCTGCGATTCATGGGGTCGCAAAGGGCCGGACACGACTGAGCGACTGAACTGAACACTCAAGTTCACCTGATCTCCTGCAGCCTAGACCTCCTGTGTACGAGGTCAATTTTAGTGGGCTTTCAGTCCATAAAGAAGATGGGCCTGATGCTTCAATAAGGTCATTTTTTCAAATCTTTTAAATTGCCCAGTGATACACCTTTTTATAGCTGATGTCCCCAAGTAGGGATCCTGGTGCTCTGCAGGGCTTGGGGTGTGACTGGGGTCTTTGGAGGGGGTTAGGTGGTGGGTGGGGCAGTCGTGAAGGTTGATCTTTGACTTGGGGTTGACTTTTACTCTCATATTTGGAAAATTGCTTTCTTTTTTCATTTTAGGCCAATGTTTATTGACTAGAACTATAATGCAGATAAAACTGCCAGTCACTTTTATACTGGGGGACATTGAATTTGTTAAAGTGTTGACTTGTTCCTGACGTTTGGGTGTGGGTGGTTTCTCTCTACTGTGTTGTTGCTCTTCCTCATAGCAAGGCAAGAGTTCCAGTGTTGGTGGGTTTTCTTCCTCTTAGCCATTCCATACGTGAAGTGAAAGTGAAAGTCGCTCAGTCTTTCTTTCTTTCTCAGTCGTTTCTGACCATTTACAACCACAGGGACTATACAGTCCATGGAATTCTCCAGGCCAGAATACTTGAGCGGGTAGCCTTTCCCTTCTCCAGGGGATCTTCCCAACCGAGGGATAGAACCCAGGTCTCCCGCATTGCAGGCAGATTCTTTCCAGCTGAGCCACCAGGAAAGCCCCCAAATACAGGAATGGGTAGCCTATCCCTTCTCTAGCAGATCTTGCCAACCCAGGAATCAAACCGGGTCTCCTGCATTGCAGGTGGATTCTTTACCAACTGAGCCAAGAGGGGAAGCCCTTATTATTCCATCCATAATTTGACCCTAATCATTTTGAAATCTGTTGATTATTACATGCGTTAGCTGGAATTAGAATCTAAACCCCAACCCTGCCCAGGTTGAGCTGGCATGTTTGAGTCCTTGAGAGCTGCCACCACCTCTTTTTCTTGTGACAGATGGCTTCCCCTCCTGGTTGTAATCCACTGCTGACTTTTTTTTCAAAGAATGAATGCCATGTGTTCCCCATGTTGGCTGTGATTCTTTTTCCTGCCCACTCCTTGGTTTCAGAGGAACTTGAAATTGGATGTACTTACTGTTGGCATTTATGGCAGGAAGTAGATTCAACTGTGACTCTCTTTGCCAAGTGTTCATTTATTAGAAGCATTGTTGCTTCCTAAAATTAAACATCATTTCTTTGTCCTACCAAGAGTAAAACAAGTTTTATTACTTTTTTTTTAAGAATATTCTTTTCACTTGATGTTGTATAGTAAATATTTTTTTGTGGCCAATTTATTACAAAACAGATTTTAAAATCTAAATTTCACATACTCAAAAGATTTATATGAGTATATGAGACTGCAGTCTGTTTGTCCAGGATATTGAATGACTAGATCTAGTTATACTGAGTATAAGGAATATAAACATGAAATGGATTTGTATCACAGAGACTCCAAAAACAGTGGAAATTGTTTGTGAGTATAGTATTGAACTTTGAACTTCTATTTAAATACACTTTGTGGTCCATGTGGACAGTCTTGTCTGGTTGTTTTAACCTTCCTGCTCAGTCTCTATTGTCCATTGGTGGGTGTGAATGAAATTGTCTTAGGTACTGGAGAGAATTCTAAGCCTAAATCTGAGCCAGTTTAATTCTGTAAAAATTCTGTTTGTATTTGGAGGTTTGGTGTTTGACTCTAGAAAAACACCTGCCAGGTCAGAGTAAACAATGGAGGGCCTTCCTGACCAAAAGAAGGTTAGATAAATGTAAAACAGATTTGTGCATATTACCCTCAGTAGTGCTGGAATTTGGAATTCTTGTCCTCAGAAGCCCCTGTTCTGTCAGTCTCCCGTATTTGGCTGAGTGAATCTCCTTGTGGGTCTCCCTGGTGGCTTAGTGGTAAAGGATCCATCTGCAACGCAGGAGACTCAGAATCAGTCCCTGGGTCAGGAAGATCTCCTGGAGGAGGAAGTGGCAACCCACTCCAGTATTCTTTCCTGGGAAATCCCATGGACAGAGGAGCCTGGCGGGCTACAGTCCATGGGGTCGCAAAGATTCAGACACGACTGAGTGGCTAAGCAACAAAGAACCTCATGCAGCAATGTCAAAACTGTTGCCCACCCATGGGCAGCCTCTAAGTCTGTCTTCTGATCTTGCTAGATGAACCCAGCTCAGTGACTCTTAACCTTGGCTGCATGTCCGCATCACCTGAGAAACTTTAAGTGGGGGGCGGGGGAAGAGATGCCTGGTCTCAGCCTCATCTCTGGAGATTGTGGTTTAATTGGGGCTGGGACCTCCATGTGGGAAGCTCCCCAGGTAGTTCTAATGTGCTGCCAAGGCTAGAACCACTGGCTACTTCTAACGGATAAGAGCTGGTGGGTGATCTGAAACCTCTGTCCTCCGTCTAGTGGGGGAACTTGTTACCAAGCTACGGTACACAGATAGTCAAAAACAATTTCAATTTGCATGGATAGAGAATGTTTATCACTGGAATTTGAGACACAGATATAACCTGGGGGTGATCAGATGATGTTAGCATTTTTCGACATTTTAAAAGCGTTAGCTTCCCAGGGTAGCTGGGAGACGTGGGTGAGCAGGAGGAGACAAGAGGTCTGATTGGAGTGGAGCTGCTCAATGCATAGGGCTGTTGTTAAGGAGGATGAGGGGTGAAAAGAAGAGAGCAAAGTTAGAATGAGCTCTGGCTTCTGTGAGGCTTCGTGATAAAGGGATGAAGTGGGAAGTCAGGATGGGTCTTCAGGTAGAAGCTGCTGCTTCCTCACCCAGCGGGTGTATCTGGGGCTCATCCTTCTGTGAGACCAGGAAGGGGTGGTAGTGAAATGAATGGAGTGAGAGGGTCCTTTTTACATCCGAAGTTGTTTTCTGCCTGGTCACACAAGGCTCAAATACCTCTTACTAGAGCATTGCTAAGCTTTAGTGAATAAGGATCACCAGGGAGCACTTGATAAAAATGTAAATTTTGGACCAAAGTCCCAAGTTTCTGGTTAGGACTGCTGGGGTATGACTTAGGAATCCATCTTTAACAAGCACCTTGGTTAAGGTTAACAAACTTTTTTTTGTTTTCTTAGCATCTTCACCATGTTTGCCCTATCCCTTGTGTTATTTTTTTAGTTTTTTTTTTTTAAGTTGGCACACTTTATAAAGTGGAATCTTATTTTAAAATGAAATTCTCACTGCTATACGTGGAAATCATATCACTTGCAAAAAAAAAACAAAAACCCAAAACCCTATAAAAGTAAATGCATAGCTATTTGAAAAAAAAAAAAAAGTCAAACATATATATGGTTGAAGATCATCTTAACTATTATTTTGAGAAATGTGCCCCTGGTGATTCTGATACAGATACTTTCCTTATCATATTTGGAAATACATCAAATAGAGACAAAAAAACGTTTATTTAGACTGAATGGTTTTTCTGCTGACTGTACACTAGAATTGCCTGGGGAGCTTTTAAATACTTTGGCCAGGTCCCAGCCCCAGAAGATCTGACTTAATTGGCATGGGCTAGGACCTGGGCATCAGCTTTGTTGTTTGTTTTTTAAATAAACCGCAGACACTCTACTTTTCACAGTTCTGGAGGTTGAAAGTTGGAGGTCAGGATGCTGCATGGCAGGGTCGGTTCTGGCAAGGACCCTCTTTGCTTGTCCTCATGTGGTATAAGCAGTGGGCATCAGTATCTTTGAAACACTCTCCCAGGTCATTGTAAAATAGATTTTGTGCTGAGAATTTAGAGATTAAAACAGAAGTAGAATGTAAATAGGCTTAAGCATAAATTTATGAGCCCTAAATAAATTTGTCTGGTAGAGTTAGAAGGAAGACGCTGGCCACCTGGGGGTGTGGCAGGAAGGAGGGAAAGAAGGTGAGTTGGTAAGGCACACAGTATTTATCTGTATTTATCCTCAATATCTCCTCTGCCCCAGCCTGCTTCCCTTGTTCTCTGTTCTCGGTGAATGTTAAGGTGTTTTATCTAATCAGATGGTGCTCAGGCTTAAGTGTGCGTCAGAACTACACAGTTGTTCAGTTGCTAAGTTGTGTCTGACTCTCTGTGACCCCATGGACTGCAGCACCCCAGGCTTCCCTGTCCTTCACTATCTCCCAGAGTTTGCTCAAACTCATGTCTTTTGAGTCAGTGATGCCATCCAACCATCTCATCCTCTGTTGCCCCTCTCTCCTCCCACCCTCAGTCTTCCCCAGCATCAGGGTCTTTTCCAGTGATTTGGCACTTCTTATCTGGTGGCCAAAGGATTGGAGCTTCAGCTTCAGCATCAGTCCTTCCAGTGAATATTCAGGGTTGATTTCCTTTAGCATTGACTGGTTGAGAGTTTGTTAAAACACAAATTGCTGGGCCCTACCCTCTGGGTTTCTGATTGAATGAACCTGGAGCAGACGATGTCCCAGGTGATGCTCATGCTGCTGGACCAGGCATCACACTTGAAGAAACTGAACTAGTCAACTGAGCCGGAAACTGAGAACATTAAACTTAACGTTTGTTTTCTCTGTGTGTGTCCAGAAAACTTGAAAAATAAAAAAACCGGCACAAACCCATGTATACATTATCTAGAATTAGCAGATGTTAATGGTGTGTGAAGAAGGAAATGGCAACCCACTCCAGTGTTCTTGCCTGGAGAATCCCAGGGACGGGGGAGCCTGGTGGGCTGCTGTCTATGGGGTCACACAGAGTCGGACACGACTGAAGCGACTTAGCAGCAGCAGCAATGGTGTGTGGCGATACATTCCTTATGAATTAGCATTCTCTTTTTGGTTCTTAATAGGCTGCTGTATCTTATTTCACACTTTTCCAGTTTATTTCACAATTTCACCTGATTTCACAACTTTCCAAGGAGTTAAGCACGGCAGGTTCCCTGGGCTTGAGGTCAGTGTTCCTTAGGGTAAACTGTCATAATCAGGAAGAGGCAACTGTGCTCTGTTAATTTGTTCGATCGGTCTTGTAGGCAACAGAGTGAGATAAGGACAGGGGAAAAGTGCAATCGTAATTATTATGCTCAATCTGAGAAAGACGTAAAAAAGTATTATACATTTAAAAGTGAAATTGTCATATGCAATCATTTTATCCTATTTTACACTTACATAATTTGTTTATTTGAATGGTTCACAGAATGAATAAGCCAAATTTATTTGTATGCCTAGAAACGCGGAAGCAGAAAGAGTAACCTGCTATGTATGGTGGTATAAAAATGTGACAGTTGTGAAAACATAGGAACCCAGAACCCTGGGTTCTGGGATATACCATTTGTTCAGTTCTGAAACAGTTTGTTCTTCCTTAAATATAACTGGCCTTCCGTGCCAAATAAGGGGGAAAAAAAACAAGAGGAAAACAGATCTCTGAATTCATAATCAGTGCTGTCAACTTGATTCTGGAATAATTAGAATGGTTTTGGTTAGTCTAACCTAACTTTTTCTGTCCTGCTTTAAATAGATGGCTCATTTTGGTAGAGACCTTCCCAGCCAAGTTAGTTATGCTAGATTGAAATAATGCTGTTCTTCTTGATCAGAAGAAGTATTGATCACCTCTGTGTGTATGTTTTCTTTTTTTCATCTTGGAGCTAGTAAGAGGATTCCCTGAACTTGCTAGGTTCTATCAGTTTTCCTCACCATTCTTTGAAGTGAGGATTTGCATGTGGCTTTGGAAAATATGGGGTTACTACCTTGAGGAAAAGCTTTGCATAGCTTCCCATCCACCGACTTTTCTGTTGATTCTTTCTGAATATCACATATTTCTTGTAATTATCCTGTGGACACGCTCGTTTCTTTCTACTTTCCACACTCTTAGTGTTTGTTCTTCTTAGAATATTTGTTCCCTCTTGCTGAAAGTCTGTATCCTCCCTCACAGAGTAGACCTGAGGAAAATAACCCTTTATATTTTCCTTTAACAAGGAGGCAAGCTCGTATTTGCAGCTCCCATTCTGAGTATTCGTAGATAGTAGAAGACAAAAATAGAGTCCTTGCAAGTTACAGAGGTGTTTGCTCCAGTTATTACATAGTCTGGGGGGTTGGTCTTTTCTCTCTAGAAACCGCTTTTTCTTTCCCCTTGCAAATGAGAGTGTGGTCTTTAAGCTACCCTGCCTTTCTAGGCAGTATTTGCTCTCATTGTGTTTCCAGCAATTTGCTGTGTTTTCTCTAGTGCCCTGGCCTTCTTTCTACATTCAGGAGAAAAGTTATTTTTCTTAAAGAGAGAATTCCCTGTGTTCATGGATAAGGATCTGAAAATTCACAGAGAAAATTATTTAAATGTTACATGCTATAAAAATTCTGTATTCAAAGTTTGAAGTGTGCTACTTCTCAGTTCCAGAGGATTAGCCAGACTTAGAACCATCAGGAACTTGCCTTCCCTCACTGCAGGGGGCTGCTTCCAGGCCATGTGGTTCTCCGGGACCCCGCCACGCTCTGCGGTGTGACAGACATCACGGAGTGCCTGGATTGGTGAGGACTGCATATTGCAAGCCTTTGCCCGTCATTTGTGTGTGACTAGGACTCTCACCTCACACCACCACTCCACCCCCCCTCCACCACCCACCTTTGAAAAAAAATTCTTCTACTCTGTACCTTGCCCGTTTGAGTATTTACTGACCTTGGATTGTGTGGTTAGAGTTCAGCATTTACTCAAAGTGAGGGGCAGCGTTAGCGGTCTTTCTCGTGGTGTGTCATTGTGCGTTAGCTGGGTTGGACTCTTTTGTCCACGGGTGACCATGTGGTTTCCTGATGAGAGAAAGGAGGTCCAGCTGCCTCCCCTCTCACAGATGACCTTTGTTTCTGCGTGTTCTCTGTCCAGCATAGCATTGTCCAGCCAGTCCATCAATAAGTGTTTATTGAGTGTCTACCATGAGTGCCCAGTGCAGGCTGGTGCTTTGAGAGTTTTCTTAAGAGGAGGGAGGAGAAGGACAAGCAGCGACAGCGTTTGAGGACTTTTAAAAGCATGTTATAAGATGGATGTGCTCTGGGGTTTCATAAAGATGACGCTTTGGAGGGTCCAGAATTCTAGCGTATTTTGGTCTAGACTATTTTTAAGAATTATTCATAAGGATGAGTATTATTTAATGTCAAGGTTTCTTAAAATTAATGTCTATATACGACTGTGAAGAAAGCTGAGTGCCGAAGAATTGATGCTTTTGAACTGTGGTGTTGGAGAAGACTCTTGAGAGTCCCTTGAACTGCAAGGAGATCCAACCAGTCCATTCTAAAGGAGATGAGCCCTGGGTGTTCTTTGGAAGGAATGATGCTAAAGCTGAAACTCCAGTACTTTGGCCACCTCATGCGAAGAGTTGACTGATAGGAAAAGACTGTGATGCTGGGAGGGATTGGGGGCAGGAGGAGAAGGGGGCGACAGAGGATGAGATGGCTGGATGGCATCACTGACTCGATGGACGTGAGTCTGAGTGACCTCCAGGAGTTGGTGATGGACAGGAAGGCCTGGCGTGCTGCAATTCATGGGGTCGCAAAGAGTCGGACACGACTGAGCAACTGAACTGAAGACTTTAAAAAATTAGCATATCAACATATGTAGTGTATGTTCCACAATTTCAGGATTTAAAAATGTTATTGGAATGGAAAACTATTCATAATATATTAGGGAATACAAATGGTATATAGGTATACTATGGTCAGTGTTTTTGAGGCAGTGTAGAGTCATTGTCCAGAGAAGGCAATGGCACCCCACTCCAGCACTCTTGCCTGGAAAATCTCATGGGCGGAGGACCCTGGTGGGCTGCAGTCCATGGGGTCGCTAGGAGTCGGACACGAGTGAGCGACTTCACTTTCACTTTTCACTTTTCACTTTTCACTTTCATGCATTGGAGAAGGCAATGGCAACCCACTCCAGTGTTCTTGCCTGGAGAATCCCAGGGACGGGGGAGCCTGCTGGGCTGCCATCTGTGGGGTCGCACGAGTCGGACACGACTGAAGCGACTCAGCAGCGGCAGAGTCATTGTCACGTAGTATTAAAAGCCCAACACTGTGGGGCCAGACTGCTGGGTGATGTGCCACTTACGATTCAGGCGACCTAGGGCAGGTTAATTTTCTTCTCTGTGTTTTGGTTTCCTCATTTATAAAAAGAAAATAGTAATAGTGCATCGGGGGGAGATATGAGGACTTTATGAATTAAAATACATAGTGCATTTATGTGGTAAGCATTATAATTTTTTCCTTAAAAGGTGAGTTTCATCTTAGGAAAAATGTTTTGAAGGATATTTTCAGTGATTTTCCCAGATGGGGTAGTATGGAATTTTTTTCTTATTATTTATCTCTAATTCCTTTCTTTTCTTACAGGGGACATGCATGCATTATATAATAAAATAAAAGATAAGGAAGAGTAAGATTTAGTCTGAGCATTTAAAGGAATTGTTACCAGACAAAAGCTAGAATCAGTTGCTAGTAAACTAGTAACTGACGGAGTGATATTGAATGGGCTACAGACCTGTGGCTTTATCCTTCAGTTGTCCACAGTGTGGCTCAGGAAACATGGTAGAAATACAGAGGTGAAAGTCCTGAGGGCTGGCTCTTCTGCTCTCTGTCCACCTTCTCCACAGTGTCTGTGACGGATGTCATACCAAGGTAAAATCTGCAGTGACTGGTTGTTTACAGTAATGTATTCAATTTAAAAAAATTTGTTTGGTCGACATCTAAGTGTTAGAAATTTACTTAGATCAAACTAGACCTGCCCCTGTGTAACTCACGTGACATTTATCTTCGATTTCTCTTTGGAGCTAGGTGGGATAAATCCGATGCTTCTTCCAGAACAGTGATATAATAGAAAAGGAGTTTATCAAATGGATTTTGAACAGCTCAGAGAATTACTGGTAGGGCTGGAGAATTAGGCTTGAAGCTTAGCTATTACAACATTCTACACGTGCTGATGAGGGACCTCCTCCTATTCCTGCTGCTTTACTGAACCTTTCAGGTGATGGCTGATGCCACTTCAGAGCCAAGAATCGACCTCATGATCCCTGGGAAACTTCTCTGTTCCCATCTCCCAGAGCCAGGTTCACGTGTCACCATCTGTATCAGTAAAAACAGAAGTTAGAGCCTCTTGACTCTTGTCACTCAATTCCGCATCAGTCTGTGTGCATATATTCAACTGGCATAGTCTGGGTCCTCCACCTGGGTCTGGCTGCAAGGGAGTGGGGGTTTGAGTCTTCGCTCTTTGATAGGAAGCAGAACTCAAAATGAAGGGATTTCTTCACTTAGAAGATTACGAACACAAACATATGAAAAGATGTTCAGCATTACTAGTCAGTTGTTATTTAGTTGCTGAGCTGTAACTGACTCTTTTGTGACCCAGTGGACTGTAGCCCACCAGGCCCCTCTGTTCATGGGATTTCCCAGGCAAGAATATTGGAGTGGGTTGCCATTTCCTTCTCCGGGGGATCTTTCCCAACCCAGGGACTGAACCTCTGTCTCTTGCTTGGCAGGTGGATTCTTTACCACTGTGCCACCAGGGAAGCCCCATTGGTCATTAGGGAGATGCAAGTCAAAACCCAGTGAGGTACCACTTCACACGCATTAGCGTGGCTATAATAATGATTTTTTTAAAAAGGAAAAGCACTAGTGTTGGTGAGGATGTTTAGAAATTGGAACCCTGGTTGCCCTCCTGGTGGGAATATAACTAAAATGTTTCTGCCACTGTAGAAACCAGTGTGACATTTCCTCCAAAAGTTAAATATAGAGTTATGATATAAGTTTGCAGTTTCACTCCAAAGTATTAATATATACTCAGAAGAACTGAGAACTGGCAAACAGGTACATGTATATGCATGTTTATAGCAGGATAATTCACAAAAATCAGTAACCATAATTCACATATTTATTGTGGATGAATGGATAAATAAAATGGGTACATACAATAGAATATTATTCATAAAAAGAAATTAAGGTCTGATACACACTGTGATGTGGCTGTGGGTGTGCTGTGCTTAGTTGCTCAGTCCTGTCTGACTCTGCGACCCTATGGACTGCAGCCCACCAGGCTCCTCTGTCCATGGGGATTCTCTAGGCAAGAATACTGGAGGGGGTTGCCATGCCCTCCTCCAGGGGATCTTCCCAACCAGGGATTGAACCCAGGTCTCCTGCATTGCAGGCAGGTTCTTTACCAACTGAGCCACCAGGGAAGCCGTCAGTGATGTGGGTGTAACTCCAAAATATTCTGTTAAGTGAAAGAAGCCAGATATAAAAGGTCACCTACTAGATGACCCCATGTATATGAAATGTCCACAGTAGATTAGTATGGAGAGAGAGAGCACCAGTTGGTGCTTACCAGGGGTTGGGGAAGGGTGCGGTGGGGAGATAGTACTACTTGGTGGGTAAGGAAGGAATTTTAACGTTGATGTGTTGGAAATATTTTGGAACTAGATAAAGGGGATGGTTGCATAACATTGCAGGTATACTAAATGCCTCAATTATTCACTTTAAAATGGTTAATTTTATGTGATGTGAATTTCATGTGAATAGATTATTTTTTTTTAAGTTTACAAACAGCCATTAATAAGACATGTTCTTATGAAAATGGTAACTGTCATTTGTTGAGTATTTACTAAAGGCTAGAGTCTTCACATTATTTATTCTAATCTTTATGGCAGCATTGCAAGATAGGTATTAGGAAAAGAGAAACAAAGAACTATATCATGGGCTTAAAAAATTCTTTAATTTAAGATACTGACTTGAATTACTTTAACCCTAGTTTATCAATCAAACTGAAGAGTGAGCTTGAAATCTAACCAGTAACTGGCCAGTAGGGAGCAGTGTTGTTGTTCCTTACCTGGCTCTGGTATGTTTAGAGCACCTTGAAGTCATAAATTTACACCTGTTGTGTTAATTTGATACTTTGGAAATGGCCAATTTGAAGCCTCTGATCATGAATATACACTATTTAAATTCTTTTTTTATCTTTCAGTTTTCAGTATTGTAGTTGAAAAGATTTTTTTAATTTAAAAGAAATTATGAAAATTAAAATTTTAGCAAAACTATATATGTTGTATTAAATATTTTAGATAGCTGATTTGTTTAAAAGAAACAGTAATATTTTTTTTATCTCTGAAAGGAGTTTCCATTTTGATAGTTTATTTTCTTTTTTCCTTTTTTCACACCCAGTTCTAACTTCTGGTTAGATATACTATTTGCAGGTTTCTCAGATGTCGATATTTTAGACATGAGTGGTCCATTGAGAGCATTATATGAATGAATGCTTGCCTCACTCAGTAGCACTTTGAGTTTAAAAACTGGTGGTCATTTTATGAAAACTTTTAGTAACTTGGCAGTAGTTAATCTTTCTTTTTAAGCTGTTAAGTTACAGCTAGTATTTTGAATTACTTTGGCAATGTATATTTGGCATTAGCTAAGCACTGTTAAGACTTCCCTGGTGGCTCAGACAGTAAAGAATCTGCCTGCCATGCAGGAGACCTGAGTTTGATTCCTGGGTCAGGAAGATCCCCTGGAGAACGGAATGGCAACCCATTCCAGTACTCTTGCCTGGAGAATCCCATGGACTGAAGAACTTGGAGGGCTGCAGCCCGTGGGGTCACAAAGAGTCAGACAGGACTTAGTGACTAACATACATATATACAAGCACTTTTAAAATCATAATCCATTATAGAAATGTATATATCATGTAATAAAATATGTATGCCTCAATTATCAAAACATAAGCTTCATGATAAAACATTGGCACTCTCTGTGGGAGATGTACTTAGGTATTTTTAAATTTTATTGTTTTACTGAAAAATATGTAGGTTGTCAACTACCAGATTGATTTTACAGCTCATGATTAATAAAGCAGGTTGAAAAGTCACCAGTGTCTCTGAAATTTTTCTGTAGGAAGTAGTTAGAGTTTGGGGGAGACTCCTCAGAAATCTGTGTGACTTTGCAGCCACAGCAGTTAGCAGAGATAATAATAAATGGTACCTCAGGAGAGATCTCCAGTGGCCCCAGGATTGCAGGTCCTTGTGGCTGGAGGCTGCTCCAATGAGTACTGAAAACTCTTAAAAATATGCGAGTGGAGGTGGTGACGGATCTCTGAGCCCAAGGCCAGGTGCAGTATGGCTGGAACGGAGAACTGAGGGTGCTTGGGGTGTGCGCCTGTCCGAAGAGAGCCCTGCTGGGTGTCCCAAGAGAAAGCTGAACGGATTCTTGTCTGTGTGGGTCCTGCTGCGGGATGTGACTCTGCGTCTGCCCCCTGTTGTCCCTTTACTCTGGAAACACTGCTTATGAACCAGACAAGCTTTGATGTAATGACAGTCATCTGTTTACCATGATTGTGTATGAGCTGATTCATAACTTAAAAACACACTTTATGGCAAAACAGGCTTTGTGTGTGTCCTGTGGAGCCTGCCACTCTGAGTGTGTTCCATTGTAGACTGCTTTTTGCAGGAATTTCTCTAGCTGGTTGTGTCAGCTTGACATTTTGATTTCAAAGATCGTATTATAGTCTTTTTCCAAATGTCACACAGTGACTTCAGACTTTCTGAATGATAGGCATAAACTTTCCGTAGTGCTTTTGTGAGGAGCAGAGGATGATTTTATAGTTTCTTTGTTCCTGTCTGTGTCTGTAAACTCTTGACTGTTGCTCAAGTGAGAACGTCTCTTGAGTCTGCGAATCACATTGATTTTGCCTAATGAAGCTTTTATATATTGATTTCATGTTGTTTGCTGTCTAAGTTTTACACTTATGTGAACTTTGAATTTGATTCGGACCTTGATGACTCTCAATGGGGAAGGGACTTTCCTAACGGGCAGATTGTAAATATAGGCTAAATCTCAAGGAAAACTGTACCTTAATAGCTTCTAAATGTCCTTCATTGGTGTGTATTTGAAAGGTCAGCGAATTTCATAGTTTTTGTGGTTATAAGCAAAGTTTCTTGACTGGAGACTGACTTTAGAGTATGTGGAAGGGCATATTATCAGAGAAGTGCTGTTAAGAATATTGCTCTGTGTGTTCTTTAACTCATTCTCTTTTATGAAACACAATTATGTCATCTTTAGCAAGCAGATACTGTATTTTAGCAGTGTTGCTTCTTTCTCCAAACACAGGGTAGATAGTACAGTGATTTGTACAGTCATTTTTAGAACATTTTTTCTCGTTACAGAGTAATAAATACATACAGTAACACATTTTAAGAATACATAAATATATGTAGGGAGAAAAAAAAACCCTCCTGTAATCCCATTTGTTATATAGACATACCTATTTGGGATTGTATTTATGTGTGTACTTGTCTATACGTGTACACACACAATCTCTCTCTCTCTCTCTCTCTGTACTGTCTTTAAAATTTAATGTGAGGTAAATAAGCATTTCTCTTATGTTAGTACATATTCTTCAGGAGCATTATTTTAAATGACTACATAAAATTGCCATATTTTTAGCCATTCTACTGCAAGATGTTTAGGCCGTTTATTTATTTTTGTTATATGTATTACTGTGATAGTCATCTTTATTAACACATTTTCACATTTCTGATTATTTTCCTGTGATAGGTTAAAAAAGGAATCCATTAATCAAAGAGGATTGATGTAATTAATTCCCATATAAATTTATGTATTCTTAAAATGTTTAACACATGTATTTATTACTTTGTAGTGAGAAAATGTTATGAAAATGACCCTACAAGTTACTATATTATCTGCCTTGTATTTGGAGAGAGAAACAACATTGCTAGCAGATAGGTTCTGCTTCCTAAGGGTGACACTGTTGTGCTCATAAAATGCAAGAGATGACTGCTGACACACTTTCCAGAACGATTGGACCACTTTAGATGGTCACCAGCAGGTGTATAAGAATGCATGTTTCACCTTACCTGCTCATACAATGTTCAAAAACCTTTTGCCTGAAAAAAACTTACCTCTTTAGGGCTAGGTTAAACATACTGTTTTCCTTTGCAATTCTTTGTTTACATTGTTATGTGTTTGTTGACAGTTTGCTGTGATTGGTCCATTCTTATTTGTTAATCTCTCTTAGGGACAGGAAGATCTTAGTATTTCATTGACTTATGTGGGCTTTCTCAACAGTGAAGATAAAGTTCTTTCACAGTTGTGAATAATTTTTAGTTTTCGTCATTTGCTCCTTAGTTTTTGGTTTTTGAGGTATGTAGTTCTAGTTTTCTAAGTAGTAAAGTGTAACATACTTCTCTTACGTTTATATTTGTACGTTTTGGTCATTTAGAAATCCCTCCTCTATCTGAATATCATTAAGTGTTTATATTTTCTTTTTATTTGCTGATTAATTTGCATTTTATACCCGGTTCTTTAATCTTCCTGGAACTTATTTTTGAGTGCACATGGGGAGAACATACTTAATTTTGATGTTTTCCTGATCATTGAAAAGCTGTCTAAATACTGTGATCATTCTCTTTCCTTTTTGTGTGGCATTTCCTTTTTCTTAAGGGCTTAATTATTGTGAGTTTTATTCCATTGGTCTCTTTGTTGATATTTTTTCAGGACCACATTGATGGATTATAACAGGTTTATAATTTGTATTAATGACTGGGCATTGAAAAATTTTCCTTTATACACACACAGACATGTACACACACATGTACATATATGTATACACACACGCACACACACACACACATATATACATATATAGGTATACACATACATACATACATGTATGTATATAGCCATTCTCAACTCTATTCTTATGTGCTGTTGGACATTCTTACCACACTCTTTTTACTTGCTGGCTGCCTCAGGTGTCAGCTGAAATAGTGCTTCTTCAAAGAGACCTTCCCTGTCTAAAATAGGGCAGCCTGCACCAGTATAAGCGCGAGTAAATCAACCAGCCTTTCAGAGGTCATTTCATTTTATACCAGATCTTCTAGATAGCACTTCTCTTGTTCTTCATCTTTAGGTGAGCTGTTAAAATGAAGACAGCTGTTGATCACCGTCAGCTCCTATTTAATTGCTCAGAATTTCCTTTATGCGCTATGTCATAAGAATATCAAGAACATTTCAAAAGCGTAGTTTTAAAATACATTAAAAGAAAGATATAACTAAGGCCTTTAAAAAAAAGTACAGCCTGTCTTAATATTTGCTGTTTAATCTGCCACTGAAAATTCTAACCACTAGCAAATTCTGTCATTTAAGAGAACTGACTTTTGCTATATAAATTATATAAATTCTAAAGTTGTAGTTAAACAATGATGTTATACAGTACATTTTAAAAAGTACAGTACACTTTTGATCATGTCCTAGATGAAAAAAGACGACCAGTGTCTGGGACAAAGATCAGCAAGGCTCTGTGAAACATTTGTCCCATTTTAAGACGAAGTATTAGGACATCTGTGTCATGGAGTTTCCCTGAGAATTTTCAGCTGCAGCAGAGCAGCCATTGCTCAACAGACTAAACTGAGGAGTGTGGGGTAATTAGCCAAGAGGACTGGACACAGCAATGACAGAGAAAGTGATTAGTTATAAACCATCAATAGCACAAGCAAAGGACTTTGAGAGAAAGCTTTTTGAGGTCCCGATTTCAGTGAGTAAAGTCCAGGCAGATGTTCTGACGCTCTCTTAAGCGGTTTCCTTCACACAGGGCTTATCAAAAAGAAAACAAGTCATCTGCGCCCACTAGCCAACATTACTTTTCATGAAAGAGAAAGCCCTATGTGATTTTAATGGTGCTGAACTCTTTTAACTCTCTTCCTCACTTTTCATGGCAGTTGTAATCTTAAGCAAACGAACAAAAAAAAATCGCTGATTTTAAGACTGTGGTGCTTCAGTGACAGGAATGGCACTGACTCCGGTACAGTTTTCGGTAGACACACAGAGCTAGTTGACTTATAACCTTTACTGTCATTAAGTAGTTATCATAAGTTATGAGGTTCATGTTAGGGATTATGCTACCAGACAAGTTGTTTTGTTGTTACTTCCCGCATATTTTACTGTGGGGAAGCATTATAAGCTAATAATCCAGCTGACTTGAAAAGGCTGTTGAGATGATCCAGTCAGGGCTTTGTGAAAAACGTTTTAAGCCACAGACCCATGTTTTCAAATGGATATTATTCAGGTATGGAAATAAAACTTCTCTGAAGGAGTAAAATGAAAAAGAAAGCGGACTGCTCTGATTGAGACAGGACTGGGGGCCCAGGTGCCTGGATGTGGCCCTGCCAGGCTTTTCCTGAAGATGGTCTTTAGAACCCCTGGGGCTTCTTAGGGCTGGGTTCTATGAGCCGCTAACCGGACCTTTTGATTTTATTAGTACAAACAGCAGCAGCAGCTGCCACTTACTGACAGTTTGCTGTGTGATGGCTGTTCTCTCTTAACCGCTAATGATTGTAGTAAACCTGCAGCCCTCATAGTGTAGATTACTCGAGTAGGGCTTGGAGTGTTTAAGGAACCTTGCTGAACTTGTCCTGTGGGAACCAGGAATTGAACCCATAGCCAATTCTTCCTGCTCCGTGTTCTCTCCTAACCTCGAGGAAGAGTCCTTGTCAGCGTCCTTCAGTTGCAGTGATGCTGTGTTCCTGATTTCTGCTGACTTTCCTGACTGCTCCTCTTGTCTCCTTTGCCAGCCGCTCTTCCTCTGCCTGCATCTAGTGTTGAATCAGGCCTGTGACTGTCTCCTCTTACTCTCTTTTCTTTTCCTAGGGAGGCTCCTTCCCTGCTTTGGCCTCAGTTGACAGATCTATGTATCAGAGCTTCCACACTTTTATCTTTATTTTTTTTCCCAAGAATTTTAATAATTAGTTTAACTCATTTTTTTCAAACTTTTTATTTTACCCTGGAGTAACAACACTGTGATAGCTTTAGGTGCACAGCAAAGTGACACAGCCATATACACCTGCATCTGTAGCTCATTTCATTCCTCGAAGCTCTAGACACACACGCACAGTTGCTCCTTAAACCTTTTCTCAGCATCTCAGAAGCACCTCACATTCAGCTCAAGATCTCCTCTCAGTTCTGGTCTTTGCTTATTTTCCCCCATTTTTGTTTGTGGTTCCACCAGCTTGTCCATGGTGTTTAAGTCAGAAACTTCAGAATCTTCCTTGGTTGCCACCACCCTCCTTTTCCACCCTGCCAGTCAAATCCTGATTATTTTTTTCTCTGAAGTATTTCTCTAAACCATCCGTTTCCCACCCCGCTACTGCTGCTAAGTCACGTCAGTCGTGTCTGACTCTGTGCGACCCCGTGGATGGCAGCTCACCAGGCTCCCCCGTCCCTGGGATTCTCCAGGCAAGAACACTGGAGTGGGTTGCCATTTCCTTCTCCAGTGCATGAAAGTGAAAAGTGAAAATGAAGTCGCTCAGTTGTGTCCAACTCCTAGCGACCCCATGGACTGCAGCCTCCCAGGCTCCTCCGTCCAAGGGATTTTCCAGACAGTACTGTCATATTTCGGTTCTGCCACTGTTGGCTGAGGTCTCCCGATTTTATCCAGTCTTTCTCTTTCCCCAAGCCTCACACAGACACACACACAGCCTCATCGCAGCCAGTTGGAGCTTTCGAAAATGGACTTGTGATGTGTGAATCCTGGCTCACTCACTAGTTACATGACCTTGGCACACTGCTGAGTTTCTGCAGACCTCAGTTTCCTCATCTGTAAAATGGGTATTCAGTCTTACCTCGTGTGACTGTTGTAAGAATTCAACGCAGTACTGTGTGCCTGGCACATGGCCGCCACTTGGTGACTATTAGTCACGATGGTGGAGATGGTCATTCTTTGCCCAGAGCTTTCTCAGGGCTTCCTGTGGCCCTTAGAAACCATCACACCTCTTGCCACACTTCCTGGTGCTCAGTCTCCTTGGTTCCTCTGTCCCCTCCTCCTTCAGAGTCTTTACCTAAGTAAGGGTACGTGGTGTGTCTTTAAATAGTTAACAGAAGTTAACTTCTTCAGATCTCACCCAGCCCCAAATCTTCTCTTATCTCTTACTACCTTGAATTTATAGCTTTCATCCTTGTTTGCAGTTATAATTGTGTGCATGTGTGTGTGTGTTGTTGCTGGGATTGAAAACTATCTTATCTACCTTGATGTGGACACAGGCCATGTTTGTTTTGCCCATCTGCCATTGAGTCTCTGGCAGGGAGCGTAATGCCTACTGCCTGGTAGCCGATAAAGATCTTTCTCCATCAGGAAGGGGTTAGTTACACTTTTATTTTCTTCTCTGTTCTTTAGTGTTTGGTTAAGTTTATTTTTCAACAGCACCGCCTCTGTGGGCAGAATTGTCTGAAATGGACTCTTTCAAGTTAATTACTAGCCACTTGTTCTTGATGGAGAGAACTCCTAGGGTGGCCAGAGTCCTCTTAAAATCTGTTTTTCTTCTGGTACTGAAACATGCTCGGAGTTAGTTTTTCCTCTTAGGAGAAAACACTCTTCTTGGGTTCCTATAGGTTTCATGTTTTTGTGGAGCTTGTTTATAGGTTGGGATTCTGATTCTCTTCTGCTTAAGTATGTATTAGAAATAGGCAATATTTTAGGTTCACTAGATATTCCTTTGTGAACCTCTTAATTTAAGCTTTCTTGTTTCAGTTTAGATACCTTGGATCAAGTGTTATTTCAAGAAGTCGATTTTCCTTATAATATGGAGATCAAAGAATTTGTTCTTAAAAGTTGTCAGAAAAAAAACTATATAAGCATCTATCCCAGTCCATATATTTAGTTTTAAAATAGTTTAAACATTGGTAATGAATCAGGTATCCCTATATGACTTTTTTGTTTTTCAGATACCTGAGAGAAAAAAGAAACTTGCTAACTTAGTTTTTCAGTAAATAGGAAGAGGACAGAAAGGAGATTCTTGAAACTACTGGTTATTGTTGCTTTCAGATTTTCAGTGTCCTTATCTCCAAGACCATTTTTATAGGAATATTTGACATCAGATTTTCGGTAGGAAGATGGAAGTAGTTGTATTTTGTGGGAATTCTCAGGGAAGGATGCCATTTCAGGATGCAGGATGAGAGGAGAGAAGTGAGGATTCTTCTGTCTTTTCTGTCCCTTCTCTCATTCCTTCTTTCAGAGAGAGAAGAGCCTGTGCGTAGAAATTTTTTTCTTTCCTTTTTTTTTTTAACTTTTCTTGCCATAGAGAAAATTTTAAGCACTTTCCCATCTTCCAGATCAAGCTGAGTAGTAGAACAGAAGCAGACCAGTGAGAGTCGGTATAAAGTCTGGAAGGTGAGAAGCGTGAGATCACTTTGGA
The DNA here is from genome assembly GCF_042477335.2 of Ovis canadensis. NCBI lineage: Eukaryota > Metazoa > Chordata > Mammalia > Artiodactyla > Bovidae > Ovis > Ovis canadensis. Next base: position 219,546,837 of record NC_091247.1, read on the forward strand.
GAGTGTCCTGAGCGGAGTTCTCAACTGGCACGTCTCCTAATACCGGACACATGACATCTTCCTCCGGAATCCAGCACGTCTCTTTTTGGTTGATTCTGGTAAATGTCTGTGCTGTGTGTAGCTATGCTCACTTCGTCTTCTGTGTCACGTGCTAGAGCAGCCTGGCTTCTTGCCTTCGCCGCATCATCCTCCAAGGTTGTTGGCAGAAATTCTTACGAAGTGAAGCTAGCTTGAATGTAGCCCAAAGAAGAAGGGGTGTTGATTTGCATTTCAGTGGAGAAAATTGCTGCATAGCCTTCTAGGTCACCAGTTCAGAGCATCGTTTTCATTCTGTATCCCAGTAGGGTGGGCAAAGCAGAGCTCAGGAAGCAGGGCGCACTGGCAGTTGAATTTTCATTCTTCACCAGAATAGTGATTGCCATGCTACTTTAATCACAAGTGTGTATGTGACTCCATGAGCTGTGGTCAACGTCTCTTTCTCCTGAATTAAATGAATTAGATGATGCATGTTCAGAACAGACAGACAGTTCTAGGAATCAATTTCATTGTTAAATTTAACTTCTGATACATCCCTTTGGGATAAATTTGGTCAGAATTTATTTGGATTTTTTTTTTTTTACTTCCAAAGATAAAGAATGAAACTAGGAATTGATTTTGAACTCCAGCAACTGTTGAAGAATCTTTACAGTGTGATGTGTTCAGTTAAATGTATTTAAAAATGATATTGCTAAATTCAGATACCTGATAATTTTATTGTAAATTCATTTTTCATAAGAAAAAGCAGTGCTTTTCAAGAGTTTGAAGACTACCATAATTGAATCTTTACTACTTGCTAAGCATAATACTCAAACTGGAAATTGTAAAAGAAAAGGCTCTTATCTTTGCATTAAAAAAATGATCCATTTAAAGTTGCCATAAACTATGTTAAAAGAAAAAAAAAAACAGATTTGGAAATACATTTGTAACATGCACAGCAGGTGGAAGGTTATTTTCCAAATATAAAAAGCCCTTGAAGTGGGTTAGGAGAAAGGTTAAATGTCCCCAAACAAAATGGGAAAGAACAAGAACAGGTGAGTCACAGAGGTGCCTGTAGATACATGAATAGATGTTCAGTCTCACTTGTAAGCAAAGAAAAGCCCAAAAAAGAAAGAGAAGAAAGAAAATACCCCACTGTCCAAGATATGGGGAAGTGCTCAGACATTGTGTGGCGGAAGCTGATACAAACCTTTTTAGAGATAAATTTGTTGTCTGTCTTAAAATTATAACTGTATACCCTCTGATCCAGCATTTCCACTTTTCAGAATTCATCTCCAGTAAAAATCTGGATTTATGTGCTGCTGCTGCTAAGTCACTTCAGTCGTGTGACCCCATAAACGGCAGCCCACCAGGCTCCCCTGTCCTTGGGATTCTCCAGGCAAGAACACTGGAGTGGGTTGCCATTTCCTTCTCCAATGCATGAAAGTGAAAAGTGAAAGTGAAGTCGTGTCCGACCCTCAGCGACCCCATGGACTGCAGCCTTCCAGGCTCCTCTGTCCATGGGATTTATGTGCAGAGATGTGCATATGAAGGTGCCTGTTACAATAGTGAAGAGTGAGGACCAACCTAATTATCAGTAGTTACAAGTAAATTATCAATATCAACAGACTGGAATTCTGTGACAAGCATATTTTTTCCCCAGGTTTTAAACTGCCATAAAGTACATCAGGCTTTCCTGGTGGCTCAGTTGTAAAGAATCTGCCTGCCAGTGTGGGAGACGCAGGAGACTCAGGTTCGATCCCTGGGTCAGGAAGATCCCCTGGAGAAGGAAATGGCAACCCACTCCAGTACTCTTGCCTGGAAGATCCCATGGACAGAGGAGCCCAGCGGGCTACAGTCCATGGGGTCACAAAGAGTCGAACATGACTGTGTGCACTCACATGTGTGCACATGCACACACACACACCTTACATTAACCATCGTGACCAGTTTGCAGGCGTGCAGTTAAGAGGCGCATCCACACTGATGTGCAGCCGTCACCCGGAGCTCTTGTTATCCTGTAAAACTGAATCTCTGTGCCCATCAAGCAGTCACTCCCTGCCTGCCACCTCCCTTCTCCTTCCCAGCCCTTGGCAGCCACTCCTGTACTTTCTGTTTCTTTAAATCTGACTGCCCCAGATCCCTCATGTAAGTGGAATCATGTAATATTTGTCTTCTGTGACTGGCTTATTTCATTTGGCATAATATCCTCAGGGCTCACCCATGCTGTAGCATGTGTCGGAATTTTGTTCCTATCTGAGGCTGAAAAGTATTAGTAGGCATTTTTTTTAAATTTAACTTTTGAGTGAATAGTGCATCCATCTATGTAGTACATCCATCCATCTTCTTGAACCCTTCAAATTGAAGAGGAGGGTTAGGAGGCAAGAAAGATGGGAAAAGACTGCAAATGTGTATCTCTCAAGGGGTGATGGCATTGTTCTCGAATTAGATAGTAGTGATTGATGTAGACCTTTTAATACACTGAAAACTGCTGACTTATACACACACTTTAAACCAGGGAATTTTATGGTGTATGTGAATTATGTCTCAATATCCAGGTGGTGCTAGTGGTAAAGAACCTGCCTGCCAATGCAGGAGACATCAGAGACGAGGGTTCGATCCCTAGTTTGGGAAGATCCCCTGGAGGAGGAAATGGCAACCCAGACCAGTATTCGATGAACCTGGCGGGCTACAGTCCATAGTGTCTGAAAGAGTGGGACGTGACTAAAGCAAATTAGCACACGTGCACAAAGCTATCATTAAAAATTTTTCAATCTCAATTATACCTCAGTTAAGAACATTTTTATGCAGAGTAGACTAAAGTTTCTTACAGGTTGTCCCTCAGTCATTCGAGCCCCTTTCTCCTTCCTTCCCTCCTCCTCTCTCTCCCTCCCTGCCTTCCGTCCCCAAAATAATGATTAAATTGTTGTGTAAACTTCCAGAGGTATTTTTATTTCATGTGAATATTTTATTTTTTACTTATAGTTAATACTTATTGTTCTGTCCCTTTTCACCAAAGTGGTAGTAAATTGAACACAGCCAAGCAGGCATCTCTGAGGTCTTTTTCTCTTATTTTTAAAAGTAAAAATGTCTCTTTATTGACTATATGCTTACTATAGGGGATTTAGATAATACAAGAAAGCATGAAGAAAAATATAAAATCTACCCATAGCCAGAGATAGTCACTGGTAATTGTTTATATCTTTTTAGACTTTTCTCTGCATGTATATACTTCTATAAAAATTAGAATTGAGATCATCCTATACTTGCTATTATGTAGTCTGCTTTTTTCTACACTTAATATGTTGTGATTATATTTTTATCAGTAAGTATAAACCTGCATTTTAAAATATTGATGCATGGTATTAAACTGGGTGGTCATTTCTCATTTACTCAACTCATCACCTATTAATATCCTTTTAGGTTGTTTCTAAGTTTGTCAGTGGTTTAAACAACAATGAGCATCTTTGTACACTTGCCAGATCATTCCTTGAGATATTTACTACTGTTTTACAGTTTGCCAAAAATATTGAGCAATGTATGTATTAACATCCGTTGATTTCCACGATGTCATTAGCTCTGTGAAAACATGGTGCAGGTATTTCTATCCTCATTTTAAATATGAGAAATCTGAAACTATAAAGGATGACCATATGTCCCCAGTTAGGTAGCTGTTTGGTATGGGAGCTGGAACTGAAGCTAATGTCTTCTGATAGTGAGCTAGTTTCCTTCCAGCATGGCACACTGCCAGGCTTGAATACCTGCCTACAAGAGTGATTTTCTTTTGTTGCGTCTTCATTTCTAAAAATAGGGTTCTCGATGTAACATCCTTTTGGCTTCTTTGTATAGTGTTGTAGGGGCTTCCCAGGTGGCCCACTGGTAAAGAATCCGCCTGCCAATTCAGGAGATGCAGAAGACATCGGTTTGATCCCTGGGTCAGTAAGATCCCCTGAAGGAGGAAATGGCAACCTACTCCAGTATTCTTGCCTGGGAAATCCCAAGCACAGAGGAGCCCGGTGGCCTACATTTCACTGGGTCTCAAAGAGTTGGATGTGACTTAGCGATTAAACAACAGCAGCAGCGTAATGTTCTAGAATTTATAAATTCAGATTAGAGGTTCATATATGGTCTTTAGGGATCTAGCTAAAGATACATCCTCAGCAACATTTTAGGAGTTCATCTGCACAGACATCTTCATATAATTGCTCACCTATATATATTGTTATCTTCTTCTGTATAAATAGCTCCCACAGTCTCAGTATTTTGTGTTTTGTTTTTTTGTGGTTAAAGATTCAAGTTATCTTAGTACCTTTGGGTACTAGCATCCATGGGCTGGGAGGATTGCTTTAATTTGATGCCAGCTCTGTTACTGTGTGATCTTAGGGTGAGTTATTTAAGTCTCTGTATGCTTGGTGTCATCATCAGTAAAATTCAAATAATAGTACATGTGTTATAGTGAGGATTAAATGAGTGAACACTTAAAGAGTTCTAAGCACATTCTGATGTACTTTAAAAAATTTTTTTAAATTTTCTGTTGGGATAATGTGATAGTTTCAAGTGAACAGTGAAGTGGTTCAGCCATACTGGCATGCACTCTTAAACGTTTATTATTTACTGTGGAAATTTAATTGTAAAGCACTTAAAAGTCATTTTGTGTTTCAGTATCCCTTGTGGTTTCTGGGGAAATTTTTTTATGGTATGTTTGCATTCCTATAGATTTCCTCTGTCTTTCCCCTTTCCTTTCCTTTAGTTCTAGGTGATACCATCTATTAATTTTGAAGGGTATCTTTATTTATTTGTAGCTTAAGCACAGTGAAGAGTTTCTGGAGTCACCTTGTTTCCTGTTGATAATAAACACAAATTAAATTACTGACATTTTACAGGTTCTAAGGGCTTCCCTGGTGGCTCAGATGGTAAAGAATCTGCTTGCAGCGTGGGAGACCTGGGTTCAGTCCCTGGGTCGGGAAGATCCCCTAGAAGAGGTCATGGCAACCCACTCCAGTATTCTTGCCTGGAGAATCCCATGGACAGAGGAGCCTGGTGGGCTGCAATTCATGGGGTCACAAAGAGTCGGGCATGACTGAGTGACAAACCCTACAGATAGGAAAGACAGTGTGTGGAACAGAATAATGCGATTCCTGATTTGTTCAGCGCAGGGTTCTGAGAGGTGTGGTAACTGCCTCCTGCCTCCCCTGATCCCGCTCTGTTGGTGCTCCTGAAGGAGGAGAGCTGACCTGGGTCTTGTTTTCTGTCTGGACCCAGCACATGCAGATGACCATCCAGGCTCTCCAGGACGAGCTGCGGATCCAGAGGGACCTGAACCAGCTGTTCCAGCAAGACAGCAGCAGCAGGACCGGCGAGCCATGTGTGGCGGAGCTGACAGAGGAGAACTTCCAGAGGCTGCACGCGGAGCACGAGCGGCAGGCCAAGGAGCTGTTCCTGTTGCGCAAGACGCTGGAGGAGATGGAGCTGCGGATCGAGACTCAGAAGCAGACCCTGAACGCACGTGACGAGTCCATCAAGAAGCTGCTGGAGATGCTGCAGAGCAAGGGGCTCTCTGCCAAGGCCACCGAGGAGGACCACGAGAGGACGCGGAGGCTGGCGGAGGCAGAGATGCATGTGCACCACCTCGAGAGCCTTCTGGAGCAGAAGGAAAAAGAGAACGCTCTGCTGAGAGAGGTGAGTGGCCGCTTTCTCAGCCGTTATGACACTCTGTCTTTTTTCCCTGATTAGTTAGCATCTTGGCCTAGATGAATTTATATACTCTGTTGTGCTAGTGGAAGGGAACTCCTTTGGTACCTAAATTCTACACCGATTTCTGTTCTGATTTGCTGTCTTGTGTGAGCTGATGTTGGCTGGCATGTATATCAGCTTAATGACTCTGTGGGTTTTTCTTTTCCCCTCTTGTAGACTTATTTTGTTGCTAAAGGGGCACAGAATATTCTTGATTGGTTACTCATCTCTTGATTTGTTCATAGAGACACACAACAACAAAATCAGAATCTGAGTGGCTAACTATTGCTCCATTTTAAAATGTATTAATCATTGAAAGTGAGCAATGACCTCGGTTTTAAGTATGCCGGGAAAGTCCTGGGCAGCAGTAATGGATGTTTGCCTTGTGGTTTCTATGGAAACTGTTGCCTTGCTATAAAAGATACGTGATAAGAATCATCTGCTGCCGTGGAGGCACAGCTGGAGGAATGACATGGAGGCAGACTGCCACTTATTTTCTCGAGAGGAAACTCGGGCTTTAGCTGAGCACTGTGACTACCAGTAATGTTTCACTTTTCTATGTAATACTTCATTTTAAGAAAGCATAACTGAAGAATTCATCTTGCATTGAATTAAAAAAAAAATTGACAGCTCTCATTCTCTCTATGAGGTCAGAAACTTCAGCTAACTTTCATATTGTGAACAATGAAGAAACATATAGTTTCTTCAGTATAGGAACACTTGTTTAAGCAAATGTATTTTATACTCATGATTATTAAAATGTGTAGTACTGGTACAGTAATAGATAGCTAAATTGATGAGGCGGAATTTCTCTTCTGTTTAAAAAATAATATAGTTTTAAGTTTATGATGTATGTTTTGGAATAATGGCCATTGGAAAACAGTTTATGTAGTTACATCAAATTAAATTCTAGATGAAATAGCTACTTTTTAAAAAATGGAAACAAGTAGAAGAAAATGTAAGGAAAAAGCTTTTAATATAATCTTGAAATAGGAAAGAGTCTTTATTGCTGTAGCAAGAAGCTTGAATAATTAAATGTGTGTATGTTAGAAAATACAATTAACAAAAGTTAAAATGATTGTTTGGGGTGGAGTTTTGCAATTTGTGGCTCAACTGTTACATAAAGGTTGTTTCTAGAATAGTAAGGTGCTAGAGGCACTTGGCATCACCTTTCTGTTCTCATTTACTCAGCAGGTATCCATGGAGCCTCTAGTTTGTATTTGATCTTGGGATAGGCACTGGGTATACACTTCTTACATTTTTCATGTCAGAACACACGATCTGTGCCATCCCAGAACTAAAAAGTCTGGTGAGAGACAGTGAACTGATAATTATGAGATGACATAAACTAGTTGAGTCTAATTATGTCGAGAGAAGGGATTAACAGGGTACGCAAGCATCTTTGAGGAGGTGCCCTTTAAGGGAACACTGAAGAAAATTGAAACAGTCTTTCTGAGCATTTGTGTAAAATCATGTCCTAATGCTAACCCTGGAGAAGGTTAATGGTTTCAAAGGCTTGAGGGGAAGGAGTTTGAGGAGATGAGAAGGCAAAAACCATATTGTCTCAGGGGAGGCAGGCATGAGATGAGAGGTTGAGAGGTCACCGGGGCCAGGTTCGTTCATTCCCCTCATCAAGTGTTCATTGGGTGCTCACCCGGGTGCAGAGCACGGGGAAGCCGCAGTGAACACAGTCCCTGCCCTCTGGAGACAGAGTGCTTGCCTCCATGAACCTTGCAGGTAATGCAACAGTTTTATTCAAAGTCCTAGAGAAAACTGCCACCGTGTTTAATCAAGGGAGTGATAAGATCTGGTTTAGCTTTTAAAATTTACTCTGGTTGGTTTGAGCATAGATGGGGGAGGGGGCGTTACAAGTGATCAAGGGAGTCTAGTAAAGACTCTTAATGGCTCCAATCTGGGTTGATGAGTGGTGACTAGAAATGACTGTTGTACATTATAGCACCAGTGTGTCAAGAAAGGTAGAAAGAATTATAAGTTGACAACACTGAGACATCCATAGGTTTTATTCTTATTAGATTATCGTCCACCTCTGGAAAAACAGCGGTAATTCATCAATTCCAAGACTCAGTTTTCCCCATTTTTAAAATTGTGAAATTAAGTCTTACCTTTGATGGGGCTTCCCTGGTGGCTCAGACGGTTAAGGGGTCTGCCTGCCATGCGGGAGACCCAGGTTCGGTTCCTGGGTTGGGAAGATCCCCTGGAGAAGGAAATGTCTGCCCACTCCAGTACTCTTGCCTGGAGAATCCCCGTGGACAGAGGAGCCGCAGAGTCAGACACGACTGAGCAACTCTGCCCCTCGCTTTCCCTTGGTGGTGTCCTAGAGTCCCTGTCAGCAAGGCTGCAGTCCTGCGGGACCCGTGCGTTCACACGGTCACAGCTGCTCGTTTTGTCGCCACTGCAGCCCATGTTCTGGGCATTGTTGCTGTTTTTCCTGTTACCGTTAATTGATGCTCAGTGCCCCTTCAGCAATATTGTGATGTGAATCTGCACTGAGACAAAAAGTTGTCGATATGAGGAGAGTTGTGAACACAGTTTAGGGTTGTATATGGTTAAACTTGCATGGTTAAATGAGTAAAAAAGAATCTTGCAATCAGTATAAAATACAAATTCTGAATGAATCTTTGAGTCACGATTTATTTGGAGGCATTCCCTTCTTTTCTCTCGAGCACATTGAACAGAAGTTTGCCATACAGTCGGTGGCGTCTTAGATTTGATGAGATACAGTAACATTAAAATGGTATTCCTATCCAGAAATGTTTGTGTAAATTAGTTTTCCATTTTGTTCATGACCATGATTCCATCAATAGCAGGTAAATACTTCCCCCAAACAAAAGCTAAAGAAGGAAAAATAAAATTTAAGTTAATCTTGTATTTTCTGTTTGTAGTGGAATTACATTGTTAGGTGACTGACTTATGGTTAGATTTTGTATTGTTTACTGGAGTGTCTTTCCTTTGATGGGTAGAAGAGTGAAGACATCTGTTGGACAAATACTGAACTACAGCCCAGACGTGGTTAGGGCCTGGGGCCTGGGCATGTGGGGTTTTAACAGGCTTTCCAGGTGGTTCTGTGACACACCAAAGTCTGGTTCTCAATCTGTTGGCAGACCATACCTAATCTGGCTATGGAATTCTTGGATCAGCAACCCATATGCATTCCGAGCATTGTCTATAAGTGGAATAAATAGTTCAGATTTGTGTGTGTGTGTGTTTCATGTAGATCCTATTGTGATGAATAAAATACTGGTTTGTATAGAAGCATTTATTTACACGTATGCCAACTTTTGTCCGTATAATATTTCAGTCAGCAAACCTCGTTTAGAACAATTGCTGTCATGTTAGTATTTGCAGAAGCATTTGAGGTTAAAAGACCTACTGTGTGACTAGTTCTAGGTAGGAATTCTGACTGACTGACTAGCACATCTGAGGAATGCCTGTCTGTATTACTGGCAGTTGTAAAAACAGAGGACTTTAGAGGGAAGAAAGAGAAACAAATACACATAGAGAAACGATGGAAACAGTGGACATGGAGTAGGGAGAATTAAATGCGCTTTCCTAGTAATTTTGGAAAATGCAAACAGCTAAATCGAACACCTTAGTGATTCAGCTTATCTTGTCTCGGGGGGCGGGTGAGGGGTGGTGTGTACACCTTAGTGATTCAGGTTATCTTGTCTCAGGCGGGGCAGGGTGTGTGTGTGTGTGGGGGGTGTGTGTGTGTGTGTGTGATTTGTGCCTCTTTGATGTATGGAATCTACCTGTGAACCAGGGGTGCTGGAGGCTAAAACCTGAATGTTGGAAAAAAGAAAGTTTAGACATAAGTTCTGCTTTTCAGCCCCAAATACTCCTTTCTCTCAGCTGTGTAAGCAAGTGTTGACTTACTTTTTAAAAGAAAGAAAACTACTAACAAGAGGGAGATTTTGTTCCTACCTTGTTCGTTTTCTTTGTCTAGTCATTATTCTTTCGTGTATGAATGGGAGGAATTGAAGGCATTTTCTAGTGTGTGCCACAGTTGACAGTATGACAAGATCCAGATAATTCTACCTGTACTTGAATTTGTTTTGAATGAAAGTTTTCAGGCTAAAGAGAGTGAAATAAAGCAAGCACATAGCATATTTCTACTTCTTACGTTTGTCTGAATAGTGCTTTCACTTCTATATCCAGAGTTGTCTCTCTCTAACTGACAGTGCACACGTCAGAGGGTTGATGTGTCAGTGGGAAAATGGAGTTGATGAGTCTACCAACTGCGGGACGTATTCACAATGAGCTTTAATGTGCAGGCCTTTGAACGGAAATCTGTTACAACTGATAGGTTTTAAAATGTCTTAGTTGGAAGGTTTTATACCTGCAAATGGTTTAAAGTACACCCACGTTCCTTGTTAGAGGAGGGTTTCTTTTTATTCAAATAGGTTTTTTTCTTTATATACTACAGGTATGCTTGCTGGAGTTTAAAATGAAATTCTAATAGTTTCACCTTAAAGAATTTAGAAATTTCCCCAAATTGGAAGTCAGTTGTGGGAAAAAGGTCAGATAAAATTAAATCAGTGTCTGAATTGTGAGATATTTCTAAGAAACGCAGTTTTAATATTTTAAGTAGATAAATGTAAAGTGTAGGGTCAGTCAGTCAGTGTTAGTTGCTCAGTCGTGTCCTGCTCTTTGGGACCCCAGGGGTTGTAGCCGGCCAGGCTTCTCTGTCCATAGGATTCTTCAGGCAAGGACACTGGAGTGGGTTGCCGTTTCCTTCTTAGGGGATCTTCCCAACCCAGGGATTGAACTTGGGTCTCCTGCATGGCAAGGTGGATTCTTTACCATCTGAGCCACCAGGGAAGCCCTTAGAAGACTTTATTAATAGGTGCAGATTAGTTAACAGTTAGCAGGATTCATTTTCTTTTTGTTAATACATTTTAAAGTTCTGTGCTCATTTATTACACATATATTCTCAAACATCCATGTGCCCACTTTTATCACCTGTTGACGGTGTAGGGCGTGTAGGACAGACTGGAGGCTGGGAGGTCACTGATGAGTTTGTTGTCTTAATGCAGATGGCAGGTGATTATGATCTGAACTCATGGGTGCAGATTTTGTCCTGCATTAACGTGTTGTGGATTTTTCTGTCTTTCTTAGTGGAATGTTTTGCCTGGCAAGAGTTAATTGTGGATGAGCTTGACTCTTAATGAGACCTACTTTTACACTCTGTTGGAGCTAGCCCAGGTGGTTGTCTCTGCTCTGTGTCTCTGCTCAGCACTGCTGACCTTGTCTCCACTGGGCTATTTGGAGCTTGAATCTCACCATCCCCTATCAGCTCAGGTGGTTGCTCACTCATTGCTCTCTGATCATTGTTCTGCCCCCCAACAGTCGTTCTTTGTCTGACATCATGGAGTCTTTCCCTGTGTACCAATACTTAGTTTTTACCCGAAGACTCCAGGGGACCCTGTCGGATCAGACGCTTTTGCAGCTAGCTTCCTCCTCTCTGTTACTTTGCTTCGCACATTTCCAGCATCTTGGGGACTCGGACCCACTGGTCTGTGTTCCGAGCCCTGCAGGGCTGCTGTTTTCCATTTGCCTTCTTCTTCGCACATCACACATCAGATAGCGAGTCTGGATTATAACCTCATTAGTTTCTCTTCTCTCAAGGATCATAGTCCTCTGCTGCTTGTCTTCCAGTGCCTGAAAATAGTTGCTTCATGCATTTTTGTCTAATTTTAACTTAGTTTACACCAGGAGGCCAGTCCTCTATCCATTGTGGTCAGATTGTGTTGACCTTGTAGAGAGTGATAAGAAAATTGGAAACTTATTGAAGGATTTAATGACAAGTGCCATCATCTGTCGATGCTTTATCAAGATTACCCCCATTGCTTTCTTTAAAATGGACAGAAGAAATGGAAAGAAGCTTAACTTGATGCTGTTGTAATAATCTAGGTTCTAACTAGACTGGAAATGGAGTGAAATGGTAAATTTGAGGAGTATTTTGAAGATGGAACAGTTAGGATCTGCTCTGGAAGGTGGCAGGAGATGAGGATTGGGGAGGACTTGAAGGAGACCCTCTGGTGTTTGGCTTGAGCTACCAGGAGGCTAGTGCCCTTTAAGGAGATGGGCAAGACTGACCAGTCTTCAGAAGAGGGACCAGGTTAAAGAGAGGAAATCAGGAGTTTTGTTTTGGATGAGGTAAGTTTGAGTGACCCGGTAGACATCTGTATAGCGTCAAACAGGCAGTGCTGGGCATTCGCCAGCACTGCTGAGATGGAAGGCACCCATGTGCCTTCCCTGTGGTCACTTGGGCTATCCCAGGGGACCTGGGAAGTACCGGCTGATTCAGAGACAGTCTCAGAGTCTAACAGGAAAGGTTCGTAACCTCAGGGGGAATCTCTGGAAGATCCTAACTGTGGTGCTCTTCCACCTCCTTCCTTCTTTTCTGATCCTGAACTCACGGAAATTTGGATTAAAAAAATAGCTCTGTTTTTTGACACTGGTTAACCATAGACTACTTTGGACACTCATTCAGCAGCCTTACCCTCTTTTTCTTTCTGATCGTGGCCCCTACAAAACTAGAGGTGTCCATCGTGGGTGGCCAGGGGCCTGTGGTTCTCGGGCAGATGTTATGCAGAGGATGCTGTCAACACAGATGTCTCAGTAGCTTGTGCCTTGCGCACTGGACTGCTGTGACTTCTCCTTTTGAAAAGGGAATATTTCTAATCCCCTTATTGCATTGTTTAGCGTCTTGAAAATATGCTGCTGAGTCGTGTGGAAGAGTGACACACCAACCTGGGACATGCCAGAGCATCACCTGTTGTGATGGCTGAGGTCTCTGGGACGCATTGTGTGTAACCAAGTGCTCAGGGATGGGGGCCCTCCTGTTCCCCTTAGCTGAGGGCAGTGGGCTTCCTGGTCCGCAGGGAGACAGGAAGTGATTAGCATCTCACAAGGCTGGGGAAGTCATCTTTGCATGCAACTACTATACCTTTGCCACCCCTACCTTCTTTTGGGAAAATAGGAGGACACTTACTCTCTTTCTTGCTTTTTGTGTATAGGAGATGCATCGGAGATTTGAGAATGCCCCTGATTCTGCCAAAACTAAAGCTCTGCAAACTGTTATTGAAATGAAGGTAAGTGGGAACCTAATAAGGAACCTTACTGCATCAGTTCGCGCTTTCCAGTGATCACACTTTGATGTGTGAGTTTTAGAAAGTGGTACTTAGTTCACACACATTGTAGACAGAGAAGAAATAGTGAGACTTCATGAACACGACATATGAAAAGAGCTTCAGTTTCACTTCCCCTTGCCCAGCATTTCTTGGAATCAGCTCTTCTCAAACCTTTTGATCTCAGGGTCCCTTATTCTCTTAAAATGACTCATTTTGCTTGTTTTTAAGAAATTGTCTGCCAGGGACTTCCCTGGCGGTCTAGTGGTTAAGACCCTGCGCTTCCACTGCAGGGCACCTGGTTTGGATCCCTGGTTGGGGAACCAAGATTCTGCATGCTACGAGGCACAGCCAGAAAGAAAAAAAGAAAGGAAAATGTCTATTCTTCTCTCAAGTAAAGCTGTGCTGTGCTTAGTCGCTCAGTCGTGTCCGACTCTGCATCCTCGTGGACTGTAGCCCGGCCAGGCTCTTCTGTCCGTGGGATTCTCCAGGCAAGAATTCTGGAGTGGGTTGCCAAGCCCTCCTCCAGGGGATCTTCCCAATCCAGGGATCAAACCCAGGTCTCCCACATTGCAGGCGGATTCTTTACCATCTGAGCCATCAGGGAAGCGTAGAATTTCATGGAAAAAAGTACCTGATTCAGTTGGCAGCCCATTGAGTGTCCTGGGAGCCATGTCATACTCAGGACACAGCAGACGGGCCTGGCCCCTTCCCATTTCCTCACACAGAATGGTGAAAAGATGTGTGCTTAAGGGTTAAGCATATGAAAGTCACAATCAGGGACATTGTTAAGTAAGCCAGGGTTCTGAAAATGTTCTTTCTTCTTTGTCTCTTTTCCCGAGAGCGCTGACCCTGAGAACAGGCTGCCTGCTAGCACGGTTTCATGCTGTTGCCATTGTCCTGAGGCACCCAGTCTGTTGTCTGTCCTCTACCTTCATTGCACATATTAGCCCGGTGGAAAAGGCCCACAAGTCAGAGAATTAGTATGAAAAGAGTTTTGGCTTTTCAAAAGGGCTGGGAGGCACCCCCGGCTTCCACGGACCTCTGCTTTAAGTTACTGAGTAGTTAGAAATGTTTAGGCTGAGGGTAATGGTGCTTGGTGATGAAGAGCTTGCCTTCTGTGTGAAATCCCCTGGATTAAAAACCTGGCTTTATGTAATCAGCCGCATGATGTAGAACGGGTAACCCAACCCCTCTATGCCTCAGTTTCTTTACTAATAAATGGTGATGATACTAGTACCTATCCCATGGGCTGTTTTGTAGTTTAAATTCTTTAAAACAACTGAAACACTTTGAACAGGGCCTGGTACATAGTAAACATTCAATCAGTGTTGGCTGCTGCTGCTATTAACACTTTATATTAACAGCATATTCTTTCTTACAAGAGCTGAAGACTCCTATAGACAGGGACCCTCCCTCCTCTCCTTTCTCCCTCATCTCTGTTTCTCTTTTTACCTTCTTCATGTCCCCTAAATAGTTTAATGCAGTATTTTGCATTGTGTACCTTCATTTAATATTTGTTGATGTGACATGAATATTTAGTTTTTGGTATATAAACAGTTCTGTGTAAATAGATGCTTCTCAAGTACAGTTACGATAGCGGTTTTCTTAGATGATTTCCTCTTAAAACTGTTTATATTGTATACATCTGTATTCTTACTGGGGAAAGAGTTTTCCAGACAAATTCCAAATTAGTGGATTCTGGGTTCTTTGTAGTCAGACAATTAATAGTCTTGAACATAATCTTATAAAGAGCCTTTAGGAAGGTTGGACTGCATTCTCATGTTCCCCAGTGGTTATTTGTGCATATTATTTACCGAGCCCGTTGGAACCTAAGAGTGAAGCATGTGGCAGTGCCCACATTCAGGGAATCATCTTGCTTGCCTTTGACAGCACGGAAATGCAGTGGATCTATTTTAAGTTGTGTTAACCTCCAGCCATTTTGCTAAGAAGCAAAAGACGGAGATTCCAGTGGCCCAATGGGGTCAGGTGGATGTTATATTGAAATCACAACTGAAGACACTGAGATGTAGCTGAGGCAACTTTTGAAAAAAGGTTGAGGATTTGGGAAATTTAACAAGGAGCAGAGGATTTCGGTAGGCTCAGTTGATTATTGTTGCGAGACCCAGGACTGGGGAAGAACAGAGTAGTAAGATGGTAGAGAATTTATTTATCTAGTTATAATCTGTTCTAAAACCTCCTTTGGAATGACTGTCCTCAAATAAACCCAGCCTGAGGCCCAGTCGCCCTGGTGCCAGAACTAGTCCAGCATATCAGGCACGGCAGGAGCTCTTTCTGGGCAGTCAGAGCTGGAATCTTAGTCCCTTCTGTGTGATCCTGTGGTGCGTGAAATGGCAGTGAGGGTGCTGATCCAGTCCACAGCTGCCCTTCAGTGTGTGTTGGGATTCGGGGAGAAGATGGGAAATGTGTCCTGGCCAGGGGCTTCGTAGAGGAAGGGGCTGCTGATGTGCGGGGCCAGAGTTCTCAGCTGGAGGCTGTTTCACTTGCGTGGCACCCAGTGGAGCTAGAAATACGCCCCCTCTCTCTGCTTCCCCTTTCATTGCCGCCCAGGCTACTGTCAGAGGAGAGCCATGTATCCCTTTCTTCATTGGCAGGTTAATTACATGCCTGTTTCTATTATTGTAGTTATTCTTGAGGGACAACATCTTGATCTATCCAGGAAGATTTATAGTCACCTTAATTTTCAGACAGTGCATTTGAAGTCGTTTATCTATTCTTTGTGAGCTGGGGTAATTTTAAACAAGTAAATCAAAATCCTAGTTCAAGGAGGCTTCCCTTGTGGCTCAGTGGTAAAGAATCTGCCTGCCAGTGCAGGAGGCAGGGGTGCAGTCCCTGGTCTGGGAAGATCCCACGTGCCATGGAGAAACTAAGCCCTGTGCTGCAGCTCCTGAAGCCCATGCTCTGCCAGAGAAGCCACTGCGGTGAGAAGCCCGCACGCTGTAACTAGAGAAGCGCCCCTGCTGCCACCAGAGAGAAGCCCGAGCAGCGGTGAGACCCAGCACAGCCAAAAATACGTAGAGTACCAAGAAGTAATGGCAGTGTTACCTATGTCAGTCAAATATTAAAAAAATCCCAGTTAGGGTTTAGAATGTCTTTGATTGTATTAATACAGTATGTTTAATTTTTAACCAAATGTGAGTTTTATTTGAATAGTTTTGTAAAAGAAAATGTTTGTTGTATTATTTTTAAAGGTACTTCAGTGCAAATCAGAGGAATTCAGCCCTTACCTCTCCCCTGAACCTAAAGATAGCTAGTTATAACTGTCTAATGATAAATCTTTTAATTAACTCTTATCTGCGTGCTTCCAGATAGCAAGGAAAGTCAGTCATGACAGCCTGGAGGTAAAGTGAAAAAACAAGTCAGTCTCAAAATTTCTTCCTAAAGGAATGGTTTCTCAGAATTTCCAGATAATTTAAAATAAAGCTCTACTTAATTTATGCTCTTTAAGGTCTTTATTTCATAGGTGAATAAGCATATGCAACTATCAGTGTAAAAATATCTGTTCTTTGTTGTAGTTTTTCTGTAACTTACGATAATCTAAAGTAATTTGGGAATAAGCTAGGTGCTGTGACAGACAAACCAAGAAAATGGTAGAGAAGGTATTGTACTGGGAGGTGGATATTTGTGGTGAGGCTGATTTACAAGGACAGTGATACTTCTTTTTAAAAATGACTATGAAATATTTCAAACTCATGGTGAAGTTTAAAGAATAAGTAAGATTACTAACACAGTAGCACTCCCCCTTGTCTGTGGGGAGTATGATCCAAGACCCTCAGTGCATCTCTGAAGCCACAGATAGTATAATACCGTACCTTGTATATTCTGTGTTTTTCCCTGTACATTCCTTGGATATACTTTATAAACTAGGCACAGTTATGGGATTAACAGTAATAATAAAATGGAACAGTTATAATGGTATACTTTATGAAAAGGTGCACGGTCTCATCCTCTCTCGGTATCTTCCTGTACAACTCTGACGCTGTCTCCGTCTAAACGAAGTGCTTACCATGCATGGTAGCCTTAACTTTGCAGTTTGAAGCACAACAGCAAAACCAGCACGAATTTCTTTTTCCTTCATCACAATTTCGCTGATGGAAGATTCATTTGTACTGTAGATCTTAGCAACCTTAGCATATGAATTTTTTTCCTTAGTGAGAACTTCCATTGTTCCAGTTAAAAGAAGCATCTTATGGCTTCTCTTTGGCTAGTCTGAGCTGCCAGCTCACTGCGCTTGTGCTGTGGGTCACTTGAACACAAGCAGTGTGATGCCAGGACAGTCCGTCTGATGACCAAGACTCCCACTTGGTGACCAATGGACAGGGATACAGTGGACGAAGAGATGACTCATGTCCTGGGGTGACAGAGGTGTGAGACTTCATCATGTTGATCAGAACAGCAGTATGCAGTTTAAAACGAATGAATCATTTCTTTCTGGAATTTTCCATTTGATATTTTCAGACCACAGTTGATCTCGGGTAACTGAAACCATGGAAAGCCAAACCACAGAAAGTAAAATTGTGGATAAGACAGGTCCACTGTAGGGTAAACTGCAACTGTTGATGTAATTGACAATTCATCCCTTTGCTTTTCTGCAGTGGGAGGTTATCAGATGTTTGTGATTGTAGATAGTTGGACACATTACTGTCAGTCTTCAAAACCTTACTCTTCTCCCTACTCCATTGGCGACAGAGATAAACCTTTTCAGGTTACCAAGTAAAATGATAGTGTTACAATCTGGAAAGGTTTTCCTGTTAATATCACAGATGTTTTCACTAGAAGTTTGCTGACCATAAAGTGCTTAGAAACTTCAACTAGTTGTCCATTGCTTCTGCCTCTTTCATTAATACTGTTAGCTTTAATCAGAAGGGCACAGAGGAAGGAATTTGAGAAAAAAACATACTATGTCCAGGAAGGATATATTTCAGAAGCAGGGCATCTCTTGTAGCTTTTCTACATATGTGTTGATCTTGGTTAAAATTCACATTGTAAAGACCGGCTTGTTCAGCCTCGCTGATTTTTCGTGAAGACGTTAATGTCTCAATCTTGCGTTGCCCTCAGGATTCAAAAATCTCCTCTATGGAGCGTGGGCTCCGAGACTTGGAAGAGGAGATCCAGATGCTGAAATCCAACGGGGCTTTGAGTACTGAAGAGCGAGAGGAGGAGATGAAGCAAATGGAGGTGTACCGGAGCCATTCTAAATTTATGAAGAACAAGGTAATGGTGTGAGATACCTGATTTTTAAAAGGGGAGGGGGGTTGAAAAACTGACATGTATTCCTGCCTCTTTAGTGATGATGATGGACCTCACACTCCTTTATCAGGCTTCAAGGAAGAATACTTGAAACATAATTCCTTCAGACAAAACTTTCCCAGTATTAACGTCAGAATTACTGATGTTGTATGGATATTTCAAATTTCACTTAAAATTACTTGTGTGAGGCTAGGTGTGTATTATCATGGTTTAGCGCTTCATGTCTGTCAGTGCTTCTGAGGCAAGCAGAATTACATCCAGATGAGTTTTTCTCCCTGTATGAGACGTCACATTCTCTTGTGAAACAGTTTGAGTCAGAACACTAAAAGGCTGAACCCATCCCTCTTTTTGCCCCCCTGAAATGACTTAAATAAAATTGCATCTTCCCTTCAAAACACAGTTCCTTAAAGGAAAGTCCTTTGCGCTCCCCTTTGGGGAAGAGCCGTGTATATCAGGTTTATTGTTCCCCACATGCGCTTGGCTGTATGTACAGTAAGGAAGGCTGAGACAGGTCAGTCTGCATTATAACCTGTCACAGTATTCCTTCCTTAGATCCAAAGGCACTTCGTTTGATTTTCTCAACTATTTTAGGCAAGTTGGAGGATTTAGTTTATTACTGTTATCAGTTTATCAGGTTTGTGGTGTTTTAATTAAAGATCATAATTTCAGTTATAAAATGTTAGCTAGAATATAAGCATCCCCCAAACACCACCCCCCAATATGCCAGGGTGTCAGTTCCCCAGTTTCTTAGAGGTGGAAACTGTTCCTCTGTGGTACAGTTTCTGGCTTCTCACCGTGATCCCCATACCTGCATATAAGTCAGTAGAATATTCCTCTGTTATCCTAAGAATCTGTTATGTGTGACCACAGCCAGTTTCATGTAACTTCCAGAACTGAAAAATCCATACATCCAACGTTCTGTTAGCTTGATTTGTCCCTCTCTCTTGAGAACAAAGTAAAATATCGTCTCTGCTTCCCGTTTGTTGGTTAGCACATCCAATCCCTGAAAAATGCCCTGTGAAAAGAGCACACTCATCCAGGAGTCCTTTGAAGTGGGAATTAGCGGAACCAATCTGATTGTGTTCTATGAGTTATTGTTGTTTCCAGTTCCTGCTCTGGCTCAAAAGCAGGTAAGAAGATGACCCAAGTTGACACCGGAGTGAAAAGGAATAACAATGTCGTGACAGGTAGAGCAACTGAAGGAGGAGCTAAGTTCCAAAGAGGCCCAAGGGGAGGAGCTGAAAAAGAGAGCGGCTGGTCTGCAGGCTGAGGTCTTTGCCGTAAGATCTACCCTTTGCGTGCCGCGGTCCTGCGGCGGGACCTGCGGCTGGCTCTGGGTGCTCCCCTCTCCCTCTGTGGTCGGCATTTCTGCCCGGCGCTGCACTAACCAGCCCGCGCTGCTCTTTAACCGACTCCTCTTCCCCCTCTGTGTGCCGTGAGCCGTGCGCTCTCCGGAGGGCCTGTCCTTGGTTCTCCATCGTTGCTCTGTCACTGCGTGGATGGCGCTTCAAAGCTTTTTTCCCCTCGGCTCCTTTCCTGTCACCAGACACTTGATGTATGTGGACGGTCTCTTTCTCTTCTTAGGTACAAAGAGTGTGCAGATGCTCTAGGCCCACAGCCCAGGGTTTGTTTGAATCTCACTTCTTGAGTGACGCGCTTTACCCTCCTAGGTAGACATCGCCTCTTAAGTCCCCGATAGGTGATTTTTGCAACACATTTTACTTTTCTGTGGAACACATGTCTAGGAAGTGGTCAGCTTAACTTATAATTATCTAGTAAATTAGTCTCCAAATCTAGTTCCATCTCCTGTCTAGAGAAGTTGGAATTCCACTTCAAACTGTGATAAAATGATTATTTAAAAAATAGCTAACACTTGAGTATTTATTATAAGCATTTTATAACCTACTAAGTTAGATATAGGTAGATATATTATCAACCCAATCTATAGATGAAGAAACTGAGAACACATAGGGGTGCTCAGGATACTCAGCTAGTAAGAGGCAGTTTGATTTTTACACAAGCCCTCTGGTGCCAGGACCTATGCCAGTAGGGCCTGCACGCCACTGCCCTGAGCTAGTCGGGCACACATTTGTCTCACAAGTGTCAGGGGAAAAGATGCATTTGAAAATAATGGTAGGATAAGACTGGAATGCAGCATTTAAAAAAACAAAAACAAAACACTTGTGCTAATTTGGTGTGTTTGCTATTTATTTATTGACCCCTTTATAGTGTAGATAGAAAAGTGAGATATTTTGTCTAAAAGGGTCCAGTTTGGTTTGTGGTAACCATGAATTGTCCAGAGGAAAAGCTGATCTATAACTTTTTTCCCTCAGCTATTATTAATATCTTTTTGTGTCACACAAGAGGCTGAACATTCCATACATTTTTTTCTTGTTTGTTTAATCTGTACACAATATAGTGGCACAGGTTTGCTTTCTCCCCATCTTACTAATTAGGAAACCAAGGCTTAGAGAGGAAATTATTCTAGAGGACACATCTATCCTTACTTGGGATTGACTGCAAAGCCTTGTACTCCTAACTTGTCTCTTTTTTTAACTTCTTCTTTTATATTGACGTATAGCTGATGGATACTGTTGCGGTAGTTTCAGGTGAACAGCAAGGGACTCAGTCATAGGTGTATACATCATCCATTCTCCCCCAGGTCCTCCTCCCATCCAGGCTGCCACATAACGTTGTATGCTCTTAACTTCTAGGGAAATTTTGTGCTTCCAAACTCTTCTGTTTAGAATATTTTCTTCTCTTTCTCAGTCTTTATGGTCAGTATAGCATTATTTGAGGATTATTTAATAATGCAGATGAGGAGGAGACTGAAATTTTTATGTTTATTTTTGATCACATGGTCAGAGGTAGCTGGAAATTTGAGTAATCAATAAGCCATGGGTTCTTTTTGTTGTTATCCAATTTTTTTTTTTTTTTGGTATTGGGATTAAGCCATAGGTTCTTTAGCTGATGAGGTGGGAACCTTACTCCTCTATATTCATTCATACAACAAGTGCATTTTTCATGCCTTCTGTTTGTTAGGGATGGGATAATACAGTGTGTGTTTTTTTGTCGGTAAAGGGATGTTGTGAAAGATGCTATACCACCAGTACGTGGTGACTCTTGGGCACCTTGCTGGATTTCAGGGTGGAGACAGCTGCTGTTGGCAGTTATCTTCCTCTGATGTCAGTCGTATCAGCCAGTACTTTGCATTGAGTGAGCTCACAGGAATACTTGTTGAATGAATGAATAATTAGATTTATAAATAGAGATTTCATGAATATGAGGAAAATGCTTGACTTCTTGCTGAAACAGAAGAGTAAATTAGAAATTTATTTTTAGTGCCCCTTAAAAAAGTCTAATTTTAATTACAGTAAAATTTATTTCATACTTTCTCATGGGAAATTGTTCTCAACTGCTTTGGCCCTAGTGCCTAAGATTATTGCAGCCGAAATAGTTTAGATACATTCGACCTAAAAAAATATATTTTTTGTTTCCTCAGTGATACTGTGATTACTGACTTCTTACCAAGTTTATACTTCGAGTAATTAGTCTGTATTTTAGTGCATGAATGCCTTGCCCCAGGCAGTAGACATAATGTAAAAGCAGATGTCATTACTGTCAAGTTGGGTTACATTTAGAATAAAAGACTGAAAATTCTTAGAAACACAGGAGAATGTAAAGGAGATGTTTGAATTGAAATGTTTTCTAAGTCAAGGTGGGACTTCTCTGGTGGTTCAGTGGTTAGACTCTGACTTCCAGTGGACAGAGCACAAGTTCAGTTTCTGGTCAGGGAGTTGAGATCCCACGTGCCATGCAGCACAGCCAAAAAAGAAGCAAAATTGTTCACTGTTCTGTCAGTTAACCAAGTCGTTGGGCTTCCCTGGTGGCTTGGTATTAAAGAAGCTTCCTGCGAGTGCTGTAGGCACAGGTTTGGTCCCTGGGTCAGGAAGATCCCCTGGAGGAGGAAGTGGCAATCCACACTCCAGTATTCTTGCTTGGAGAATCTCATGGACAGAGGAGCCTGGCAGGCTACATACAGTCCACAGGGTCGCAAGGAGTTGGACAGAACTTAGCAACTAAGCAACAGACATGTCAAGATGAGAAAAATCTGTGGGAGGGGGTGAGTGGCACCTGTTGATTTATGGATTGCTCTGTCAGAGTAATTCAACTTCAAATTACCCATATAGACTCTTACAGAGTGAGATTTTATGCATTTTTTATTTAGGTTATATACTTTTATCCATTTAGTTCATATGACATGTTGTAGGTGATACAACTTTGTAGGTGGAGTATTTTTTTTAGGTCAGTATCCCTAACTCCTCAAAACAATAAGATTTTTTTTAAGTACACTTATAATACCTTATACCACTAAAAGTGGCTTTTTGAGACAGACTTCATGTAAACTTTCATTTCAGAACGAAAAAAGAACTGCAGTAGCAGCTTTTGAGTTTAAATAGCAGTGCTAGGAAGTTTCTTTTCTCTCTCTGTATTACAGCTACACTAATCCTGCTTTATGATTTGAAGTTTATTATGACTTAATAAAATGAAAACTGTTTTAGTCATGATCAGATGCTTCTTGTTATCTCATCATCATCTAAGTGAATTGGGATTTTTCGTGATCCATTCCTTTTCTAAAGGATTTCAAAAGTTTAGGAGACAATAAATGAAAACTGGGAATTTTCCTATTAGTTGAATAAGCTTTGATTTTGGGGGTGGGGGTGGTCATCTAAGATTAGATGATGCAAAAAGATGAATTGTGCCCTGTCCTAAAATTAATGCTGCATATCTCAACCTGGATCTGTCCGAGATTCAGATTAGAAGTTCTTGGTTTTATTTCTTTTTTCCTTACACTGTTTTATTTTTCTTCTCTAGATTGGTCAGGTGAAGCAGGAGCTGTCCAGAAAGGACACGGAACTGCTGGCCCTGCAGACAAAGCTGGAAACCCTCACCAACCAGTTCTCAGACAGCAAACAGCACATCGAAGTGCTAAAGGAGTCCTTGACAGCTAAGGAGCAGAGAGCTGCCATCCTGCAGACAGAGGTAAACGCGTGCTAGGGTCTGCAGGGACACCGTTCCTGGGCACCTTGGCACTTGGGTTACTTCTTCACTTTTTGTCGTGTTGAGGATACTGTTATGAGGGATTCTATAGCACTATGATCAGTTATTGCACTAAACTATAATCATCTTGTTTCTGTCATTCTTGGATCTAACAAATTAAAAACCAGTGCAGTTTACATATGTTTTTGATATTTCTAAGTATACTTTAGGACTTCCCAGGTGACTCTGTGGTAAAGAACCTGCTTGCCAATGCTGGAAAGTTTGACGCAGGTTTGATCCTTGGGTTGGGAAGCTTCCCTGGATACGGGAATGGCAACACACTCTAATATTCTTGCCTGGAGAATTCCAAGGACAGAGAGGAGCCTGGCGGGCTGTAGTCCATGGGGTTAGAAAGAATCAGACCTGACTGAGCATGCACACATGCAAGTATAGCAATGAAAAGCTAGTTGTAAAAGCGTTTGTCCTCACCCATGGTAAACCTTGCAGTCATGAATGACCATGAGCTTGGGCAGCCTGTGTTGGGTTATTAAGTGTCCTTAATTTTTGGTACTATGAATAGCTCTAAGTATGCAAACTGTGGAATACAAAAATGTTCAAGATTCATCTCATTTTGAACTGCAGATTATTAGATATATGCCTTCACGTCCTGTTTGAAAATAGGGTTATCATTTTTAGAAATCTTAGAAGGTGACCTAGGCTGTCAGCCTAGATTTAGGTAAGAACATACTGAATAATTTCATACAGATGAGAACCTGTCGTATTTGCAGTGATGATGCTGTTTGGATTTACTGTCTAAAGGAAAATATTTTCTAAAGAGCTCAGTGACGTAGAGAATGTAGGTAGGAGTAGGTAAGCAGTTCTGCTTTCAGTTCAGTTCAATCACTCAGTCATGTCCAACTCTTTGCCACCCCGTGGACTGTAGCACTCCAGGCTTCCCTGTCCATCACCAACTCCCGGAGCTCACTCAAACTCATGTCCATCAAGTCGGTGATGCCATCCAACCATCTCATCCTCTGATGCCCCCTTCTCCTATCAATCTTTCCCAGCATCAGGGTCTTTTCCAATGAGTCAGTTCTTCGCATCAGGTGGCCAGAGTATTGGAGTTTCAGCTTCAGCATCGGTCCTTCCAAGGAATATTCAGGACTGATTTCCTTTAGGATGGACTGGTTTGATCTCCTTGCAGTTCTCTTTACAGAAGAAAAGTCATGTAATATGGATTAAGGTTTTGTTTTAAAGAACTGGATAATCAACAAAGGTATAGTTTAATGAGAAAAAGGAATGGGTAGTAAAAAGAATGCAGAAAAATATCACAGACTCAGAAATTCAGTATCTTCAAGTGAGGAGGAAGAGAAAAATGACCCAAATATTTCACATAATATGCTATTTTTATACTGTGGGATTTTGTTGAAAATGAGCGATTTAGATGGTGTGTTGATAATTTTCCTTACAGCTTGCTTAGGCCTTTTCTATTTTGATCATGTTTCATTTAGTCATGGCATCAGCTTCCTACCTTAGAGGCGTGTTTTGGGTATGAATACAGCTCTGGCATCAGCGTTACCAAGTTTGACCACCAGCAGCAGGTGCAGATTCTGACCTGTTGCTTAAGTTCTTTGTGCCTCGTTTCACATCTGTAAGGTGAAGAGGAGTGCCGGCCTCATTAGGTTGTTAACATTAAGCCAGTTTATTCACGTCTGGTGCCTGACACATAGTAAAGTCTTCGTACATCTAGCTTTTGGCATCATCATAGTTCTTATAATACTGTCAGCTAATGTATGTAAACTGCTAAAACAGTGAGAGAACGTGGCCACTTTCCATTGGCATAAATTTTATGTGGAAGTTCTGCTGTTTACTATTTTATCAAGCAGAATTAAGGTTTACTCGTGGAATTGCAGGTACAGAACTACCTGGAAAATGTAACCTGCAAATTTATTAACTTGCATGCATGTTAAGTCGCTTCAGTCGTGTCCGACTCTGCGATCCTATGGGCAGCAACCCACCAGCCTCCTCTGTCCATGGGATTCTCTAGGCAAGAATATTGGAGTGGGTTGCCATTTCCTTCTCCAAATTCTTTTAATCAGTTCAGTTGGAGAGGAGCTTTATTAGAAGAGTTTTTCACATCAGTACCTGGTTGCATGCAGTACTATGAAAGAGTCAGAAGAGGGCACCCTTGCCTTAGAAGTGAGCCTGCTTCCAGGCTTGCTGCTGTGATAGCTTTGGATGGAGGTGGCAGGTGTGCAAACCAGAGTCCCAGGCAGTTGGTTAGTGATGATGCAAACACTTAAAAGCTTGTCACAGTCTAATAGATGACATCTTCCCCTTGGCAATTCATCCTTCTCTTTGTACCCCTCTCAAATAATGTTCTCATTAGCTGGGTCTCAGACAGATGGGCTTGTGATTGGCTTCTTGTACCGTACAGAACAAAGACTGTGTTTGTGGTCATTCTTGGATGGTTTTTATATTTGCTTTTAGCCATTGGGGGAGTAACTGAGTTTCAGCAATTTACTCCCACAAGTTATCAGGACAACTGCTCAAATATAAGTGTCTCATTCTGAACAATAACAGTAGGAAAGCCAGCTTCCTTTTGAATTGGGGTGATTTTGTGAGTGTTATATGCCTGTTTATTAGGATTTACTTTTTTTTGTAAATTACTCTGATGACACTTGACACTTTTTCCAAAGCAAGTTTCTCCTGTTGGATCCCCTAAAAGTCAGTTTGAATCAACTGTTGAAAAGTTCTCATCTCTTTCTGTAATTATTAATATTTCTTTTGCTCTTATTTGGTCTTGTGTTCCTCTCTGAAGCTATCCTGGACTTTCATCTGGCTCTCAAATCACTAAAGCCAGGGATTGAGGTCTTTGGGGGCAGTGTGTATTAATAACACCCACGGAATTGTTCCTGTTTTTGTGAACACCTCTGTTGATCTGTTAACCTCCACAGAGCTGGTCTGGATTTAGTAACATCGTGGTCAAAAGCCTGGGCTTTGAAGTCAAACCTTGGTTTGAAACACAGTGTCCTGCATTTATTAGTTATGTGGCCTTGGATGAGTTATTTTACCTCTTTCCTCTTCCATTTTTTCATAGGTCCATGAAATTAATAATAATGCCAATTTCTTAAGGTTGAAATATATGTTTAATGTGGCTAGAATAGTTTTTTAATTATGATGCGCTCATCTGAATTTGGAGGTTAATATTAAATATCACTGGGTTAAAGTATTGCCATTGGGTTTTTTTAGACTATACGTTTGCAACCCCCTCCTACCCTTGTACAAACAAACTGGAATGACACATCTCTGCCTGTGGTCTTCTTGAAGTTTCTCTGAGCTCTTCAGCTTTTCATTGGGATGGGGTGTCAAACGAACTCACTGAGTTTGTTGAAATAGCCTTTTTAAAAGGTCTGTTTGTGTGTGGTGTTGGTCTCCTGGCCTGGTGCCCTTCGTTCATCCTCCTTTCTAGGTGGAGACAGTGGGAGAAGTGGTGACAGGAGGTTATGCTATGATCTTGGGCAGGTCACTTCGTGTGGGCTTTGCTTTTTTTGCAGTGTTAAAATTAGGAGTAGTTTATTTAATTTTTAAAAACCTTACAAAATACTGTCAAATACAGGAAAAATGCAGAAAATAACATAATAGACATCACTCAGATTTAATCTGCATTAATGTTTGAACACTTTTAAAGGTCTTTTAAAAGCAAAGATTCTTTAAAAAAAAAACAACTCATTCTAAACGGAATATTCAGCGGAATATCTGATTTAAGCAGAAACGTTTGTTAGAATCTCAGGTTTTTAAAACTGGTTGGGACCAGGAATAAATATGTGGGTGCTGTTGTTGGGGGGGTGGTGGCTAAAGCCTTAGGAATGAAGTGATTTCTCCAGAGGAAGCTGAAGGGAGTAAGACATAGAGGGAAATGACAGAGGGTCCAGTGAAGAACAGGCTTCCCAGGTGGCGCTAGTGGTGGAGAACTCACCTGTTAATGTAGGACCTGGGTTAATATAAGAGATCTGGGTTCAATCCCTGGGTTGGGAAGATCCCCTGGAGAAGGGCATGGCAACCCACTTTAGTACTCTTGCCTAGAGAATCCCATGGGCAGAGGAGCCTGGTGGACTACAGTCCATGGGGTTGCAAAGAGTCAGACACCACTGAAGTGACTTAATCACGCACCAGTGAAGAACATTGAAAAGGCGTGGTCGGAGAGTTGGAAGCAGAATGAGTCCTATAACTCCAAGAGGGGAATTATAGGAGATACACCATTGTTTCCATGCAAATACTACTGTGCTCTTAGGTAAATCTATTTATTGATATAAAACAGAAGAAGGCTAAGATGGGTTGAGATTATTATTGGTGTTTTTTTTTTGGTGGGAAGGGAGTTGAGATTATTAATAGTTTTGTGATCAGAAATAAAAGACCAGAACAGCAGGGTAGCTATTTTTCTGTTCACGTCCATTGGTAGAGAAAGTCCTGCAGAGGAAAAGCCTCCTACTTTTGTTGAAGTTGGCATAACCTGCTTGCCACAGACCTTGATGCTTGGCAAGCTGGATAGATGCTGTTCCTCCAGCCCAGAGGACATGAATAAACAAGGCATTATTCCCCCTGCCAAGAATGGTGTTAGGGTGATGACTGTGTATCCTGCTAATCGCTGAGGGGTTTCCCTGAATATGCTTTTTGTGTGTGTGTGTGTGTGTGTGGTTTGTGAAATATGGACCTCACGCAAAATTACACTATGAATTTAGTTCAAACCAAAAGATCAGTGTAGAATTCACAGCGATTAATCTAGTAGTAGCAAAGTGGTTTTTGTGGTATTTTGTATCTTAGATCTCCAGACCAGCACATTTAAATTCTGCGTTGCATGGAAAAACAGACCAAGATAAAGTGTACACAGGTGACTTGACTTGAAAAGATCATTTAGTGATTAGGGTGTATGTGGGCGCGGGTAGTTTGTGCCTAATCTTTGGGATATAAAATATTTTTAATATCAAAGCTGGCATTTCCCACTGCAGTAACACCAAAAGTGTGTGTCTATAACAAGAGTTTTCACTCATTACCTTTCTCAGTCACCAGTTCCTGTGGGTCTCATACCTGACATTCCCTCAGAACAGCACGCAGGGTTTAGTGAGTGGTTAGCACAGGCCCACCTCCAGGTCACTTAGCAGAGTCAGGGATCTGATGCAAAAATACAGCAGGGCATCTAGGTGCTTTTCGCAAAGCAGCAGCACTCTGAGGTCTCACGGTTACTGTCCTCAGAACTCTGAGGGCTTTCGATAATACTCTTGCGTGGTTGGCAAGCGCGTACATGACTACGTGCAAGAAGGTTCAGAAGTGTGAGGGTAGAATGAAGAAAACTGGTTAATTTAGAAGTAAAGGTTTGTGCAATAAACATGACTGCAAAAAAACAAAACAAAATGATGTGAGGCTGTATTTGAAATGATTGCTCAGGCTGGGGAGAGAAATAAAACCACAATGGAGGTGGATAACAAAAAGGGTGATGGGTCAGAGGTTATGCTATGAACAAAGAATAGGCTTAGCAGGCGTAGAAGAAAGAGCTGAGTTTCAGAAATAAGATTTTCAGAGTTTGAAAGTTCTTAGGTGAATCTTTGCAGAATATAAGAAAGCTTGCCGTGTATCATTTATTAAACCAGAGGAAAGTTACAGATGAGGGAGTGTTTATTGAGGGGACAGTGGAACTTGTGGTGAAGAATTATAAGTGAGACCTGAAAAGATGGCTCCCCAATATCTGGCTTTGCAGCCCTGGTGGCATTGAAGTGGTTGAAATAGAGATTAGCAGAGTGAAATCTTTTCGTTTATATGTTTTTCGTCTCCAGCATGGTTTAAGATAATTCATAAGTATATGATGGTTTATCTATAGCAGTTTCAAATGAGACTAGTTTCCTAGGAAATTTTCCTCAATATCTGTTGAGCAGTAAATGCTACTACACACACACAGTATTGATACTCAGATACCATATCATTTTTATATAATGTTAGTTTTTTGGGGTGTTTTTTTTTTGCTTTGTTGTTCAGTTGCTAAACCATGTCTGACTCTTAGTGACCCCATGAACTGCAGCACACCAGGCCTCCCTGTCCCTCACTATCTCCCAGAGTTCACCCAAGTTCATGTCCATTGAATTGGTGGTGTCATCCAACCATCTCATCCTCTGCCACCCTCTTCTCCTTTTGCCTTCAGTCTTGCAGGGTCTTTTCCAACATCAGAATCTTCTCCAGTGAATTGGCTGTTCACATCAGGTGGCCAAAGTATTGGAGCTTCAGCTTCAGCATCAGTCCTTCCAATGAGTATTCAGGGTTGATTTCCCATAGGATTGACTGGTTTGATCTCTTTGCTGTCCAAGGGACTCTCAAGAGTCTTCTGTAGCACCACAGTTGGAAAACATCAATTCTTGGATGTTCAGCGTTCTTTATGGTCTTTTTTTTTTGGCTAATAACTAGTTATTTATTTAATTTATTTTTAATTGGAAGATAATTGCTTTACAGTGTGGTGTTGGTTTCTGCCATACATCAACAAGAATCAGCCATAGGTAAACATATGTCCCCTCCGTCTTGACCCTCCCTCCTTAGTGTTTTGATATGGTATAGTTTTGATATATTATTGATATTATGGTTATAATGCTATTACTTCCGGATGTGTTGGTACTTGGGCAGCAAACTTCAGCTGTATAGTCTGAGGGGCTGGTGGTAGACTTGCTTGGCCTCACAGATCTCTGCGTGTGTGATGACATTGTCAGCTGCCGGTGGGTTGTAGTATCTGATTCGGCAAGTGTCATGTTTGGTGGAAGTTACAGTTTTCTTTCTAGTTTTAAATTTTCTAAAGCAGTGTGGCATCACTTGGGAACTTGTTAGAAATATTGATTCTTGAGCCCCAACCTTGCTGGATTAGAAACTCTGATGGCTTATCCTGGCATTCTGTTCAAATCTTCCGAAGGATTCTAATGCACATAAAATTTGCAAAACATGATGGATCATACCTGCTTTTATAGAAGTAACAAGGCTCAGCCTTTTTAAAACAGTTCTCTATCTTGTCCCATTTATTCAGATCTATTTCTCTTGATACCATCATAATTTAACTGATGTAAAATTTTTATTTCATTATGAAAGAACTCACAAAATTTTAGAGTTTAATTTCTAAGTAGTCATGATTACATTCAGAGTGGTATGTAGCCTTTCCCTTCTCCAGAAAGTGAAAGTTGCTCAGTCCTGTCCGGCTCTTTGCGACCCCCATGGATTGGTTCTCCAGGCCAGAATACTGAAGTGGGTAGCTTTTTCCCTTCTCCAGCAGATCTTCTCAACCCAGGAATTGAACCGGGGTCTCCTGCATTGCAGGCAGATCTTTACCAACTGAGCTATCAGGGGAGCCCCGTTATTTGATTCTAATGTAAGCTTACTATGAAAATATCACTTGGGTAACGGCGCACATGTATTGGGAAGGAATTACATTCTGTTCTTTTCAGTTATTATTGTTTAGTCATTAAGTCATGTCCAACTCTTTGCAACCCCCATGGACTGTAGCCCACCAGGGTCCACTGTCCATGGGGATTCTCAAAGCAAGAATACTGAGGTGGCTTGCCATACCCTTCTCAGGGATCTTCCCAGCCCAGGAATCAAGTTGGAGTCTCCTGCATTGGCAGGCGGGTTCTTCACCGCTGAGCCACCTGGGAAGTCCTCCTTTTCAGTTAATCACTTGTAAAAATCTCAACACTCGTAGGTGGATGCTCTGCGGTTGCGTTTGGAAGAGAAGGAAACCATGCTGAATAAGAAGACAAAGCAAATCCAGGACATGGCTGAAGAGAAGGGGACGCAGGCCGGGGAGATCCACGACCTCAAGGACATGCTGGACGTGAAGGAGCGGAAGGTCAACGTTCTTCAGAAGAAGGTGAGGTACAGGTGTTCTGAACCCAGGGCCCTCTACCTTGTACCCACATGCTGTCAAAGTCTGTCTCTCATTCCTCTGTTGATACTTTGGCAGGTAGGAATTGAAAACTGTTGTTGAAGGAGGTAGGTTGTTAAAACTGCTCTGCAGA
The DNA here is from genome assembly GCF_042477335.2 of Ovis canadensis. Lineage (NCBI taxonomy): Eukaryota > Metazoa > Chordata > Mammalia > Artiodactyla > Bovidae > Ovis > Ovis canadensis. The sequence goes on from NC_091247.1 coordinate 219,578,089, forward strand.
TTCGGTTCTTAAAATTTCCAAGTAAACACTGTCTGGTATCTTCAGGCGTATTCTCCATGTTGCTGTTTGTGCACAGTGCCTTGTAAATCGCCCAGTAGTTTGTACTGGCATCCCTCTGCCTCTCCTGGTCTTCTGTCTCATACGGCAACTGTGGTGACATGTTAGTGTAGTCATGGGTCGGGTGCTTGCTGTTCCATCCTCGGGGTTAAGAGGACTACGGTTTTGAATAGAGACACGTGCTACTGTACTGACATGTAATGTGCATATCTCAAGGAAGAGAAGACTTTCTTTCCTTTTTTAGCTTAATCACTACTGGGAAAAGGTTAACACCCTATAATCAGTCAGGAAAGTACTATTGATCATCTGCCCCTCCCACATTTAGCTTCATTAAGGCTGCCTTTGAGGTGACAGAGTACGCACTGCTGTTTATTGTTCCTTTCCATTGAGGGGATGGATGAGAAGTATTTGATGTTGTCCCAGTAGCAGCAGCAGCAGCAGTTCATTTTTAACCTCTAACCATAGCCAGGGAAGATAATTCACCTTATTACACTTCAAATTCAGCTTTTCCTTTGTGTACAGAAGACTGTGTTTAGTATTTGTCCTCTGTTACATGAGTTTGGTTTTCATCTGCTTTCGAGTACACATAAAAGTTAGATCACTCTAAATAGTTGCCTATGATACGTTGTTAGTGGATGCTAATTTGTTGTACGTTTTTGCTAGTTTTAAATTATGAAAGTAATATATGTTCAAGGTAAAAAAAATTCAAGAAGTACAAAAACATCAGAAATGAAATTATTTTTTCTCATTCTTTGGCCCTGTCAGTGCAGCTCCTTAGATGTAACTTGCTGTTAATTACTGTATACTCTTTTATTAAATATCTGGTTATATATATGGGCCTGTTTGTGTCACCTTTTTTTAAAAAGACAACTGGGATCATACTTTTTTATTCATTTGTTTGTGTCTTTTTATCTCATTGTTTTTAGTGTCTGCATGGCCTTCAGTGTCTTACACCATAATTAACTGATGCCCTATAGCTGTGTCAGTAGATATTTATAGGGTTTTTTCCCTCTTATTTATATATTTGTCATGACAGCATAACGGATAGCGACATGAATACACCTCATTCAAGAGTGATACTGTGTGAATCCAAAAAAAAAAGGATGCCCAGTTTTTTACAAAGCCTGTGGCTTTTTTATATTCAGATGACTTTCTTCACAGCTTCATCAGACAATTGTTGCCAAACCTGTAAAAATTTCCATTGACCTCGTAGATAATTAAAAATCTCTACCTTCCTGCTTAATATTTCTTTAAATCTGAGTGCATTTCATAGTTTTCTTTGGGAACCTACATGTTCCTGTCATTTTTACATTTTCTATCATGGATTAATTTTTTCCCATGTTGAACTGGCCTCTTTACTCATGCTTTCCAAAATATGTTTTGTCTTTTTCTTCTTTGTTTCCTTGGTGGTATTTGTCTTAGAATTTACACGTCAGACTTAGTAGTCCTTTCCTCTGTGTCCTCTGAATTTTGGGGTGTGCTCAAAAAGCCCTTATGCCCACCAAGGTTATTAAGTAACTCACACACGCTGTCTTCTGGTTTGTTTAAAGTCTCTTTTTTCTTTACATCTAAAAATTATTTTATAAAATTTATGTATTGGCTGTAATGATTCAGCTTTTTGTTCTTATATGTGGCCAGACAGCTGTCATTATAATGTTTATTAAATAGTCTACTTTTTTTCTTCTGACATGAGATGCCACAAATAAATTGTCCTATAAATCTGGGCCTATTTCTGGCCTGTTCCATGTATCTGCCTCTCTATCTGTCCCAGTAGTAAGTTTTATTAATTATTGCACTTTTGTCATGCATTTAGTGTTCAGTAAGGTTGTTCTGCTTTATTCTTTTCCTTTTTTTGTAGCAATTTCTGACTTTTCTCACTTGTTTTTTTCTCCTCATGAACTTGAGAATCATTTTGTCAAATCCCTCTCTTCAAAGAATAGGTTTATGACTTTTCACTGGAATGTGATGTCTTAGAAATCAAGTTAAGGAAATTTCAAGGGGGTGATGATTAGCCTTGTCAAATACTGCTGATGAGGTAAATAAGATGCAAACTGAGAATTTTCCATTGGGTTTAATACTGCAAAGGTCCTTTGTAACCTTGATTACAGCAGTTTCATGGAGTAGGGAAAGTAAAATTTGTGTCTAGTTTTCCTAACCTCTGTATTACTTTTAGCAATGTATTTAATTTTTATGTCTGAATTTAACACATTTTAAAAGTGAAGCAATGTCTGTTGACTACTTTCTATGAAAAATACTTAGTGTGTTTATAATCACCCTTCCTGACTTTTGCTGGTAAACTGTGTTGTCTTTCACTGTGTCTTTTGCTGGTAAACTGTGTTGTCTTTCGCTGTGTCTATGGTACTTTTCATATTTACGTTGTGTTCCTTGTTGAAGGGAAAGAACTGTCGTTTCTCTCGTGGTAATTCACATTGTGTAGCCTTCATTTCTGTTTCAGTGAATTTAATGTTTACCTCTAGTTGTTGCACCATAGCCTGCCTTGTTTCCAAGGTTTCAGTTCAGTCGCTCAGTCATGTCCGACTCTTTGCGACCCCATGAATCGCAGCACGCCAGGTTTCCCTGTCCATCACCAACTCCTGGAGTTTACTCAAACTCATGTCCATCAAGTTGGTGATGCCATCCAGCCATTTCATCCTCTGTCGTCCCCTTCTCCTCCTGCCCCCAATCCCTCCCAGTATCAGAGTCTTTTCCAATGAGTCAACTCTTCTCATGAGGTGGCCAAAGTACTAGAGTTTCAGCTTTAGGATTATTCCTTCCAAAGAAATCCCAGGGCTGATCTCCTTCAGAATGGACTGGTTGGATCTCCTTGCAGTCCAAAGGACTCTCAAGAGTCTTCTCCAACACCACAGTTCAAAAGCATCAATTCTTCAGCGCTCAGCTTTCTTCACAGTCCAACTCTCATCCATACATGACCGCTGGAAAAACCATAACCTTGACTAGATCGACCTTTGTTGGCAAAGTAATGTCTCTGCTTTTGAATATGCTGTCTAGGTTGGTCATAACTTTCCTTCCAAGGAGTAAGCGTCTTTTAATTTCATGGCTGCAGTCACCATCTGCAGTGATTTTGGAGTCCCCCAAGATAAAGTCTGACACTGTTTCCCCTGTTTCCCCATCTATTTCCCATGAAGTGATGGGACCAGATGCCATGATCTTCGTTTTCTGAATGTTGAGCTTTAAGCCAACTTTTTCACTCTCCTCTTTCACTTCCAATGTTTACATTTCTTTTAATTCTTGGTTCCCCAAGAAATCCTTTGAACGCCTTTCCCAGAGTGGACATAAGTGCATGCTGTTGACCATGCGTTTATATTACCTTGTTATATTTCGTAATTTAGTTATTTGAGAGATACAGAAAACAGAGAGAGTAACATAATAAGTAATTGTAGTTATTCGTCTTGGGAAGTAAAATTTCAAATACAGTCCAAGTTCTTTGGCATACCTTTTCTTGATAGTATTCCCCTCTGTTATCTCCCAGAAATAAATACTTCCTTTGGTGTTTATGCATGCACCCATACCTTAGGCCAGGATAGTGTGCTTTTGTGCAACTTATGTATGTATTAAGAAAATAGATGTAAGAGGAAGTACACATGGCAGATAAATATGAACAGTTACCCATTTACCCACACTGTCATCAGGGGAGTGTAAAGTAAAAGATTAAGGAATCATTTTATACTTACCATTTTAAGCTATATTGGCAAAAATTAAGTCTTACAATATCAGGTATTGGTAAATATGGCAACTGGATTTCTTTGTCATGCAGTGCTATTGGGCTTTTAGATATAGCTATTTTGGAAAGCACTTATTAAATGTAAAGGTACCCTGCCATGTACATATACTTTAGATGAACTCCAAGTAGTAACCTTGTTTGGCCTGAGATAAAATGTAAACTGAGGAAACACTGTGCAGATATTCACTGACAGAGCTTAGTGAGTGAGTTGTGGCGAAGCCACACGGTGGGACAGTACCATTCGTTTTAGGGCAGGGAGTATCTGTGGACACGGGAGTCTCCTTGGCTCCTGTCCTTCCTGAGGACATCTGTAGTCGCACAGTCACTGCGTTCTGTTGGGCTTCTGGTCGTCCCAGGCATCCTCCGTCGTCTTCACTCATGCTGACAACGTAGCACCTTCTGCTGTGCGCCTGGTGCTGTGCTAATGAGCACACAGACAAGACGTGGCTCCTGCTCTCAGACTCTCAGAGCTAAAGAGGCTACTACACGAGTGGCGTACGTGGGCACAAAGCAGAGCATTTCAGATTCGACCTTGCGTGAGAGTAGTCTGAGAAAAGTCACAGCGGCACTGTCTTGAAGATGCATGACGTTTACTCAGCAGAGGGGGAAGGGGTGAGATGTCCCAGGCTGAGGGAGCGCTGTGAGTGAAAAAGGCAGGTCGTGTCCTTGCCAAGAGGCTCATGTCCCAGAATGGCACCTCCATTCTTCATACATTTGTAATCGGATTGTTAAAAATTTCTGGCAGATCTCTAGCTCTGAATGCTTCCCTTCCCCACCCCCACCCTCACCTTATGAACTCTGTTAAGAGTCTCTGGGAAAGTTATTCCCACTTCTTACATCATGAGAAGCTTTTCAGTGAATGCATTCATCTTTGTTATCCTGTTACTTTATTTAGGAAACTAGTAAGTAAAATTCAACTTTTATTTCCCCTGGCCCCGAAGATTTTCCGTTAGAAACTTTAGAAATTGATCTGCAGTGAGATATTAAGCATAACCTTTTAGGTATTGGGTTGGCCAAAAAGTTTATTTTGGTTTTTCCATAGCATCTTAAGGAAGAAGTAAATTGAGCTTTTAAGCCAACCCATGGAACTTGAGATATTCCTGAAGACATGGCTTAATTCTACACAACATTTAACCTGCTTGGCTTCTTGATTTAGACACTTATTCCATAAGGAAGAGGGAGATGGTAACTCTTCTTTCATCATCATCTTGTTCTTGGCATCTGCATTCTCTGGTCATCTTTTCACAAATATTACTTATAACCATTTATTTAAGTAATATTTTAGCTATTTTGATATTTAAGGAGAATACCAGGAAATAATGTATTACTTTGGCCTATTAAATACACGTTAAACTTTGTTTTTTGAGAATAGTAGCAGCTGTGGTAATGGCTGGATTGTCCCACACTCTGGACGGGTTTGGGCTCGTCTGGACCATCCTTGTTCGTTGGCTTCTCAAGGCAGGAATACTGAAGTGGTTTGCCATTCCCTTCTCCAGTATATTCTCCAGGAATACACAGAAGAACTATACAAAAAAAAGATCTTCATGACCCAGATATTCACAATGGTGTGATCACCTAAAGCCAGACATCCTGGAATTCGAAGTCAAGTGGGCCTTAGGAAACATCACTACGAACAAAGCTAGTGGAGGTGATGGCATTCCAGTTGAACTATTTCAGATCCTGAAAGATGATGCTGTTAAAGCACTGCATTCAATATGCCAGCAAATTTGGAAAACTCAGCAGTGGCTGCAGGACTGGAAAAGGTCAGTTTTCATTCCAATCCCAAAGAAAGGCTATGCCAAAGAATGTTCAAACTACCACACAATTGCACTCATCTCACACACTAGCAAAGTAACGCTCAAAATTCTCCAAGCCAGGCTTCAACAATACGTTAACCAAGAACTTCCAGATGTTCAAGCTGGATTTAGAAAAGGCTGAGGAACCAGAGATCAAATTGCCAATATCTGTTGGATCATTGAAAAAGCAAGAGAGTTCCAGAAAAAGCATCTGCTTTATTGACTATGCCAAAGCCTTTGACTGTGTGGATCACAACAAACTGTGGAAAATTCTCTAAGCGATGGGAATACCAGTCCACCTTACCTCCGAGAAATCTGTATGCAGGTCAGGAAGCAACAGTTAGAATTGGCCATGGAACAATGGACTGGTTCCAAATTGGGAAAGGAATGTGTCAAGGCTGTATATTGTCACCCTGCTTATTTAACTTACATGCAGAGTACATCATATGAAATGCCAGGCTGGATAAAGCACAAAATGGAATCAAGATTGCTGAGAGAAATATCAATAACGTCAGGTAGGCAGATGACACCACCCTTATGGCAGAAAGCAAAGAACTAAAGAGCCTCTTGATGAAAGTGAAAGAGAGTGAAAAAGTTGGCTTAAAACTCAACATTCAGAAAACTAAGATCATGGCATCCGATCCCATCACTTCATGGCAAATAGATGGGGAAACAATGGAAACAGTGAGAGACTTTAAATTCTTGGGCTCCAGAATGAATCACTGCAGATGGTGACTGCAGCCATGAAATTAAAAGATGCTTGCTCCTTGGAAGAATAGCTGTGACCAACCTAGAAAGCATATTAAAAAGCAGAGACATTACTTTGCCAACAAAGGTCCATCTAGTCAAAGCTGTGGTTTTTCCAGTAGTCATATATGGATGTGAGAGTTGGACTATAAAGAAAGCTGAGTGCCAAAGAATTGATGCTTTTGAACTGTGGTGTTGGAGAAGACTCTTGAGAGTCCTTTGGACTGCAAGGAGATCCAACCAGTCCATCCTAAAGGAAATCAGTCCTGAATATTCATTGGAAGGACTGATGGTGAAGCTGAAACTCCAATACTTTGACCACCTGATGCAAAGAACTGTCTCATTTGAAAAGACCCTGATGCTGGGAAAGATTGAAGGCAGGAGGAGAAGGGGACAACAGAGGATGAGATGGTTGGATGGCATCACTGACTCAATGGACATGAGTTTGAGCAAGCTCCAGAAGGTGGTGATGGACAGGGAAGCCTGGCGTGCTGCAGTCCATGGAGTCACAAAGAGTCGGACACGACTGAGTGACTGAACTAAACTGGGCCATCCCTTCCCGCCCACCATCTCTTGCTTTCTAAGCAATGAACGTATTTATATGCATGGTGATAGCCTTGTGCTCCAAGAATGAAATGAGACAATAGCAGATGGCCAGGCGTGCTGTACAACAGGATTAGCGTCAGCCCCTCCTTTGCAGGGCTCTCCCCGATGGTTTAAAGTAGTTTTGTGTTACAGTAGATCTCTTATTTTTATGATAAACCACTGACCTGGAAAATGTAACTGAGCATTTGAATCTGAGCTGCATTCAGAATGTGTGTTAAAATTGTACCGCCCCTTGCTTGATGGATTATAAATGGTAATGGAGCTTGGAGTTTAATTTGCTGACGCAGGTGTTATCATCTCTCCTGTCTCTGCTCTGTAGTGTCTGTTTCTTTTGCCTGGCCTGCATCTCCAGTGTCCTAAGTTTAAGTATTTAGAGTTCAGATATAACAGTAGCGGAAAGCTACTGATGGATAGAATTAGAAGGTTTCCCCTTTCTTGGTTCTGGATTGGTTCTTTAAGTCTCCTGTTAGTTTGTTTTCGGTAGGAAGTCAGGAAGAACAGGTTCTTTATATACTTTGTTTTCTGTGGAGTTTTTAAGACTATGTTAGTTTCTTCAGTTTTTCCATATCATAAAATGAAAAGACATGTTTTATCATTGAAAACAACATTTACTAATTTATTCTGGGAAAATTAATATTTTAAAAATTGTGCTGCCTTGTCTTTAACAAGGGCTTCCCTAGTGGCTCAGTGGTGAAGAATCCACCTGCCAGTGCAGGAGATGCGGGTCTGATCACTGGGTTGGAAAGATCCCCTGGAGAAGGAAATGGCAGCCCACTCCAGTATTCTTGCCTGGGAAATTTCATGGACACAGGAGCCTGCAGGGGCTACAGTCCATGGGGTCACAAAAGAGTCGGACACGACTCAGTGACTAAACAGCAAGAATGATTTTTAATAAGAATTACTTGCAGTGTTTTCTAAATATTGTTTTAAAGTCACAAGCTATTAGCTAAGTTAGAAGAAGACAAGGTCAGGCCCTAATTGCATTTAAGTTGAAAGCTTAATACTTAGGCATTAGGATTTTCCCTTTTCTTTCTTCTACTTATTTTTATAAAAAATTAAAAATTTTTTCTCAGTGGAAAATATATATAGCTAAATTCTTGCAGCATTTTATTAAAAAAACAATACGTAGGCAATGAAGTCTGATTGACGGTGGTATTTCTGCTGGGGAGTGTGCTCCATGTGGATTTACTTTGCTTATGTAACTCCCCCCCCCCCCTCACCTTTTCAAGTAGACCTTTAAGGAAGGTAGATGGTTGAACTTGTAGAGTCTGATTTAACTTCGCTTTTGTCAGCATCATCTGTGTGTGTGCTCAGTCATGTCTGACTGTTCTGTTGATTGATTTTTGTATGTTGAGTCAGTATTGCATTCCTGGGATAAGAGTGGATATGTTTTTAAAGAGCTTTGTATTTTTCACCTGGGGAAATAATGGAGCCCTGTTGTACCAACATTATCGTGGAGGCACTAAGGGCGGACCTGAGAGAATGTGGCCTTTGGATAAATTCTGTATTTTCGATGGCTAAGGCATAATGTAAATAAGAACTATTCAAAGGCTTATGCTGTAATGCTTTGTACAACATAGAAGTAATTTTGACCCTTATTAAAACATCATTTCTTTGGACTTTTGAGCAGCTTAGTAAATAATTTGAGGATTTACGGAATGTGTCCATTTTCGGTTGATCGTGTGCCATATTAATATCCTCAGATTCTTGCAGGCTCTAGTTTGGAGTGTCCTGAATTCTGTTTCGACTGAATACACATTTTAAGCTTGAAAAATGGTAATTAACAAGTCAGTATGAAAGGGTCAGGTCCCTTTTGGGACAAAGGTTATTCTTGGTAGTCTCTCAGGAGACCTTGTAGGAGGAACTAGTGTATAAAGACATAGATAGGTATCTGGAAAGGGATAAAGGATTTGGAAGAAAAAAAAAAAACCGCTTGATCAAAGTTTCAAAGCACAGTTAATATTCTGCTTAAAACTGCTTCTCATTTGACATGAATTAACTTGCATTGACTTCTCACCTGTGGGAATCCCTATTTGGATAGATGCCTAGGTGCCTGTCAACTCTAGTTGAGAAGCTGAAATAATTAACCGCCTGAAGAAGTTAACGTGAAATCAGACTTTGACGAAGTCACTTTCTGTACCCTTCCTTCTCTCTGCCACACCGATGTATACCCTCACCAGAAAATAGCTTCTAGCATCAGACATGTATTTTATTCTTTATCTGTTTCATCTTCCTGTGATTGCTGGACCTCCTTACTTTTATCTCCTAACACTTTTTCTTTTCCTGCAGGGGTTTTTCAGCTTAGAAAAATCATGCAAGTTGACCAAGGAAAATTCACTAAATTTGGTGAGGTTCTTGGGTTTTGGTTGCTTATAGTGAGGACCTGCTATTCTGTCGTTCTGTCCTCCCAGCATCCCAGCCAGACCAGACTCTGACACAGCAGCTAAGCAGGCAGTTTTAAGTGAAGTGACTCTTCATTGTAGACAGTATTGTGGGTATTTGAATAGAATGCCACCGATTAATGATTTTTAACTTTCTTCTACTCTTTGCCCATGGCTCATTTGTGTGGACTGGAATGTGAGACATACCTTAAGGTCACCATTGAACTACTGCTTCAAAATACCCAGAATTTGTGAAACAAACAAGTCAGGATACAAGGGTTCCTGTGTTCATGTGCTCAGTTGCTCAGTTGTGTCTGACTCTTTGCAACTCCATGAACTGTAGCCCACCAGGCTCCTCTGTCCATGGAATTCTCCAGGCAGGAATATTGGAGTAGGTTAACCGTTTCCTACTGCAGGGGATCTTCCCAACCCAGGGACTGAAACTGCATCTCCTGCATTGGCAGGGGGATTCTTTACCACTGAGCTGCCACGGAAACCTCGTAAATACAGGTACAGAAGGATAATTAGAATAAACGCAGGATATGCTGATAATTAATGTCTGAGAAAAGCACCAAGTAGATACATGATTAAAAAAAGAAAGGAAGAGCCTAAGATTCCTGAACCTACTTCACACAATAAATTTGACACTGATGACTGCTTAGAATCAGTGTGGAGGCATCATTGAAAAATTTCAAATGATGCTCAGAGTAGGTAGGTGGCTGCGAGAAGTATTGGGGGATTTCTTGTCCTTAGTACTACAACCTATAGAAAGTCTCCTCTACCTTCGCTCAGTGATTAGGGCCTGGCAGAGTAATCAGTTCCACTTGAGTAGGAATAAATCACCCATGTTGAAACATGATAGTTTCTGACAACTGGAAATGCTGATAAAAACCAAAACAAAAGATGTTAAGAAATCTGTGCCAATATGGAGCTGCCTGCAGATCGATGGATTTATGTGCGGCCTGCATTTGACATCAGTCGTCTTCTTCCTCCATCAATTTTCTTCTCTCTTTGTAAAATAAAAATTGTATAAGGAAAAGAAAGGCTCTATATAGTGTAATAGTTACATTATTTCTCTTTTCTTTCCAGCCCAGTTACCAGGGATATACTCTAATTAGAGGGATCATTTTAAGGAAAATGTCTTTTTTCTCTAAATAATTATTTAAAAAATATTTCCTTCTTGAATTCTTCATTGTTAGTTCTTTCCTATGATATTAGGCTTTTTGTATTACCTAATTGGACCTCTCCATTAATCATCAGGTCCACAGCTTCCCTGGTGCTAAGACAGTAAAGAATCTGCCTGCAGTGTTTGAGACCTGGGTTTGATCCCTGGGTTGAGAAGATCCCCCAAAAAAGGGCATGGCTACCCACTCCAGTGTTTTTGCCTACAGTGTTCCCTGGACTGAGGAGCCTGGCAGGCTACAATCCATGGGGTCACAAAGAGTCAGACAGGACTTAGCAACTAAACAACAACAAACAAAGCAAGGATATATAAGAGGAGTTCTTAGGATTAACTATTGTCTATCCCGCTGCTGGATAACTAAAAATGTTTTGTGTACACCCTCCTCCCGCACGGGGAGGGAGTTTGTTTAATGCCTATGCAGCTAGTTTGCACCTATCTGCATCTATTTCAAGTCTGTTTCAAGTCTTCCTTGCCCAAAAGAAGGCAGTTTTAGTGACCATTGCCCTTTTTTCATTTTGTCGGTTCCTCTCACTATGGAATGTTTATTTCTGCTCTTTATAAGTAAATAGGAGTCCAAGAATAGCCATCCTTTTCCTTCCCTCCAACTCAACAATCTGTTTAGACAGCTGAGTGATTGAATAAGAAAGCAGCTTAGGAGGAACTTGTTAAAGGGGATTTTACCTAGTTTAGTAGCTTCTATACCCGAGTATATTAGTAAAGGTTTTTTTTTTTTTTTCCCCACCAGCAGAGAATAAATGGATTCCTTTAATAGTTGGACTACGTGTAAATTATACAAGTGAAGATGTTAACAGTTAACGTTTTAATATCTTAGATGTTGATAATGGAGGAGAACGAAGGGTACTATCCTTTTTACGCATGAAAGGGGTGTTTGTATGTTAGGCAGGCTCATAAAAGAGACCTCTTGTTTTCTTATATGTAAAACTTGGTTGGTTTTGGGAAATTTCATTTTGTAAGAAAAGCTGTCGTACTGCTCTTTCTTGGTAAGAAGGTCTAATCGACACCATGATTGGATCTTTTTATTTGATTGTTTTATATGTTAGCTTTCTTGGTGAGAAAATCTAATCAACAACCTGATTGTATCTTTTTATTTGAGTAGGGTTTATATGTTAGCAACTAGAATTAGGTGCACAGCTGGTTAAACATGTAAACACTAGGGCACTGCATTCTGTGTGTTTATGGTGTGCTAGAGTTTTAAGTGGCAAAACTCTTTAGTGGTTGTGAGTTTACCTAAATATTGATCCATATGAGATTCCAGTAGGAGGGTCTGATTAAACTAAAGGGAACTAATGCTTCTTCATACGTGATATTCTTTTCTCAGACAGTAGGCTTTAGACTTTATTGGCGTTGAAAAAGCTGGAACCAGTTTCAATGGTTGACCTGTAGGATTATTTCCTTGTTAAAGAGTAAAAATCCAAGCTTCACAGTATTCATGGTCTCCGATTGATAAGTTCACTGAATTCACCGAATCTTTTTTGTTTAGCCTATTTCTTCTGCTGTGAAATTCTCATTGACTCTAGAGAGGGACCTTTGCTTTTCTTCCCCCTTTGGAATGAAGCAGACCCTTAAAGAGCTTATAATACAGTATTAAGTTGATTGATGTAGGAAATTATTTTAAGGTTGGATCTAGGGTTCTTTTGTAGTTCCTTTCTTGGCTAAAGTTTATGTTTATGCCTAAATACAGTTTATAAAAGCCTAAGATTATATATTATTTACTGATTAATGAGCCAGATTTATCATGGACCTGATGTGTGCCAGATACGAAGGTACAATACTGGGGTGGAGAAGTCGGATTCAGTCTATTTGTGGAGATGTGCATGAAATGAATGATTATGGTTGGAGATTAGCATTACCATGTAAAGAAGTAGGATTCAGTCTACTTGTGGAGATATGTATAAAATGAATGATTATGGTTGGAGATTAGCGTTACAATGTATAGATAGATGGACTAATGGAGATAAATGTGATAAAAGTATAGATAGACGAAAGAATGCAGTGTTTATGTGTGTAAATGTAATATGTTCATGTATGGAGGAGTGTAGACTGTGGTCATCTTGTTCATGGGGGTAAGACATGTTGCTTTTTGAAAGCTCTGTGTGATAAAGCAGCTAGTCAAGAACACATGATGATTGTATTCTTGTATTCTCCTGCTTCATTTTTCTCTATAGGACTTACCCGCTATCCTGAGTACTACGTTCATTTTATTTATTCATCAACTGTCTACCATGTAGGTAGGATGTAAGCTCTTTGAGGACGGGGTTGTCTGTTTTAATTAATTCTCAACACCTGGAAAAGTGCCTGTCCTGTAGCAGGAGTGCAAATATATGCTGAACAAAAGAATGACATTTATGAGTTTTAGTAGTCGCCTTATTAGTTTTTTTCCTTTAGCTTATTGAGAACATCTAAGTTCCTCCAAATCTTTTCTTACTGTTTTTTCACTGTACCTACACTTGTCTCCTTACTGATAACATGCTGTTTCCACACTTGCACAAGCCCATCCCGTCTTCTCCATCTCTCTTAGCTCATTTAGTTTCCAAGCTCTGTTACCTGCATTGATACGGTCTCCTAATTGTTGTCATGTCTCTACGTAAGTCCCCTTAGATATCTTCTCCACAGCCATCAGGATTAATCAGTCTGAAACAGAGAACTTGACTAGACCATTTCTTTGCTTAAAAGTCCCTCATAGTTCCCGCCTGTCTACCCGTGCCCATGTCCTGGGCTCAGCTTCAGAGCGTCCTCTTCCCGTCTTCTAATGAAGGTGGGTCTGTTCACTTCTCTCTGTGTCACCCATCCTGGCGTGTAGTAGAGAATTCAGCACTACTTGTTTTGATTAAATGAACACAGGTAAGTGTATATGAAAGATGGAGTAACTACAGTAATAAATTTCATTGACAGTCCTTGCTGTTTGGATAAAAGGTGATATGAAAATCTAACTCGAACACTATCACTCAAGAACAGTTGCTCCTTTACACGCTGGTTTGTTTTTCTTACTGTCCCGCTGGCCCATTCCCTGTCCTCCTCCAGCACTTTTTAGAGGGGTCCCTCTGGGCATCCACACCATTGCGGGGGGGTAATCCAGTTACTGCTCATGGCTCTTCTCTTCAGGTCTTCTCCTTCTCCCCATCCCTGTATGTGCAGTCTTTCCTCCCTAGTTACTTCTTGAGAGAGTCATGACTCTACATGTGTGCCCATAAACTCCCCCGCCCCCCTGCCAATCTGTGTGATTTCTGTTTCTCAGCTATAAATTCTCAGCTTAAAGGTTTGCATGAAATTCTAAAATCCTTAGGATTAAATTATTTCTACAGAACACACACTCACAAACAACCCTGACCTATCTGTTTCCAACTTAAAATGGTTTTTATTCACAACTCAGATTGAAAACCTCCAAGAGCAGCTTAGAGATAAGGAAAAGCAGATGAGCAGCTTGAAGGAGCGAGTCAAGTCCTTGCAGGCGGACACCACCAACACCGACACCGCCTTGACCACTCTGGAGGAGGCCCTTGCCGAGAAGGTGGGTGACCGGCCCAGATTACACACACACACACACGCACGCACGCACGCACACACGCACGCACGCACACACGCACGCACGCACGCACACACACGCACGCACACACGCACGCACGCACGCACGCACACACACACGCACACACACACGCACACACACACGCACACACACGCTTTGTCTGTCTCCTCGTGAATCCAGAAGTCACTCGGGTGATGAGACTTGGGTGGAGAAGACAGAGGAAGTCGCTTTGGCAGAAGGGAGAAGAGCTGCCCGTACTGCTGAGAGTAGAGGGAAAGAAGATCCATTTTATTGGTGGTAGTTTAAGCATCTGTTGCTGGGCAGGGTGGAGTCCATGCTGGAGGGCAGGGGCTAAAGTTTCTAGAGAATCAGCCATGTGCTGCCTGTTGACTGTCTGCTGAAGACAAACTTTTTCTATTTGAATAATATTTTAATTAATTATAGAATTGGAGTATAATTGCTTTACAGTGTTGTATTAGTTTCTGCTGTGCAACAAAGTGAGCTAAATGTATACGTATACTCCCCCCGACTTGAGCCTCCTCGCACGCCGCCGTCCCCACTCCCCACCCGCCCCGCTGGCTCAGCACAGAGCCAAGCTGAGCCCTGTGCTGCGCGGCAGCTCCCCGCTGGCTGTCTGCGGTACGCGGGTAGTGTGTGTGTCAGTGCTGCTCTGTCAGAACCGCCCCTTGTGATTGTATGATCAGCTGGAGTTGGTCAGGCGGGCATGTCAGACCCTGACCATTGAGAGGCATCGTTAGTCCTCTCACTGTGCCGTGCTGGGACCTCTTGTCTTCACAGGCTTTAGTTTTTAATACAGTGTACTTGCTGTTTTTCAAGTTGTGGCCTTGCCATTTCATTGGTGGCTCAGAGGTTAAAGCGTCTGCCTCCAATGCAGGAAACCCGGGTTTGATCCCTGGGTCGGGAAGACACCCTGGAGAAGGAAATGGCAACCCACTCCAGTATTCTTGCCTGGAGAATCCCATGGACAGAGGAGCTTGGTAGGCTACAGTCCATGGGGTCACAAAGAGTTGGACACGACTGAGTAACTTCACTTTCGTGAGCAAACCTAGTTTTTTCAGGTATGATTGAGTAAATAAAGAAGTAGTCCAGTGTGACAAGTGTTAATGTCTTGGAAAAGGTTTAAAGACTCTTGGTGGGGCGTTTTAATTGGAATTTTTTTTTTAATTTAAGGAATACAGTTACTGTTCCTTAAGCCTCTTGGATGCAGAATGCTTCAGGCTGCCTGCCCAGGGATCATGGCTTGATCCCCAAATCTATTCAGAAATAATACCCAGAAATATACTTAAATTGCTTCAGCTTTCAAACTTCCTGAGTATCTGTTGACAGAAGTTTTAATGGTTTCTTTTTTCTTTATCTTTCTTGATGCTTAAGCTCAACAAATCATAATCTCTCCAACCTCTTCCTCTTTGGTGTGGGAATTGTTTCCATTGCTTTGTAGCAACATGTGAATTATATATAAGAGAAGAAATATTTGGTACTTATGGTCCTTAGGGCATATATACATGTTAAGTTTTTTTGTTACTTGGGAATTGAATAAACAAGATTATTCGAAAGAATACTTTAGTGTTATCTAATACTAATTAAGAATACTGGGAAAGAAACCTAAGGGAATCAAAAGAACAAAGCCAGATGTGTGTTACAGCAAGATAGGCAGAAAGGATGGATTCTTTAAAAAGTAAATTATTAATGACCTATCACTGTCTTCTTTAAGTGGAGGATGGAAGTGTGAAACTGCATGAGCTCACAACTGAATTGTAGTCATGAAGTAGAAGTAGAAAGGAATTTTCTATGCACTGATGTCCTCTCTTAACAGGAGCGGACGATTGAACGCTTAAAGGAGCAACGCGACCGAGATGAGCGGGAAAAGCAGGAGGAAATTGACAACTACAAGAAAGACCTTAAAGACCTGAAGGAGAAAGTCAGCGTGCTGCAGGGCGACCTCTCAGAGAAGGAGGTCGGCATCCCCCCAGGGGAGTGCGTGATCTGCTTAGTCAGCGCACTGTGTGCATGCTGCTGGTGTGGACATAACGCATGCTGGAAAGGGTCTCGTGGGAGGTTTACAGAATCTGCTTAGAGCCATCGCTGTTTCAGGAAGCTTAGATGGAATGATTCATTTCCTAAGCCTTACCTCCTACCTCTTCCAGCTATCAGGAGTTGGTTTCTTACTTGTTAATGACACTTTGTAGATTCCAAAATAAGAGTACTTCTCCAGGTACATTTGGAGAAATGTCGTGCCATTGGTAAGAAAGGTGACAGATGGAGGGAATATGCACTAGGAGGAGTCTATTTACAGCCACTCTTAGGCATCACCTCAACACCAGCAGGGAAACCTTACACGACTCTTGACCAGATAGGTGCCTTCATATATTTCCATCTCACTTCCAGAGAACCTCGTGTATGCCGCCTGAACAGCAGAAGTGCCTAATGCCTCATGATCAGATGGTCATGAGCTTTAGGGACATTCTCAGAGTTTTCTTTATAATACCTTTAGGGAGAATAGAAATGTATAGAAATTGAAGTTTCTAATAGAATATTCCTTCTAAAAGAGAAACATGAGCGTAGCCACTAAGGTCGACTGCTTATATCCACAGAGCTTGACCTTCTTCCATTTATTTTGTGAGGATGGATATGTATTGCTAGAACTCCTTAAGTCACGATTCAGTCGGCCTTTCTTGGGGATTCATTTTGTTTCGGTTAGGACTTGAAAGCCAGAGATAATGCTGCTGTTTTATATTTCGTGTTCTTGGAAATATGTCAGTCTGTGGTAATGGAGAGAAACTAGAAACCACCAGGAAAATAATTTTAAGAAGTTCAGTCTCCATTTGGTTACTAAATAGTGTTTATTCTAGATATGTGTTGCTTCTTTTAGGCTTCACTCTTGGATCTGAAAGAACATGCCTCGTCCCTGGCTTCCTCAGGACTGAAAAAGGACTCACGGCTTAAGACTCTAGAAATTGCTTTGGAGCAGAAGAAGGAGGAGTGTCTGAAGATGGAATCACAGTTGAAAAAGGTTAAAGAATATTTATCCATTTTCTTGCTCTGCTTTCAGATAAGAACAAGCAGAAAACTTTATAATATTTGGATGGAATAACTTACTAATGGAGTAATAATACTATTTATACCTTGATTAATTCTTTCAGCATTAATATCTTTACTCCTTATGAGTCCTCAAACTCTTAGAAAATTAGTAATTCAGAGTAAGATTCAAATATGCAGCTCCTTTATAGAGAAAGAAATGTAAAAGACCACAGTGTAAAAATATCTCAGTTGATATTTTTCTCCCATTAGCTTTAGGCTTCCTGGAAAGAGATAATTTTACAGTGATAATCACCCATATGGTGAATATTAGAATATGGTAGGGATACTTACTGTTCGTTTCACTGATTTATTCCTCTGTAATATTTATACAGCCATTTGTAGTTTTCAAAGCACTTGCATATTTATTATCTCTGAGTTATCAACTCTGATTAACTGGGTCCACTTCATAGGATTACTGATGAAAGGGGGGTCAAGCCTGGTGTTGACACTTTGGGTGGTGTTCTATTTCCATAATCCGCCTGCAATGTGGGAGACCTGGGTTCAATCCCTGGGTTGGGAAGATCCCCTGGAGGAGAAAATGGCAACCCACTACAGTATTCTTGCCTGGAGAATCCCATGGACAGAGGAGTCTGGCAGGCTGCAGTCCATGGGGTCGCAAAGAGTTGGACACAACTGAGCGACTTTCACTCACTCACTCTTTCCATATATTGGGTGTATTCAGCATGAAACTCATAGTGAGTCATTTTTTATGATATGCCAAAAATAAAGTCATATTTTTAAGCTAAGGAAAAGAAGAAAAGCCATTATTTTGAAGTTACTTTTGAATAAGAAGAAAAATCCTGTTTGTGTTTTTTTTTTGAGATTAATTCAAACTGGATAATTGACTTCCCCCCTCCCCCATCACTAAACAAGTGGAGATAATTTTCTGTTGAATACCAGAATAGTGATGGTAAAACTGTTAGATGTATTCAGGATTATAAAACTGAACAGTAACTATCAAGAGCACTAATTGTTCACTAATAATCCAAACTCACCTGTGTATGACAGTCCCACATTTTCTGTTTGTTCACTTTTAATCTCCTTGTTATCATGGTAGTTCTGCAGCTGGTTATTTCTGATGATCTTTTACACTTTGTGTTTAGGTTCATAAGAAACATTTGGGTAGAGGAGTTGGCGATTTCCCCCTTCTTTGATTTATTAGTTGTTTTCCTACCATTGCTGTTTTTCTTTTCATGTTTTCCCTTGTTTGATTTACTTTGTAGCTAATTTGTAGGTTTACAGGAACTTGTATTGGTGTATTTTCTTTTTGCTGAAAACCATAACTGGTGTAAGGTTGGTATTTATATTTATTCAAAAGGCTGTGCTCATTGTTGAAATTCTTCAGCACTCAGCCTTTTTTATGGTCCAGTTCTCACATCTGTACATGACTACTGGGAAAACCGTAGCTTTGACTGTATGGACCTTTGTCAGCAAAGCAGTGTCTCTGGTTTTTAATACGCTGCTTAGGTTTCAGAGGTGTACTATTTTAAGTAACTAATTTGTTCAGATTCTAATAGAATTATTTCTGTGTGTATTATGAATGTTTTGTCTGTGTAACATTTAAGCAGAGAAAAACCTTATAAATTAAAGACTAGCTATTAGGGATTTGATAATGTCCTGTTTACGCTGGAATATAGATGGCTTCTGGGGACTTGGTTTGCCCATTGCCACTGTATGCGTGTCTCATAGAATTTGGATATTTTCTTTGTAGGCACATGAGGCAACATTGGAAGCCAGAGCCAGTCCCGAGATGAGTGATCGAATACAGCAGTTGGAGAGAGAGATTGCCAGGTACAAAGATGAATCCAGCAAGGCCCAGGCAGAAGTTGACCGCCTCTTGGAAATCTTAAAGGAGGTGGAAAATGAGAAGAATGACAAAGATAAGAAGATTGCTGAGCTGGAAAGGTAAGGAGAGGGAGGCTCAACGGGGACTCACTGTGGTAGGAAGGGTGAGTATGGTTTTAAAACTATGTAGTTTGGGGTCATGTTTTTCCAATATATCTGCCTCTCCAAATTTACATTCTTGAGTGCCTGGTGGTCTTCATTGCCTCCATTTACTTCTAAGTCAACGTGAGTCTCTAAAAGGCCACACAGAATAGGAGTAGATGGGAAGGCTGTGGACTTCAGTATCATTGATTGGACAGAGGAAGTATCCTTTTATTTTATCTATTTCAGGAGCAAATGAGCCTCAAGTTCAAGCAGCTAGCATTTTTTAGTTCATTCAGGCCTATTTCTGAGCCAGTGGTCTTTTGGGCCGTGAATTTTTAGACTCTGTGTTGTGGAGAAGCAAGCTATTAAAGCAGGTCAAGCTTAGAAGGAGAGACATTTTGAGGACGGTTCGTGAGACATGGATGTGTTTGCTGAGCTCTACCTTTGACTACTTGAAAGTGATCTCTGTTTGAACAGAGCCAGCCAGACCGCACTCTAGGAGTTTTCTTTGCCCTTTTTTTTCTCTTGTTAGGGTGTTTTGTACCAAAGATAAAGCATACGCCTCTTGGCCTCTTCCTTTATACCATGTATTTAACATAAATTCACAAGTGCATAGAAATAATTCTTCCAATAGAGCTATGCTAATCACTGTATTCTGAACAGAGAGACTAGCAGGACAGCATGAACTCACTAATCCTGAGGCTCCCTTGAGCCTGTTTTAATATTTTTGTGCTCTTGAATGTCAAGAGGTAATACACTATTTTCATAAGTAGTTTATTCAGTTTAAAATTTTAGGGTTATGGGTAGACTTGATATTTTCCCCTGGAAGTCGTTTTTTCCTTTTGTTCTGTACCTGTAGGATTTTGATTTTCAAGAAACTAAAGTCCAGCTCTCATGGTTCTTCACTAAAGTTGAAAGTATGAATAGCATGAGCTGATCAATTACTCGTTTGTTTCGTCTTATTTTGATAGTAAGTCCGGAGAAAATGGGTGGATAACGTTCTTTAAGTCAGAATTAATAAATTATCAGAGTCTCAAGATTAGATTTTATACATTTCTTTGTGTCTTCTTCCATGTTTGCACTTCATCTTTACCCCCCAAACGGAAATGCACGCCCCTGGCATACTTGGACTAGTACGGGCCTCTCTTTGCCTTTGTATCAGCCTGAAATCAACAGCACTACTTCATCTTCATAGATTTTAAAATCCAGTACTTTTTATGGATAATGACTTTCCACTAAATCCACTAAATGTATTTCAGTATTTCAGAAAAGAAATTCCTTGATAAACTTTTTTTTAATTTGATTTTTAAAAATTAGAATTATACATTGAAATTATCACTGGCTATTCAAGATAGCTTCCTTGAAAAATGTTTCAGTTCATTTTTGGACCCAGTACTGATTTGGGAGTGAATGTGATTTAAGTGAGAGTGAGAAATAGGATTAAATCTTTATCTTATGTGCCGAGCACACCAAATAGCTTTTATTAGTCACTGCATTTTTCACGTTTGGGGAAAGAGTTGTAATGATCCGCTCTTTCCGCAGAATGTAATGTACTATAGAGTTTTGTCCTCGGGTCATGCAGTGTCATAATCTTGTTTTAAGATTTGACACATAATTTTTTAGCTACCAAGAAAAGATACAGTCCTAAAAAACTCGGTTGCCCCTGGCTCTGTAATTTGTTTACTGAGCAGCACAGTTCAAGACAGGAATGAAAGACGATTGAAACCATTTTCTGCCTTTTGTTCCCAGATTTCATGCATGTGTTTGGCTCCCGCGGTCTTACTAACAGTTCTGCTTCTCCTGTTGCCGTTTCCACCGTTTCCTGTGTGTGGGTGTCCGTCTCCCTGTCATCTGTCGTTTGAGTCTCTTCACCATTCTCTTGACCTGTCTTACCCTGGTCCCGCTCCGTTGGGGTTGGGCTCTGTGTCCGTCTGTGTCTGCGTCCCTCAGGATGCCAGTCTCCTGCCCCTTGTGCCTTCCACGCCAGGCTTCCGTCCCTGCACCGTCGGGGGGCTTGGCTTGGGACCTCTGGGAAAGTGAGTGTCGAGTAGGGTGACAGTTCTGGACTAGAGGAGCTGCTGCTGCCGCTCTGCTGCCTCCGGGGGCTTGCTGGGGCATCGGCTTGGTCAGAAATCAAGACCAGCTGGTTTTATGTCCAGCTGAACAGTGCCTCTTAGGTCCACCCCTTGTGGATTAAGTATGTGTTCTCTCTGGTAAGGCTCAGATGTTGCTGGTTGTAATTGTCTCATTCTTGGTTCGAAGCCCATCGTTTGTGTGGTGGTTCTTTTGCTGGAGTGGCCGTTAAGGAGTAGCCTCTTCGCTGGTGCGGCTGTGATGCCAAATGCCAGTTCGTTCGGGAAGCAGATGCATTTTTACAGGCATTCATTCAGCACCCTGCTAAGTGCTAAGTGCTAAGTTCAAAAATGAACACAGGCTGTTACAATCATTGGCCTAAAGAAAATTCTTATTATTCTTTTAAAGTTTCCTAGTACTTATATAGGATTCTCTAACATTGAAAGGTTTAGGTTAAGTCATAAAGAATTCCCAGACATGTTCTTTGTGGTCTTGAGGGAAAAAATAGCCCCTTTTACTGCTCTTACAAAACAACAGGCGCTCCTGTCAGGTGATTTAGTGTTGTACAGTGTCTTGAGCGACTGAGGATTAAGTAAGCCTGCCCATACATCTGCAGATAGAAAATATTTTTCCCAATTAAATCTAAGAAGTACTGTTTCTAAATTTATATTCTGTCCTATGCTGTGTATCAGTTGGAGTTCAGCCAAAGAGGCAGAACCAGTAGAAGAGATACATACATACATTTATTTATATAGGGGACATCGGGGCTTCCCTGGTGGCTGAGTTGGTAAAGAATCCGCCTTCAGTGCGAGAGACCCAGATTCAGTCCCTGGGTGGGGAAGATCCCCTGGAGAAGGAAATGGCAACCCACTCCGGAATTCTTGCCTGGAGAATCTCATGGACAGAGGAACCTGGTGGGCTACAGTCCATGGGGTCACAAAGAGTCAGACATGACTGCGTGACTAAACCACCGTACATATATATATCTGATTGATTACAAGGAATTGTCTAGTGTGATTGTCAGCAGCTGGCTAAGCAAGTCTAAGACCTGTACAGGAAAGCTGTCAGGAGGAGGAGCCCACCCACAGAATAGACTCCATAGGCCTGGGCCATACTGTGGTCTACGGGCAGAATTTCTTCTCTTTCCTTGGGAAGCCTGCTTTTAGGGCCTTCCAGAGGATTCAGATATGCCCACTTCGATTATCTGAGGTAATCTGTTTTACTTAAATGGATTATAGGCTTTAATTATATTTGTAAAATACTTTTATAGCAACATCTAGATTAGCGTTGCATTAAATTAATGGGGTGCTGTAGCCTAGCCAGGTTGACACTTCCAGAAAGTCATCACCTGGTGGTTCTGGGTAGCCTGCCTAGATCAATTTAGGTAAGAAAATAATAAAAACAAACCTGGAGATTGACAGTGTTACATAGGGTACAGCATTACTATAGAAAAGGCTTCTTGTTGAAGTTCGGACTAAAGTCTAGTCTTTTAATTTTTGTGGCCAGTATTAAATGATAATGGCTTGAGGGGATGTTTAGATGGAAGGTTAGTAGGTTATTTTGGATCCTAGACTGCTCATTTTAGGTCCTAGAACTATAGTGTACATAGAGATGTAAAATGGAGAGGAAAAGGCAAGATAGTGTCCTGCTGCGGTGACTGTTCTGACAAAGACAAGAGAACCAAGGATTGCTTGTGTGTTATTTACACACACACTTACTCACTTTTGGGCCAGGCTTGTAAATAGTTTTACAGTTAGGAGGAAACATAGTTTTTCTATTTGTGATGGTTAATTTTATTTCCTTTGCTAACTGTCTTTTCCAGACTTCATCTAGAACTATTATTAATTCTAGGCTTTTGCATCATGATTAAAATTAGATTTTGTGGACTAGCAAGAGTACCTGTGTTTATAATGTTTCTAAGGGAACTGTTAATACATTCTGATTTATAAACAACTGGCTTTATTAAAAAAAATTGATATATGATCCGTTCATAAGATTTGGAGCTACTTGATTTAAAATTTTTTTATTGTTTTAGTCTTTATTGAATTTGTTACACTATTGCTTCTGTTTTGGTTTTTTGGCCGTGAGGCATGTGGGGGTCTTAGCTCCCTGACAGGGAGAGGGAGCAACCCTGCACCCCCAGCATTGGAAGGTGAAATGTTAACCACCGGACCACCAGAAAAGCCCCTTGATTTTTTTCTTTAAAGCAAGAGTGTAGTTTGCTCAGAGTTCAGGCTCAAGGTAGCCCCTCAAATTAACAGTCTAAATGGCTGAAGCAGTAATTTTAAACCTCGTTTTGGTGAGAAGAGTCTGTACTTCTGTAGATTAAGATCAACATGATGAACTGAGCTTGAACCAGAAGATGGTGTTTTCCCATCATGCCACCATTAAACCTTGTGGCTTGAGGATGTGGCCTTTTGTGTTTTTTTTTATTTGCTTTTAAAACCTACCAGTATCTGAATTTCATGTGAAGAAAATGGACTAAAATTTTCTTTCCCCTTATCCATTTGTGGGAATCTGACCCTTTGTAACTGTTATCTTTTTTCGGAGGGAAAGCTTTACTGACCTCCCTTAGGTAATCATTTCTTTCCTTCTTCTGTGCTTTTCTGATAGTGTCTCTCTCAGTCTCTCCCAGGACTGTACATTGTTCAGGGCCCATTGAAGATGTATGTTAAAACATAGAGATGTGGCTCCTTTCTCATTTCACTCTCTAATCATCCCACATTTTATCTTCCTATTCCCTGCAGATTCAGACCTTTCATTAAATAGATGCTAGTCTTATTCCCTGTTTGTTATATTGAAAATATTCTTATGTTCATTTCTTGTATATGTTTGTAATATGTTTACAATTGCACATACACTATTTTTCTGTAAAAATATAAGTAAACCCATATGCATTAGATAGTCTTATTTAATAGAATTCAGTAGGGTTACTTTTCTTTCTTCACGTTAAACAAACATGTAGATAAACTCTTCTGTCACAATAAAATACCAGTTCTAAGTTTTATTTTTATATTTTAATATCTCTGAAACTGGGATACGTGACTAAATAATGGCATGATTTAATTGGTATGTATTTTTTATTTCTTAATCATACTGGTGCATCTTCTCTCTTTGGTGAATTGAAGGTGTCTGCAATGAGAGTGAATAAAATTGTTTCAGTGAGTGTGGGAATGAAAGAAAGTATTTCCAAATCAACATTATTTTCTCATGTATTCCATTTTAAATGTGTGTAGCCAAAGGAATGTGTTTACTGTTAGAATTAGGTATTTGACTTTTGTAACTGCATCCTGAAAATTTTTTTGTTTAGGCTGACCTAAAATGTTTTGACATTTTCCATGGGAAAGTGGGTTTCATGTTTGTGATTTATTTTGGTATCACAGTGTATTCAGGCCTCTGTGGCACAGTATAACCTGGAAATATAAACCTACATCTTTAGTCTTCATATTTGTAAATATGTTTTTTGTAAAGAAATCCTGAATTGATCATGCAGCTTAATGTCTTCAGAAATCTCCCATAAGGAACTTAAGCTCTGTGTAGATTTGGCATAAATTAGTATACAATTAATGAGGGAAAAGATTCCTGAAAGAATTTCCTTAAAGTCTGTAATTATGTATCTTTGATCCATGAAGGACAGTATTGGGTCTTGATGTAGTTGGAAAAGAAGGAAAATGAACACGGTGGTTGTGTGTTCTTTCTTGAGGGAGAATGGATGTTGTTTTTAAAAAATGAAAGAGGAAAAGCAAGATGCTTTGAGTGTCATAACTGGAGATGACTGTTCTTTATCTGATCCTGCTTGCTCCAGCCTGCTTTCTTCTTCCTCCTCCTCGATGAATTTCACTGATTTTCATTTAAAAAAAAAGAATAAATTACACAGCTTCACATAGTCAATTCTACTACGCCATCTTTCCACAGTTTCTTGTGGGCACAGCACCTTATAATTTATTACAGTCGCGATAGAAATTTTGGTGTTACACTTTAAAATGTAAACATTAGAATTATATATAGTTACTCTATATGCAGATTTTTTTCCTCCTAAATTTATTTCCCAAGAGCTAAAAGTTGATGCCAACATAAACTATGACTCCTGAACTATAAAATAGGTAAAAAGATCCTTAAAGTTGCTCACTCTTGTCAAGAATAAGCTTAATTTTTTTTTCAGGGATTTTCCCATGTTTCATATAAAGCCTTGCATCTGTATGAGATCTCAGTGAGTGTCATTGTTGATTTAAAATTATTCCAACTTAATCTGTCATAACCAACAAAAATAAAAGATCGTTGGGAACAGTCATTTAGATAAATGATTGACCTCACTTTGACTTTGAACATGGTCTGCATTCTGCTAGAGATCCATGGATTTTTGTAGATTCCTTTCAAGAACCTGTAAGCATCAGAGAACAGATAAAAGTATGTCCAGGAGGTGTGTCTGCAGACTTGCATTCCTCTCCGGGATCCACCGTGTACTCACCGTGTGGTTGCGAGGAATTTTGTTGTCATTTTTTGTTTTTCTCTCATATAATGGTAATCATAAATTTTATCCTTGCCTTTCCATTATTTTAACAATGAGTTTTTTTAAAACTCATGTTAGTATTGAAATGTTAGAAAACATAAAAGCACAAGTTGAAATGGTGCTGGCATTCAAGAAATAAACCTCTCGTTTTAGATTCTTAAAGTAAAATTTCAGTCCTGACGACAAGCTGGATGGCCCTGGCTCTTAAGAGTCTTAAGTGTTTGGAGGAGAAGCCACTTTCAGTGAAATTGATTAATTATTAAAAAGAGAAAGCTGCCTGTTGTTATGACTATGAAAGCAATAATGAACCTCAGGGGTTTGTGCTTGGTAAGGAATATGAAGCGTGACTACTTTGCATCTCTGTTGAGCGGTATCAGAAACGAACTGGTATTCGTAGAGCCACATCTTCATTATTGCTGTTAGATTGCACCATTGGGGGACAGATTTGATAGATTTGAAGTGAGACATAATGGGTGTAATTAGCAAAACATTGTTTTCACATTTGAGAAAATTATGTCAAATTTTCCAAATGAATGAGAGTTCTGAATTCTACAGAATCATTTCTGTGTTTTTCTGCTTTTCTCCTGGATAAGTTGGGTCTAAGAAATGGGCCGGGGTGGGTAAAGGAGTTGTCAGTTCTAAGACGGGTGTGTATAAACCCCAGCTGACTAACGTCGTTAGATCACAGGTGGCTATTAATACTCAAACAGGAAGGGGAACGACAGCTGGCCTTGCCTTCTTTTCCTTTGTGTTTGAGAAATTACTTTTTCTTTTTCCTGCCCCAGGAAATGGTAAATTTTAGACCGAATTCATCCCTTTAGAAACTTGTGTTACGTTTACAATGGTGTAATCTAATATGAAAATACACTTGTTGAAAGTCTGAAGCTACTCACTTTTGGTGTCTGTGCCGAACCCGTGTGTCTCCCTTCCTTTCTCTAATCCTGTGCTGTATGTTTCCTCTGTGTCTGTGAATTATGCGAATTCTGAATACTGCCCTCATTAACACTTTCTAACTTTTCTCTTTCACATTTCCTTCCTGGATTTGCCGTTTCCTTCAGTCTCACCTCAAGGTCAGTATGCTTGTCTTAAAGATATGTAACAAAACATTGTATATTGACATTGTCTTGAATCCTTGTAAGCAACTGAAAGAATAAAAGTTACCCCAGGAACGAGATGTCTAGAAATTCAAGTATGAGTGTAGAAAACGTCATGAGTGTTAGATTGATTGGAAGAGTGGCATTACAGTTCTACCATTCGAGGTCGACCAGGTTTTGACTGAAAGAAATGAAGGGGAAAAGCAGTCACTAGGGGAGCGAGGAGGTAAAGATACTGCTTTAACTTTGTTACAGTTTCATCAGAGACACTGTGGCTCTTAACACTAGCAGGTAAAGTGCAGCATGGATGCGGGAGAGAGAGGGGCCACAGTCTAGATGTGTGGAAGAGCCTTGGAGTGATTTCACTGCACAGACCTACGCATACCCTTTCAGTCTGGGGGTTGTTTTGTGGCTGCTGAGTGCTGGCAACAGAAGCAGCCACCAGTGCTGCTGTTCATGTGTCAGGGGCTGTGGTGGAAGCTTCACAGGTTTTATTTCCGTTGATTTTCCCAGCAGTCATGTAGCAGTGTTTGCGATTTCCACTTTGCAGGTGAGTAACACAATTACTGAGCCCATTAAGTAACTCAACCATCTTTATTACTAAGTGAATTAGTAAGAGAAGCTGGCAGAAAACAATTGTAAGTCTTCATTTTAAAAGTTGTTTATTCTGCCTGTGAGCCATGGCAATGTAAAATCATGGTATGAGAATTTCTGATCAGGTTCAGGAAATGATGTTGTTAATACCACATGCATTTTACCTTGGTGTTCAGTCACTCAGTCGTGCCCAACTCTCTGCGACTCCGTGGACTGCAGCACACCAGGCTTCCCTGTCCTTCACTATCTCCCAGAGTTCGCTGAAACTCATGGCCATTGAGTTGCTTGTGTCATCCAACCATCTCATCCTCTGTCACCCCCTCCTCCTGCCCTCAGTCTTTCCCAGCATCATGGTCTTTGCAGTGAGTCAGCTCTTCGCATCAGGTGACCAAAGTATTGGAGCTTCAACTTGAGCATCAGTCCTTCCAATGAATATTCAGGGTTGATTTCCTTGACGATTGACTGGTTTGATCTCTTTGCAGTCTGGGGACTCTCAAGAGTCTTCTCCAGTACCACAGTTCAAAAGCATCAATTCCTTGGCATTCAGCCTTTTACCTTTCTCCAAGCAGCGGATTTCTAATATGTTTGCTGTTTATGAAAGCACTTGTCTCTGATTCTCACAAATAGCATATGGATTACACAGGGCAGATCATTATTCTGATGAGGATCTGAGACTAGGGAACATGATTTCTACATCTAGGGTCAGCTGCCTAGTTGGTAGTAGTTGGTAGTAGTTAGTAGTTGGTAGTAGTCCTTAGATTTGAAGCCACATAATCTCATTTCAGCCTCAGGGCTTCTCATATGATACACACTCTAGCCTAGGAATTAATCTGAGCTCTGGGGTCCCATACTGCTCAGAGGTTCTTAGGTACTTTTCTCACTGTGATTTTCCCATCTGTAAAGTTGGGGTAGTTCTCTCCGATCTGAAGGGCTGTTGTGAATTTTGAATGAGTTAGTACAAATAGCCCTTGGAGCAGCATCTGGCACAGGCTAAGCAGTCAGTAAATGGAGCTGTTGTGATCATTCCTTGTTGCTTTTTTCTCAGAGTCCTGTTTGGTCCGGGATCCCACCACATGGTGCCCTTGATTCCTCTCAGGATTGATAGCAAGTACAAAGTAGAGCCCTCTGCAGAGCTGTATGTGTGCGGAAGATGAGGAAGGAAGCCTTGTTTCTTCTGTAATGATATTTTCAGACTCTTATTTTTCAGGTCCTGAAATTTCTGTTACAGGTAGAAAGATGAAGTTGAGACTTTTTTGGAGAAAAAGGTTCTCTCTCTCCCTTTTCTGTTCCCTGATATTTATTCTCAAGACTTAATGATATATTTTTAAAAGTCCTCTTACCTTTGACTCTTTTTAAAAATAAACAGTTTGTTTAGGGTATGATGAGTTTGTTAATAAAATAAAATCTTTGTTTTGTAATTGCTTATAGGAATCTGATTCATGAAGGGGTTCTTCAGTCAGACTTACACCATCCTCTGCTTTTTCTCTGCACAGCAGCGGTCTCAGGTCTGTCTTTGCGAGTCCTCCCCTTGCTTTTGTCAGGGGTACTGACGTCCCAGCTCTGTTCTGAAGCTAAACTGCCTGTTCACTCCTTCCCTCCGACCAGTTTTCAAAACCTTGTTCCGTAAATTGAATCCTCCTCTTCCTCCTCCTCATTTCCTTTGTTTCTCTTCTTTCCTTCCCACAGACTACCAAACAAAGCATAATCTAGTCTTCCCTCCCCTTAAGGAGACGTGTGAGCAAGCGTTCCATCCTCTTTCCCTTGGTTTCAGTTCACCACAGTATCTTACTTTTCCCTTTTGCATTTTCTTTCCCATTTGCACAGTTTCTGAAAGAATCATTTATGCTCGATGCCTCCACAGTCACCCTTCCCGTTCATTTTCCAGAGCAATATAATTTGGGATCTTCTCTCATTGCCAGGCTGAAATTTCCTCAGTGACGCACCCTTTGCCAGATTGAGCAGCCTTGTTTGTCTTGGACCTGTCTAAAACCTGTCTGTTAGGTTAGGTTGGGTTAGTGACCATCTCCCTTCTTTTTGAAACCGTGCTTCTATAATTTATGTGACATTATTTTCTCCCAGCTCTCTCAGCACCTCCTTGACAGTTTTTAGCGTATTTTGCATTTTGTCTTTTACACATTTCTTAATGTTCTATAAAAAAATTCCTTTTTTCACCTAAGTTATCTGTCACTTGACTTGTTAACCAGCAAAGACTTGTTAACCACCTTTGACTCTTTTTAAAAATAAGCAGCTTTGTTAATATGATGTTTGTTAAAAAAATAAAAAATTTTGAAACATTTTTACAGAACTCTCCGTGAATAAACTGTTTTCATTACAGAAGAAATCCTAAGTGTTTGCAATAAAAGTAGCAAGCACAAATGCCGCATTTTAAAAGTGATTTTCCAATTTTCTACTTTAAACATTTTCTCTACATTGTAGTAAATCAGTTAGGGTACTACATAAGTAATTCCAAGTCTGAACACAAGTCAGCTTTAGTAGAAAAATATCACGAAGGTTTTTGCTTTGTGTGTGAGGACTTTCTAAATTAAGCTTCAAGTACGCTCACATTTTTACTGGGAAGATTTATTGCTTTGTCCCACATTTTGTCCTTTGCATGTATTGATCTAAATTTTACTAAACAAACCGTTATGAAAGGCTCCAGAAGAATATTTCCATGGAAGTCACTGGTGTAGACATAATTCTCTGAGTTACAAGTTATGTTAATTATAATATTGTTAGCTGTTCATTTTTATTTAGGGTAAAAGCCATTAAACTATACTTATTCCTAAATAAGTTTTTTCCAAGTAATAAAAAATGCAGCGAGTTTTGTTCTTCCAGTGGCAAGGATCATTTTGGCTGTATAGTATATTAAAAACCCTCTTTTCACTTCAGAGTGGAATTTAATGCAGTATTTTTTTCTTCTACACAGAGGCATTTTAATTATGGTTTTGTTAAGTCCAATTGAATAGGTCATCAAGAGAGTCTAGTTTATTGATGGATTGGATGTTTAGAGAACTCTATTATATGACTTTGGGCAAGATGCTTAACCCTTCACTGTTTGTTTTAGCCTGTTTTGTGTTAATAGTGACAGTTACCTGTAGTGTTGGTGTTTTTGTGTCTCCGCTAAGCTTTTCCAGTTTGAATGGGTTTGTTTGTTTCTGCTCTTCCTCTCTTGTCCTACCCTGCCCTCCTCTGTCCACCTTTCCATTCAGTACAGAGCAGAAAGATTTTATTTAGAGTGACGACGACCAAAGGTTCACACTTGGAATCCTTAGATGCACATCTGTTTAGTTCCTGTTCAGTGACGTTAACCCCAGAGAATGAATACAAAGAACAGATTCCATGTATTGACGAAAAGATAGGATTCAGTCCACAATTCATCTTTACTTTTTTATTGTATAACAGCAGCTTCAGCTAAAGGCACGACATTGAAAAGTGAAGCCTGTAAATGTCATCTCTGTCACTCTTTGATCTAAACAGATTGGGCTCAATATTATTATTACTCATGCTTTATTTAGCCGTGACCTCTGCAGACCTCTCTTCAAAACAAACGTTTGCAATCTGGGAGATGTTTCCTACTGTGTTAAGCCCAGAGTCCCTATTTTATTATGTAATAAAAGTTAAATTAAAAAAGTTAAAAAGTCTTACTGTTTTGAATGATTCATTGGTAGAAATAAGTGTGTGAACACAGACCTGTGCTGGTCCACCAGAGTCTTCCACTGAAGAGTTGAGTTTCACACCATCACACATTTAGAAGTGGTAAACGTTGTTTTTCTAGATCGCAGTTGTAGATACCTACCTGGTGTTCTGTAGGTGAGATAAAGCTGGTGAATCCAGTATAGAAGGGAGGAAAGACTAATTTTCATTTAGTCACAATTTGAGTTCCTGTAGGGGTGCCGGATTTAGCAAATAAAACTTTGAGATGTCCAGTTAAAATTGAATTTCAGAGATAGAATGAATAAATTTTTTGTATTAATATATCCTGTGAATATTGAGATATTCTTACTTAGAATATTATTTGCCATTTATCTGAAATATGAATTTGCCTGAACGTCTTATACTTTAACAAACCGTGGTGATCTAGTTTGGAGATTAAGCAATGAGTGTGAGAGAACGTGCCACAGGCTGTCATTACCTGATTTTAAAGGATGTTAATTAGATATAAACCACGGTGGCTTGTTTTCTCATTGTTAGTTCAGTTTATTGATGCAACTTTTGGGCACAGTTGAGTGGATTTTTCTAATTGTCACATCCTCCCCACTACCATCATCCCTCTTCGGTTTGTTTCCAGAAGTTTGGAAATCTGATTGTATCATTTCCCTTCCTTAAGTTCCCTTCACACTTAGGATGAACCTCAGCTTCCTTGCTCAGCAGGATACAGTTATATGGCCTTTGTTTACTTTCGGCTTCCTTTTTCTTTGTTCTGCTGGTCCGACTTTATGCTGCAGTCACACTGAATGTGGCTTCCCCCGAAGGGACACACTCTCCTTTTTTTCAGGGCTTTATCCCTGCTCTTCTCTCTGCCTAGTTACCTGGACCAATCCCTCAGGAAGTTCAGAGGCAGGTCATTTTCCAGGAAGCTTTTGCTGATCACCGATGCCACCCCTGCCCCCTTCCTGGGGCCCTTTCCTAGCACTTAGCATATCCTGTATTTGCTCGGATGCCTGGGAGATATTTGAGAGCAGAAACTTTTTATTCATGGATTGATATTCCTAGTGTTTGATACGTGAGAGTGGAGTTCAGCCAAATACTCGTCTCCTTAATGAGTAAGGAAAATGTGATGGGCTTAGCAGAGTGTCAGAGCTCAGGTAGATGTAGGTCCTCTTGCATTGCAGAGCCCAGGTGCTCTTAGGCTGCACCTTACGTGTATTTCTTGATCATTAGCCATGATTCCACTCTTCAGTGAGATTGATCTTCTCTACCTGTGACCTGGAGTTTGCTCTGGTCTTATCTAGTGCAGAGGCAGTGGAGTCCAATAGGGGGCTTCAGAAGTAGATGGAATGACCTGTTGCTTAAGCTGTGGCCTTAGATCTTTATGCCATAATTTTATATACGTATATGTTACATAAGATGGTTGCATGGCATCTCTGACTCAATGAACATGAGTTTGAGCAAACTCCAGGAGACAGCAACAGATAGGGAAGACTGCATGCTGCAGTCCAGGGGGTTGCAAAGAGTCGGACACAACTGAGTGACTAAACAAGGTTACATATAGCTGTTGAAAGTTGAAAATATTTAATAACGGTAAAATCAGAGTTGTGTTACAGACCTTTCTTCATCAGCCATTCTGCAGTTTCATAGCATTGATGTCAAGAGCCTGTTTTCATATGCCAACAAAAATCTCTGAATTGGTTTCCTTCTTCTGCCATCTCACTCTGTCTCAGGCCTCTTTCCGTTTTATGTTTCATCATGCTCCACAAAGTACTTGCTTGCACATGTGCTCCCAGAGTACCACGGTTAACAGCTAGCTGCTGTTGGCATGGAGAGTTTGGCCAGGTTGGGAGGATTTCACAGCAGGAACTCTTGCTGCTTCTGAGCTGTTCCTTGCATCGTGGTGTCAATGAATATACACCTTCTTTCCTGTGCATGTATACGAAGAGCTTGAGTTTTCTCCCCTTATCCACAGGCAGGTGAAGGACCAGAATAAGAAAGTGGCCAGCCTGAAGCACAAGGAGCAGGTGGAGAAGAAGAAGAGCGCCCAGATGCTGGAGGAGGCCCGGCGGCGGGAGGACACCCTCAGCGACAGCTCCCAGCAGCTGCAGGTGGGCAAAGGCCTGGGCGGGGGTGCTGGTGGTGGTGGGGAACCAGGCCCTGCAGGGCCCTCCCCACAGGCATGCGGCTCTCTGCGTCCTCACCCTCTGCTCTTTTTCCTTCTAACCCTGCCTGCTACCTTCCTCTCAGTCCAGCTGTTTAGCAGTAAAGGAGTGGCTTTCAATAGAAAAGGCCAGTTTTATTCCACAGCGTTATTGAGGAAACCTGAGCAAGGGAGAAAATCTGTCTCCTGGAGGGAATCTGCCTGCTTGGTGAGTTCAGTGTCCACGGGCTAAGCGGGGTCTTCAGGTGGTCAGCATCGCATGGCCTTTTCCTTCAGTAAAGCACGTCATTCATCTGGTGTGTGTCGGGTTGCCTTCTTTTTTTCATCTTCCTTTCCTTCCCCCACCTCCCCTTTTTTCCCTTACTTTAAAAAAATCAGTTCAGAGACTGTGTTTCACAGTCATGCAGAATGTATTAAAACATACTCTTCTATTTCACTGATGTTTAGACCTGATTATTCAAAAGATACTTAAACCAGGCTCAGTACCGAGAGTAGCAGTGACCGTACCAGTGCCAGCTGGGTGCCCAAGGCGGGCACCAGGGCAGTGTTACTGGCAAGCCCCTGTTTCTAACCTTCACTGATCTGAGGGGCAGATGGGTTTTACATATTTTATAGATGAGGAAACTGTCTCAGAGAAATCAAATTACTTACCCACATGCACACAGCCACTTCCGGCTCAGCTAGCATTTGAACTGAGACTTCCGGGATCTCTAGCCTGTCTTAATGAAGGTTTAAGTTTTAGACCATGCCGTGGACAGTGGAGGTCTCTAAAGCTCCTGCCAACACCACTAGCCACTGCCAGCTTGTGTTTCTCTAACTGGTATAATAGAATGTTTATGCCACACTGCATAGTCACAAAATCTTTACTGGATTTAGAGGAGTTATCTGTTATGTAGAAGACATTTTTAGGCTTTATAACAAATTCACTTCTGACATGAAAATCTGACTTTTTAATTCCTTTTTTCATTCTTCTTAAATAAAGCTTTGATAACATACTCCTTATAGAAACAGTATGAATTTCCTCAGATGTACCAACTTTTGAAAAAAGCCACTACCAGTTTTCCCTCACTCTTGCCAGTAACAGTTGATACTATAAATTTTTTCCTCTTATTTTTTAGTGCCAACCTGATGGGTGGAAAATATTTAATTTTTGTTTTAATTTATACTTATCTGACTTACCAGTGAGGGCTGAGTATTTTTTCATGTCTTACATTTTCATTTGTTTAACTAATATAGGTAAAATCTCTCTCTCTTTCATGATGGCTTTTTCCCTGTGGGTTTTTTACTTAGTTTATCCCTGTTTTGAGAACAGATAAATATTTACCTTAAAAATATTAAGTTGTTTCGGTCTTCCATGTATAACCTTTTAATTTAAATAATTTTAGGTTATTTTGTGTGGTGAGGGTCTTATGTTTTTCTTCATTGCTAACAATTTCACTAGAGTATTTATAGAAGATTATTTCATTGCTCCTAAGTTTGAGTTGATATCTTTATGTTTTATGAAATTGCATAATAATTAGGCTGTTTCTGGGCTTCAGTTTAACCTCATTTCTGAACTAGTATCACAGCCCCTCCCTTACCTGTTTCATGTCTCATTGTCCCCTCCACACCCCTACCTGATGTTCTCTGCTACCATCCTATTTTTGTAAACCAAAATGTGCCCTTTTCATCATCTGTCAAGTGGTACGATAACACCAAAAGTGCTCTCGAATGTCATCTCTTATTTCCTCTTTATATGACTGGGCAAGATAAGTCAGATTATCTGTTTATGTATTACATACAGATAAAACTAATTTATAGTGGATGAGGACTTCCCAAGGTTCTCAGTAAGTGGCAGATGGTAAAGTTATGAAAAATGATAGCTGATGGCCATATGTGAGAAGCACGGGGATGCAGTTCATTCAGACATGTGGCAAGAGCGCTGAAGTGGGGTCCTTCGGTTCTGATCTCAGCTCTTCTGCTAACAAGCTCTGCTGCTTGTTTCTTAATCGTGTCATTGCAGGTAACACCCCAGTAGTGGTGAGTATCACTTGCACCCTAAGGTCACCTCTAAATAGAAGTCCCCACTGAGGGACCCTGGGGATTCTTGGAGAAGCGGCTGAGGGTAGAACCTTTGAGGGGGACCAGGGGCTAGGAAAACAGTTGATGGAAGGTTTGTGTTGTACAAAGTTCTCGCTACCTGAATTTGTTTTTAAGTTTCTGAATATACATACAGGTCCATCTACTGATATTTTCATGAAATAGGTGAGGTGAAGGGAAGGAATTATTTAGTGTTTCCAGTGTAGATTTCATAATAATTCTAGTATTACAAAATATTCTTCCTCATGTTAAAAGACATGCTTTATACTAATGACTAATATTTTGAACTTTGATGATTAATGATTAAATTTTATCAGATGCCACCTTGGCTTCTAGAGATTAATTCTGCTAATCATGTTAATAAACTTATAGTATTTTTGTTGTTGTTTGCAAAGAGGAAAACTAGTTTAAACTAGAAGGTTGGTTTTTGCCTTTCAGTGGCTGTCAGTTATGGTGTTAAGTTCATTGGTGTCCTTACTCTTTCTGGCTACATTTTGCCACAAAGCGGTGCTATTACTTTTCCATTTAACTTTCTTTATTCTGAAGAATAATACACATTTTTAAAAGTATGTAAAGCACACACATGCACAGTGTGAGTAATACATATAAAATAACTGTCTCGAGGAATCGGAACATGACTGATATCCCAGAAATCATATGTATATTCCTTCCCAATCATCATTTATTCCCTTCCTTCATCATTGACTTTGATTGTTCTTTGCCGTTCTTTACAATCTGTGTATATATTTTTGAAAGTATAGGTTGGTTTTGCAAAAGGAAACAGGAACAGTAAACTAGAAACTAAAGGGAGCCATTGCCTTAGGGAGTGGTTAGAGGATTAGTAGGAAAGGAGGAAAAACGGATGGGCGGTCAGTTGAAGGAGAAAGTGGCTCTTCACGTATCTCTGTGTAGCTCTGACTCTTAATAGCCGAAATTGTTTTCCATCCTCTTAAAAACTAGAGAAACGAAACCAGTCGAGATGTGGGGTTGGGGGAACCCCACTGGGGAGGACAAACACTACCCGATGGACCAGTTTTATAAGTGAGCAACATAACCAACCTCACAGGAGTGGGGAAGGCAGGAACGAACGTAAGGAGCTTTGGGAGCCGTTTTCCTGAATCAGTTCAGTTCAGTTCAGTTCAGTCACTCAGTCGTGTCAACGCCAGGCCTCCCTGTCCATCACCAACTCCCGGAGTTCACTCAAACTCATGTCCATCGAGTTGGTGATGCCATCCAGCCATCTCATCCTCTGTCGTCCCCTTCTCCTCCTGCCTCCAATCCCTCCCAGCATCAGAGTCTTTTCCAATGAGTCAACTCTTCGCATGAGGTGGCCAAAGTACTAGAGTTTCAGCTTTAGCATCAGTCTGTCCAAAGAACACCCAGGACTGATCTCCTTTAGAATGGACTGGTTGGATCTCCTTGCAGTCCAAGGGACTCTCAAGAGTCTTCTCCAACACCACAGTTCAAAAGCATCAATTCTTTGGAGCTCAGCTTTCTTCACAGTCCAACTCTCACATCCATACATGACCACTGGAAAAACCATAGAACCTAAGGAGCTTTGGGAGCCATTTTCCTGAATACTGTGAAGCTAAAGACAAAAGAGTATTCAATTCAGTTCAGTCGCTCAGTTGTGTCTGACTCTTTGCAACCCCATGAATCACAACATGCCAGGTCTCCCTATCCATCACCAACTCCCAGAGTTCACTCAAACTCACATGCATCGAGTTGGTGATGCTATCCAGCCATCTCATCCTCTGTCATCCCCTTCTCCTCCTGTCCCCAGTCCCTCCCAGCATCAGAGTCTTTTCAAGTCAGTCAACTCTTTGCATGAGGTGGCCAAAGTACTAGAGTTTCAGCTTTAGCATCAGTCCATTCAAAGAACACCCAGGACTGATCTCCTTTAGAATGGACTGGTTGGATCTCCTTGCAGTCCAAGGGACTCTCAAGAGTCTTCTCCAACACCACAGTTCAAAAGCATCAATTCTTTGGAGCTCAGCTTTCTTCACAGTCCAACTCTCACATCCATACATTACTGAAAAAACCATATCCTTGACTAGACGGACCTTTGTTGGCAAAGTAATGTGTGTGCTTTTGAATATGATTAGTAGAACATAAATGTTGTGATAAAGAAATACACTGTAGACAATAAAGGCTGGGTTTTTTCGTTATTCAAGAAGGAAGCTGCAAGTGAGTAAAGTGGGAAGATGTAAAGGGCTGGAATCAGGAGTACTTGTAAGAACTCATGGTGTTAAATTTATGTACAGACAAAGAAGTACAGAGATGCTTGTGTGTGTCTGCACAGGGTTATTATAAATGCATGTGTTTCCTGCCTCTGTATTTTAGAAGCAGTAAGTATACCTAACACCCAGATTTTGTTTCTGCGCACCTTCCTCCAGTAAAATGAACTGAGGCACCTTACAGAAGCAGTCGATTGCAGGGCTGGGGAAGGGAAAGACATGTGAGCCTTGACAACCTTGTGGTTCCAGAGCATGGGAACGTGCTCAGCTGAAGGAAGATGGGGGATATGGGAAGACCTTGCAGCCAACCTGGAGAAACATGTCCTGTGCTGAAATAAGCTGAGTCAAGAGCAAGCAATGGTAGTTTTTTAATTTAATCCATCCTATGAGATAAATATCCATGAGTCCTTGCACATGTAAGTAAAGTTGAACAGGATCTGCTTTGCATTTTGACAGTGCTGTTTTTTTACAGTATTTGGATGCAGATTAGAATAAGTCTGGTTTTGAGGAAAGTATATGCCAAGACTTCCCTGGTGGTCCAGTGAGTACAACTTCATGCTCCCAAAGCAGGGATTCTGGGTTCGATCCCTGGTCAGGGAACTAGATAACCCAGGCTGCAACTAAGACCCAGTGCAGTCAAATAAAATATTTTTAAAAAAGAAAGTATATGTGAATAAATACGTGTTGCACATGTGCTTTGAGTAAATAGTGATGATGTAAGATGATCAAGGTCTTGCCTCTGAAGGAGCTCAGATAACAGTAGGAGGCCCCATAGTAAGATGAGGTGGGAGTTGAGAGAGCTTTCTGGTAATGAAGAGAAGAAAGAAGAGAGAGCGAATTTGAGATGAGTTACCTTTAGGTCAGAAGGCAAGACTCTCTTACAGATTGTAATGTGGGCACTGAGGGAGAGGCAGGAATGGGAATGGCTTGTAGGCTCCTGGCATGGGGAACTGTGTGTGTGCCAGCGCTCAGTGAGTGATGGGTTAACCCCAAGGCTGAGACCACCAGGTTCTCCAGGGAAAGAGAACATGTCCATTTCCAACAAGTGAAGCTGTCTGAGAGCTTTCCTACTGGAGGTTTGAGCCAGCAGTGGGGTGTGCAGATTTGAAGTGTAGAGAAGCCTGGTGGTGGTAATTTTGGAGACTTGAGCTCAAAAATTGTATTTTGATCTGTAAGAATCAGACACCATCTAGAAATAAAATACTAACACAAGAATTTGGAGTTAGAGCTGAACCCTTGGCATCTTACTGTTTAGAGCTAGAGTAATTAGGAGAGGCGCTCGAAGCAAACGAAAATGAGGAGGCCAGACGAGGCAGGAGAGGAAAAGGAGGTACAGCACCCCTGAGGTCAGGGGAAGACTGGGGATGCTTCTGGGAGGCTGAGAAGGAAGTCAGCATCCATGCACACTCTGGTCTGCTGTATCCAGGATGGTCAAGAGAGGGTACTCAGCAATCCCTCCGGGCTTGGTAAAGGGGTGCCTTCCATTCTGACCTCTTGACCTTGGGTGCAATAAATGGTCCCGCATCCATCCAGATACTTTCCTTGACCAGTTTTTCTGTTGGACACTCACCTAGATTCACTGCACCTTTCAAGATCTTTGGAGTATCTGTTTAGATGTGTTGAATATATGTGACTGTTGTAAGACATGGTTACACAATGGGTCTTTAAAGGATCTCTGCCACAACCCATGCATACTAACATTTAAACCATTCTACGCTTCCAGCCAATACTCACAAATGCCAGGCATGGATGATGAAACAGTGAGCACAGACTGGAGATGGAGCCTTTCCCACTGTTGTGTTTTTCCATTATTGCTCCTCTTCTGTTGACATTCTGCAGTGAGTTTCGCCATACTTTCCCCTACTCAGGAATTTAGCTCTGTATTAGTTAAAGTCAGTTCTAAGTTGTTTCATTCATTTCTATAAGCCATGTTTCCCTGTAATTGGCTAAATTGGAAAATGGAAACCCACTCCAGTATTCTTGCCTGGAAAATCCCATGGACAGAGAGAGGAGCCTGGCGGGCTGTGGTCCATGGGGTCACAAGAGTTGGACACAACTTGGTGGCTAAATGACAACAGCTGTCGTCGTCCTCAGTAAATGTTTATTGAGAGCCCATTATGAAATTGTCATTTCTCTGAGTGCTGTGAGGAGAGAGAGAAATAATTATTTTGCTCCCTGTGAATATTAGATATGCTTATTAAAGGCACTTTTTTGTGTGCTGGATGTGTGAAAAGATGTGACGTAGTGCAATTCATGAGTAATTGCCATGTGGAGAGCTGGAATTACATAAACCCCAGCAACGGAACCCTCCCAGATAAACAGCATAGGGAAGCAGGTCTTAGCTGATTTGACCGATAGTCATTTTGGGATTAGAAAAGCTTTGTATTGAAAGCCTACCCATCTTTTAAGGTTCAGATCAAATGTCCCCTGCCTGGTGAAGCCTGCCTAACTCCTCGCAGTGGGAATTAATCACACTCTGGGTTGCAGTTCCATTACAGTTTGTTTCTGCTTTAATTTCAGAGCTCATTTTCTTACCTTGTATTTATTGCAAGCTGTTAGTGTGTGTGCTGTCTCTTTTCCATATTTGAATTTGGGAACCCTGTCTTGGTACTTTGCACATTGTTCTCTGTAGAAAACTACTCACTGATTTCAGTTGCATCAATAGATGTCAGGAACTGTTCATTCACAAGTGTCTTAGCCTGGCCTTGGGAGCTTCAGTCTTTTAAGTATTTTCTAGCTCATTTTTAGGTGAGATACTCACTAGCATAGCTACCCTATACTATACAACCTGGTGGTGTAGGTCTTCCTTAAATATAGTTCATTGGCTTTCTGATGTACACTCTTTCACTTAGGCAGTCTTTCTGTGAATTTCTAGTTTCACCACCTAAAGGTTCCGGCTTAAAATGAACTTCCGTTGGTGAGCTCTACCCTGTTCTGGTTACTGTTTTCCCTGTTGTTCCACAGCCTGTGTGTTTAATTATATTTTACTGCTTTATATTTTTCAGTACCCTGTTTCAGAAATCTTCCTTTGTGATTTATTTTTTTTTTCTCTTTATTTTAATTGGAGGCTAATTACAATATTGTGGTGGGTTTTGCCATACATTCACATGAATCAGCCATGGGTGTACATGTGTTCCCCGCCCTGACCCTCCCTCCCACCTCCCTCGTTTGTGACTTAATCCTCCCTTCCTTCCCCCTTTTTGTCTAGTTTGTATCTGCCTTAGGTTCAGGGCTATTT
This sequence comes from Ovis canadensis, assembly GCF_042477335.2. Taxonomy (NCBI): domain Eukaryota; kingdom Metazoa; phylum Chordata; class Mammalia; order Artiodactyla; family Bovidae; genus Ovis; species Ovis canadensis. The sequence continues at coordinate 219,618,810 of NC_091247.1, forward strand.
TTAAAAATTTCTTTTTAGCCTTAATGTTTTGCATACATTAAAAAGTGAAAATGTTACTGGCTTAGTCGTGTCCAACTCTTTGCAACCATAGGATTTCCCAGGCAAGAATACTAGAGCGGGTTTCTATTTCCTTCTCCAAGGGATCTTCTCGACCCAAGAATTGAACCCAGGTTTCCTGCATTGTAGGCAGATGCTTTACCATCTGAGCCACTAGGGAATCCCCAAGCTGTTCATTAATTACAGCTATAATTATTATAAATATTAAAAATTTAGTTACAGATTTTAAAAATCATGTATAATGATCTTAAATTTAGCATCCTAATATTCTTGAAAATTTTCACAGGTTACTATTACAAGCCTCTCACATTTTAATGAAGGAAACACCGTCCTCCCTTGGTTTAGAGTGGTCGGTCACCTTATGTATTTTTATTCTTTCAGCAGTGACATTTATTTTGTCTTTTGACAGAACTAAGGTTTTAGCCACATTCTAATATGGCAGGGCAGACTGAACTGGGAGCAGGGGGCTCACATCAGTAGTGTTTCATGCTCTGTTTTTATTTATAACAAAGGTAGGTATCTGGATTTAACCTTGAGAAAGGGCACTGTCAGGCAGACTGATGGGCCTGCTGAAAAGACATGGCGGCTTCCACAAACCAGCTCTCCTGAGACCAGTGAATATTGAGGACAGAGTTCAGAGAAAGTAGAGATAGAGATAGGAAAAAGCAGTTTTCCATGTATTTAGGCATATTCGCCTCTTAGGTGCAGAATCAGTGAAACATTTGTGTTTTCTTCAAAGTTACATTTTATTTGCTCTACCTACAAAATTTTTTTTTCCTCCATTTTGGTAAGAGACTTTTTTTTTCTTTTAAATAAAGACTACTTATCCTTGGTTTTTACACTGGCCATGGGGATAATTACTTAAGAAAACCGTTTAAAAAATTAAGATTGATACTTTTCTAGAAAGGGTACGTGATGTGTCACATGCCAGATGTTACTGTTCTTCTTGTTTTTGTAAAAATAAATTTTGACTTCTTAACAGATCTTCTCAACCTATTTAAAGACTTAATTCTGCATCATTTCTTCCATTGTGGTTAATTTTTTTCTTAGGGCTGCTTCTATCTAGAATGTGAGCATAGGTGGGTTTTTATGGAGTTCTTAATACATTTAAATGGAATTAGGGATTACACAGGAAAAGTGTACGTACTACAGATCAGTATCTGTTTTTACAAGCGTGTGGATAGCTGCTGAAATTAATCCGAAAATTATGTTTTCATGCAGGTAAAGTACCTACTCATACTGTTGGCACATGTGTAACATGTTAAAGCTTTTAGCTCAAACTGTGCCCCTTCTTACCATTTAAGAAAAAAGCAAAACAAGTCTTAAAATTATTTAAAGAAATTCTGCCATGTCTGAAATGTCCTCAATAGATACGTTTCCCCCTGGACAGATTCAGCCATTGGATAGCCAGTGGAATTTACTGAGAGAATGTTTACTGATAGTACAATTGTGTGGCCTGCTAAGCTGTTTCCTTTAGTTAAGTTTAGCCCTATTCTATGGGAACTTTTAGTCACATCATTTGAGCTTATTTCAGGAATGCGCCCCATAAAACGATGGGTGGTTAACGTTACATTTGGCAGGAAAATTCTTAAAAGTACTGGGGTCTCCTTCAGTGAAACAAATGGTTTAATCCCTTCCTTTGTGTTATCGTGGACGCTCCTCCTCTGAATTTGGAAGGTGAAGAGCCCATAACAGAGAGCAGAAGCAGGTGTCTATGCAGCCCCTTTGCCAAGACCTCAGAGACAAGAGACACCCTCTTACGAACAACATTCGTTGTTTATTACGTTAAGTAAAAGGTTATCTTTGGGGTTTTTGGTGAAGACTTGGAAAAGGTGTGCTTGTTCTTTTTATAAGCATTATTATCAGAGGAGATGTCCTACGATTAAGTAAACCACATGTCCTTGCCCAAGCTTCTGATAATCAGCTACCAGAATTTGCAAGATGAGAACCTGGCCGTCCATGTGGGCTGTTTGTCCTAGATGTTCTAAACACATTATATATAAAGCATTGCTTTTCATGTGTATGTTTCCATTTCTTTAATGAAATGCACCTGCTTTTGTTTTGAGTTTGATTTTTAACAAATTGAACTGTGGGAGATATTTGAGTGACTTTAAAGAGAGCAGAGAAGAACGTATCTTTCGTTTTAATTCAAGGCATTTCCTTAAAACAAAAAGTAGTCAGTGTGAAACCAAATTCTGTCCCTGTGTTAGGCTAGTGTTCCTTTCTTAAAATTGACTTCATCAGTGCATCTGGCTTCAATTTTTTTACCACCCCACCCCCCACCTCACTAAACATCTGAGAAATTGGCCATTAAATTCTGACATGTTGAATGATTTTAATGAAATCTTCCTCATGTGTATTTGTGCTTGGGGGTTGAGAAGGAGGAAGGAAGGGTAAGCAGTGGGGTAGAGGACGATAAAGAATTGCCGTCTTTTCACATTAAAGATGATGGATAGCGGTTAACATTAGTATCTCTCAGCGCAAGTTAAACTCTCCGGTGAGTGCCATTTACCCCAGAGGAAGTGGCTCTCAACGTTCCCCCGAGTGAGTGACCTCCACCGGCAGGACCAGGGACAGGGCGATGAGTGCATGGTGCTCTTACCTCCAGTGTCCTTCATGAAGTCTGCACTGCCCTTCCTTCTGCTGCTGAGGAAAGTTTAATGAGATCTGTCCGTATCAAGTGATCTCTTTTTATGTTACTGTATTACTGAGTCTTTTCTTTTCATTTTGAGGGAGATGTTTGCAGGGAACAAAAAATTAATTTTTAATTGCCGCTGTTCCTTTTTTCCCCCCTTTTTCCTTTGCTTTTCTTTCTGAACGTTTGATCTGAAGGCCAGGCAGTGGGGAGTAGTCTCACAGCTGGCACAAAGCTGATGTTGACAGAGCTGATGTCAAGAAGCAAAGTTCAGAGGAGGGAAGCAGGGGGGTGGGATTATGGGATTTGCCGGCGGGTCCGCCCTGTCGTCTTGTGGAATTGCCTGAGCAGAGTTACAGCTGCCACAGCTTGTGCCTAATCTTGTGTGAGTGTAGGAGGCTTGCTGTTTAAGGGTTGGAGGAATTCTTCGGTAGCGTCTCTTCTCCTTTCTCCCTCTCCCATCTCCCACCACTGCCCCCCCACCCCACCCAACTAGTCACAGAAACCTCCTCCTCCAACCCTTTCCTCTATGAGTGAAGGGGTCACACTGGAGCCCCACTAGTAAGTAGAGCTGGCATAACAGCAGGCTGCAGTGCCTAATCCAGAGACAGAGAACTGGCCTGTGTTAGTATTGATGAGCATACACCTGATCTATGGCAGCTGACATAAAATTCTACAGGTACTGCTTTCATTTGAAGTGAAAGCAGTTACTTAAAATGGTGAAGCGTGTTCCTTTACTGTCTCCACCTGGCTCTTCCCTGAGTTGTCTGTTGCGCGCAGGACACATCTTAAGTTTAGGGTGGCACGAATCAGTTCAACCATGTGAAAAGTCAGTTTGAGAGCCAGTGAATGAAAGTCTCTTTCTCTGCTTAGCTTCCCTGACCCCAGGCTGCCAGATTCACATTTTTCTTCCAGATAGCGAATGCTAAAAAGTAGATTGACTCCAAACAGGACGAATCGGCCTTCTTTTTGTGGTTTCAAATTAGATTCGTTTTTGGCTGAATTTTGTGACTTTTCCTCCTGTCTGCCTAAAGAGTAGTAGATAGACTTTATGCTGAAAATTCATGCGGGATCAGATTACAGAGGGCAATACCTAGGGGGAGTCAACAAGACTCTGAATATTTCATTCTTGTATTTTCTTTAAAAAAATGGGTCCATTCCCCAAAGGAAGGAACTTCACTGAAATGTGGAGGAAAGAGGAGCCCAGCATGCTGCAGTCCATAGGGTGGCAAAGGGTCGGACATGACTGAGTGACTGAGCAGCAACAACTTATTAATAAACCTCTATTGTATAGCTATCTAGGCATTGACCCAGTAGTTTCTTTCAGTTGAACTTTGATTGGCATATTGTTGTGTATTCCTAGAACTGAATTGTCATTGACTTAAGTTGGATTACTCTTTATTTTTTTACCATAACCACAACAGCTGTCATTAGAACTCAAGCCAATTGCAGGTGTTCTTCTAAATCTTGACAGAATGCATATTTTGCTAATCTCATATCCAGTGATATGCTGATATATAACTCAGTTTTGTGAAGTCTTCTGAATATCTGCCTTTCACATTTTTGGTATGTTTGGGTTTCATTTTAATTTATTGTTGTTTGGTTTCCATGCTAAAATAATCTCCTAAACAAAGCTATCTTTTCAGTAAGGGCTCTGCTGTCCAAACTGTTAGGTTTCTCTCAGAAGCACTTCGGATAATCTCTGTCTTCATTCTTGATTGCTTCATTAGTAATCCACTTTTCTTATGCTGGAGCCATATCCTTGGGCACCATGAAAACTGTCTTCCAAGATGGCCCCAGAGCATCCTCACCTTTTGGTTCTCAGGCCCTTGTGTAGCCTTGTGTCAGGGTCAGCCCTCGTGCATAGTAGAAAGTGTCAGAAATGACAGTGTGTGACTCCTGAAGCTGGAACAAGAGACATGGACGCCCTGCCCTCCTGGGTCACCTGCACTGAGGACTGCCAGGCGCCATGGGGAGAGGAGCCTCAGAGGCCTTTTGCCAGTGGTCATCACCAGCTTGCCCCCGTGTATGGGGAAGCAGAGGGCTGAACCCTGGCTGACATCTCAGCTGTCCCCCATCAGAGAACCTGGAGCCAGAGCTGTTGGGGTAAACTGCTCCTGACCCACAGAAACTGTGTAGACAAACAATTTGTTCTCCATTACTATAAGCTGCCAAGTGTTGTGGTAACTTGTTATAGAACAATAAATAAAAAATAAGCACTTTATATCCGAGGTATTAAAGTGATCCACCACAAGCCTGAATTCTTTTTCCTTGCAGTTCACAGTTTGGTCTTCTCTATTGGTAGAAGAGTAAGTGCTACTTGAATTTGTTAATGTTATCATTGCAGTAGTTTTCAGTCACTTGTTAGAGCTCTGGGCAGTGTTTGCCATAAGAATTCTCAGCTAGTAATTTATATTTGTGTGACAGGCCATGTTTGCGTTTCTGATAGAAATCCATATTTACCTCCCCAGAACTTCCTTCTGAGCTTGTATAGATTATCAGGGCTAGTGGTTTTGGTTGGCTAACCAAATTACTCATCCTTAGGCAGACCAGTTGCTTACATCCAGTTATCATTTGTAGTTTTCTTGTATGAGATTGAGAAAAATCTTTGCTCTATTTAATTCATTAGAGAAAAAATCTTGCTTTTCATTTCTTTTAAAAATTAGTTTGCCAACAGTATGTAGAATATAATCTGATTGATCATGCTGTTTACTTAACTTTTTCATCTAGGCTTAACTTCAGAGGGAAAGAGAATGTTTTGCTATTGGGTCTTATTACTTCAGTTCAGTCACTCAGTCATGTCCAGCTCTTTGCGACCCCATGAATTGCAGCACGCCAGGCCTCCCTGTTCATCACCATCTCCCGGAGTTCACTCAGACTCACGTCCATCGAGTCGGTGATGCCATCCAGCCATCTCATCCTTTGTCTTCCCCTTCTCCTCCTGCCCCCAATCCCTCCCAGCATCAGAGTCTTTTCCAATGAGTCAACTCTTTGCATGAGGTGGCCAAAGTACTGGAGTTTCAGCTTTAGCATCATTCCTTCCAAAAAACACCGCTTCATCAAAGCTGGCCTTGAGCCCAGTTTAGAGTGTAGTTCAAAAACAGCTTTGTGTTTTTACCTAATCAAGCCCTAGCCACCTGTCTGCCTAACACAATTTTCTTCTCTCTGTTAATGGAGAAAGTTCATCACAGATTTCTCTTGCTTAATTCACTTGACGCTTTGCTCTCAGTAACAATATACTTCTTGAGCTTCTTTACTCTTTCTTCCCTTGTCTTATTCTCTTTTGTGCCCACATCTTTCTGCCCTAGATGTACGTCTGAAGAGAAGAACATTTTATCAGCAGATAGCCCTTTTCTTGATAAATAGGCTCTCTTTGGGTTAACCAATTAGCCTCCTTCACCGAGTCTTCCATCGTTTTCCAGGACAGTCTCCGTAAGAAGGATGACAGGATTGAAGAGCTGGAAGAAGCCCTAAGAGAGAGTGTGCAGATAACCGCAGAGCGAGAGATGGTGCTGGCGCAGGAGGAGTCAGCCAGGACCAGTGCTGAGAAACAGGTCTGCAGTTTTGTGCAGTTACAGGCCGTGCTGCTGGGTGAAGGAAAGGTAAAGCCCAACCAGTGTAGTCTAGGTGAGCTGTGCATAACATGTGTTTGCAGGCTTTCAAATACGCATCATCGAGTGTAAGTATTCAGACTTAAATAAGTCATGAAATACAGTCATGAAAGAATTGATTCATGTTCCTGCAGAGGTCTCTGCTCTAAGTGTCTGGGGCTGACTTGTGTATATTGATGTGTATATTGATTGTGTACGCTGACACATACATCTGATGAGATGAAATGGAATTTGCCTGTTTGTTACCAGACTAAGCACAACTCTGCTTTTAAATGGGATGGGAACACATACACATTTCTGAGTCAGACATGATTCAAAGAGCAGGACAATTCTTTTGTAGTCTGTCTTGTCCACAGGAGCAGTTAAAAGTTGTGACAAGTTGAGGTTGATGACAGGTGTGAGGGACATTGGTGTCATGACACCTGGAGTCCCAGATCATTGTGTCTCCACCTCAAGGTGACTTGGTGAAGAATTCTGCCGCTGTCTGTTTTCTCTGTTTTTATACATCTTTTTAGAGCCTCATACCCTTACATTAAACTTTTTATTAGGAACAGTAAAGGTGGGAGGTGTGAGAGGAAGAAATAGATTTAACAAGTGAAGGCTCTCACCGCAGTTTTCTCAGTGTTGTTTCCATCTCTTTGTTGGAGAAGCATAAGTGCTAAACCAGGTGAACAGTGTTCACTGAGAGGGTAACATGACTCTTTCGGGGAGCCCTCTGCTCAGACCACACATGGCTCTTTATGAACTAGGGTAGCTCGTAGCCGGGAAGAAGGGTGCCTTGCAAAGCAGACATGTCATGGTGTCCATCAGGCAATCCCCTCATACGTTAGACACAGGCCTGTGGCTTCTCCAGTGTCAAGTGTAGAAAGACTGACATTTATTAGCAAAGTTGACGGAAAATCAGTCTTTCCAGAATGAGTTTCTTTTAGCGCCCTATTCTTAGATAAATGCCGTGGTCCACTTTCTATTTGAGTATTAATGTACTATTAAACAGATCCTGGCGTAGTGGAGAGCCTCAGAGAACAGGGTGGTGTCAGCCATTGTCCCAGGGCAAGGAGGGATTTTCTTGGATATTACCTTTTTTACATTCTTCCCTTTTCTTTTCAGAATATTCCCCCCACCCCTGGTTTGTTGTTGTTTTTCTGTCAGGATTTTTTTTCTGCTTTGGGATCATTATTTAGTGACAAGTCTTCCATACTCTGGGCTTCCCTGGAGGCTCAGAGGTTAGAGTGTCCACCTGCAATGCGGGAGACCTGGGTTCAGTCCCTGGGTCGGGAAGATCCCCTGGAGAAGGAAATGGCACCCCACTCCAGTATTCTTGCCTGGAGAATCCCATGGACAGAGGAGCCTGGTAGGCTACAGTCCACGGGGTTGCAAAGAGTCGGACACAACTGAGCGACTTCACTTTCACGTTTTCTTTCTTCCATACCAGGGGGCTTCCCTTGGGGGCTCAGATGATAAAGAATCTGCCTGCAGTGCAGGAGATGTGGGTTCAATCTCTGGGCCAGGAAGATCCCCAGGAGAAGGAAATGGCAACCCACTCTAGTATTCATGCCTGGGAAATCCCATGGACAGAGAAGCCTGGCAGGTTACAGTCCCTGGGGTTGCAAGGGTCAAACCTAACTTAGTGACTAAACAACAACTTTTCTACCAAAGATCATGTAGAAATGTTGGCGATTAGTAATAAATCACGTATAAAGACCGCTGCTGCATGTTCTTTTTTAGGCTACTGTGTGAGCTGCTTGTAATTTGCTTTCTGGGGCTGGTTGATAATTAGATCAGTTTTTTTTTTAGTTTAGAGAGAAGTTGAGCAACCTACATAGTTTCCACATCCACCTTCCTAAACCTAAGTTTCCATTTCTGTTAACATCTTGTGTTGATGTGATGCAGTTGTTAAAATTGATGGGCCAGTATTGATACTTTATTAACTAGTCCATAGGTTACATCTTGGATCACTGTCTGTGTTACACATGTTACAGGTTTTACTGAGTCCTTAATGGCATGTATCTATCATGACAGGATCCTGGAGAGTAGATTTAGTCCCTGAAAATTCCCCACGCTCCTCCTCTTCATGTCCCACTACCCCTGCCTCTTCATCTCTCCCCACCTCCCCGCTCCCTAATCTTTTTCCTATAGCCTTTCCTGACTGGATTCTTTCCTTCAGCCTCTGCACTGAAAGTTATCCCACATCTTCTTGTGGCCTGAGAGCGTATTTTGTTTTTTCTCTGGATATATTCCACCTCATGGGTGTGTCACAGTTTTCTTATTCCTTCACCTGTTGAATAACACCTTGGTTGCTTCCAGTGTTCTGCCAATTGTGAATAAAGCTGCAGTAAACATCCGTGGTTTCTGTATGGACATCAGCTTTCAACCCACCTCAGTAAATACCTGGAGGTGTGATTGCTAGATTGTAGGGAAGCCTATACTGAGCTTTGTAAGAAACTGGAAATACCTTTTGAAGTGGTTGTAAATAATTTGCTTTTACTTGCATGCCTTTTTCTCTCTCTCTTTCTTGTTTACCTTCTTCCCACCATTCTGCTCCTCACTGCCTGTCTGAAGCTGTTGAGTGAAATTCTGCATGAGGCCCGTCATTTGGGCTTTAAGTGGTTTAAGGTATGAAGACACCGCTTTTATGTCTGTTCTTCTGGGGCCACATAACCCTCCTCCACTGTCCTCTCCAGCTTTCATCATCTGTCCCTGTTTTGTTTTTTTTTTTTTTTGGTCTGTCTTCTAATCCTGCTGTTAATTTGCTTGAATGTATTAATTGTACGCACCAAAGTAATCTACAGGTGTTTGTTTGAAATATCTTAAAATGGCTTTTTTGGCTAAGGACATTCTATTGGGTTGGCCAAAAAGTTCATTTGGTTTTAAGTACAAATAAAAGGCCTGTGTTTCATTTCCACCAAGAACGGTATTAAAGAACGTATTCCCTGACAGAACAAACTTTTTGGTCAGCTACAGTGCTCAGTATCGTCCTCAGGTCCAGCATCTCTGTCTCTTGCCTCAGTTTAGCCTCTGAGAAGAAATGCCCCTCCTGATAGAAGGAGGGTCTGTGCATCTTGAACTTCTCAAGGAGCAATGGGAAATTGGGAACCGTCTCTCATTAGAATACAGAACCTTTTAAAGCGTGAGCAGAGGAAACCCATCAAAGGAAGATGATCCTTCCGCCTTCCCTGTGTTCTTCTAGGACCCCCTTACTTACCCGTGTTCCTGCTCCTTGCTGCCCTACGTGGAGACCACGCCCCACACTTAGGGAGGTGGGGCGATGATCCAGGGAAGGAAGCCCTCCCCTCACCTGTGTCAGCAGATGGAGAGGATGAAGGGACTCAGTCATCCTGAGGGGGGAACCCAGGGGGTCCTCTCACCTTCTCTTTGTTCTTTTCCACGTGATTTTCTTCTTCTGAAACTTCACCCTGCTCAACTTGCGGCAGGTTTTGTGTTTTGTTCTGTACGAACACAGAGTAAAATATTGCTCTCTTGTAAACCAGTTTCAGAGTTGCCAGGGGTAGAAGCAACGTCTACCTTCAGCAATGTTGCTGTGAAGTTAAAATTTTGGACATGGTTTTGTTTTTGTTTTTTACCACTTGAATGTTGTAAATATCTTTGCTGGTATTCTTCCAGAGTAAATTTATTTTCTGAAAGAGCACATTGCTAACTAAATGTTAAAGAATACCTCTAAAATAGCAAGACTTTTTCCTTGTCACTCAGTAAGTTGGGTTTATATCTGTTCCTAAAGTATATTTTTTAATATTTTGAGCAGTGAAAATATCTGCTCTCAATATGACTAACGTGCACGAGTTCTGAGTTTTACTTTTTTAAAAATCCCTTTGGTTTCTTTTTTTTTTTTTTTTTTTGGAGTATAATTGCTTTATAATGTTGTGATATACCGCAATACAGTCTGCTGCTGTATAGCCACGTGACTTGGCTATATGAATACATCTATCCTCTTGGACACCCCCCATCCCATCCCCATCCCATCCCATCCCCTCTCGGTTATCACAGAGCACCAAGCTGAGCTTCCTGTGCTATATAACAGCTTTTCACTAGCCATCTGTTTGACACATGGTAGTGTATATATGTCAGTACTACCTATTTTACTTTCAGAGCTCATTTTTAATAGTAATACTTTTTTTTTCAAATTTCCATTTTGCCATTGTTCAGCATATATGTTTGACATGTATGTTAAGTGTAAATTCTTGAGCTAGAAGATAATGAGGTTTTACCAATGGTTTGCTAGATATCTTTTTTATTTTTAACACGGATTTTTTAAAAAAATTTTATTTGCATATTAAAATTGTGCAGATTTTAAAAATTATTTGAACAAAAAAGTGACACCTGACTGAAGTGCGTTTCATAGCCTGTAGGACACCTTGGACCAGTGTCGTCTCCACTCCAGGTCCCCTTGTCGTCCCTTGAGGTGCTCCCTTCAGCTTGCAAGTCCTCTCCCTTCCCGGTCAGCCAGGCCGGCAGAAGGGAGAGGCAGGTGCACCTCCTTGCCAGTAGTTTTTGGTTCTTTGGTGGGAAAATGGGCAGCACAGTCACTTAAACGTGATGCAGCTTCGTTTTGTGTTGTCCTGGTGCATATGGGCAGCACAGCTGCCTCATTACAGCTCGCCTGCTTGCTTCTCCTGCTCGATTGTCACTTCTGAAGGCGGTAAATTTTTCTCTGCGGTTCTGTCTTCCTCACTCTGGTTTGTCAGGTGTGATTGCAGAGGAAGTGGACGCTGGATGCAGGCGGGTGGGGTCTGCACAGTGGCTGCTGCCAGGTGTCCTGTTTTTATTCTTGAGTTCACTTCAGTCGCTCAGTCGTGTCCAACTCTTTGCGACCCCATGAATCGCAGCACGCCAGGCCTCCCTGTCCATCACCAACTCCCGGAGTTCACTCAGACTCATGTCCATCGAGTCGGTGATGCCATCCAGCCATCTCATCCTCTGTTGTCCCCTTCTCCTCCTGCACCCAATTCCTCCCAGCATCAGAGTTTTTATTCTTAAGGATTTATTAAATCCCCTACGGCTGTGAGTCTACCCAGTCAGTTCCATAGCAGTTATTGCCGTGATGGGGCGAGCACTGTTTCACACGGACCAGGTAGCGCCATGAAGCAGGACTGGTAGCTGGGCAGCCTCGAGAAGACGGCATGGCAATGAGCCTGTGACTGGACTCCCCAGCCTTCCCATTGCCTTCTTACCTTCAGCTGCTGCCAAAACGGATAGCTCGTAATCTGGTTCTATAAACCTAATCCTGTACTGATCTGAGTATTTAGAGCAAATTATATTTTCCTCATTTATAAATTGATGGTCATGCTCAGAAAATAAAATACTTTCACTTATGCTGCCTTTTCCATAAGCATCTATTGAATACCATATATTTTTCCAGATACTGAGCATTGAAAACAAGAAGGTATGGGATACAGCCTGTGCCTCAGGAAGTCCATGTTTACTGGGAACGACTGGAGAATGGACCTGTCTTTAATCATGGTTCAGATTGCTAAGTGCCACTGGTCAGGATCTGAATAGAGGGCTTTACAAGTAGAAGAGGAAGGGCCACTCTCACCTTCTGAGAGGGACAGCGTTGTGCCCATGAAATGTGTGTGTCTTTCTAAATAAACCCAGTTTCACTTAAAAAAAAACTAGAAGCAGAAGGGCAGCATGTAATCCCGTGCAGAGAGATCCACAAAAGGCTTCCTGGAGGAGGTGGCTTATGCACGCACTCAGTCTTATTTAGTGTCAGGCAAAGAAGAGGTTTTGTTTATTTATGCATTCTAGGTTATTCTTTAGGCTTTGCTGAAGAATGTTAGCTGTATTATATGGTAGTAGAATTGTGACCACATCAGGTTTGTCTTTTCAGCCCAGTTCTCTCATCTGAGATGCAAGCGAAGTCTCCTTCATATCGGCTGTGTATCTTTACTCCAGTATTTCACTGCCATCTCAATTGGAAGCCATCCAAATTCAGAGCTCTTTGATTTCTCACCCTGCAACCAGTCTTTCCCTCAGGCTTTTTCTTCTCATCTGAGAAAGCGCTCTTATCCTACAGAACTTAGGCGCTGTTGGTGGGAGGGGAGTTGAGTCCGAGAAAGGCAGGAGTGACAGCTCAGGTGCTGAGACTCTGTGCTGTGACTCTGGTTCAGAGGCCCCTTCAGAGCTGCAGGGAAACCATCGTGCCTGGTGGCTAAGAAGTGGGCTCTCGAGCTAGACGCCTTGGCTGGAATTATGGATCCACCACTTACAGGTTGTGACCTCAGGCGAGTTGCTTTGCATCAGCTCCTTGAGCGGTCAGAGAAGGTGTGTACGTAGTGCTGGGGAGGTGCTGGCATAACGCGGTGCACGTGCCATGTGAGGAGCGGCTGTGTGTATACAGCACTTTGAGACAGGCAGTCAGTAGACCTCAGCATCCTTGACACTTCTCTTGTCTCCACCATGGCCCTTGACAGCCCTATAGGGAGGGCTGGTCCCACCAGTCCCAGGCCTCAAAGAAGTCTAGAATCCATAGACCCTACCTGGTTGATCCAGCAACAGTGATGACATGTTTAAGTAAACATTTTCATACATATGCTTCATACAAGTTTTCATCCTTGTCGCTTGAGGAAATCCTTCTCCCCTCCCCTCACCTGGCCTGGAAGTTTTAGCCTCTGCATCAGCTGAGGCTGCCACAGCCTACTAACAGGCAGGCCATGTGGTCATCATTCTGGCCACCAGATTCTTCATTCTCTGAGAGCATGTCTTAGGTCAGTGCAGGAGCGTAGTCTGTGCATAATTTTCCAATTTACTTTCAGGTTTTCCTCTTGAAGATAGTTTGGACAGCTTTAGTAAATGACTAGAAACGTATGCTGTGAAATAATGGGGAAATAGGAGATGTTATATGAATTGATGCTTTCAAACTGTGGTGCTGGAGAAGACTCTTGAGAGTCCCTTGGACAGCAAGGACAGTCTGTCCTAAAGGAGATCAACCCTGATTACTCATTGGAAGGACTGATGCTGAAGCTCCAATGCTTTGGCCACCTCTTGGGAAGAGCCTACTCATTGGAAGACTGATGCTGGGAAAGATTGAAGGCAAAAGGAGAAGGGAGCAGCAGAGGATGAGACAGATAGATAGCATCACCGATGCAATAGACATGAGTTTGAACAAACTCCAGATAGGGGTTTGTGAAGTGAAGGACAGGGAAGCCTGGCGTGCTGCAAAGAGTCAGACACAACTGAGCAGCTGAACAGCGATGTAAGAAAGTTTGGTTGTCGGCAACGTAAACTGTGCTTTTAAAGCAGTTCACTGGTTTCTGCAGACGTCATCATTTTTCATCAGTGCAAAGATTGAAGATGCTGTTGTCATGCAACATTTTATCGATAAACATATGGAAGCTACGTGTTTAACATTCAAGGGTCTAAGGAGATGTGACGGTTAAATTCGCAGCCATGATCTCTTCGCCGTGTGTAATCATTCCAGTATTTAAATTAGGCTCCTTCAAGATGCACCTAGTAAGTCTCATTGTAGAAGGTTGCTCTGGTGTCAGAGTTCGGGTCTTCTTTGTTACGGTGACTGGCTATGAAATGAGGCACTTGACAGACTGAAGTGAGACTGCTGGAAATACGTCACGTCTGCCTTCACGGTGACAGCTGGCTACAAGACAAGCCCCACCAGAGCCTCTCTGCAGTTGACAGGGGACTTCAAAGGCCACCAGTGCTGCCACTTCAAAGGAGGGTCCTGCCATCTCTGGCTGGTTGAAAGAAGCAGTTAAACGGCCGTGCCTAGCCGTAGCAGAAATCTCTGTGTTTAGACTTCTCCTTTTGATCTTCGAGAGTTGTATGAAATGCGTGTTAAGTTGAAGGAATGATACAGTCTGCAGTGATGGCAACCCAGTATTATTCTGCGTTTCAGTCTACTTATTAGTGGAAATCACCCAAATATGTTCAAATAACAGCAAGTCTCAAGACTCAAGTGTCTCAGCAAACATTCAAAAAAAGAGTTGAAACTGTTTGAATGCTGTAGTCACCTTCACAAATGCAGAATAAGTCAGATGTAAATTAAAATGAAACTCTCGGTGTGTTTTAAAAACTGTCCTTCAGTCTCTCCTTGTAATTTTTATCCCCTTTTAGTTAGAAACTAGTTCTGAATGTTGATAGTAAGAGTGAGAGACAGCAATAACCAACTTATGATCTCAAGGCTGATTTGCATGGTTTAAACTGACATTTCTCTATATTTACTAACTCTGTACTTAAAAACTTAAGTTTGTTCTATTTAAACTCTTATCCAGTTATGCTGGATACACTTTTGAAATAATTAATCTTTTTATCATTATTGAACAAGCAAGCAAGCAGAGATCTCAGTTTTAGTAAAACTTGTAATAGCAGATCAGAATCCTAACAAGCATCTTTATGATAACAAGGAAAAGGCAGCAAGGTGAAGTCTTCCAGTTATTAATAGAATGCCGTGACCTTTTGTTATTTACAGGGTTCCCCCTCTTACCATATGTATTGTAGAAGGGTTAAGCTAAGAAACCCTTAGATTCTTCCACCCTGAGCTTCTGTTTTCTTAGTTTCTTCCTACATAAAATGAATAATTTAGACTTGCCAGAAGCTTGGGCCAGTATAACTTCCTCTCTAGTTTTGCCAGATGGGGTCAGTAGACAACAGCTAAAGAAATTAGAAAGGAAAACTGAAGCCCCCAGGAAATAACCACATGTGATGGTTATGATCCCCCCCCAAAAAAAATCCCTATATTCATCAGTAATTTGTAAAATAATTCTTAAAAAGAAATTAAGAATCACTTTAATTTGTGAAGTAATTTTTTAAAAGACAACTTCCGTTTGTCTTTCTCTGTTCCTGGCTTCCTTTTAGAAACTTTCTGATAAAATAGTGCATGCTTATATTATCCTGGAACTTCAGGAAATACCTGTTTCAGAATTTCAGCTCGATTTTTTTTTTTCTTTTTGTTCAACAAAAAGACCACATCTGCATTTTCAGAAGTTAAACGAAAATAGTTACTGCAGTGGAGAAGTAATAAAACTTTGGCATGCCTCACGTTGAGCCCAGAGTTGAGGGCCGCAGTCTGTAGATACTGGATTTCCAAGCCAGCGGTTTTTAAGCTTGTATCCACCACGTGTGACTGCTGCTGTACTGGGAGGCGCTTATGGAATCTTCCTGGCAGGTCTGTGACAGATCTGTTTGCTCGTACTGCGTTCTCGGGTGTTTGGCCCTTACCCTGGACTCTCCTGAGCAGTCTGATAAACTGAGTTATTGACGACAGAGGCAGTCATCCAAAATGCAGACAAAGGTACAGTCGTAGGAGCCAGATGGCTTCCCGCTGGTGTTTATATGCAGTTTATGTTCCCCTTGGCTGCGCCTCCCTGGATGTTTTTAATGAAACCTATTTTCCTAGAGAAATCTGCACAGCGGGGCTGGTCTTGCACAGCAGAGAGTTCTCGTGTGTGTGTGTGGCGTGGCCCAAGCTCTGCCTCGGTGCTCACAGGTCTCTTCCTATGTCCTCCGCCCTCTTGAGTGAGTGAAGGTGTGCAGGGCTCTGAGCCAGAATCAGGTGACGTGGGTGCTGTGCCGTCTTCTGTTTATTAGCTGTGATGGAGGGCGAGGCCCCTAGTGCCTCTAGGCCTCTGTGCTCTCACCTGTGTGGAGTCGACTATCACCCCGACAGGTGTTCTGGTTTTCTGTAAAGGCAGGACACAGATGTTGAGCCTCATTTATTACGGCCAGACCAGAACAATCCTGTATAGTGTGTATGAGTGTGTGCATGCTCACGTGTGAGTTCCCTCTTTGTGTCCCTGGGTTGCCAGACATTAAATCCCACACTTTTACTTTTCTCCTTTAGCTACTAATAAACTTTTTATACAGACAAATAACTGTCTTTTGCCAGTATTTTCTTTGTAACCATTTTTTCAGGGGTTATATTGAAATCATGTTTTCTCCACAACACCTATCTCTAATTAATGAAGTAGTACTTTTTACTTCTAGATAGCTGTTTGATTTTTTTTTTTTAGCAGTACAAATGATAGGGATTAAAATTTCCAGTTAAAATGTCAATAAGCTTTTGTTTTTGATGGTGAAAACTTAAGGAAACAGTCTGAGACTGTTTCATGCAGATTGTGCATTTGACCTTAGAGGTGGGGTCTCTAGCCTTAAATGCTCTGACTTCACGCTAGGAAGAGGACTGCTGTTTTCTGTAGTAAAGTTGCATTAAGGTTTTCTCCCTGTGAAGTGACCATATAAATTTTAAAACTTATTTTTAATTTGAGGATAATTGCTTTACAATGTGTTAGTTTCTGCTGTACAGCAAAGTGAATCAGCTATACATATCCATAGATGCCCTTCCTCTTGAGCGTCCCACCCACCCCTCATCCTGCCCCTCTACGTCAGCACAGAGCGCCGAGCTGAGCTCCGTGTGCTGCACGGCAGCTTCCCAGTAGCTGTCTGTTTACACACATTAGTGTCTGTATGTCAGTGCTGCTCTCCCAGTTTGTCCCATCCTCCCCTTCCCCTGCTGGGTCTGCAGGTCCGTTCTCTATGTCTGTGTCTCTATTCCTGCCCTGTGGATAGGTTCATCAGTATCGGTTTTCTAGATTTGGCAAAACTCTATTAGTCTTTGCCCTGCTTCATTCCGTACTCCAAGGCCAAGTTTGCCTGTTACTCCAGGTGTTTCTTGACTTACTACTTTTGCATTCCAGTCCCCTATAATGAAAAGGACATCTCTTTTGGGTGTTAGTTCTAAAAGGTCTTATAGGTCTTCATAGAACCATTCAACTTCAGCTTCTTCAGTGTTACTGGTTGGAGCATAGGCTTGGATCACTGTGATATTGAATGATTTGCCTTGGAAACGAACAGAGATCATTCTGTCATTTTTGAGATTGCATCCAAGTACTGCATTTTGGACTCTTTTGTTGACCATGATGGCTACTCCATTTCTTCTAAGGGATTTCTGCCCACAGTAGTAGATACAATGGTCATCTGAGTTAAATTCACCCATTCCAGATCAGCCCTGGGATTTCTTTGGAAGGAATGATGCTGAAGCTGAAACTCCAGTACTTTGGCCACCTCATGCGAAGAGTTGACTCATTGGAAAAGACTCTGATGCTGGGAGGGATTGGGGGCAGGAGGAGAAGGGGACGACAGAGGATGAGATGGCTGGATGGCATCACTGACTCGATGGACGTGAATCTGAGTGAACTCCGGAAGTTGGTGATGGACAGGGAGGCCTGGGCGTGCTGCGATTCATGAGGTCGCAAAGAGTCGGACACTACTGAGTGACTGAACTGATACATATGTGTAGCCAACTAACTTTAAGGAAATGTCTTCCCCAAAACCTAGACAGCTTGCACAGCCCTCCTAGTGTCTTCTGTATCCTGATGTGTTCTGTATCTATTCCCTGGTGGCTCAAGTGCTAAAGTATCCACTTGTAACACAGGAGACCCGGGTTCAATCCCTGGGTCGGAAAGAGCCCTTGGAGAAGGAAATGGCTCTCCCCACTCCAGTATCCTTACCTGGAGAATCCCATGGACAGAGGATCCTGGCGGGCTACAGTCCATGCGGTCACAAAGAGTCTGACTCGCCTGAGCAACTGACATTTTCACTTTGACTTTCCAGGAATACACAGAAAAATTTTGTAATGTCATCTAGATTATTTCTAGCCTCCTTTCTCACAGGTGTAGAAGAGGAGCCATGCAGTTTATGTGGACCCAGGAAATTAGTAACTTTATATTTTACTTGATTCTGGTACAAGCTATTTGTGGCTAAAATAAGCAGTTGATAGCAGAAATTAATCAAGTAATGGTCTCCACAAAAAAAAAAAAAATAGTTTTCAGTGCTTACTTCCGATTTTGAACTCTTAGTTTTAGTGTTGTGTTACCAGGAAATCACGTAAATAGAATCGATCATGAGATAAACATCGGCCCCTGCACAGCCTCTTTCCAGCCTCTGTGACTCACGTGATGGAGGTTCTCCCAGCAGGGGGACGTTGTCACTTCGCTTTGATAACATACACCCACATTTTATTGATGTCGGAGTTCTCAGGCTCCACAGTGGAGTAATGAGTACTTAATATAGGACTTATCTACCCACACCCTCTGCGAAAATTGAGACGGCTTGAAAAAGAAGCATTTCTCTCACGTTATTGTGTTTCCACTCTTTTCAAATTTATCTCCAGTTGAAGATGTGTCAGCCACAGCATGCTATTCCTAGAAACGTAAAGGCAGCCGCCAGCGGAGGGGCACAGCCAGTCAACGTGAATCCAGCTCCTCGGCGAGTTGGCCTTAACTGTACGGGTGTTCGGGAGCCCCATGCAGCATCAGACATTATGGAGCATCCTAGAGGAATGTGAAGCTATTTTGAAGGACATTAAAGAAAACTTTTTTTTGTAAATTTCTCACCCATGGGAGCACATTAATTATTTAAAGTGTCATTTGTTGATTTTTCAAAAAAATATATATGTTTTAAAACACATGTCACTGGACCAGATTATAGTTGGGACATGTGAGCTCTAGCCCTCTGGCCAAGGATCAAACCTGGGTTTATTGCATTGGGAGCATGGAGTCTAAGCCAGTGGACCACCAGGGGAATCTCATCATTTGCTGATTTTATTTGGCACTGTTGGAGAAATCCAGCAGTGCATCAAAAGGCAAGAAATCAAGAGACTCCCCGAGCTAAGCAGTAGTTTGTACAGTTTCTTCTTTGTGACTTTTGCTAAGGTTTGGGTTCCTCATAGTGTCAGGAGGCTAACAGACAGCAGTGGTATCTGACAGTTCCCAGATAACATACTGCTTAATTCAGTGCTCTTTGTTACCATTAGGTCACCTCAAGAATCACTTATATCTTTTTTTCAATAAACAGAATAGGAAGTTAAAACTAATGTTATCATATAAGTCATGTGCATTTAAATGGAAACTAGACAAACAGAACTTTTACGTTGCTGTTTTGGTGGCCTCTGGTTCATTTTGAAGTGCCTGGTGGAGTTAGCTCTACTGTTCTTCTCATCTTGGATTTTACCAGACCCCGCCTCCCTCAGCCCCTGATCATCTGAGCTCTGCTCCATCACCGCCACACTGTCCAGGGCTTTCTTGCCTTAACCTAGCTCTTCAGCTCCTCTTTTCCCTTTTATGTTTCCTACTAGATCACCAGAGTTTACAGATTCATGTCTCTTCCTTCACCCCTTCAGCAAATACTCACTGAGTGTCTACCCTGGGCCCTGGCACTGAGACACATTCTCTCTTTACCTCTGAAACCGCTTTGACCTTCTTTGCCTATTAATCTGGCCCTGGCGTCTCCCGACAACCCTCTCTGGTGATCGTGGCCATTGTTTAGTTGCCAAGTTGTGTCTAATGCTTTGCGACCCTGTGGGCAGCAGCCCATCAGGCTCCTCCGACCGTGGGGCTCTCCAGGCAAGAATGCTGGAGTGGGTTGCCATGTCCTTCTCCAGGGGATCTTCTGGACCCAGGGATCGCACCTGTGTCTCCTGAGCTGGCAGGTGGTTTCTTCACCTCTGAGCCACCTGGCAAGCCCTTCTGGTGATCAGTAAATGTTTATTCTGCGCCT
Organism: Ovis canadensis; assembly: GCF_042477335.2. Taxonomy (NCBI): domain Eukaryota; kingdom Metazoa; phylum Chordata; class Mammalia; order Artiodactyla; family Bovidae; genus Ovis; species Ovis canadensis. The sequence continues at coordinate 219,638,637 of NC_091247.1, forward strand.
TGGAGTAGGAGGGCAGACTCTCAGCTGTCCTGTTTCCTGCTGCCGCTGTCCGGCACAGCCTTATAGGAGCCTCTGCTTCCTCAGGGCTCAGGCTGTTCAGCTGTGGTGTGAAGCTTTTCCATGAAGTGTTTCCTGCCTCGCTGACTTGAGCACCCACATGGATAACCCATCTGTCTGTCCTCTCCAATTCCTGGCCCGAGAGGTCACTGCCTCCACGGCCTTTCTTCATCCCACATCTGACATCCTTGACCTTATTACTGTAATCCACCTCCACCCACCTCGTGACAGTCCCTTCCTCTCAGATCACTTTCCTGTCACCTCAGCTTTCAGGGTCCCATGACAGCTGTCTTTCTGTGTCGTTAGAGCCCCTGTGTCTTTTTTCACTTTATCCTAGCCCCTCTCTGTTCAGCTTAGATTCCTTAGTCCATTGTTTTAGTCATTCTCATCTTAACTCTAAATCCTATTGCTCCTCTGTTTCGTCCCATCCTTTGGTACCTTCTTGTTGCTTTGGGGAGAAAAGCCCAAACCCCTCGTGAGGCCTTCTCAATCCTTCTGCGTCTGACCACTTCCTGCCTCTCCTGCACATGGCCTCCCTTCTTTCCATGTTCTCAGGGCTTTGCTTTCATCTTTTTTATCTTCTCAGATAGATGCATGTCTATATGCACTTTCGTACTCCAGGGCTTCTAAACACGCCAGGCCTGGGGGCTGGAGTGCTGTTTTCCTCCGCACCAGCTCCTTGACTTCCTTGGGGGATCTTTCCCTCAGTCCCCCACAGCACAGACGAAGGCCTCATGCTGCTTATCCTCATGGCATCCTGTGCTTCCTTCAGTTCAGTCAGTTCAGTCGTGTCCGACTCTTTGTGACCCCATGAATCACAGCACGCCAGGCCTCCCTGTCCATCACCAACTCCCAGAGTTCACTCAGACTCACGTCCATCAAGTCGGTGATGCCATCCAGCCATCTCATCCTCTGTTGTCCCCTTCTCCTCCTGCCCCCAATCCCTCCCAGCATCAGAGTCTTTTCCAATGAGTCAGCTCTTCGCATGAGGTGGCCAAAGTACTGGAGTTTCAGCTTCAGCATCATTTCCTCCAAAGAAATCCCAGGGCTGATCTCCTTCAGAATGGACTGGTTGGATCTCCTTGCAGTCCAAGGGACTCTCAAGAATCTTCTCCAACACCACAGTTCAAAAACATCAATTCTTCGGCGCTCAGCTTTCTTCACAGTCCAACTCTCACACCCATGCATGACCACTGGAAAAACCATAGCCTTGACTAGACGGAACTTTGTTGACAAAGTAATGTCTCTGCTTTTGAATATGCTATCTAGGTTGGTCATAACTTTCCTTCCAAGGAGTAAGCGTCTTTTAATTTCATGGCTGCAATCACCATCTGCAGTGATTTTGGAGCCCCCAAAATAAAGTTTGACACTGTTTCCACTGTTTCCCCATCTATTTCCCATGAAGTGATGGGACCAGATGCCATGATCTTCGTTTTCTGAATGTTGAGCTTTAAGCCAGCTTTTTCACTCTCCTCTTTCACTCTCATCAAGAGGCTCTTTAGTTCCTCTTCACTTTCTGCCATAAGGGTGGTGTCACCTGCATATCTGAGGTTATTGATACTTCTCCCGGCAATCTTGATTCCAGCTTGTGTTTCTTCCAGCCCAGCGTTTCTCATGATGTACTCTGCATATAAGTTAAATAAGCAGGGTGACAATATACAGCCTTGACATACTCCTGTTCTTATTTGGAACCAGCCTGTTGTTCCATGTCCAGTTCTAACTGTTGCTTCCTGACCTGCATATAGGTTTCTCAAGAGGCAGGTCAGGTGGTCTGGTATTCCCATCTCTTTCAGAATTTTCCACAGTTTCTTGTGATCCACACAGTCAAAGGCTTTGGTGTAGTCAATAACGCAGAAATAGATGTTTTTCTGGAACTCTCTTGCTTTTTCCATGATCCAGCGGATGTTGGCAATTTGATCTCTGGTTCCTCTGCCTTTTCTAAAACCAGGTTGAACATCTGGAAGTTCACGGTTCACGTATTGCTGAAGCCTGGCTTGGAGATTTTGAGCATTACTTTACTAGCGTGTGAGATGAGTGCAATTGTGTGCTTCCTTACATGAATCTATTCACGATTTCACATTGCTGAATGTGAGTAATGAACGATTGTATCTTTGTGTGGACTCTGAGCGCAAGGGCAGTCGGGAAACATGTATGTCTGTCAAGCCCTGGCAGTATAACACAGTGCCCGGCACATGGGGGAGGATTAAGTATCTGGATGGGGGAAGAAAAAGGGGAGAAAAGAAGGATAGAAAAATGCAGAAGTGGGCCTGGGAATGCTCCCTGGGGGATCGTTAGATGCAGTCGTGGAAAGCTGTCTTAGGACTTTTTTGAACGCTGGTGCCCTATGGCAGAGCAGCAGCATCTGTGCACTCAGTGGCACCTCACTGCCTCAGTTGGACTCCTATCTCTGCCTCTTCTGGCTGTGTGACCCGGAATAAGGCACTTAAACCCACTACACCCTCTTCTGTAGAATTGAGGATAATATTAATACGACCTCACAGGATCCTTGTGAGAATTTAATGAGACAACACATGGAAAGTGCTTAGAACATTTCAAAGGACTCAAATAGTATCAGTCACTGTTACTCTTATTATAATAGCTGTAACTGTTCCATATTCATAAAATAGTGCACTGCTGGTGTATATCTTACCAAAGAAGTACCATGTGTTGGCCAGAAGAACATACTGGGATAAAGAGAAGATTTCTTATATAAGTACTAGCATAAATCTCTTGGGAAATCTATAAATTCAGATTCTCATATGAGTACTGATTGTGAGACACCTACAGCAGTTTGTTAGGAGACGGTAGTGGAACGTGTGCGTGCAGGTATGTGTGTCTGTTCTCATTCATGCTTCAGTCAGGCTTCTCAACTCAGGGGCTAGGTGACTTTTTTTTTCTTGGTGATTGTGTGGCAGAGTGAGTCTTAATCTAGAATTTTGTTGAAATCAGGAAAACGAGTGGACTTGCCGTGTGAAAATCTGACTTACCAGTGAATGCCTAACCTCTAAATAATCTTCTTTTTGTGCCCTTCCTTTTTCCTTTTGATTGTTTTCCCTTTCTCTTTGGAGACTTAGGCCACCTATCTTCCCAAGGAATTCTAACAAGATTTTCCAGAAGCATCTTGAAAACTGCAGACAGCGTTTTGCTCTTGGTTGTGGGAAACGTGGAGACACAGCTTTGCCAGCCCCGCGGCACCCAGGCTCTTTGCTGCCTAGGGAAACCGGCCCGTGGTGAAACCATAACTTGTTCCCTTTAGATTCTGAGTCGAAGTTTATTAGCTTGTGATTTAAGCAAACCATCTGGTGCTGCTGGCACTGCACACTGTCCGCCTAGAGCTCCCTCCTTAATGTCTTAGTGGAGGCAGTTTAGGTTACATACTTGAATCCCTGCTCTGGTCTGGACTTTTTTCTTTTAATGTCTTAAAACATGTGCTTTTGAAAATCATACTGTGACCCGAAGCACATTTTAAAATTGTGGAGAATTTCTTCATTGTTTGGTGTGGTATGTATTACTTCTTTTCTTCTACTCAGCTTTCATTACCTTCATGTCTCAATTGTTGTTCAGTTGCTAAGTTGTGACTCCATGGACTGCAACACGCCAGGCTCCCCTGTCCTACACTATCTCCTGGAGCTTGCTCAGACTCATACCCATTGAGTCAGTGATGCCATCCAACCATCTCATCCTCTGTCACTCCCTTCTCCTCCTGCCCTCAGTCTTTCCCACCATCAAGGTCTTTTCCAATGAGTCAGCCCTTTGCATCAGATGGCCAAAGTATTGGAGCTTCAGCATCAGTCCTTCCAAGAATACTCAGGACTGATTTCCTTTAGGATTGACTGGTTTGATCTCCTTGCAGTCCAAGGGACTCTCAAGAGTCTTCTCCAACACCACAGTTCAAAAGTATCAATTCTCTGGCTCTCAGACTTCTTTATGATCCAACTCTCACATCCATGCATGTCTACGGTGTCTGTACCCAAAACTACATTAACAACTTTTGTAAGGTGGGCATGAAACGGGATGAATGTCCGAGTGGAGACAGCTGACTGTGTTCTCTGGGACTGTGGAAAAGTAACAGAAAGCGAAGAATTTCAATTTGGCTTTGAAGCTGTTTCCCTGGCTTGGAGCCAGAGTATAAATCAGGTGATTAGTTGGAAGTCCTGGTTTACGGGACCATTCTTACATTAGATGCCAAAATGCTTTAAAAGCTATTTGGATAAATGTATGATCTGAGGTGGAACTACCTTGAGGGTCTGGCACGCAAATGGATGGGAAATTAAGCAATCCTTAAGAAAGCGATGTTTTACTAACAAGGAGAATTCTGTGAGTTTAACTTCGGAATGAAAGGTAACACATGTCTGTAACCATGGCAGACTAGATGCTGGGAAAATAATTCCAGAGAAACAGTTGAGGATGGCTAATAAAATACGCATTCATACATTGTCAAGAATGTAGGACATTCTCAGGCCAGGGGGTAAATTGAGAGGGAATTCAAAGATAAGTTATTGTTAAGCTGTTGAACTTAAATGCTGGGTTTTCGTCTTGGCAGGATGGAAGAAAAGGTCCATGGTAGCCTAAGGTGAAGAGTCTAACAGACAATCAGTTCTCCCTTTTTCTAAAAAGGGTCCATGATGCGCAGAATTGGTCCTATGAAAACACTAAGAAAATTAACTGGCCTTTGGTGAGACTAAAGAGAAAAAGAAGGCTCAGTGAGCAACGGTTGGAATGATACAGGGCTCATAAGTCCTGCAGGTATTAAAAAGAACAGGGATATCATTGCCAGTATGAAATGCCAAGAAAAATGAAACTTTAGCAAAACTAGCTAAATATGAAAAAGAAAACCTGGAAAAAAAGAATTGGTAATAAAATTTTTCCCCACTAATTTCAAGCCCAGAGAGTTATATTGGTGATTTTTAATAAACATAAAGGAGCAGATAATTTCATTCTTACAGTAACAATTCCAGAAACTAAAAAAGGAGGGACACGTTTTCGAAGGCCAGCATAATTTCCCATCAAAACTTGACAAAGCTAATACAGGAAAGGAAAAGTTTAGGCCTGTCTCAACCATGAACATAAATATAAAAATTCCTAAACAAAATATTGCCAGTCCACAAATAGTGTATGTGAAAAAGAAATGCTTGAAGTGAGGTTTATTCCAGGATTACAATACTGCTATCATCAGAAGATGAATTGCTGTCGTTTGGCACAATAAATTCCACTATTTTCACGCAGTGGAATATCAGACAGTAATGAGAACTACAGTTTTGCCCAGCAATGTAGATGAATCTCACATATATAACCCCAGTGCTTAAAAGTATATACTGTGTAATTCCATTTGTATAATGTTAAAACAAATAGACTAAACTAGAATGTTGCAATATGGTTACACTTTACCTAGGAAAGGGATATGAGAGTGGGGGTCCTGGTGATATTCTGGTTGTTGGTTTGCGAGCTCTTTACATAGATTTGTTCACTTAGAACTCTTCAGATTGTACATTTATTATTTGTGTGTTTTTAGCTCAATAAAGGTTTACTAAAATCTTTAGATACATAAGAGTATGTGTAGAGTGGGCTTGGGGCTTTCCTGCTGGCTCAGTTGGTAAAGAATCCACCTGCAATGCAGGAGACCTGGGTTTGATCCCTGGGTTGGGAAGATCCCCTGGAGAAGAGAATGACAACCCACTCCAGTATTCTTGCCTGGAGAATCCCATGGACAGAGGAGCCTGGTAGGCTTCAGTCCATGGGTCGCAGAGAGTCAGACATGACTGAGCGACTGTAACTTTCACTTTGCAGAGTGGGCTTATGTTTGTATAGAAAGAGGAAGAATAATGTATTATACATGCTTATGTATGTATAAGGTACCCCTTCAAGTTACCTAAGAAACTGATACCATAGCTTGCCTGGAGCAGTGAAAGACAGGATATGAATTAAACTGATAATGCGGAGTCATCTTTATTGACAGTCTTCAAAAAGGCAAAGCTTTTTTGTTGTAAAGCTTGCAGATATGTGAGTACATATCCGAGGAGATCTGCATAATAACAGAAGTCTCAGAGCAGGTGGGACAGTCAGGATGCTATTAGCTGAGAACAGTAACTTGACCACTTCTGAAAAGATACTCAAAGTAATTCAAGCGCCAGCAAACTAAATGTATCTGTTTACTGTTCATTTTTAACAGCTGTTTGTTGTTGTTCAGACGCTCAGTCGTGTCCACTTCCTTGTGACCCCATGGACTGCTCACACCAGGCTTCCCTGTCCTTCACCATCTCCCAGAGCTTAATCAAACTCATGTCCATTGAGTCAGTGACGCCATCCAACTGTCTCATCGTCTGTCGTCCCCTTCTGCTCTTGTCCTCAATCTTTCCCAGCATCAGGGTCTTTTCCAGTGAGTCTGCTGTTACCAAACTACTTACATTCACCTTTACCTCTGAAAAGGATTGTATTAATAACCAGGATTATTTCTTGTCAGTAGTCTTCTTCTGATTGGTATACTTGGCTGTTTGGTTATCTTGCTGAGGTTGCTTTTAGCTGATAACAGATACTTTTTGTCAGCATAATTTGGCCTCTGAATTAAGGTGAACTTGTTTATTTAAATAATTCTAATTTTGGAAGCACATGTGGAGATAACTGATAAAGTGCTGACCTTGCTCTCCTAGCTTCTTGTTTCTTCTCAGCATCTGTCCTCTTTCTCTCTGGTGTGTTTACAGGTCTTTCTCAAGCATCCTGTCTCTTCTCCATCTGGTCATAGAGATATATTTCTACTTTTCTTCCTGCCTTTCTTGAGAAAACTCTACCTACCTGGCTCTAGAGCAAGAAATTATCTGATTGAATTCTAGCTGTTTGTTTAACTCAAAATTCTTGGTGATGGTGTAAACAGAAGAACCTCAGTTTGAACAAATAAAAGTGACTCATTTATGTTTATTCTGCATCTGGTATTAGTCAAGCTTATGGCTTTTATGTCCTAAAACCCTTCTAGAAATGTTTATTAAGATTTTGGTCCTTATATTTTTATCTGCATTATAGTGTTATTTCCATGGAAGTTTCTGGACTATTTCCAAGTAAGTGCCTTTAAAGGGGTTGTCTGTGGCAGACTGTTACTTCTTGAACTGATGCTCTTGGATTTATCAAAAAGAAAATGAAGTTCTTTGTGTCCTGAAGTGGAAATGATTAAGAGTGGCCGCGGGAGATGTAGTTCTTTACCTGCCGTGTGTGTGACCCAGTGAGAGCAGGATTTTCCGACGTGCATGTCTTCAGTGTTGTTGGCCCGGGTGCTGCCCACCACCCAGCTCCTCCGACTGTCTCCAGCCTGGGCCCTCAGTTTCTGACTTCTCCATATCTCCCGCAGGTGGAGGAGTTACTGATGGCCATGGAGAAGGTGAAGCAGGAGCTGGAGTCCATGAAGGCGAAGCTGTCCTCCACTCAGCAGTCGCTGGCCGAGAAGGAAACACATCTGACCAACCTCCGGGCCGAGAGAAGGAAGCACTTGGAGGAAGTTCTGGAGATGAAGTAAGTGTTTTTACCGTGTTCTCCACTCGCTAGCAGTGCTGGTCCTCGTCACTTTCATCTTCTGCCCCTTGGTTACCCCAACCCACTTAAGGCTAACCTGCTCCTTAGATTTGGGACAAATCCTGGTCAAATAGAAACAGATTTTGCCTCCTTCTCCTTGAAAAATAAGTCCTCTAGAGGACTATGTATCTATGTATCTGTGTCCAGTTGTATCTCTGAAACTCCTAAAACCTTCTGCAAAGTTCAGACAAGTCGTTGTTCCTGAGGTCTCATGATGGCTGCGCAACTTTAAAACTATTTTTTATTGTAAACATTTCCAGAGGTTCACAAAAGTAGAGACAGTAGTGTCGTGAACCTCCTCATACCACCCCAATATGTAATCATTAATATTTGCCAGTCTCCGGTCAGTTTCTACAACGTTGCCACTTTTTTGTTTGTTTTGGCCACGTCAGGTGGCATGCAGGATCTTAGGTCCCCAGCCAGGGATCAAACTTATGCCCCCTGAAGTGGAAGCACAGACTGTTAACCACTGGAATGCCAGGGAAGTCCCCCAAATTGTCAGTTTTCTTTACCTACTTTCCCCTCCTCTGGTGGCTTCCTGAGCCGGTCTGTGTGAAGCTGTAGACATTTGCTACATGGGATACAGCTGCTGTTGCTCTGTGTTCTAAAGAGTCTTGCTTTCCTACTGTCTGGAATGGGTGTGTCTCTTTTGAGTCCCCTTAAGACTGTCTCCATCACTGTTCCCAGCCCCCAGGCCCGGGCAGTTGTCCTGCTCTCATTTTCCCTAAACCAGGGCTCTTCTGGGACCTCTCTGCCACCTTCATGACCTCTGCAGTCACCCGCGATCTTGTTGTCTTCTCTTCTGACCCAGGGGAGACACTGTCCTTCAGTAAGCTACCTGCCTGCTTCTGTCACAGGTTTAAACTCCAGTTCCCTCCTCTGCAATCCTTCTCTGTTCGTTTTCTTTCACCCAGTCTTTGGTTGCTACTGGTTCCTTCTCTGCCTAAATCCACAGTCTCCTTGACCTAAAGTAAATAGACGTTCTGAGCCCAGCCAGTGCTTTAAGCTGACATCATCTCTTCTTTCCTCCTACTTTGAACCGTCAGTAAATGTTGGCTGTGACAGTTCAGAGAAGCTGAGGGTCTGCTGTGACACCTCAGTGTGTGTTTTCATGGGGCGTGATTGTTGTGATGTCATGACAGGGGCCAGGAGTTGAGGAAACAGATGATGAAAGTTGAACACTTTCCCATTGCAAAGGGATGGACCCAAAGAACCCATTTCAGTCCCTTGTTCATTATTATTTTGGAGAGCCTAGTTCTGCAGTACATCAGGAAATAATAAAATTCAGAAAGAAGTAGCAGAATTGTCTTTATTCACTGACAGTATGATCATCAAGCAACACATAAAAATTAGTTGTTTTTCTCTGTGTTCACAACCAGCAAATGGAAACTGAAATGTTAGGAAATATTACTTACGGTGACATCAAAATACGTAAAGCACTGCAGAATAAATTTTAACAGAAGTGGCACAAGATGTCTACATAGAAAACCACAAAATATTACTGAGAGAAAATAAAAAATATCTAAACAAATATAGGGATATACCTAGTTCACGATTTGAATTATTCAAAGTTTAAGCTGCCCATTTCCCCCAAGTTCATTTATTATTGCAGCACAATCCCAGCCAGTGTCACAGGGAGCTTTTTGTAGAAACTCACAAAACTGGAATTTTAAATTTGCATTGAATTGCGCTGGATCTAGCCAAAAAGAACAGAGTCAGAAGACTTTTACTGCCTGACTTGTAGTATTGGTATACAGTCAGTAATAAAAAGTGCAGAAGGGTGTGAAGGCTGACACGCAGAACGGGGCAGAATAGAGAATATATTACAGACCCAATGGTACATGGTCACAGGCACCAGTGTAATTTAGCGGGAAGCACTCAGTGATGCAGACACAGCTCAGCGCTATGTGGCAGCCTGGATGGTAGGGGGTTTGGGGGGAGAATGGATACATGTGTATGTATGGCTGAGTCCCTTGGCTGTTCACTTGAAACTATCACAACATTGTTAATCAGCCATGCTACTGCTAAGTCACTTCAGTCGTGTCCGACTCTGTGCGACCCCATAGACGGCAGCCCACCAGGCTCCCCCGTCCCTGGGATTCTCCAGGCAAGAATACTGGAGTGGGTTGCCATTTCCTTCTCCAATGCGTGAAAGTGAAGTCGCTCAGTCGTGTCTGATTCTTCGCGACCCCATGGACCGCAGCCTACCAGGCTCCTCCATCCATGGGATTTTCCAGGCAAGAGTACTGGAGTGGGGTGCCATTGCCTTCTCCGATAAAAAATAAAAAGTTAAAAAAATAAAAAATAAATGATGCAGATACAATTGAATGCCCGTAGGGTAAAGTGAGGTAGGGACCTCATACATATGCAGAAATTAATTCAAAGTGAATCATATACCTAAACATAAAAGGAAAAACCATAGACTTCTGGAAGAAAGTGGGAAAGTTTGGAACAGGCAAAAACTTTTCTTTAGTACATATACTAACCATAAAAGAAAAAAATTGATCAGTTGTACATCATCAAAATTAAAGGCTGCTCGTCAACAGATACCATCAAGAAAATGAATGATAAAGGTATAAGGTATTTACGTGAAAAGGATTTTCATATGTAACTTTGCAGATGATCATTAAATTTCTAGGCTATTTTATCTGTTTCTGTAGGATTTACACTATAGTGTTAGTCAATGATTTGTAAACTTTGTCACCTTCCTCTGTACTCCTGACATTCGGAAGTGTTGCTCATCTTGAATTCTGAGCAGCAAGCACAGTACCCAGCACACTGGCACTCAGTAAGTATTCTTTGGATTGTGCCGAATCAGTCTCCCATTATGTGTTCTAAGAGGATTTGTAACCAGATCACTGATGGTTTTAAACAGCCTTCATATTGTTTGTCCTTTCTGCACATTAAACCTTTAAGACAGATGGAGCGTTGTTTAGATCCGGAGTTCTTTAGAGTTCTTTTCTCTCCGGCTTAATATTCTAGGAAGCTATTTGGTTAAGGTGCCTGTGACGATAGAAACAGTTGCCGAGGAAACAAACGTCTGTAACGTACACCTCGAGTCTATACCGGAGTCACTGTCAGGGAACAGGTGAACCTCTCCTCTTAGCAGAGGATGCCTTTGCCGTGCGTGCGAAAGCAGTTATGGCTGGCTTCATTCTGTTTCTTCTTTGCCTTTTCTTCCACATAATGACATTCTCCCAGGACCTATGGACGTTGGTATAATTTTCCATGAAGAAATAAGTTATTTCTTCTCAACGTTTGTGGCCATGTGTGTTTGATTGGAGATACTGTTGGTCTCCAGAGGAAGGTGGTTACTGCCTAGCAGAGACAGCAGTTTGGCCTTGAAATTAAGCTTAGCTTCATGGAGAGGGCAGTGTACACTTCTGCAGTGAACCTACCAGAACACAGCTGCCCGCTTGGGCTTGGGGGTTGGGATCAGTGTGGTGGTGTCTCTCAAGCGCACAGCATTCCAGACAGACCACAGTCCCACTGGTCTCCCTTGTCTTCGGCCACATCTACCCCGCACTCCTTCCTTCTCTCTCCCGTTTCTTGTTTTTATCATCCTGTCTTGCTTGTTTATATTTCCTATGTTCCTTGTTTATATTTGCATTTTCTTAGCTCACTTATGAAATATTTATAATCTCGGATGTGTCTTAATTGCCTTTATCCAGTGTTCCAAATCTGGAATTGACAGTTAATGTTATGAAAAGAGACAGTAAAAACAGGACAGTTCTCTCATAAAAGTGTGATTGATTCATTCAAACAATATCTTACACATTGGGAAAATACTCATGATACAATGTTAAGTAAAAAAAAAGGCAGAACTCACACCATAAAACTGATTTTTCCGTGCATATATGGGTGTGTTTTTAACAAAAATAATAATAAAAACTGGGAAGAATAATCATCAAAATGTTAAAAGTCCTGATCTTTGAATGGTGGAAATACGGGTCTTCTTTCTTTCTCATACTCATTGCATTTTCTAATCTTTCCATAATAAGCATTACACATCCAGTTGGGCTTGTGCTAATTAAGGGAGTGTTTTCCTCCCCTCTTATTGTTGTATTAGTCTTAGATAATATATGGCTGTCCATTGGGACAGAACAGGGGTAGTATGGTTGATCCAGATGTGTGTTTGAATATTATTTATTTACTTTTTAGAAAAAGAATCAAGCTCTCTATGCATTGTCTTGTGTGTGTGTGTGTGTGTGTGTGTGTGTGAAAGACAGATATTTTTATATAATTGTATTTGTGTTAAGGTTTTGTTTCCTGAAAGCCTAAAATACCTGAAATGTATTATGTGAAGAGACTTTTTCATTTCAGTTTTTCTCTGTGGAAAGCATGTAATATCATCCATGTAATATGGTAAGTGCCTGTGTGTGCCTGAGTCTGTTTCTGGACTCTGTGTGGTTTTCCATTCACCTGTATGGCCGTGTTAGTTGGTCACTGTTTTATATACTGTTTTAAGTTCTGGTGTACGCCAGGACAGGGCTTCTGCGGTAGCAGAAAGGAAAGCATGGTAAAGATGGTCAGAGGGTAAAGAATCTGCCTGCAATACAGGAGACCCTGGTTCAGTCCCTGGACAGAAACCTCCTCAGTGTTTTTTAGTCAGAATCACCTGGAACTTCACTCTTTCACAGAAATTTTATAGTGACACTGACTAGATTCTTCTTGAAAAAAATTCCTTTTGGGACTTTGATAAGAATTTGCATTTTTTATAGACATAACAGGCAAAATTAGATATTTTTATAACAGTAAGTCTCGCCATCTACTCACATAGCCTATTTATCCATTAATGTTTTCTTCTATGACCTTCATTGGTATTTTGTGCATTTTGCTAGCAAAATTCTCACTTGTCTCTATTAGATTTATTTCTAGATAGCTCATTTGCTGCTATCGTGAATATGGGTACTTCCGGCTTATTTTAGCTCATGCTTGATCCCTCATTGTCACTTTCTATTTTATGGAGTGTTTTCATGCGTCTGGAACAAGAGGGAAGGGTCCTTGTATGTTGGCTTAGTTCATAATATTTATCAGAAATTTAAGTTCCCATTTAAACCAAATTTATTTTCAAAAGTTTGGTTTTTTCCTTCTGTCAATTTTTTTGGCCTTTTATTTTTTATATATTTACATATTTTTCCTTCTTGAAGTCTTCAAAATCCATAACAAGGACTTTGATTGCTACTTTTTAGACAGAACATCTATTGCAAAGTTTTTGCCATTTCTTCAGGGATGGGGTAAATTACAACTCTTTTAAACCAAAATTTTATGTGGAAAGGCAGCAAGAGGGAGTGATGAAAGATGTGCTGGCCTTTCTTCGTCTCTGTTTCTAAAATGTTGTTTTGTTCTCTTAAATTTCTGTAAGGTGGGGAGTTGATTCTGCTTAAGAATTTTCACCTTTACCCAAACTCTGTGTGTGTTGTGGAATAGTTTATTTTTCCAGTATACTGTAAAGAAAAAGCCTTTCTGTTCCCAGCCTGCTCACGATACAGAGCTCCTGTTGCTTTGGCTCCGAGTTCATTCTGCCTCATGATAAACACCTTCGTATCTCACTCTGTCGTAGAGTCTGTGGGCTCTGGGAGCAGGCCCACAGAGGAGACTCAGTGTGCTGTCCAAATGAGCCATGACAAGCATGGGAGTGGAATTCGCTGCTGGGAAGTGGACCAGGTGGTATTCGGGGGGCTGGTTCCATGTGGTGATTGCACAACCCATTTGTACAAAAGCAGAAACTAGAGGAGTGACGCTTTCCAGCCACTAATCTCTTGGAGAGATAAGACAATCATACTGTGCTCGTGTGTTTCCATTTCTCTACGTAAAATTGTGCTGGAGGACATTTCTTTTTATTTCTAGGTCTGATTTTTTATAGGCAGGCTTAATGTGACTAAACCCCTCAGTATGAAGACTCTAAGGCACCAGGGTCAAGTTGTTGTGTTATTAAGTGGGTCCTCCGGCCCTTTCTGCTGGGGATGAAGCTCCAGCGCGATGAAGCCCCATGGCTCAGGCTGTCAGTGGTTCCACATGTGGAAGAGGACCTCATCAGAGGGCTTTTTCACCAGAACAGATGTACACATCCAGTTGGGCCTGTGCTAATTAAGAGAGTGTTTTCCTTCCCTCTTATTGTTGCTCCATCTGTTAGAAAGCATCCAGATAATTGCACAACACATACAGACTTTGATGTATCCATTACATGCAAACAGGGGAAGTGCTTCAGCGTGCTTGTTTTGGGGAGAGTTCATCCGGGGACAGCGGGCAGATCCTTGTTACCAGCCACCATTCTGGGATGCCCGGATGGGTCCAGAGGAAGAGCAGCCCCCAAGCCTATGTGTCACCCACCAGGGGTCACTCACACCCATCTCTGTTGTCATGGAGACGAGGGCTATATTACCAGTGTCCGCTGTTGTCAGTGTCTTTGTATGAGACACCACCCCAACCTTACCCCACCTCCATACCCCTGCTCTGAAGTTTTGAACAGAATGCCTTAGTGAGACTGTAGAATCACAGTAGGTAAGGTATTTGTTGATTTTTAGTGCTCAGGAGTTGGGGAGCATGGGCTTAGTTGTTCCATGGCAGGTGGGATCTTCCCAAACCAGGAATTGAACCCATCTCCCCTACATTGGCGGCCGGGTTCCCAGCCACTGGACCCAGGGAGGCCCTGCACGTTGGACCTTGAATGAACTGACACTTCCCTGTAGTTCACCTGGGGTGCTGTTGGTGTAAAGGCAAGTCTTGGCCTCAGCAGCATCTTCTCTTCCTACCATGTTTTAGCATTGAGGGCTTCCCCGTCTTGCCTTTGTTTTCACTTTTAAAGCATAAGAAAGATTCCAGAGCTGTGCTTTGTTTTTATTTTAAACTAAGACCAGAGCAGCCTTTCAGTCACCAGTCACTGGTTAGTTACGTCAGTGATTCCTTTATACTTCCCAAGAGTTTTTATTTAAAACTGAGCACTTTTACTTGCTCTGTAGGTCAGAGGGATCACATCCTCTGTGGTATTCCTTCTACACTCAGCTTCTTAAAGAATTGTTGTAAATAGAGGCTTTCAACTTAGACCTGTGCGTTTCATGGGTTTGATCGGAACCAAACTGTAGGCTAATAAAAAGTTCCAGGTGAAATTACTGTGGTATCCTGTTGCATTCTGGGCTTCCCAGGTGGCTCAGAGGTAAAGAATCTGCTTGCCATGCAGATGTGGCCACGGGTTTGATCCCTGGGTCAGGAAGTTCCCCTGGAGAAGGAAATGGCAGCCCACTCTAGTATTCTTGCCTGGAGAATTCCATGGACAGAGGAGCCTGGCGGGCTAACATCCTTGGGGTGGCAAAGAGTCAGATGCAGCTGAGCGACTCAACAACAACAGTCTTCATACTGATAGAGCTGATTAGAGTACGTGACTATGTTTGCAGCCAAGACCAAGCCTTCGTGATGTTTCTCTCCTGAATTAGAGCACAGCCGATGACTGCAGGCAGAGAACAGGACGTACATTCTGTGTAGAAGGCAGGAGAGCAGGCGGACTGAAAGGAGGCTGTTTATCTCCCTCTTCAAAACTTGCCAGTCAGATAACTCTCATGGGAGTGAGGCTGGGAGCTGAGGGGCAGACGTGGAGAATGAGGACTGTTACCCTGAGAGGAGGGGGAACGTTTCACAGGGATTCAGGAGGCTCATAATCAAGTTGGTGTTTCATAACTTCTAGCATTTGGGTGTCTTTCCTGATGTGAACTTTGAGGATAGACACGCAGGGTCTGAATCCTGCCTTCTCACTTAAGTGTGCTTGCTTGGGCAACCTGGGATTTCCAGGAGCCCTAAAACAGATAAAACTGCATTCCAAGAAAAAGGGACCACTGACTTCTCTTCCCTGTTCCATTCGTACGGTGTTAAATATATTCATGTTTGCTCTTCTCAAACTGTGGTGGAGTTAGGGGCATGAGACCAACGATTGGTTGAGCAATAGTCACTCTGATAGCATATTTCTATCAGTCTGTCCCTGCATTTGATGGTTTCTGGGAAGTTGTAACTAGTAGAGTGGTGGTTGTCGTTCAGTTGCTAAATCTTGTCCAGCTCTTTGTGAACCCGTGGACTATAGCTTGCCAGGCTCCTCTGTCCTCCACTGTCTACCAGACTTTCCTTAAATTCATGTCCATTGAGTCAGTGATGCTATCTAGCCATTTCATCCTCTGTCGCCCTCTTCTCCTGCCTTCAGTCTTGCCCAGCATCAGGGCCTTTTCCGATGAGTCAGCTCTTCATATCAGTTGGCCAAAATATTGGAGCTTCAACATCAGTCCTTCCAGTGAATATTCAGGGATGACTTCCTTTAGGATTGACTGGTTGGATCTCGTTGCAGTCCAAAGAGTGGTACATAATGCTTAGTCCAGCTTGTTAAATTATGCTGCTGCTGCTGCTAAGTCGCTTCAGTTATGTCTGACTCTGTGTGACCCCATAGACAGCAGCCCACCAGGCTTCCCCATCCCTGGGATTCTCCAGGCAAGAATACTGGAGTGGGTTGCCATTTCCTTCTCCAGTGCGTAAAAGTGAAAGTGAAGTCGCTCAGTCATGTCCGACTCTTAGCGACCCCATGGACTACAGCCCACCAGGCTCCTCCATCCGTGGGATTTTCCAGGCAAGAGTACTGGAGTGGGGCGCCATTGCCTTCTCCTAAATTATGCTATGTTAGTATATATACAGCCCATCTTTTTTATTACAAAAAGTGGTGCAATATCTTGGCTTATTTTTCATAAACATACTCAGCAGTGGAACAGTTTTTCCAGTAAGTGTTGCAGTTAGTTCCAGCTACTCCCATCCTCTCCTCTCCTCTCCCTCTCTTTTCTTCCTTCCGAGTCTTTGTTTCTGTCTTCTGTTTTAATAAACGTCTATAGTAATACCTGTGTTTCAGGAACTGTACTGGATCAATGTAATTTTGAACAAGATATATTCAGTCCCTTTAATACTCTGTTGATACGAGGGCATGTTAAGCAGGTAGGAATTTAGTTATGATTGTAATATCTAATTAACAATAAGTTTAGTATTAAAATTCCTAACAAGGAATCTGAGCTCCTCTGCAGTGATCTTCCTGGTGAGGTGGCATTTAAGACTGGAAATGGTGTCAGCACAGTGGCGACCTGGGACTCCCTAGCAGTCTTCTCTCTGCCAGAAACATCAGCTTGAACGACTGTCCCTGCACAAAAATACCATTACAAGAGTCAAGGACTGACGTTGAGGGATCCAGCCTCTACGTGAATGAAGCACAGAAATAACAGTGCATTGAGGAGCGAAGGAGTCTTAATACATTAGTAATAGCTCAGTAAGCTGGAAACCACTGGAAATAATGGAAAGATCTACATCGAAGAAGGACCTGAGGCATGGGTAGGAATGCCGTCGGATGGAAGGGTATTGGAGAAAACCAGAACTTCCTAGGCAGCGGAGTCAGCATGAGGAGAGGCCCAGTGGTGGGTGGGCTGAGAGTGCTCGAGGGTCTGATGAAGGCCAGTGAGATCAGCGTGCAAGGTGGGGTGGAGTATTCAGGATGCCTGAGATGGGCAAGATTTACATCACAGAGGGCCTCCGAGCCCATGTCAAGGATGTTACGTGTGAATCCTGAGGTAATTTCCTTAAATTGTAATTTTTGCCTTCTTTCATTTTAATTTTTATAATTATTGACTTCGTATAATGTAGTGATTGACATGGATACACTGCTTTCTTATTTTCCCACTGAGACAGAGTCTTCGGTCTCATTTGTAATGAATGAACCAAATCCCTCAGATTACTGTTTCAGCTGCATCATGTGAAATAGGTTGGTAACTATCATTAGAAATCTAAGGTGGCAGTGTTTCTTGGTTCATAGAGTCAGTTGCAGAAACCTCAAATAGTAGAGCTGAGATGATCAAGGGTAAGGAATTTTTTCTGGTCATGAGATACTAAAGGCTTTATAAACTTAGAGAACAAGAGGGACGTGCCTTTGGTCTTTCTAGATATGTCCAGGAAAACAGTTTATCAGTATAACTTTTATTATCACCTGTAATCTAAATCCATTGTTGCTTTATTAAAAAGAGTCTTTCTTTTGCCTGCACGTATCACAGGCTTTTTTCCTGTATGGGTTCTGGTTTACCAGAATTTAACGTGTACAGCTTATTTTAGACTAGGAATTTCTTGGAGTGGAACTATATAAGCACTATTATGGGGGTATTTTGTGTGGTTTTTTTTGCTCAAAAAAAAAAGAGTAGTTGCTTTATTGTATAGAGTTATCAATTATCTTTCTGGCTCTTTCTCTTGAACTAATCATGCCTTCCTTCCTTCCTGTGGAGATACATTATATAACCAAAAGTGTTTTCATCAGCTGAGTAGACTGGAATTCGATTATGTTTGAGTAATATAAAAATGTTTCCATTGACTTTGTGATTGGATTTGTAGTATGGAAAATTAAACCGGTTATTGGTTATGCTACCCAGGGTTACATAATTGCATTTTGTCTTTTGTGTCTCAGCTTGGATGTTGGAAAGCATAATCTCTTCCGTTAGCAGTGCATTTTCTTCTGTTTGTGGCTGCCATTTGTATGGTTCCATTGAGGGCAACAGTGGGCGTAAGCAGGACTGTTTGTCTCTGATAGGGCTGTGGTGGCATACACCAATAGAGTTTCTGTTCTGAATTTAGTACTGCTGAATGCCCTTCACAGTTGGACTCATCTCACACGCTAGTAAAGTAATGCTCAAAATTCTCCAAGCCAGGCTTCAGCAATACGTGAACCGTGAACTTCCAGATGTTCAACCTGGTTTTAGAAAAGGCAGAGGAACCAGAGATCAAATAGCCAACATCCCCTGGATCATGGAAAAAAGGAAGAGAGTTCCAGAAAAACATCTACTTCTGCTTTATTGACTGTGCCAAAGCCTTTGACTGTGTGGATCACAATAAACTGTGGAAAATTCTGGAAGAGATGGGAATACCAGACCACCTAACCTGCCTCTTGAGAAACCTATATGCAGGTCAGGAAGCAACAGTTAGAACTGGACATGGAACAACAGACTGGTTCCAAATAGGAAAAGGAGGACTTCAAGGCTGTATATTGTCACCCTGATTATTTAACTTATATGCAGAGTACATCTGAGAAGTGCTGGGCTGGAAGAAGCACGAGCTGGAATCAAGATTGCCGGGAGAAGTATCAATAACCTCAGATATGCAGAGGACACCACTCGTATGGCAGAAAGTGAAGAGGAACTAAAAAGCCTCTTGATGAAAGTGAAAGAGAAGACTGAAAAAGTTGGCTTAAAAAGCTCAACATTCAGAAAACGAAGATCATGGCATCTGGTCCCATCACTTCATGGGAAATAGATGGGGAAACAGTGGAAACAGTGTCAAACTTTATTTTGGGGGCTCCAAAATCACTGCAGATGGTGATTGCAGCCATGAAATTAAAAGACGCTTACTCCTTGGAAGGAAAGTTATGACCAACCTAGATAGCATATTCAAAAGCAGAGACATTACTTTGTCAACAAAGTTCTGTCTAGTCAAGGCTATGGTTTTTCCAGTGGTCTTGTATGGATGTGAGAGTTGAACTGTGAAGAAAGCTGAGCGCCGAAGAATTGATGCTTTTGAACTGTGGTGTTGGAGAAGGTTCTTGAGAGTCCCTTGGACTGCAGGGATATCCAACCAGTCCATTCTAAAGGAGATCAGTCCTGGGTGTTCTTTGGAAGGAACCATGCTAAAGCTGAAACTCCAATACTTTGGCCACCTCATGGGAAGAGTTGACTCATTGGAAAAGACTGATGCTGGGAGGGATTGGGGGCAGGAGGAGAAGGGGATGACAGAGGATGAGATGGCTAGATGGCATTACCAGCTCGATGGACGTGAGTTTGAGTGAACTCCAGGAGTTCGTGATGGACAGGGAGGCCTGGCATGCTGCGATTCATGGGGTCGCAGAGTCGGACACGACTGAGCGAATAAACTGAACTGAATGCCCTTCTGTGCCCTCTGCTTGACCTCTGGTTTTAAGCAGGAAGGATGTTAGAAACAAGTGAAAGAAAGTGGTATGTTTGCTTATTGACCTCCTAACCCATTGGGGGTGATTTTAAAATGTATTTGTTTCTCAGAGAAGAAAAGCAGTTGTTTTTAAAAATACATTTTAATCTATTTAGATACATAATTTAATATATTGACTTTGGCTTATTGTTTCATTACTCCTTAAAAAAGTATCCCTGTCTGTTAAATCATATGTATTTTTAGGCTTGAATCATCCACCCTCTTTTTGAGTAGTCCCATTCTTTCACAGGAATTGAGTTTGGTTTTAAGCATTTCGCTGTTCTTTCCCATTCACAATCCAGATCCCATTAGTAAACAAGGGTGAGGGCATGGGTTTGAACAGGTAGCTAGCCCTCCTGTTGAGAACCGTGTCCCAGCTCCACTGTACCCAGCAATTCCACTTCTCAGCTTAGAAGGGATTACAGGAGCAGCATCAGGCCTTCAGAGGCATCCCCTACTCGCCTCCCATTCCTAATTCAAACTTTTTACAAAATTGAGCAGAGTATGTGTGAAGAGGATCCTAAACAAAAAAGTAGACTTTTTTCCCATGACTGTTTCAGTACTTTTTCCAAAATATCAAATATTCTTTTCCGGTATTGTTCTGTCTCCTTGGTTGTAGAGGTGGTCATGGACCTAAGAGGGTGGTGAGCATCCTTCATTCAGGCTGATGCAGAGATCACCACCCATCAGGACTTCAGCCTGCTTCCTGCACACACTCTGTTAGAAAGATGAGAAGGATACCAAAATTTTAACTCCAGGAATATGAGTCACTCACTGTAAGAGCCTTCAGCAAGTTATTTAACCTCTTTGGGCCTCTGTTTCTTCATCTGTGAGATGAGAATACTGGTGCTAATAGAAAAGTGGGCAAAGAATATGAATGAGTCATGAACAAAATAGGAACGCAGATGGCCGGTAACACTGTGGGAAAATATTGTGTCACGTATGACAAAAGAAAATTAAAAGATGCCTTTCTCAAATATCTCACACACAAGGACAGATATGATAATACCCCCATTACAGTAAGAGTATGTTTTAAAGTATATGCAGTAAGTTATGAGTCTGACTAAGCTAGGAAGTATTTCTGCAGTGAAATTGGGTTTACTTATCAGAAGCTTTAAAAGCAGACCTTTTGACTTTGCAACTCTACTTCAAGGAACTTGTCCTTAGAAATGTACGCAAGTGCACAAGGACTGGCCTGCTGGACTGATAACAGGTATTCTTAATTTAAACTAGTTTTTTGTCTTTCATGCAGTAATTAAATCACATGGAACTTTATAAGCATAAATATATAATTTACTGTCAAACTTTTCTCCTTCTAGAGAAAATGTAAGCCATGAGCATTTCATTTATTTTCACACTCCTGTTAGAAAGATAATGGCAACCGTCTCTAATTAGATTCAGATATGTGACTTTAAAAAAGAAAGTAATTGTGGTGGGTTTCTTTGTTCATTCATCTGTTTTTGCTTTTATCTGTCCACTTGGCGGTGTCAGTTTTACCTCTTGTGAAGCCTCCAGGTGTTTTCAGATGAAACTTGCCTAACTGTCTGGTCCCATGAGAACCTTATGCCTCTGTCTTCTGTTTCTTGTTTGGTTTTTAGAGTAAGCAGCATACTCCGAGGGTTTTCTTTAAGTTTTTAAAACTTGAAGCCGTGGCCTGTCCCAAGTTTATCCTTAGACTTTTTCCTTTCTGCGTGCTGTTCTACCTGTAAAATAGTCTGTTCGTTTTATTCTTGATTTGGCACGTTGAATGATAGAAGTAGATAGGAGACAGATGGTGTAATGGAGTTTACAGGGAGACAAGAACATGAATCATGGCTTCTCCTCTCATCACTTCATAAAAACTGATAGCAATTATTTTATCTCTAGAAGTACAGACCCACAGTTTGGAATAGTCACATTTTTTTTTTTTTTTTTTACCCTCGTGGGCACTATTAGGGTAACTGAGGACTACTGTTAATATTAAATATATGAGAAGCCTTTTGGACCAGCTTCCGCTTCACCCTTAACCTGCTTGCCAGGTTAATTGAGGCTGTATTTTCTCTCTGCTCCAGACAGGGACTAACTACACCGGTGCGACCACTCCTGGCACACCCCCAAGCATTGCAGCTGACTTGCTGAGTGACTGCTAAAGTTAGTTTGTTTCCATTCTTGTTTATTCCATTTACTCAGGATATTGTAATCATGCTTTTTATCTTTTATGAAACCAATGATATTCTTGTAAGAAAAACATATTTTTGTGAAACTAAAGCTGAATGTTTTGGAAAGAAGATAAAAGTAAAAATCATTGTTTAAAAATCGTTGCTGAATTAGGTAAAAGTGAGGTAATCGTCGACTAAGGAACTTTTTTTAAGTATAAAAATGTTTGAAACTGAAATTGCTTTCAAATGTTTTTAAGTACCAGCCCTTCTTTAACAGAACTGGGACTTGAGAGGGTACTTTCTGTACAATGCAGGGTTTAAGGCACTGGATCACACAGTGAGCTTTGGACCTTTCCTGGATCAAAAGCGCTAGCGGTCAACAACCCGGCTGCCAGTGCAGGAGATGTAAGGAACGCAGGTTTGATCCCTGGGTCAAAAAGATCCCCTGAAGGAGGGCATGGCAACCCACTCGAGTATTCTTGCCTGGAGAATACCACAGACAGAGGACCCTGGTGGGCTTCTGTATGCAGGGTTACACCAAGTCGGACACAACAGAAGTGACTTAGTATACAGGCTCATACATTTTTTCATTCTTTAATGAACCTTTTTTAATCAGCACAATTGAGTTATCACAGAAAGGGGTATCTTGTACAGTTTCTTATAATTTGTTGATTCTGGCAGCTCCAGAAAGTACAATTTTTATATAGAATATTGTCTTACAAATGATTTATAGAAACATTCTAAATAACTGATTCTCAAGTAGTACATAGTGAAAAGTTACAGCAACTTTTCCACAATGTGTTAAATCTTAAACACAAATTAGGATAAATTTATTCATATAAATTTGGTTTTAATTCCAAAGACAGATTTATTAAAGCAGCAGTCCACAACCTCTGGGATCTAATGCCTGATGATCTGAGTGGAGCTGATGTAATAAAGCGCACAGTAAATGTAATGTGCTTGAATCATCCTGAAAATGTCCTCCTCCCCAGTCCATGGAAAAATTGTCTTCCATGAAACTGGTTCCTGGTGCCAAAAATGTTGGGGACCGCTTTATTAGAGAATATTGTAAATTTTTGCAGTTTGAAAAGTCAGGTTTTTCCCAGCCTTTCACAAACACTAATTCTAAACCCAGGAAGTCCCGACAGCTGCGTTGGGACATGACTTGCCTGGGTTTGGTAATTTACTGAGATACCTGCCAATTGCAATTAGAACCCTCCGAGCTTAACCAGGATAGACTTAATTATTGGCTTGCTATATTTAAGTCAGAAAGAAAAGCTCATAGAGGAATTTTGTACCCATACCCTGAAAAAAAAAATGTGAAGCTGTTTTTGGACTAAAATTTCATCGCTTTTGTGGCTAATGAGGCATGCAGTAAATTGGCAGGCTCAGCCCGCTCCGAACACAGCGGTGCAGTGTGCGCCTTCTAATTCCCAGCCCTCGGGAGTCCAGCAAAGGTCACAAATTAAACAAAGTCAGGATTAATCAAAACTACAATCAAATAAAACCCAATCATTAATCCTCTCCTGAGTTACAGAGGAGCGATTGTGTCGGCGTGTGAGAAACAGCCGGAGAGGGCTCTTTTGTAGTCCGCAGGAAAGTCCACATTAGGCGTCAAACAGAAAAATGAAACCCTGCCAGGTGAAGGAGCCGAGAGACACTGGCAAGTTATGCAGGGTTGCCAGTGAGCCTGTGGAAGATTGAAAGGGCTGTTGACAGGGGCCGGAGAACCTGTAAGGCTCTGGGGTGGGGGGCCTTCTACTGAGATGAGCACCATTCGCTGGGAAGCTTAGTGTTTGGGGCTAGTAGCTCCAGGCAACAGTCTCGCCCAGGTTCACTGCCAAAAATGTACTGTGCGATTCTCAGCTCTCAGTCATTGTGAAGAAGAGTTTCTGGAAAAGCATTTCCTCTATGGGAGTCATTAAGTGTTTGGAGTATGTCAAGCCCAAGAAAAAGGGGAAAGTTCCCAAAGAAGAGAACTTGCAGCCCGTATTTCTTCCATGTTTCTGACTTTTGACCTGACTGATGCTTGCTTTATTGTTATTGTTGTTAGGTTGCTAAGTCACGTCAGACTCTTTGCGACCCCACGGACTGCAGCACCCCAGGCTTCCCTGTCCATCACCAGCTTCTGGAGCTTGCTCAAACTCATGTTCATTGAGTCAGTGATGCCATCCAATCATCTCATCCTCTGCCACCCTCTTCTCCCCCTGCCCTCAATCTTTCCCAGCATCGGGGTCTTTTCCAGGGAGTCAGCTGCCTTGAGTATTGGTCTCCAGAGACCTGAAGTGATCTTAAGTGTGATTCTTTGTGTTTTTTCTTTTATTTTCTTCCCAAAATTTTGCATCTAGTACATTATTTGGGAGTGTTTGGGTTGACCCAGTCCAATCTCTTCATCACTTCAGATGGTCAGCAATTATAAAAGATAAACTATTTACTGACACAAAGGTATAGCCATGAAAGTCCTTCTTTTTATATTCTTAATGTGATTTTTTAAAAATATTCTTAACGTGACTTAAAATGACTTCATAGAGTATTAATCTAATTACTCTCTAGACTTCCTTCTGGGATGTTGTAAAAATTCATATTCAGAAGCATGCTCAAAGGCGGTAACTCATTCTGAAGTTAATACACTATCTGCTTTTCCTGCAAGTCTCTAGATGACCTTTGCTTAAATTCACTGAAGTATCTAAACATGTCATATGTATAGGCATACACACTGCATTCTGTATTACTGAAGGAAGTCTCACTTAATACTTTCCTTTCTATAGTACATGTAGAACATTTTGATATTTTATTTCTGTTTCACTTATTTCAGCAGTTAGAACAGCACTAAATTAACGGATTCTCCTGTGTTCTTTACTGTGTTTATCAAGCATTCTGGTGTGATTTCTAAGTCTTTGAAGGTGTTGCAACACTTGAAGGTTTTCACATATTTTCCTTAGGAGGTCAGCCTCCACACGGGCTGCCTTATCTAGAAACATTACAGTTCCTACGTGTGGACTACAGCATGCACAGTTATGCCCCAGGTCTGCAGTTCGTATTCCATTCTACCTATGTAATATAGAAGAACTGTCCAGTGTATACAACATTCAAAAATATTTTGGGGGTAACTTGTAGTTTTCATTTTAAAATTTTCTGTGTGTGCAAAGCTTAGCTGGCAATTAAGTCTTTTATTATTTAAAAGATATTGCAGATTTAGGGGTGCATAGAGGGTAGAAGCAAAGAAAAACAAGCAGATCAGTAGTTACTAGGATAAGGGATGGAAACAGGCAGGACTTCTAGGCACTACGTGCCCCTTTCTTGGTGGTGACATGAGTGTTTGTTTTATGATGTGTCAGTTTACATATTTACGTTTTATGCACTTTTCTGTATGTGTTGTATTTCTAGTAAAAACAAAATGTTAAGAGAAAAAAACACAGAGGAAAAAAAAAAATGCCGTGCACTCCTCCCAGAATGATTCCGAGTCTCCTCTGACTCTCCTGCTCATTCACGTTCTGATTGTGTATACTTGACTTCTCTCATCCTCTCTCTATCATAACTTGTACCTTCACGCTGATGCTTGCTGGAATTTCCTTTATTGTCTCCTGTGTGGTCTTCTTGTCTTACTGTAATACATGCATCACATTGCCTGACATAATGATTGGTGTACAATGCAAATCTGCTGAATCTTTGACTTAAAATCTTCCAGTGTCTGTATCTCCTCCCTTTCTGTCCCCACAAAAGACTTACTTTCTTCGCGTGGCGTGTGCAACTCCCTGTGATCTCTCTTCTGCTTTCTGCTGCCCCCACAGGTGGTTGTGGTTCATATATTCTCATTGCTGTGTAGTATTCCCATCTGTGGCTTTACTTTCTTTATACACTTCAACCATAGATAGAAATTTGGGTTGTTTCCGGTTTGGGTATCTTACAGAAAGACCACATTAGATTTTATTTACCTCTTTACTCGCAGTCTCTTCCAATAGGTTCTGAATTTATTGAGGCTCTCGGATTTCTAGCATGTTACATGGTATGTGAGTGTTCTTTGAAAGAATGGAGAGAGGGAGAAGGAAGTGTAATCCGAGGAGATAAAGAATTGAGAGTTCCAGGTTTTTGTTCAGATCCTGTCTTGACTGAGTTCGTCCACAATTTTCTTTACGTGTTCTTATGCAGGAAGTTATAATGTGGTGACTGAGGCATGGGAACCCCTCAGGTATTTTGTCCTGGGTTTAGCTTAGTTTCTTCATATGCAACTGCTTTGTTTCTTTTCTAAACTAGAAGCAAACGTGAAGCAAAAAGAGATGCCTCTCCCACCCCTGTTCACTCACAGTCACTCTAATAGGAAGCAGGATTGATTAATGGGGTGGAAAATACAGGTTTGTTTTCTTTTAATGCATTTGAAACAAGTGAAGTCAACCATCGTGATCTGCCGGTGTTCCGTATGTGCCAGTTCACCTGCTGCTGACATTTACTCGTAAGTGCACACGTGGCACTCAGACACAGCCGACACAGCCGTTCGTGAACCTGGGAGGGTGGCCCGGCTTTGCGACTCACCTCCTGCATGTCCCAGTGGGGCTGAGCCAAGCGCTGTCTGCCTGCTCTTCCCAGCACTCACACTCAACACAGGTCCTCCTCGTAGCCTATGGAGGCCCCTTGCTCCCGTTCTTTGCACGGAGGGCTATGCAGTCTGGCATCCCTGTGATGCACCTTATGGAAGAAGCCCATGTGCTGGCTAAGGTCCATTTAGGTGTGAGCAGTAGCTCATGAGTTCAGTGTTCGTGAGTCAGCAACACACGTTAAATACGGTTGTGGTGGTTGTTTAGTCGCTCAGTTGTGTCTTGACTCTTTGCAACCCCAGGGACTATAGCCTGACAGGTTCCTCTGTCCAAGGGATTCTTCTGGCAAGAATACTGGAGTGAGTTGCCGTTTCCTCCTTCAGGGTATCTTTCCAACCCATGGATTGAACCCTCATCTCCTGCATTGCAGGTGAGTTCTTTACCATTGTGCCACCAGGGAAGCCCATTAAATACAGTGCCTTTAACGAAAACACACGTAAAACAGTTCGGTATGGATTGGTTGATGTAAATGTAATCAGAAGCTCACGGGAACCTACCTCATCCTCCATCTCCCTTAGGAGCAGCAGTCCAGGATTTGCTAATTCAGTGGCCACACCTGCTTTATAGACCATCACCACCACGAACAAGGAGCATTGTCTGTGCTTGACTGCCTTTTACTTCTACTGTTAACAAACTAGATTTATTTCTATTTTCCCAGTCTCTTTCCTCTACCACCTGTTACAAAATCAGTTGACCTTCACTTTGCTACACACCTTATGTAAGTATCTCAAGCTTAGATTTCCTTTGCTGCATCTTCTCCTGGAGACGCAAGTGCCTCTTGTGAAAGTAGCCCTTGGCCTGCTGCTCGTGCACCATGGAGCCTGATTGTCAGTGCCGTTTTTAAGTGATCGACTGTGTGTTGACTTAGGTTAGGAAATGCAGCTTCTGCTTAGTTTAAAGGCAAACTGGCTTCTTTCCCGGAAACTTGAAACCTTTAGAGGTTGTTCTACTCCCAGTGAAGATTCTCTGTGGGCACTTCGGATGGGATATTTTTTACCTGTGGTTTCAGGTGCTATACTGGGAAGGCAGGCAGTTGCTTTAGAAATCTTTATAGAGAACACTTGGGTGTTCACATAACAAATGTTTGTCTTCCTTTACTCGTCCCTGCTCCCATAAGCTCATAGAATTCAGTTGTACCCAACTACACAGCTTGGACACTTCTCTGCTTTCACGCTAATAAAATTAAATAAAGACTAGGAATTCACTCCCACATTAATAGCATATTCCTAGAAATAAGGAAGCAACTTTTTTTCCACACCAGTCCTTTTAGAACCAATGATCAGATCATTTTCTGGGTTTTAATGCATTGAGAAGAAGTCAGTCATCTGCTTCCAAGTTTGTGACAGGGGAGTGCACAAATGACCTGTGCTCTTGTAAGATTATATACTCAAATTGATATCTGCCTGCTTGATGCGGTGAGTCTAGTCATATACGGTGTTTAGAATTAAGGGAATTTTCTGACCTACACTTGGGGGGAAAAAAGTGTTAGTCACTCAGTCATGTCCAACTCTTTGTGACCCCATAGACTATAAGCCTGCCAGGCTCCTCTGTCCATGGAATTCTCCAGGCAAGAATACTGGGGTGGGTTGCCATTCCCCTCTCCAGGGGATCTTCCCAACCCAGAGATCGAACCGAGTCTCCTCCATTGCAGGTGGATTCTTTACCAGCCAAGCCACGAGCAAAGTCTTTACACCTGGGTTTTGTTAAGTAAACAAATTCTGAAATTTCATAGTGAAAAAGATGGCATCTCTAATTACACCTGGGGAAAACACCTAAGTAGAGACGCCACCTTCTTCACTATGAAATTTCAGAATTTGTTTACTTAAAAACAGTTAAGAAGCAAACTATTACCTTTTCCGTCCCCTTTCTCTGTGGATGCTGTGTAATATTTGCTCCCCTACTAATTAGCCCCAGCTTTTGTCCTTGAAGCTGTTTCTTCCCTCTGACTCTGTGGTACCTTGCTTTCTTTACGTCTTGTCTCTGATAATGACCTTTGTTGTTGCTGAGCCGTGATTCGGTATGTGAGTTATTTGTTTGTAATCTGTTTTCCCTGCTTGACTGCGGATTGCTGCTTGTTTATCTCTGCGCATCCCAGCACTGAGCACATGTTAACTGTTCTGTAGCTGGTAGGTAGTGAGTACCTGTGGGGGTGAACTGTCTCCACCCGGAGACGCTGATGCTCCCTTCGTGTGGCCGGAGCTTGCCCATCTCCCGCCTTCTCTTGCTCTGATCAGGCTCCCTCCCTTCTCTGCTGAGAGGTTCTGCTGAAGAAGGGGAGCCCTGGAGCCAGGCTGCCTCCAACTCCTCTGTCTTCAGCCCGTTTCCACCTTTGAATTCTGACTTCAGTCTGCTGCCCAGCAGCTTTCTGCATCAGAAATGTGGCCATGTCATTCCCCAACCTAAAACCTTCTGGAGGGTAAGCCTCTGCTGGTTAAGGAGAGGAGCTGTCTCCTTGGCTCCTGCTGCCCTCTCTCCTCCCCTCTGCCGCTTGCCCCACGCACGCACCCTAGGCAGGATGATGTGTGCCCTCTCATGGTGTGATGGTCTGCTGGAGACGGGCCACCGTGGTATTGGTGAAGAAGCAGTGGTATTTACTGATGAGGAAGGCATTCCCCACCCCCCGAGATTTACTGATTCATCTTAAACTTTAAGTCAAGACTGCTTTCCAGACACTGATAGGTGGTAAGAGGGGGAGGTGAGACTAAAGTAAATAAAACCCCGAGAATTCCCAGTAGAGAAGACAGGCTCAACGTGAGTGTCAGATGGTACCTTAACCAAGGTGTGGAAGCTCAAGGCGAGAATCCGCTCATTGGGGATTTGATGGGAGGAGGTTGAGGAGGGGACAAGCGACAGCTGAGCTGCAGTTCAAAGATCTTTGCCACAAGGAGGTGGAGGACATTCCTTATGGGCTAGACAGCACGGTAGCCCCATGGATGGAGGGAAGCGTGTTCTAGCCAGTGTGCGGCACGAAAGATGTTTGGGCAGTGGCAGTGGCCCGTGTGACTGGGGTGACCAGAGAGTTGGAAGCACTCTACAAAGACATCAGTGTGTGTGTCTCCAAAGCTTTGGGCATTTCCCCTGTACTTTGAGCCTTTACTGTAAGGAGTTGGTATCTCTTAGATGACCGTCTGGTCACTAGTGGGCACCAGGCGAGGAGAGATGGGGACGGGGCAACAAGAGCCTGTCGGCAGTGGGTACAGTTTTCCAGAAGAGGCACCTGCAGTGAGGAATCGGCGGGAGGGCCAGCGGGTCTCTCAGGAGGGAAACACAGAAAGTCAAGGTCACTGGCAGCTTCTGAGGCTGCCAAGGGGCAGGACGGTATTTTTTACATTATGGACTTCAGAGCCAAACGGAGCTGGATACGCAGCCTGGCTCTGCTGCCCACTCTGTAGGTGTGACTGTGGGCGAGTGGCCCTGGGAGCCAGCTTCCTCACTTGTGAGGAGGAGCCACACGGTCGCCTGCCTCCCGGGTGCTGTCGGTTCCCGGACGGGGTGCTCTCCTGTCTTCCCATCTCTTTTCTTCATTTGCAGGCAGGGCCACTGGTGCTCGGAATGGGTGAGTGATTCACACACAGTCAGAGCCAGCTTAGTGACAGGACTGGCACAAGCTCCCACTTCGGTTGCCACTGGATTCTTCCCACTATCCCAGGAAACATCTGTGTTCATTTATTCTCGTGTGTACAATTTTCAGTGAGAAACAAACAAAAGCTATTGATTCATCTTTTTTTCTTTGCTATCTGGATGAGATCTGGTGCTTATAGAAATTGCTGTGCATTAAGCATTCATTACACTAACCCCATTCCAGAGAGATGGGTGCTGAATTCCAACCTATGAAAATCTCCAGGAACGGTAATTCCACAGTTATCAGCAGTTTCTTTTAGGTTCACCTCTTCCCTGCTGACACAGTTCTGCACTTTTATCCTTATTGAAAACTGCTGTGACTTGCTTCAGTAGTCGTTTTCCCATTTGGGGCATGTTTGTATTTTCTAAACTTTTGATCTCTAACATGGTTTTCCAGTTTGCCAGCCTAACTTGCCCCTTTTAGATTTCATTGCATTAATTCAGTTAACCTCTTGCAGACTTCCTTTTTCACACATGATTTTCTTTACTCTTGCTGATTAAACACTAATAAAGAGTTTGTGTGCCTTCACGGTGAACTGGTAGAATTCTAGTCTGGGAATTGAGAGACCTGTTTCTTCCATCTCTCTCTTGGTCGCTAGGCTTCTTCAACATCAGACTGGGAAAAAATTACATTTCTAAAGTAATCTTTTGTCTTAAAAAAGAGGGTCCAAGTTGGTATATAGTATGTGTTTTGTGAGGAATGTGAATATTCTGTATACTTTTGACAATAGGGCTTGGATGTATAGTGTCTGAAACCTGAATAATTCTAATTTTAAAGTCTGAGCGTGGGCAGAAAGAATAGTAGTTAGTTGTAGAGAAATTGTGTGGCCATGTTTTACCCAGAGAAAAATTAAAGACTTAACCCACATTCTAAAATAGAAAAGACTGGGAAACTTTTTGCTTAGAAGGAATGATTGCTTTTTGTTTTTGTCTTCTTAAAAAAAAAAAAACAAAAAACCCCACATTTCTGCTCTTAAATGTGCAACACGAATTGTCAGCTGTTTCTCCCTCCCACTGTTCTTCTTTCTCTACCAGGATTTCACTTCTGATCTGTCACCTTCTAAGCTCTGAGTCTCCGTCAGGCTTGAGCCCACGCTGTTAGTCACGCTTCTCTCTTCCCCCCAGCTCACCGGTCAGCTTTCCTGTCCTTAGTCCTGACCATAGTGTATTCAAATGGTGCCCATATAATGACAGAACCACTGTTGTTCATTTCCAACTCTGAGCTGAGTTAATTGATCCAATAACATGGGTAAATGGGTGTAGTAGGCTTAAAACGTATCCATCTGTTCCGGATTTGCTTTTGCTTTAGAAAAGTCAGAAAGTCCAGGATGCCGTAAGAGGCTTAGTCTTCTCTCACCCTTGGCAGCAGACAGATGTACTGATAAGGTGATAATGAATCTGAGAGTCTCCCCTCCTGGCCAACTAGGCGGGGAACCCAGACAGTGTGCTGGCCTCACTCTGGAGCCTGCCAGTATTTTTACTTCTTCATAGGATGCATCTCAAGGAGGTTAACAGGTGAACTTTTCCTGGGTACCTGTCACTCATGGAAACCAAAGAAGATTACGTTGTGTTACTCTTAATGTGCCAAGTCAGGTCTTAAGTCCCAGTGACTATAATCCAGGCAGTGGAAACACTGGAAGGAGGGTGTATGTGTGTGTGTGTGAGAGAGAGAGAGAGAGAGGCAATGAGAATGAATTACTTGCAGCAAACTATTAAATAACTGTGGCCATCTTTTTTACCCAGGGTGAGGATGAGGGAGATGCATATATTTAAAAACTATCTGTATACAATATGCCAAATACTGTATACACAGTATTTAAATTAAAAACTATCTGTATATAATATGCCAAATGAGACATTCCAGAATTATTAGGTACTATTTATCTGATTTCTGGAAATGTTTTCAAACCATCCCAAACTCAATTGAAAACAGCATCCGAACTTAAAAGTAAACTTTCCAGTGTTGTTTTCAGTTTCAAATGCTAGTGAACCTCTCATTATTCTAAATTCAGTTTCCACTGAGCATTTTTTTTTAGGTTTTACAACAGTGAAATATTTACTCCCTCTCCATCCATCCGTGGGACTTCACTGTGGCTCAGCAGTAAAGAACCAGGCTGCCAATGCAGAAAACACGGGTTCCATCCCTGGGTTGGGAGGATCCCCTGGAGGAGGAAATGGCAACCCACTCCAGTATTCTTACCTGGGAAGTCCCATGGACAGAGGAGCTTGGCAGGGCTGTAGTCCATGGGGTCACAAATAGTTGCACGCAGCTGAGCGAATAATGCTACTCCTCCTCCTCCATTAATTTTTTAAATAAATTGATTCTTAGATTTACAGCTTTGTCAGATTAAATTGTTTTCAGTAATCCTGTTCTTGCTGGTAGTGTTGAAGTTTAGTGATACAGGTCAAAATGAAAGTTAAAATCTTAGCCATTTTTTAACTGTGAGAGTTCGAATAAGTTAATTTATCTTTGTCTTTCCCATCTCTGAGATGAAAATAATTATAGCACCTCTTTGGGTTGTTGTGAGAATTAAATCATCATCAGTATCAGTCATGATTGTGATCCTGATAATCAAAAGATTGATCAGTGGCTTGAAATTGATTTCAAGCACTAATTTCAAGAAATATTTGATAGATCATTTTCTACTCACTATTTAATCAAACAGTTTTTTGCTTTTGGTGTTTATAGAGAGGCTCTAAAGCTTCTCTGCTTTGGTTATAGAGAGGCTCTAAAGCTTCTCTTCTTTGGTTTTAGAGCATGAACTTTGGGAAGTTTTTTTTTTTTTTAATTTATTGTATCCATCAAAGTTTCCCTTTGTCTTTGATTTTCGTAGTGGTCCAGCAAGAAGACTTGATAAGGGAAACCCAGAAAATCACATTTTAAGACAAAATTTTACAAACAGAAGCAGTTTATGTGTTAATGTGCATCTCTATACTAATAGACATTAAAGAATAGTCTATTATACTAATACAGTCAGGGCCTTTCTTGTTTAGCTTCCCTTAGTAATTTCAAGGAACCCATAGTGTGCTGTTTCTAACTAGATTAGAGGCTGAAAAATGCTAAGTGGTTGTGGATCCAGAAGTATAGTCAGATTTGCCAGTCTTGTCCAGTAAGCATCGAGTTTGGCTTTGTTTCTTATTCTGTTTACTAGCGTTTTCTCTGCTGTAGTAAAACAACCCACAGAATCCAAGACAACTGATTTTATTGTTCAGCATGTAAATGAGAGCCCATTTCATAAAATTTGGTAAATTTAATATTAGAAGGACAGAAACTGGAGAGGATAGTTCATTCCATAAAGGAAATATTGTGTATATTTTAACTTTCTTCGATTCCATTTTCTTTTCAGATTAGCTTTTTTATTGTTATTTTGGGGATTTTTTTTAGTTACTGGGTCTTATCCTACCAGCTATCAAACCGGTATCTCCTGGGTTGAAAGGCTCAAACCAGTATCTCCCACCAGAGAAGTCCCTAGATTAGATTTTTAAGGACTGTGGTTCTTATAACTGACCACACCAATCACCCATTCCTCTTTCTTGAGGGAAAAAAGCAAAAATAAGTAAAAATTGTGTAGACATGAAAGAATAAGGGTTACAGTATCTGCTTGCAATGCGGGAGACCTGGGTTCGATTCCTGGATAGGGAAGATTTGGAGGAGGGCATGGCAACCTATTCCAGTATTCTTGCCTGGAGAATCCCATGGACAGAGGAGCCTGGCGGGTTACAGCCCATGGGGTCACACAGAGTTGGACATGACTGAGCGACTAAGCACAGCACGAGGGTTCCAGAGCAGCATTTATCGCTCCTGAGTGCAGTGTATCTTTCATTTCTTTCCTAACAAAGGTACAGATTGCCTTATCTGCTCATCCCTCTCCACGTCCCCACACCTGCTTGCTTCTTTGTGTTATGTTTCTTTACTTGGTCATTAATCATTATCACTATATACAGTTACTTCAATTTGACGTTGCTTTGATTTAACAACATGCAGACTCATATGGAGTCAAATTAACCCGTTTGGTTTCAGGGACCCACCTGTGATGTTAAACCACCAGTCTTCTACTTTGAAAATCATGATCCGAAAACTTCTCATTCTTTTGGAGAAAATGAACCAACGTCAGTGTGGCGTCAGTAGTCCTAGAAATACACATTGATTTCTTTTCTGAATCTTTTACAGGTTGATTTATATCTGAATCCTTACTTTGTGACAGTAAGGTAGAAAAATCCTCACTATACTGATTTGCAGCCTATTGCAAAGTGGAATAAAGTTAGAATCAAGGCATTTTTCTCAAAGCCCGTTCATTGAAAAGGGGTAATCCAGAGTCCAGCCAAACAGTCCTTGACCTGATGAACTAGACTGAATAATTCACTGTATTATGTCCTATGATTCCACCTGAATTCCCTGATTGTCAGGTGCTGGACTCTAGTCAGTCTTGGATAATCCTGAAACTGAAGGTATTCATCAGGATCAGGCCTCTGATGCAGAAAAGACGTTCATGTGTTTCTCAGAAGGATGCAGACTCAGTTTTGGTCCTGCATGTTAGCAGTTTTCAGACTAAACTTGGTTAAACCTTCTTTATCAAATCCAAAGAGATTACGTACAGGAAGAACTTGGGACAGATTCCGTGCCCTAATTCTTGATGTTTGAAAGCTGATTCTTGAGACCTAAAGAAAAAGCTGTCCCTTTAGTTTTACTAGGAACTGCTCAGAAGGACAAATGTTTTAGATTAAAAACTAAGTATTTGTTGTTGTTTCCTTCCTGTTTATGAATAGTTCATAGGGTAATTTCTTCAGTTATTTAAACTTCATTGTTTCTCCCTCTTGGAAAGGCTTGACATTGCCAACAAAAAGTAGAACTTCCTGTTTCAACATGCTCTTCTCCCAAATGAAGAGTGTGGCATAATCACTCACATTACTCCAGGCTCAACTTGACGTAAACTTTTACCATACTGCTTAAAAATGCTGATTTCAGAAGTCTGTGGATATGATATTACAAGTTGACCTACATTTTACAGGAATGAAAATGTTTTAGTTGGTGGCGAGCGTATAGCACCTAGCATACTAAGTCATGTATAGTTGTCTCTGAATGCTGTGGTGTGGAGTAGTTTTTTTACTTTTTATATCTACTATTGCAAGTCAACAGCATTTAAAATCATTTCACATCTAATGGCCTGGCTATAGTTTTAAACCTTGTGTGCTCGGTTTACTAATCACTCCAATTAATCCAGAGTTACAGCCCCTTAATGTTTTAGGGGCCAGATTCTCTGGAGAGGTAAAGTGTAAGACGTTCCTGTGAAAATCACTCTTTTCTTACGTCTTTGGGGACCCATCCCTTTAGAGTCATTTCTCATATCTTTATGTTCTAACAATGAACTTCTTATAAGTTTCTTTTAGCAAGATAAATGTGTATTTACAGAAGCATTTTACTTAGAGTAACATTTAGAGGCCTTTTACTGTAGTGAGTGTAACGCATTTAATGATAGCCAGCCTCTAAATAAGTTCTTGTTGAAAATTCTTTCCATTGCTGGAAAATTGATCTTTGGTTCTTTTAATTACTGGTTTCCCTGCCGTCTCTTTGACCTTTATTCAAAGGACTCATTTTTCTCCCCATTGTGGTTGCTTCTCCCAAAGAGTCCATTGTCAGCTCTGTCCTCTTTGTGTACTTCGTCCACCTTCATCCGCCCCCACCAAGCAACTTAGCTATTTAACAACTTCTGCTACCATCTGTAACTGCTAATGACATCCAAGTACAAATAGACACTCTAGACCATGTCTCACTCCCAAGCTTTGGACCTCAGGTTAGCTGCCAACTGGAAGTGACCTCTTAAACGCTACACAAACAGTCCCAATATGTCTAAAATTATGCCCACCATTTATTTTACAAAAACGCTCTTCCTCCATATTTTCAACATCAATAAATGTAATCCGCTCACTCATTAAGATAGACACTAATAGACACTAGTAAATAGATAGACACTAGTAAATAATCCCTAACTTTCTTTCTGCTGTGCCCCCACACAGCTTTTTCAGTCATAATCCTAGAGACTCGGATCCTCTGAATTACATTTCCACATCTTTTTATTTTCCCCATAATCGTGTTTCTGATATTTTATCACTTTTCACAGCAGGGCCTGTTCGCCACTGTCTCTGAATGTGACAGGAACCTCTCTTGTTTCCTACCGCTTTCCGCCACGGATTGAAGTGATCTCTGTGCATGTTTTCTGTTACTAGCATCTTGAGTCGGAGAAGGCAACGGCACCCCTCTCCAGTACTCTTGCCTGGAAAATCCCATGGACAGAGGAGCCTGGTGGGCTGCAGTCCATGGGGTCGCTAAGAGTCGGACACGACTGAGCGACTTCACTTTCACTTTTCACTTTCATGCATTGGAGAAAGAAATGGCAACCCACTCCAGTATTCTTCCCTGGAGAATCCCAGGGATGGGGGAGCCTGGTGGGCTCCCGTCTATGGCGTCACACAGAGTCGGACACGACTGAAGCGACTTAGCAACAGCAGCAGCATCTTGAGTCAGTGTTATGAACTGATTTGCATCCTGGCAGTATAAATGCGAAGATCAGTCTCTGATCTTAAGGAAGAAGGGAGGGTTTCTTGTGTTTTTCATTCTTAGAACTCCTTAAGAGTTCAGTTCATAAACAAATAAATGTTTAAAAATTGAGGTGTTTTTTTTTAAATCTTCAAAATAAGTTGTATTTTTCCCTCAATTCTTCAATATAGACTCATTTAATATCACAAAAATAATTTTACATAAGCTTAAAACAAATCAGCCACACATCGCAAATGCTTAATGATAGCTCTCTGTAGATGAAATCCATTTTGGTATGCAAAAAGATGTGATAAGTACAGTAATAATAAGTCATTGTGCAAGTGTGTATTATGTTGAGTGAATTTCGGGAACCCTCGCAGCAGCCCTAGCAAGAGCTGCCTTCAAGCTTCTCATTTCAGGGTGGAGGGTGCGGAGGCCACAGTATAGGAGTCATTTTACAGTTTATACTGATAAGTGACAAGGAACAGATCTAACACCTTGGTTTCCTTTTGCCTAAATCCTACCTCATTGAGGAAGTGGGGGAAATGTGTGAGCAATTAAGATACTAAAAGAGGACACCTTAAAGTAATTCAGGCACGAAATCATGAACTAGCATTATTTTGTAGGCAGAGGGTTCAATCCCTGGGTCAGGAAGACCCCCTGGAGAAGGGAATAGCTACCCACTCCATATTCTTGCCTGGAGAATCCCATGGACGGAGGAGCTTGGCAGGTTACAGTCCATGGGGTCACAAAGAGTTGGACATGACTGAATGAGTTTCAGTAGATAGATAGGTATAGGCAGAGGATGAGGAAGATTTGAGGAAGTAGAAAGAACAGAAGATTCTATGATGAGAATATGTGGCGTTTGAAGGGGAGGGATGATCGAAGGTGATGTAAGCAAAAAACTCCGACTGTTGACCTCAAGTTTTCTAGTATGCTTGTTGTTGTTTAGTCACTAAGTTGTGCCCCACTCTTTGTGACCTCATGGACTATAGCCTCCCAGGCTCCTCTGTCCATGGGATTTCCCACCAAGAATACTGCAGTGTGTTGCCATTTCCTTCTCCAGAGATCTTCCCAACCCAGGGATCCAACCTGTGTCTTCTGCACTGCAGGCAGATTCTTTGCCACTGAGCCACCTGGGAAGCCTTCTAATATGTTTGGTTTCTCCTTAAAGAAATTCTGGAGACTAGCTTAACAGTTCCCAATGGAAGCAAATTATAAGAGCTGAGGCGGGGAGATGCACTCGGGGCCCAGTGGAAAATTGCTTTAGCCATGACTACAGTTAAGGATGTAAGGCAAAGATCCACCATGTGCTGCTGAGGAAAGTGGGCTGGACCTCACCAGGGGAGCAAGACAGCTCACTGGGGACTAGGTGCAATGGGTGGTCACCATCATGCAGGATCCCTGCCAGCACAGGACCCCAGACTGATTCTTAGAGGACCTGACGAGTGGAAAACACAGCCAGGTCCTGGCCGAGGGTCTGGACAAAAGCCCTGGGAAGACCCAGAGTGACCGGAGAAGGCTCAGGCCCCCAGACAAGTCCAGGCCAGCATGCCAAGCTGCCGTGGCCGCACCACAGGTGTGTCCAGGAAGAAATAGGTGTATAGAGGTCGTTGGTTAATAGTTTATGCGGTTAAAAACTTGCATAACATAAAGTTTTTTGATCTGCTTTTATCACATAGCGTGATGAACTCAGGTGTCATTCATGTTGTGTACTGTGTGTCAGGAGCAATTTGAGGCTCCAAGATCAGCCTGGCATTCTTAAGGCAGTTCTGTGGACAGTTTTGTTTCTGAACAACTGAATGGATATTCAAAACTTAGAACTTTGGAAAAATATTTGTAAGAGTTTCCTCCTGTATTTCATAGAATGGTAAACAGTCTGTGCCTGTTACTGGTCTGTTTTAGTAATTTACATATGAAAGGCATGAAAAGCAGGAAATCACAATATATTGTGTTAATAGATACAAATGAGATAAGAGCTGGGTTCAGTGGCAATTTTTTGTGTTTGTTTTTAACCTAGATAGGTCCCTTAAGAATTATGGGACTTCTCTAGAAACAGGTGAGAAGCTGTTTATTTTATTTTTGGGGGGGCACATCCCGGCATGTGGTATCTTAGTTTCCTGACCATGGATTGAACCTGTTCCCCAGGCAGTGGGAGCACACAGTCTTCACCACTGAACCACAAGGGAAGTCCCTCAGTGGGAACTTGAAGCAAGGGCGGGACCCAGTCTACCTGGGATTGTTGAGGCAGGTGTCAGAGACCCATTAGCTATCTCTCAAGCAGAATAAGAGAAGAGAGCATTGAAAGCAGTCTTAATATACAAGATAGAATATGAAAAGTTACAGGGGTGTGAATGCTAAGGTATATTTCAGGAACTATGAAAAATTTAGTATTGCTGGAACTAAGACTCAGTTCAGTTCAGTCCTTCAGTCGTGTCTGACTCTTTAAGACCCCATTGACTGCAGCACTCCAGGCATCCCTGTCCATCACCAATTTCCACCAACTTGCTCAAACTCATGTCCATCGAGTCGGTGATGCCATCCAACCATCTCATCCTCTTTCGTCCCCTTCTCCTGCCCTCAGTCTTTCCCAGCATCAGGGTCTTTTCCAGTGAGTCAGTTCTTCGCATCAGGTGGCCATATTCAGGTTTCAACTTCAACATCAGTCCTTCCAATAATATTCTGGACTGATAAATCACTTCAGGATGGACTGGTTTGATCTCCTTGCAGTCCAAGGGACTCTCAAGACTCTTCTCCAACACCACAGTTCAAAAGCATCCATCCATTCTTTGGCGCTCAGCTTTCTTTATAGTCCAACTCTCACATCCATACATGCCTACAGGAAAAACCATAGCTTTGAATAGATGGGCCTTTGTCGGTAAAGTAGTATCTCTGCTTTTTAATATGCTGTCTAGCTTTGGCCTAGCTTTTCTTCCAAGGAGCAAGTGTCTTTTAATTTCATGGCTGCAGTCACCATCTGCAGTGATTTTGGAGACAAGAAAATGAAGTCTGTCACTGTTTCTGTTGTTTCCTCATCTGTTTGCCATAAAGTGATGGGACCAGATGCCATGATCTTAGTTTTTTTAATGTTGGGTTTTAAGACAGCTTTTCGCTCTCCTCTTTCACTGTCATCAAGAGTCTCTTCACTTCCTGTCACTTTCTGCCATAAGGGTGGTGTTATCTGCATATCTGAGGTTTTAGAGGCAAATTCTGAAGGACAGTGCTAAAAGGGTCATGTGAGCTGTGCCACACATTGAGAATTTGATTCTGTAGCCATAGAGAACAGGGATGTGGCATGAGCGGATCCACGTCTCAGAAAGGCAGTGCTGGTTCTATCTGGGATGGGCTGGGAAGGGGAGAGACCAGAGCAGAAGACCAGTAAGGAATCCATTGGATGAATGCAGACAGGAGTACGGTCTACATTTAAGAATCAAGCACACTCGAACTTTAATGAAATAAATTTCTAGGTAATCTGTCTTTTTAGCCTGTCACTCATGCTGTCCACAACTCCTGACAGCCCCTGAACTAGCCAGTCCTGGCCCTCAGCAGCTTTGAAGTGTTTATCCAGAAACATCCCGTTTGTACAGACAAGCATAGGAGCTCCTGGCTCGAGCAGATATTACCACCATTGCGGGTTTTCTCATGTTGGTGCCCGGAGACCCACAGGGCCCAGTGCAGACCAGCATCCAAAGCAGAGGACGGTTCTCTCCCATCACAGCCTGGTCCATCACCCCAAGGAGAGAACCATTTGTTGTACTTCGTCTCCGCCCTTAAGCTGTATCACTGATTTTAAAGTATTTCACAGCACCTTCAGATCACAGCAGTTTTGGTATGAATCTTGGTATTTTACAGTTTGGTAAATACCTGCTTTTCATTATTTTAACATGAAAATATCCCACCCAGTCATCATACTGCTTGTAATGTAAAAGGTTTCTTCAGGAAAACTGGGTCTACCATAGAAACTACCTGTCTAGTCTTCCTTAAAGCAGGTTGTTGTTTAACTTTGGAGTTTAGCTAAACTCCATAGTTTAGCTATGGAGTTAAACTCCATTAACTATGGAGTTTAGCTAATTATTCTCCAGTTTTTTAAATTGGAGAATAATTGCTTTACAGTGTTGTGTTAGTTTCTGCCGTACAGCGGTGTGAATCAGCCCTAAGTATACATATGTCCCCTCCCTCTCAAGCCTCCCTCC
The DNA here is from genome assembly GCF_042477335.2 of Ovis canadensis. Taxonomy (NCBI): domain Eukaryota; kingdom Metazoa; phylum Chordata; class Mammalia; order Artiodactyla; family Bovidae; genus Ovis; species Ovis canadensis. The sequence continues at coordinate 219,679,324 of NC_091247.1, forward strand.
CATTCCCCGTCCCTTCTCACCCCTCTAGGTCATCACAGAACATGGAGCTGCGCTCCGTATGCTATACAGCAGCGTCGCACTAGCTGTGTATTTCACACGTAGCAGTATATGTATGGGAATATCCCCTGGAGAAGGGAACGGCCACCTACTGCGGTATTCTTGCCTGAAGAATGCCATTGAACGGAGGAGCCTGGCAGGCTACAGTCCGTGGGGTCGCAGAGTCGGACACGGCTGAGTGACTTTCACTTAACGTACGTGTGTCAGCACTGCTCTCTCAGTGCATCCCAGCCTTCCCCCACTGGGTGCACAAGTCCAGTCTCTACATCTGCATCCCTGTTCCTGCCCTGCACATAGGTTCATCAGTACCATTTTTCTAGACTCCGTATACGTGCATTGTTGGTTGTTGCTCGGTCGTGTCCAACTCTTTACGACCCCATGGACTGCAGCACGCCAGGCTTTCTTCTCCTTCACCATCTCCCGGAGCTCGCTCAAACTCATGTCCATTGAGTCAATGATGCCATCCAACCATCTCGTCCTCTTTGTTTTTCTTTCTGACTTACTTCATTCTGTATGGCAGACTCTAGTAAAGTAAAAGTAAAAAATCACTCAGTCGTGTCTGACTCTTTGTGACCCCGTGGACTGTAGCCTACCAGGCTCCTCCATCCATGGGATTCTCCAGGCAAGGAGACTGGAGTGGGGTGCCATTTCCTTCTCCAGGGGAGAAGTTACTAGCAGTCTGTTAATGAAAGAAAGGAATGTCTCAAAAATCAGAGAATGGCACCAGGCCCCTCACCCGCAAGATGTATTTTGAGATAATCTTTGCACCAGGCGAGTATCCCAAGCCATAAACGATTGATTTGAATCCTGTAGAAAGGCAGATTCAGTTCAGTTCAGTCGTTCAGTCATGTCCGACTCTTTGCGACCCCATGAACCGCAACAGTTCATCCATCTCAGTACCACTGACTTGGTATTGAGTCATTTTTTAAAGGAAGTTACATTATTTATACTGACTCATCTCTCAGTCCCTTAACCGCCCCTCTCCCCTCTGCAGACGGGTGTCAGGAATCTTGTCCACTCCCACCCGCCTGACTCGGGTCTCAGCCTCTCTCCTTACCTTCCGCACAGCTCTGGTTCTGTCCATGCGCCTCCGTCTCCTAGCACTTCCAGGCTACGTGCTGAAATGAACTGAGACTTTTCTTCTAAATTACAGATTTCGTAGGTTCAAATATTTTCATCTTTGCTTATAAATAAAACCTCTGACATGTTACAGTTGTTTTATGGACCTCAAGGTGGGGAGATTGTCCAGTTTGGGGATGGACCTTTTTTTTTAGATAACGTGATCAGTTTTGTGGTGGTGGTTTCTCTTTGCTAATCATGACCTTTACTCTCAGAATTCAGTAGATCCTGTCAAACTCTCTGTGGAGGAAAAGATATTTTTAATACACTTTAAATGTGATATTCTCTTTGCATTGAGTCAAGACGATACAGATTTCTCAAGAGGGAGAAAAGGAAAGACGAACCACATGGAGGTTTATGTTGTTTATATTGAAAACTTGTTCTAGTACATTTTCATCATCATGTTGTAATAAAACTAACAGCCTTCAGCCACACTAATCTTCAGAGATAAAACTCATATCCATTTGGCTCTTGACTAAAGGTTAAAAAGTATAATTGGAGAGAAATATAAGACCAAGAGTATAAGTGGGTTTCTCCTTTCTACTTCTGTTATCACAGCCTGAGCTTTCTAGGAAAACTAACACTTGTTAAGTGCCTTCCACATGCCAATTTCACAGCTGTAATAGAGGTGCTGTATTTTAAACTGTCAAAATCTTAACTACTCTGGGAAGTTTAGACATTTGTGTTACCATTTCATAGATAAGAAAAATGAGGTTCGAGAAGTTACATCTCAGACCACAGAGCAAGTATGTAGCGGTGTTGGAGTCCAAACACTTGCTTTTTCTTGTCATACTGTGTCTTATGTCAGGTTTTTAATTACGTATTTATTATAATCCTTTTATTTTAAAACATTTTTTGCAATAGCAAAAACAGAAGTAAGGAAAAAATAGACTGAAACTCAGCTGTTTGGGAAGTAATCATCTGTAGGAGATATTGATTCCTATCATATTTCTAAAGATATATTATTATCAGTCACTAAGTCATGTCTGACTCTGCAGCCCCATGGACTGCAGCACACCAGACTTCCCTGTCCTTCACTATCTCCTGGAGTTTGCTCAAACTTACGTGCTTTGAGTCGGTGATGCCATCCAACCATCTCATCCTCTGCTGCTCTCTTCTCCTTTTGCCCTCAATCTTTCCCAGCATCAGGGTCTTTCCAGTGAGTCAGCTCTTCACATCAGGTGACCTACATATTGGAGCTTCAGCATCAGTCTTTCCAGTAAATGTTCAGGGTTAATTTCAGGAAAGCTGTGACAAACCTAGACATCATATTAAAAAGCAGAGACATCACTTTGTCGACAAAGATCCATCTAGTCAAAGCTAAAATGGTTTTCCAGTAGTCATGTATGGATGTGAGACTTGGACCATAAAGAAGGCTGAGCACCAAAGAATTGATGCTTCAAAGCATCAATGGAGGGCTGGATTGGAGAAGACTCTTGAGAGTTCCTTGACAGCAGAGAGATTTCAAACTAGTCCATCCTAAACATATATACAGACAGAAAAAGAGGGGAGAAATTAATGGGTTCATAGGAACATGCCATTTTGGATAAAAATTGAGTTTAATTTTACTTGTGATAGAATGAACAAATGGAGTTTCAACCGTTTCTTTCCAGAAGAATTCCTGAGACATCTTCCCAAGGATAAGAAAAAACTAAGAGATTAAGTCATGTTTTTTAGCACCATGCAATCATGCTCTCAGAAATGAGGAAGTTACCATTTCTCACCAGTTTTTAAAGTTATATTTTAATTTCAGCTTCACGAAGGTTTACAATATTTATATTTCATTTATGGCTATAATTTCCAGCTGTACTCAGTGTTGGTTTTGTATCTAAATTCTGTGCTTTAACACCTGCCCTTTCCTGAATTTTCTCTTTACTTTCCTGCATTCTTTGATTTTTTTGTCCTGTTTATTAAATGTTTATCTTTAATTGGCTTTTTCAGCTAAGACTTATAGATATTGAATTTTTCTTTTTCTTTTTTTTTTTTGTTTTTACACACTCGATAATATTTATCCTGCCATTGTACTTGAAGATCTAGATAATTATGAAATTCCCGGGTCTGATGCTCCTGATATGGAGTGGATGACTGCTGCTCTTCTGGGTCTTAGGGTGTGTGGAGAGGGAACAGTGCCTCGACCGGGGCAGTGCAGAGTCTGTCAGAAGACCTGGGCTTGTTTTTTTTCTTCTGGAATTTCGATAAATGGCATACGTTCATCCTGGCAAAAGCAAGTAGGGTTTAGATCATTTGCTAAATACTTTAGTGTTCCCTGTGTGTCCCAGGCTGCCCAGTGGTAAAGAATCCTCCTGCTAAGACTCAGAAAAGATGGATTTGATCCCTGGGTCAAAAAGATGCCCTGGAGGATGCCATGGCAACCCTCCCCGGTATTCTTGTCTGGGAAATCCCATGGACAGAGGTGCCCAGTGGGCTGCAGTCCATGGGGTCGTTAAGAGTTGACACAGCTGAGCACACACTCACGTTAGTGTTCCCTAGAAAATAGCTTATCCTGGTAGTTTCTCTCGCCTCTACCGAGGTTTCTAGAGATGTGTTCCTTCTGACTTTCTTCTCTTGAACTGTTAATATACCCTTTCAATCTTTTCCTCCAAGGTTGTGACCTTAGTGTTGTTTGGTTCCCACAGGTGAATGTTCTGCAGGCTTTTGCAGTGTTTTGCTTATTTCTTCCAGGTATTGGCAGGGGTTGGGGGGAGATTCTGAAATCTGCCACTTTTAGGCAGATTTGCCATGTTTAATTACAAAAGTAATCTCAGAGAAGACCGAGTACATTCACCATGTAGCCCCAGCTCGCTGCCGTGTCCCAGACAGGCTTCAGTGCTGGGCCACAAGCAGCCTCAGCCTTCGCCACAGTTTTCTCTGCAAATATTACCACTTTCCATGTGCTTCACGGGGCTTCCCTAGTGCCTCAGATGGTAAAGAATCCGCCTGCAATGTGGTGTATAATCCCTGGGTTGGGAAGATCCCCTGGACGAGAGTGTGGCAACCCACTCCAGTATTCCTGCCTGGAGAGTCCCATAGAGGAACCTGGTGGGCTACAGTCCGTGGGGTCACACAGAGTCGGACACGACTGAGCACAGCAAAACACATGTGCTTCACGACGTGAAAAGAGACCTAAGGTTTACATATTGTTTTCCGTTGACCACAAAATCCTTTTCTGTTTGGGACGTGAATTGCCTAGTATACACTGACTGCATCTCTACAATCTGTTCTTTTTTCTATGGATGAAAAGTTTGTGTCTGGAGTTAGAATTTAAAATAGGAGATGAAAGTTTTTAATTGCTAACATTGCTAGTTCTACACAGTTCTTGTTCTTTACAGCTGTATATTTTAAGTGTTTGTGTACTATGGTTATATTGAAACTAACACAAGTCTGTTCATTCAAGTGTTTACTGAATACCTATTTTAGGTGCTAAGGAGAGAGATATAAACAAATACATAGAAGAATGATCAAGTTCAAAACTGGAGCACGTACACAGAGCTGCTGTGTGCTTGGTTAGCATGCCGACTCCAGCTCCAGCTGGGCTGTGCAGCTGGCCCTGGGTGTTGCCAGGGGTGAAGGTAGCACGGAGTTGCAGCCGTGCTCAAGTTATATGAGACACATGGGAGAGGGGAGTTGATGATCAGGGTGACTTCTTGGCAGCTATGATATCAGGAAAGGGTTATGAAAAGCTGCTGACAAGACATGGAGAATTACAAGTGCTTCAGTAATGTTGGCGTGTAAATTATAATGGATCATGGGAGGAAGACAGGCAGTGTTCAGGCTCACGAAGGGCCTTCTGTACCATCCTATGGAATTTGGCCTTTATCCTCTATTCGTCAACAAATTATCCCAAATGTAGTGGCTTAAAATAGTTATCATCTCGGTTTCTGATGGTCACGTCTTTGGGAACCTCTCGATTGTGAGCTTCTGGTCCAGATCCTCTCATGAAGGTGCCGCTCAAGTGTGCCCTGGGCTGCAGTCCTCTGAGGCATGCTTGTGGCTTCAGGGAGCTCTGGCCACAGTGGCTGCCCCACATGATTGTTGAGAAGAGTCGTTGCCTTAGTGGCTTTAAGCGTTGTTTGCAAAGAGTTCAGAACAACAAAGCTAGCTTGGTGATTATTCTTAGAGCTTAATGTCAAAAGCCCTTTTCCACCAACACATAACCGTTCCAACTGGTAATTATCTCCTGTTTCCTAGACAAGAGGCTGGTTCTGTGCCCAGTCTCGGTTTGAAGTGTCTGTACTGTCTGCATGGGTCACGCTCTGGCAAAGCAGGTCTCCAAGCAAGTGACGCCCTGGCAGGTTCATCCCCAACGTCACTCCAGCTCATTGCCTTACCTAGATGGAAGCCAGGCTCACAGTCCCTTGCTTTTTTTATCTTAAGCCGCAAACGGTAGCCTTGGTGGTTTGAGTTTTAAAAGCCGGGAAAAGGCTTGAGAGAAATTTTACTCGAAGTGCGTGTGTGCTGTTGTGCTCAGCTCTTTGCAACCCCATGGACTGTACCCCACCAGGCTCCTGTGTCCATGGGATTTTCCAGGCAGGAATTCTGGAGTGGGTTGCTGAACCCTCCTCCAGAGGATCTTCTTGATCCAGGGATCAAACCCCTGTCTCGTGCATCTCCCTTATTGACAGGTGGATTTTTAACACTGCATCACCTGGGAAGCCACATTTGACTTGGGGAATACCGTTTTCTTGAATGGATAATTAAGTCAGGAAAAAACAGGACAAAGGAGATCGGAGGTCGAGATACATTTTGGTTTATTCTGTAGTTCTCTCACCACAGTGATTCACTCAGAAAGGATCGATTTTGAATAGTGGTAAAAGGAGCTGGCCTGGGGCAAGTGCAGGCCAGCCCTGAGAAACCAAGATGAGTTGAGACCTAGTGCATTTTTTAAGTGATTCCAGGGCTGTCCAGGTGTCCTGATTTAAAGGCTGCTTTTTGAGTCAGGAAATTGTGTCTTGTTCCAGGGTTTACTGTCATAAAGCACACAGTCCTGGGGGGTGGTGCTTCGGCTCCATGAATCACAGGCTGGCTTCACAGACCCAGGTCCATGATTTATTCATGCCATGCCATAGTAGGAATGACAAACACATGAGCCACACGTGGTTCCTGGGATGAGTCTTTAACTGGGGAGGGGCCGTAAATCCATAAAGTGAAATGAGGCAGAGCCGGCCTCAGCTCATGTCATGTCCAGAAGATCTCTTCCTGTTGGACGGGGGTGTTCATTCCAGACCTGGTGAAGTTCAGCGTCCTTCTTGGAATGTGTCCCTGGGCTTTTCCTGTGCTGTTTCAGTCTGTCGATCAGCCGTCTTTGATTCGTTGCTTACAAACCTAAAAAACAGCTCTGAAATGTAGTTGTTATTCATATTTTGTCTTCTATAAAGTAGAACTGACTTGAATATTTGCTCATAGGCTTTTCAAGAAATTTTTGCTTGGAAAACTTTTCATTGGACTGCTAAGCCATGATCAGTCATCCTCCTTTGCATCTAAGTTTGTGATTGCCAGTGTTGCCGTAAGCTTAAAGTCCTACCTAGCTTTATGAGCTTCATTTAATTCCCCAACTCTGATAAAGAGGTTCTGTTAGAATTGCGCTTGGGATTTGTATGGGTAATACTCAGTTGAAGAGAAAGAGATCCAGGGGCCGTGTCAGAATATGAGCACTCATTGCTACCGTCTTCTATAGTTTTAGCATCTTTACTACTCTAGGTACTTCCCTGGAGATCCAGTAGTTAAGACTTTGCCTTCCAAAGCAGGGGGTGTGGGTTTGATCCCTGGTCAGGGGGCTAAGATCCCACATGACTCGAAGCCAAAAAAATAAAAACAGTAAAAAAAAAAAAAAGCACCCAGAAGCAATATTGTAACAAATTCAATAAAGACTCTAAAAATTGTCCACATCAAAAAAAAAATTTTTTTAAGAAAGTAAAATCTTTACTTCTTTTGTTAAAATAAGCAAAGTTTAAAAACTTTCTTAGTTTCCATGGGGGCTTCCCTGGTGGCTCAGATGGTAAAGCATCTGACTATGATGCGGGAGACTTGGGTTCGATCCCTGGGTCGGGAAGATCCCCTGGAGAAGGCAATGGCACCCCACTCCAGTACTCTCGCCTGGAACATCCTATGGACGGAGGAGCCTGGTAGGCTACAGTCCACAGGGTCGCAAAGAGTCGGACATGACTGAGCGACTTCACTTACACTTTACAGTAAAGTCTAAAACTTCTTTTGGAAGAATATTTCCAGTTGCCCTTTTCCTGTGTCTTTGAGAAGTACAGTGATAGCTATTGCTTTATTAGTTTCAACTGTATTTCCAACATTAAAAACAGTACCATTGCTAATGCAGGAAAATGTCAAAATTAAAAAAAAAGTGATCAGAAGATTCTACGTCTCCCCCTCCTTCAGTGCCTTCCATCACCACATCAGTTCAGTTCAGTCACTCAGTTGTGTCCGACTCTTTGCGACCCCATGAATCGCAGCACGCCAGGCCTCCCTGTCCATCACCAACTCCTGGAATTCACTCAAACTGACATCCATCGAGTCAGTGATGCCATCCAGCCATCTCATCCTCTGTCGTCCCCTTTTCCTCCTGCCCCCAATCCCTCCCAGCATCAGAGTCTTTTCCAATGCCACATACACCTTACATATGTGTAAAGCAGAAGGGTGGGTGTAGGGAGCCACTTCCTCATTTGCGTCTGGCACTTCACAAGCAGCTGGAACATGAGGGAGAATGCAGAGAAGAGGGGATTCTAGCTGATGGGAGTAACGACTCATCTGTGAAATGCAGGCAAGCCACTTGCCTTCTCTTCTCCTGTGGAATTTCCCCACCAGATGTTTCATTCCAAACCCATGTAGAAGAGGAGTTGGTCTTACGATTTTCACCAACCAATTGATAGCAGATGAGTGATGGAATTGTTGAATCATTAATACAGGAAGGGAACAAATTGCAGAATTTGTCTTCATCTGTTTTGGTCAACAAACAAACGCCTTGGTGATCTTCAGCATCTCTAAAACCCCAGCATCTCCAGCACTGTCCCCCGCCCCCGACCCCACACCCCAGCAGTCACGCAGATGTGTCCCTAGAGCTCTCAAGGCTTCATAGGCAGCTTGAAGACTATCTGGGATGTTTACTCTTTGGAACTCTTCCTACTCTTTTTTTTTTTTTTTTTTTCAGACAGTGTACCACAAATCCAGACATGAGATGTTCTGTGTATTGTCTGGTGCTTTATGAAATCAAGGCACACTTAGCTCTCCATTGTGCCTGAGATGGAGAGTGAGTGCCAGGTACACTGGCATTCTTCTAGCCAGTGTCCCAGCAGATAGATTGGAGTGCCGTGTGAGCTAAAGGCAAGGCAGGCAGCCCCACGGTAGCACCGTGTGGACAGCTGGCATGGACATGTTATCCGTCTCCAACTGGAAAAGGTTAAGTAAACAGGGGGACAGTGACAAAGTGCAGGGATTAATTGCTTAAAGCATTCAGTGATTCTTAAAACAGACATCTAAATAAACGGAAGGGTTCTGGTGTTTGAGTTCTGAGGCACAGTGTAAGAAGACTTTATTTTCCTTTGGAAGCAGAAACTTCCTAAGAAAAGAAGACACAGTAAATGATCCAGCCGAAAGTAAGAATGTGACGATAACCAGCAGACCATTATTTTGAAGGGACTGGATCTTTGTAAGGGAGGTTCGTGTTCTGGAATGTTCTGTTCGCATTATACCATCAAACATGAGGCAGGCCTAAAGGACATACTATTATGAAATAATAAAGACAAAATGAAAGAAAAGGCCATATAAATCTTTTTGTACACATCATCCCCAGATGTTACTGTGAGCCCACTACTTAACTTCATCTCTTGAGGCTCATGCTAAGCTGTTTTTACCCCCCAACCCCAGATTTCCAACACAAATCATTGGCTTTAAGACATAATTCACTAGGGATTTAGGTAGGATTTGAGTAAATCCCCAACAAAAAATCCCTGGGCTTGCCAGCTATTTTTAAAGGCAGAGATTTAGCAAGCAGAAGATCCTCAAGTTCACCTGTCTTATGATGGCCCTTGCCATGGAAATGGCAAGGAGGAAATTTGCCTGTAAATACATTATAAGATGCTTGCCTTCCACACCGTCTGTTGGCCGGAGCCACACCACAGGAGTCCACGATGTTTTCAAGTCCAGCGATGGTCCATTTTATGAGGATCTGCAGTGTTGTCAGAATTTTAGAGTTTAAAATAGTTGATTGTTTTTACAGTGGAATTGGAAGGTTTTGATGGACTTAGTGAATTTGGAAAAGCAAATACACATATTAAAAACTCAGTCTTGGCAAGAGTGTGGGTCTACTGTTGGTCTTTTAAGCCAGTTCTTTCTGTAAAGCAGTGTGTCTCAAGTACCTTCTTGAAAGATTCTCGAAAGTATAGAAAGCCATCCCCTGAGATTCAGATCCCGCGGGTCAGGAGCAGAGAACAGCCTTCCGTCCATAGTGATTTCTGTTATGCTTGAGAACCGCTGTTTGTAAAGCAAGCCCAGTATACTTCTTTGGCTCATACACCTTTCCACAGCTGTGGACTTGAGCATCTTTGAGGTCTTTTGGGTTCTACAGGTAAATCCGCTTCCTTCTCAGCAGGCGCTTTGGGTTGACTTTCAGGTGCTGAGAATTTGCATGTCTGTCTTCTCTGTATATGCTGTACTTGGGTGTGTCGTAAACCTTGTGTCATCAAAGGGGGGGTTTGTCTCTGCATTTTGTTGTCCTGCTGTTCTGGGACGGTTTTCCAGAGGAGGGGTGGGGGGCTGACAGGTCTTAGTTCTGCCCTCTTGAAATCAGGACTCCATTACAGTATTGAAGTCTGAAAAATTGAGACCAGGATGGGGAGAAGGAAGGCGCAGCAGCTGTAGAGGAAAGTCAGTCAGTGGAGGCTTGTTTTTCTTTTAAGACGAGCATCCATAATTGTAGTATGAACAACAATTCATTTTAGATCAGGTAAAACACACTCTTCATTTTTATGCGTTCCCTCTGGAAACAGGCGAACATTAGGTAGAGTTCAGGAATCATGTCTACACTGAACCAGAGAGAAAGCTCACTAACAAGCAAAATCTGTCGAGAAACAAGCCTGAGACTCTCACCTGAATGTACTATCTTCCTTCATGGTGTCATGTTTCACCGTGAATTCCCAGCTTAATGAATCAAAAGGGGCTACGCTGGTGGCTCAGACAGTAAAGAATCCACCTGCAGTGCCGGAGACAAGGGTTCAGTCTCTGGGTTGGAAAGATCCCTTTGGAGAACCCACTCCAGTATTCTTGCTTGGAGAATCCCATGGACAGAGAAGCCTGGTGGGCTATATGTAGTCCATGGGGTTGCATCCTAATCAGTAAGCAAAAAGACCTATTAAATGAGCAGATGTTTTATCTTAACAAGGTATTCCCTTCTCCTCTAGCCTTTTTTTTTTTCTTTTTAGGGCTGTATTCTGAGGCTAATTCTTATCTGTTAATTTCTTTTCTAATTTTTAGATTCCAGTTATATTGTCTGTTGTACTATTTGCAGGTTTTCATAGATTATCCCTCGTGTATACAAAACGCAAAGTGGATTTGAAACATTTAATTAAAGTAGTTAGGACATATGCTCATCTCCTCCAACAGAATTAATGGAGTAAACTACATACAGAATTTTGTCTCATTTCCATGTGAGAGTCCAGACTGGGATAGTAGTTCTGTAAAGTCGTTAGGGGTTCAGAATCATCCTCTCGTTGCCCTGCCGTTCCTACAGTTTTATCTTCATCCACACCATCCACGGTGGCTCACAGCAGCGTGACACCCCAGCAGCCGTGGGGCAGGGTTGGGGGGTGGGGTGCAGACATGCTGAACTACACACGAGGAACAAGCTCCTTTAAGTAAAATTCAAAAGTGAGGAAACTTAGAATATCAGGAACAAGAATCTGGATGTCCTACCCAGAGAAGGGAATCTCTAGGTACAGTATTGTTTAGAGGAGATTGATTTATCCTGATCTGTAGTGAAGAAGTGGTGAGAATTTTTTTTTTTTTTGAAAGAAGAATGTTGGGAGCTTTCCTGGTGGTCTGGCTGTTAATTAAGAATCCACCTGCCAATGTAGGGGACGTGAGTTTGATCCCTGGTCAGGGATCTTTGGTTCTCCTAAGCCCATGCTGCACAGTTACTGAGCCTGTGCTGTAGAGCCCGGGAGCCGCAGCTGCTGGAGCCCGTGCTCCACAGCAAGAGGAACCCGCACACTGAAACGAGAGGGCAGTCCCCGCTGTCTGCAGCTAGAGAAAAGCCCACGTGCAGGAATGAAGACCCAGCACAGCCAAAAATAAATAAATAAGCTTAAAGAAAAAAAAAGAACGTTGGAACAGAGGATCCAGCTGAGCCTCAGAACAGTCGTCTGGACAGTTTCACACTTATTCCCTTGGTGCCGTCGTTGCTAAAAATATATTTGTAATTCTTTTCTCGAGAGTTGCTTCCAGAGCCAGTTTACAAGGTGCCTCTGAAAATAAACATATTCTTAGACCTCACTGTGGTCCTAAAAACATACCATCTTGATTTATTGTCTAACTTCAGTGCCCAGGTTTGATGTCAGAACTTAAATTCATTTTAATAAAAAGAACATTTGCCATAATTTCAAATACTTGAATAATGTAATAGATTTTGCAGCCAGTTTTAAAGAAAAATTTGGCAGCATTATTGAATAAATGTTTTTATGTATTAATAACTTCCTAAAGTGAATTCTTTGAAGAACTTATCTTTCACTTGAAGTTTAAGTACAGGTGTATTTTATGAAGGAAGCAACTGGATAATGTTTGCTATATTTTAAGGAAATACAGGATAAAAAGGATCATCTTTAGATACTGGTAATACTAAACTTTCAGTGGTCTCAGGAGAGCTGGAATCAAGGACATTTATTTTGGAGCAGGACGACTTAATCGTGGAATGTAGTTTATGCCGTATTTATGGTGCCCGTGTGTACAGTGTGGCGAGTTTTGACAAATGTACACTGTGTAGTTGCCACCATAGTTGAGCTGGACTCCACTTCCAAAGGTCCTCGTGTCCCTTTCCAGGTATTCGGCAGCTCTGACCTGCAGTCCCAGGTGCTTACTGATCTGCTTTCTACCTCTTTGTGCATTAGATTACAGTTTTTATATTTAAACAAATGGTAAAGGTACAGGTTTCTGGGTTTTGTGCCCCACCACACACACAAATTGGAGATACAGTCATCAAGTTTTTGCCCTTTTCAGAAGCAGGCAGAAAGCTCTATAACCGAAGTATCAGTATCACAATAAAAGTCGGGTTTTCCAAAATTGTCATAATCTGTGATCGGTTGGATATATCAAAATGTTTATTTTTCAGAAAAAAACAAATGAGAAGAAAAACTGAATTCAGCTTTCCTGCACAGAATATTGGTCAATTAGCCTCCTTTACTGAGCTCTGTGTGCTGTGTTTAGTCGCTCAGTCATGTCCGACTCCTTGCTACCCCATGGACTGTAGCTCGCCAGGCTCCTCTGTCCATGGGGATTCTCCAGGCAAGAACACTGGAGTGTGTTGCCAAGCCCTCCTCCAGGCGATCTTACTGAGCTCCACCTACCAGCAGTTGCTGCCTTTGTGTTAATCGTGATTCTTCTCAGAGACTTCTGAAATTCTGAAGTCCATCTATACCAGAATAATGTCTCTCCCCCCTTCTCTCACCAGTGTGTCTCTCAGCAGAGATCAGTCTCTTCCCCTTGTTTTAGGAGGTGGAGACCTGGGACAGGCAGCACAGCTGTGTGTGCAGAGGCCTGGCCACTAGCCAGGAGCAGGTCGCAGGAGCCGGGACCCCAGCATGTGCTGCAGGACCCAAATGTCCTAAGACAGTCTCTGTTCAGTGATGTTTGCAAGTTTCTTTCCAGCAGCAAAGCAGAAATGCAGTACTGATTCTATGTCCCATACTCTTTGAATAGTGTAGTGATTCATCGCAGTCCTCCTGTTGGCTCAGGAATCCAGAGTCAGCCAGTATTCTGTTCCTTGTCCTTTAAACCATGTTTGTAATGTGAGAGTTCTGCACATCTGTAATGTGAGAGTTGGTGCTTCTCTAGCAACAGCCTCCTGACCCTTCTGCTTCCAGAAGCATCTCCTCTCTCCTTGCCTCTGAGTCTGTCTCTCTAGATCTTAATGTACTTGTCTGGAACTCTTGATGCTTCTGTATTATATTCAAAATCAGATCATTCCTTCTTCAGCATTTTGAGTACCCTCGTCTGCCGGGTTCTGGTTAGAACCCTCAATTTCACAGCCTGTGTTTACTCCTTCCTGCCATCCCAGACCATCTGTGCTCCAGTTCAAAGCTCCCTTTTCAGCATCCCCCTCAGTCTATCTTTCCTTGTGGAAACCCACTCATCCAGTCTGCTTCTATCGATGTCACTTTCTCTGTCTTTATTATTCTCTCTGCCAAAATAGGCCCACTCAATTCCCATGTCTTCAGCCCAAGGCAGTTTTCTCTGTCTGGGGTATTACCTACTTCAGTACTTAACAGCCCATACGATTTATTGGCACTTGCATTTTTGTTTCATCTCATTCGTTGTACTGAAATCTCACAGTTAAAAGAAGTGAAGTTCCTCAGTTGTGTGCAGTTCTTTGCAATTCCATGGACTGTAGCCCACCAGGCTCCCCCGTCCATGGAATTTTCCAGGTAAGAGTACTAGAGTGGGTTGCCATTCCCTTCTCCAGGGGATCTTCCCGACCCGGGGATCGAACCTGGGTCTCCCACATTGCAGGCAGACGCTTTACCCACTGAGCCACCAGGGAGGCCCTAAAAGGACAGACTTAATCTTAAAAAAAAAGAAAGAAGTACAAAAAATTAGCAAGCTGAATAAATGCGGAGACCAATAAATGCGTAGAAACATTGAAAGGAAACTTTAAAGACCCTGTACATGGACCCACAGTGCAGCTGCCCGTTCGCCTGAACCGTGAATGCCCTGGAGGAGTGTGCAGGACAGAGAGAAATCAGCAGCCCAGGAGACAGCCCAGGCCTGTCAGGTGGAGCATGACCCCACGTGGAAACACATGGTCCTTGGAGAACACTCATGAAAAAGTGGGTTGCAAATCGTTGCTGGTCCAGTATTAGGCCCAGGTGTTTGATGTGGAGTAAAAAAACCTGATGAGGTGGGACAGTGAGAAGGGAGTGAAGTCAAAGCAGGCATTTTAAGAATCTCGCAGGCTGGTGATAAAAGGCGGGTGGGACCACAGTAGTGAGCATGCCAGGTACACAGCAGTGGGCTCATTAAACATGATTCAAAAGGAGGATCCAACCACACTTGCATATTGGTTCTGGGGAACAAAGAGGAAGTCAAGTTGTTTCAGTGTAGGCAGTCTGTGGGCCTCAGAGTGTGATGATTCAGTTAACATTGAATGAAAGATTCGTTATGATGGCTGGAAAACGTGACTTGGTGTTGACATTTACATTAAAGGTAGTTCTTGGTATCTTAGTAAAGGCGGCTGGAGAGGACAAAAGACGCTCGGGAACCAGAGTTTGGAAGATCAGGCACTCCAGCCAGGCTCGCCCTCACGGGCCCACCGACAGCCAGACTCACTGCGCTGTTGCAGGCGGTGTCTCCCCCATGCTCCCCGAGACCTCCATCAACGGAGGCTGGAGGGACCTGCTAGCCAAGTGACATGAAGAGCGAGGGATTTCACTCTGGATAGTTAATTGGTTAAATTTGAGTAAAGGGGGCCTTTGTGAGAGAACCAGAACTTCAGATTTATCTTAACATTGGAATAGATTAGGCTCTGCCTGCACATCTTTGACAGTGATCCATCCAGAGCCCCCATCTCGTCGTTGGTTCATCTGCTCGCTCTCCAGGAGTTTTCTGGATTATGGAATTTATGAAACATGATGATGTAATCAGGCCATTTGAAATACCCAGTTGGAAGAGGCAAAAATAAACCCTTCTAACGTGCCTTCGTTCTTACTCCGTTTCTGTCTTGCATTTATGTTATACCCACAGGCTTATCTAGGACTCTTAAATTACTAGTCACCGTCATTATTGGTTATTTCTCTCATTCACTAGTGAGAGAGGGCTCATGGGTCATCCTCAAAGGTTCAGGAATCGCCGGAGGATTTAGAGCCTCACTTGTGTGGATTTTTGCCTTTTGCTTCTGACATCTGCTGGAAGAGAGGGGACAGAGGAAGTGGTCTTACCATTTCTTGAAGCTGAGTTGCCACAGCTGAACTTGTTGAGACATCTTGATTCTGTTAGCGTTCACAGGTCAAAGGACAGGTTCAACTGTTCGGGTAGTTAAAGCCCTAGGGATGGAGTGACCAGACTAATGACTTAAAGTTGGATTTCTGTTACTGCCTCCTCATTATGCAGGTCAGGTGGCCTGTGGGTCGTGCAGTGGGGGGTCACTAATCACCTTGAAGGATTTCGTGTGCGCATTTTTCAGTTTTTGTTTTTTAACTGAGGAAAAGCCACTAACAGAACAAGGGGCGTCATTGGGGTGGAAGAGCGCTTTGGTTCCTCTCTCCTTTCTCTGGGCTTGTGGCCTGTGTATGTTCCCTTTTCTGTTTTGTGTGTTAACTCCTGAAGCTTATAGGGCTGCAGTCGGAAGGTGTCTCTTTTCTGTAGCACCAGCAAGTGCTCTTTCCTATAGAGAGTCTTCGGTTAGCAAAGCTGCTGAGGCCAATTATCCGTCCCCACCAAGGCTCATTTTCTCTGAAATAAACCTTAGTAGGAGTAGAATAGCTGACTTTCAGATCACAAGTCATTAACTCTGATTAGAAAGGAACCGTTTCAGTTATTTTTTTCGTCTTCATACTTTTCTGTACCTTTGCATTTTTCTCCAATGAATGGAAGTGACTTTGTTGTCAGAAAGTAGCTTGTTTTTCAAAGAAGCAATTATATTAAGAATAGATGGCTACTTCTAAAATAAAATTTTTTGCGGTTTGTCTTTTTTTTTTTTTTTTCAGTCTAAATTCCATTCCTCTGAAATGCAGGGTATTCTTAAAATTTTAATTTAGACACGTGAATGCTCCCTGTAAAGCTTAGCTATGTAAGTTTACCTACTGATACTGTCTTTACTATCACTTGTACTGAGGGAACAAGACTTTTTCTTATTCCCCAAAAGTTAGATGAATTACTGTTGATCAGCTTTACTTTTTGTGCCCATCCCCTAAATTATTTTCAAGAAGCTGTTCTCCCCTGTGGTGTCCATTTGCAAATTTACCAAAATTTAGATAGACTGATACTATCTCTGTCCTCTTCCCAAAGCAAGAGAAGAACTAATAAACCCACAAAAGATACTGACATGACCAAGTTAACATCATCATATGTATAACACGTGATCAAAACCTTTTATTCTCTTGACCATGAATTGCCCTTTTCAGGCACATACACATGTAAGAAGTCAATATCAAGAGTGTACTTTTAAAATGGAAAGGACAGTGGTCTATTAATCTGCTAGGGAATTTTTAGAGGGTAAGAGCGTTGGGTATTGGGAGAGAAAATTTGATTCTGTGCAGTTGATAGCATATTATCAATGAGCTATATAATCAGCGCTCAATAAAAAGTAAATAGCATCAATGACATAAAATTTCTATTTGAGTCGTATAGAAAAAGGGAAACGTCTACAAAACATGTATCTTATTAAGGAGGCACCATTCCAATAGCCCAGACGCCAATGCCACATCCTTTATTTTAAAGTTTAGAATCTGAGTTGTCATCTGTTATATTCCATTAGGAGAATGAGACATTTTACCCCAGAGATTAACTCTACCACATTAGCTGGCCAAGCATATCATTTATAAGAGTCAAGATGCTTCAGCAACATAGGCTGCTTATTAGTATTTCATATTGTCGTGCTGCTTTCCTTAAGCACAGAATGGAACTCAGATCCTGTGGCCTTTTGTCTGGCATTCAGCAAGTGTTCTCATGACTTGGTCTAATTGGACAGAATAATTTCTCTTTCACTCATCTTCTCTTACTTGCCTGTTGCTAAATGTGTGATTCTGACTTGGATGCACAGAAACGCAGCCCCCTTCTTGAAAAAGTGCATTTCTCATTCCAGCTTGTCAGTCTCCACGCTCCCCAAAAGGGAACAGATGACAGCAATCAGCAGGAAACCGCAGAGCGAGACCATCTTGAACTCCTTCACCTTTAAGCTCATTTCACCACTTAACATATTTTTTTCAAGTGGTCAGTGGATATATTTAGACTGTCGTTATCCCTTTGGTGTCGACTAGAGCTTCATGGGATAAGCCATCTGCCATTTCTTAGAGTCACAGAAAGTGGGGACAGTGGAAAGTTATCCTGGAGTCAGTGAATCTTCCCTTCCAACAGCAAAGACTCATTAAACAAATCTTCATTTCCGTGATGTAAACTGACCTACATCTTCCATTTGTTAGCACCGCTTGTTCAGAGTTCCCCAGACTTCCCCAACCACATACGGAATATCCTTGTCAGAACATTCAAAAGAGAGCCTTCCAGTTTGTGGCTAAACTAAAACTCTTCCATATGACTGCTATTGAAGCCTAATTATCTTAACAAGAGACAGAAGCAAGGTTAAACTTGGGCAGTGCCTTCTCAGATTCAGCACTTCCTCGGGTCAAAAGCTCAGGCCACTTATATAGATCTTGTAAATCAAAGCTGTCTTCTTCCAGATGACTTGTTCCATAAAAGATGAGCTCCAGAGGAATGCATTTGGACTATGAGACTAATTGTTCACCAGCTTCCTTCTGATTATTTTGTAAATTTCTTAGTTCAACATCCCACCCCCATCCCTAAAATCCCACCTTCTTTTCCTTCTGGATATGAACCAAAAATAGTTGTTAGCTAAACCACATGGAATCAGTAGAGTTTAAATCGTTGTTTCAGAGTGTGCAGATCATTGCCAAATAAAGCCCAATTGTTGTTGTTCAATCATTAAGTCATATCTGACTTTTTGCGACCCCATGGACTGCAGCATACCGGGCTTCCCTGTCCTTCACTATCTCCCAGAATTTGCTCAAACTCATGTCCATGGAGTCGATGATGCCATCCAACCGTGTCATCCTCTGTCATATCCTCTTCTGCCCTCAATCTTTCTCAGCACATGGTCTTTTTCAGTGAGTTGGCTCTTTGCATCAAGTAACCAAAGTATTGGTGCTTCAGCATCAGTCCTTCCAATGAATGTTCAGGGTTGATTTCCTTTAGGATTGATTGGTTTGATCTCCTTGCTGTCCAAGGGACTCCCAAGGGTCTTCTCCAGCACCACAGCACAAAAGCATCAATTCTTTGGCGCTTAGCCTTCCTTATGGTCCAACTCTCACATCCATACTTGACTACTATAAAAACTATAGTTTTGACTAGACAGACTTCTGTCGGCAAAGTGATGTCTTTGCTCTTTAATATGCTGTCTAGATTTGTCATAGCTTTCCTTCCAAGGAGCAAGCATCTTTTTAATTTCATGGCTGCAGTCACCATCTACAGTGATATTTGGAGCCCAAGAACATAAAATCTGTCACTGTTTCTATTGTTTCCCCATCTATATGCCATGAAGTGATGGGACCAGATGCCTTGATCTTCAGTTTTTGAATATTGAGTTTTTAAGCCAGCTTTTTCACTCTCTTCTTTCACCTTCATCAAGAGACTCTTCAGTTCCTCTTTGCTTTTTTTCATAAGGGTTGTATCATCTGCGTATCAGAGGTTATTGGTATTTTTCCCAGCAGTCTTGATTCCAGCTTTTGATTCATCCAGCCCAGCATTTCACATGATGTACTCTGCGCAGAAGTTCAATACAGCCTTGATATACTCATTTCCCAATTTTGAAATTGGGAAATGGCAAACCACTTCAATGTTCTTGCCTTGAGAATCCCATGAACAGTATGAAAAATACAGCCCTGACTGGAAACTTCTTTGTATTGATGAGATAAAGAGATCCATAGATGCCACAGGAACCACTGGCTGGTTTCCTAAATCCTGTTTACTAATCTTTGCCGTTTGTTATACATTCCGTACATAAAAATGTGTTTCAGTGGTACCTGGTTTCTCTGGAAGCCACAGAATACTTATCAAAAGGATGAGTCAAATCAGTAAAACGTGTAAATGACAGGATAGTTCTTACCTTAAAAAAAAAAAGTCATTAACTTTGTTTACTTTTCCAAGTTTAACTACAGCTGGATCTAAAGAACTCGCTATTCAGATGTCAGTGTAACAACCTGATAAAAACATTTAGAGTTGAGAGGACCTGAATGGGATTCCTGCCTGGACCCCAAGTTCGGCTGTGAATTTGGGTCGCTGTGTACTCTGAGACCTAGCTTCAACCGCCATAAATGGGGTAATGGTGGTAGTAACCCGAGAGGATGGCTGTGAGGGCTGAAGTCTGGGCGTGTGCTTTCTCGTGCAGGCAGGAAGCCCTTCTGGCCGCCATCAGTGAAAAAGATGCCAACATAGCTCTCCTGGAACTGTCATCCTCGAAGAAGAAGACGCAGGAGGAAGTGGCCGCCCTGAAACGGGAGAAGGATCGGCTGGTACAGCAGCTGAAGCAGCAGGTATGACTGATGGGGGCAGGGGGTGGGGGCTGCCCGCATCCTTGCCAGCTGTGGACGCAGGTCAGACGTCTGACCCATGTCCAGTTCGTCTTCCCAGCAGAGACCTCAGCCTTTCAAGCCTCTGGCTCCGTCCAGGAAGCACAGAGCCTTCTTGGTAAGAGGACTGGTTGAGGAGGTGTCACACATCTTCAGAGAATGTTTCTTAACTTTTGCAGTGGCTTTGGGAAATTAGTGCAGTTCTGCCCACTTGAATTGAAAAAGGTGTTTTTGGTTGTTGGCGGTTTTTGTTTATTTCTCCACGTCTTTCTGGGCCAGGCCACAGGGGTCCACAGCACTGACCGCTGTGTGGCCTTGGCAAGCGCTGTAGGGTATCTTCAGGGGCTGTCAGAGTCCTGAGAGGTGCCTCCAGGTCCAGAGACCACGTGTCAGGGCAGGCGGCAGTGGAGTGGAGCTGGTGTGCTCATACTATCGACTGGTGAGGTTTGTTTTTTACATCCCATCAGACACCCTCTGTAGAAGGCACTAAGTATATTTTCAGTTAACTGATTCCCTGTTCTTCAAGGCTGGGTAAGCTCTGTCAGTGAGAGAAACATTTTGCCGTTTTTTATTCCACCCAGAACCTTCCCCAAATTTAATGGTGAATACTTGCGTGAGCCCCTTCATTTGTGAAAATAAAAGCTAGAAATCTCCTCTTTGATGATGGTTGCACAACAGTATAAATACACTTAACAGACATAACTATAAACAGGGTTAAAATGATAAATTTTATGTATACTTTACCACAGCTTTAAAAGGGGGGGAAACGTTTTCCCCTTTGAAAGTGAGGAGAGAGCTGACTGCTGAAATCGGAGTGCTCTGGATCTGCGCAGCGCCTGCCTTAGTGGCCAGGCCTGTGCCGCTCACGGGGCCCACCCCCACCTCACGTCCTCCCCCGCTGCTCCGTCACTGTCCCCGTGCACTTTGGCTGCCCATGAGTGCCCTTCTGCCCGAAGTGATCAGAGTAGAAAAGAGCTTTTCAGGTTAAGGAATTTCTTCTTTTCTGCTTCTAGAGGATCAGTCATCAGCTGATAGCATAATATCTAACATTTGAACTAGCAGAAATCAATATTTACACAATAAGGAAATTTTCTCTGTTTGTAGACATGAAAATTGCTTATAAATAGACTTTATTTGTGTGACTGATTTTGCTGAGAAAAAACACCAGAAGTCCCCTTCTACAAGATGGAAGGGTGACCAGCAAAAACAACCCAGTGCTCATGAACAAAAAGATTTGCAGCTTATGTAGGTAATACCTGTGGCTCAGGGGATAAAGAATCAGCCTGCAATGCGGGAGATCTGGGTTCAATCCCTGTGTTGGAAAGATCCCCTGGAAAAGGGAAAGGCTACCCACTCCAGTATTCTGGTCTGGAGAATTCCATGGACTGTATAGTCCAGTTGGACACGACTGAGCAACTTTCACATTTATGTAGGCAATACCCACTTAAGCACTGGGACCCCTGAACCATCATCCCTTTAAGAGACAGAGTCACTGTGAACTTCCACCCTCTTCTGGGTGCTGGTGACGCAGGGTCAGGAAAGCTTCCCCTTTGTGGAAGGTTCACCTATGTTATTCAGCATTTCGAAGAATTCTGCCACATAAGCATTTTCAGATCACCTAGTTTGACTGAAAAAAAAAAAAAAAGACTTCTTTCATAGTACACGAGAAAACTGAGCAAAGAAAATATCACTTTGTCATTCAGTCCCACATTGCTCATTCTGTCTCATTTTAAGAGCCATGATTAATTCTAATTGGTCCTTATGTCATATTTTCTGAACAAATGATCAGTTTCTGTTACACTCAGTGGAAGAATTTCAAATGAATGAGCCTGCTCAGCTGACTGAGGAGTCTGAGGGGTGGTAGATAACACGCCTGTACTTTTGCAATGGCCACGGAAAACTCAAGTGAGCTGCCCTGTATCTGTATGTCTATATGTTATTCACCCCCACCGCACCTCCGCCCCCATTCATCAGGGGACAGCTAGTGGAGATCAGTTAGTGTCTCTCGAGAGAACCAAGATCTCCAGAGGAGCAGTGCATCCCACACAGCTACGTGGTAAGCTGAAGTGTCCCGGTGTGTGTCCTGCAGAAAGGTGTCTTCCCCCAGGGAAAGCGAGCTGATGGCCAAGCTTGCTTGGGTCTCTGGCTTTCTGGTTTGCTGTCCCAGGCCAAACATCACCTTCTGTCCCTGCAGTCTTTTCACAGTGGTTTTCACTCTCCTTCCTTGTATCCCTCCCCGCCGGCTGCCCACAGGGTCCTTTCAGAAGTTTGAGACCCTGTCCTCTTCAGTCGGCTATTTCCGTAAGCATCCTTTCTAGTTTTCTGTTATGTTGTGTGTGTTTTACTTGTTGAGCATTACAAGGCTGCTTAATTTCCCTGATCTCTTAAGTTCTCAATGGAAAAGGGGTACTTTACTGTTGCCCCAAGTATTTCCAATAGGTCCAGCATGGAAAAGCATCTGAATTCAGTGAGTCATGCATTAAGTAACCATCCGTTACCAAGTTGTGCCCACCGCCTGGTTACCAGGTGACCTGTCCCAGAGAGCTGCTGTGACACGTGGGCCAGCTTCACGGTGCTCCCCCAACTTGTGGCTTCATCGGGCAGAGCTGAGGGCTCTGACAGCCGCCACGCAGGCCCAGGATACCGGCCCAGGCTGGCCGTTCTCACTCGGACCCCCGTGAGCATGCAGTCCCGCTCTTGGCCAGGCCTGCAGTTACCCTGGCTCCTGGCTGGGGCCACAGGGCTCCCTCCCAGAGTTACTCCCAGGGCCCTGGGCCCTGCTGCATTTGGGCTCCTCTGTGGGGTGGCTCAGTATGTGGGGCCGGCTCCCCCTTAGGCAAGTGATCCAGGGAGGGGAGAGAGCAGCCAGGACGTTAGAACCTGCCTCAGTGGGGCCACCGCCACCCCCTCATCCTAGTGACCACTTCCACCTGCCCTACAGCATCAGGTTCATTGTGGGCTGGCCACCTGAGCAGTGACTGAGCAGCAGATAGCCGTGTCTTCCTGCGTGAGACACTGCTCAGCCCTGGACAGGAACACATGTGACGGGGGGGCATGGCTCAGAAACACCGAGACCTGGAGAAACACGTGCTGTGTGATTCCAGGTGTCTGCTCAGCTCTAGGGAAGACCGCAGTAACCTCAGAAAGCAGATGAGCCATCACAGCAGAGCCTGCTGGTCTGCCACCTCCGCCCCAAGAGGGCCTGTGGAGGCGGACAGGTGTGTCCTCACCAGCCTGTCTCCCTCTTCCTCTGTGTTCAGGACCTTGCTCCTCGTCAGATCAGCAGGTCTGATCCCTGTACATGTGCTCGTGCCCCTTCCCTCACTCACCCCCCATCCTCAGGACCAAAGACACCAGGACTTGGGGCTGAACTCTCTGAGCACAGGGCCCTCGTGCATGACTGTTTGTTCCTCGTGACGTCAAGATCCCTTCTGCCAGACTCAGCATCACTCACACACCAGTGTCAGGCCAGAGGAGGTGTGTGCCCAGGGAAGACCTAGCGGACAGCAGTGCCCCTGAGTGGGCTCTGTCTGGGACACGACCTGCTGAGTGCTCTGTTGTCCCCAGTGTTGGGCCCTGGCCACAAGCTCTGGAGCAGCTGGGAAAGCCCGTTCATCTGAGTGTTAAACTAGCTTAAAAGGGACATCTAGTGACTTCCCTGCAGTCCAGTAGTTTAGACTCCCCCTTCCAGTGCAGGGGACACAAGTTCCACCCCTGGTTCGGGAACTAAGATCCCACATGCCCTGGGGCAGCTATGCCTGAGCGCTGTAACTAAGACCCAACACAGTTAATAAATAATGTGTTTTTTTTTTTTAAAAAAGGTGACCTCTATAGACAAAACTGGAGCCTATTATACGGAGTGAAGTAAGTCAGAAAGAGAAACACCAATATGGTATATTAATGCCATATATATGGAATTTAGAAAGATGGTAACCACAACCCTATATGCAAGACAGCAAGAGACACAGATGTAATGAACAAGCTTTTGGACTCTGTGGGAGAAGGGGAGGGTGGAATGATTTGAGAGAATAGCTTTAAACATGTATATTACCATATGTGAAATAGATGACCAGTGTGAGTTCGATGTGTGAAGCAGGGCACTCAAAGTCGGTGCTCTGGGACAGCCCAGAGGGATGGGATGGGGAGGACGGTGGGAGGGAGATCCAGGATGGGGGGACACACATGCTCGTGTGGGTGATTCACGTCAATATATGGCGAAAACCACCACAATATTGTAAAGAAATTATCCTCCAATTAAAATTAATTAATTTTTTAAGTGACCTCTAATGTTGAAGGGAGAACAATGAAATGATTTTTCTTTCTATGACAAGAACAGAAACAGTTAAAGCCACAATGTCAGTGGACAAAGAAAGAAAGAAAGCAGCGAGTGCAGAGGTAGCTCGAGGGCTGTAGCAGCCGCTCTGGACACGTGTCCCTCTTGCCCAGCGCCGCCCCGTGATGATGAGGCCAGCCTTGGCACCGTCCGTGTGTCCACTCCCCACGTGTCACCAAAGTCAGGTGCTTGGCCAGGGCGGTCATTCCTTGGAGGACACGGTGTCCGACGTGGCCAGAGGAGCCTCCTCTGTGTGCAGCCCTGGCCTCCTGGCTCCGTCCTGTACCTGCTGTGTCCACGAGCCACGCTCCCAGCTGTCCTGTGTGCCCTTATCCCTTCTGTGGCGAGTGGAACCTGTCTGGTTAGGATATACTGTGTCCAGAAGTTGACAGAATAGACAGTTACTGATCAGTCCCTGCTTCATGACTCAACTGCCTGTACTGACTTGGTCAGATAAACGTGCTCATCTCGTTTTAATTATCCTGCCTCCGTTCAGTCCTAGATTCTTACATATTAAGTCTTCAGTATACATACTTCTTCCCCTAAACCACCACAAACATTAGGATCAGCTCCACGTTTCCTGCCAACAGCATCCAGATTTATTTGAAAGGAACTGGATGCAAAGCGTTTTCCGTTCCCCGTCCTCCCCGCTGGAATGGCCTCCTACTTCCTCAGCTTAATCTCTGCTTTAATCTTCACTTCAAGACTCATCTTTGTAGTTTGGAATTTCCTAGCCATGGAATCAGTTCCTTACCTTTCGGAAAGCCAGCCTTTGCTTATTTTCACTCACATGTTTGTCCCCTCTTGGGCAAAAGCTGTCCCGGGAGGCAGGCGCTTTGTTTCATTTTTTATTGGAGTACATTTGCTCTACAGCGCTGTGTTAGTTTCTGCTGTACAGCAAAGTGAATCAGCTTTGTGTATCCACGTATCTCCTCTTTTTTGTATTTCCTTCCCATTCATGTCACCAAGGAGCCTGAGTGGAGTTCCCTGAGCTGTATAGTAGGTTCTCGTTATTGGTTCTCTGTTTTATGTATAATAGTGTATTTGTGTCAATCCCAATCTCCAAATTCATCCCCCACACACACCCCACTGCCCCTCTTGGTGCCCCTACGTTTGTTCTCTACATCTGTGTCTGTGTTTCTGCTTTTCAAATAAGATCATCTACCTCCAACTCGTTGTGACCGTGCAAGACGTGAGCCCCCTGTCTTGCATACACAAGCACCCATTCCCCCCACACCAAGAATCCACGTATGTGAAGCTCTTTTGTAACACACAGCATCATATTAGTTTTCAGGGTGCAACATAATTGTATCTATGTATGTATGGTGGTCAGTGTACATCTATCACCACTTTTTTTTTTCATGTGATAAAAACTTTTAAGATCTTGACTCTCAACAGCTTTCAAATACGCAGTGCAGTGTTGTTACCATTATCACCATGCTCAACATCACAGCCCCAGGATTTAATAACTGGAAGTCTCTACTCTTTGACCCCCTTCATTTATAAATCTCTTGATATCTAAGTGTTGGACACAAGTTTATTCTTTTGGTTTTCTTAACGAATCAAGTCACAAACTTCCTCACTCAGCCTCTCTGGGTCTTCTCTTCCTCATCTGTAATGTTGGATGGATAGATAAAATTGATTTTGAGGTCTAGAGTCTATATTTTCCAATTTTTGGCAAGTCAGTGTATTTACCTGTAGCTGTATTTATCTGCTAACTGCTGATGTTAGGGACAGTTTTAAAAGAAGCAGTTGTAAAGCATAAGGGAACACATATGTAAGGATTGTTTAAAACTGTCTATAGACATTTGCTCATCTTATGAAAGTAGTAAATATTGCATTTTAAAGTTTGAAAAAAAAATCCTGGTTACTCACTATCCCCCTGAAACCTTTTTCGTATCCTACAAAGAAATGGATCCCATTTTGATGAGTTCTGCCTGCCTGGAGTTCGGTGGAATCCAGAGGCTGGGAGACACAGGGAAATCTGAATTCCTCCCAGGCTCCTTCCTTCCATCTGTTCCGTCTCTTTTGTCATCAGTTCCAGATGTAGGCAGACTCTTCACAGAATTTGATAAGACCCTCTCTTCCCCTTGTTTCGAGCATCACATCTTGCTCGCCGTTCCTGTTGTCAGACTGCCGCCTTCTGTGATGCCGCAGGGAATTTATAAATCTTTCTGATCCCTCCTGAATCATCTCAATGCAAATAAATCAGCCTCGATTTCCTGCCCCTCTGCACGTGCCCCTCCCGTTCCTGCCCCCTCGCTGTCTGTCAGGTGGCATGATTTATAGCTGCTTCCTGAGCCCCTTGACCTTGGTCTGAGGATCTCATTAAGCGTGAGTAAGAAGACAGGTTCAGGGTGATTCACCTTTCTCCCACTTAGCTTCTCTTGGTAGGAATCAGATCAGTATGCTCCACAGAATCTGTTCCTGCTGCCTCTTTTGGTCTCTTTGAAAGAATGTGAATACTTATTAAGAGTGAATATGGAATTAAGTGATACTTGTAGTCAAGGAAACAAGAGGAGTGATGGTAGATAAACTGTAGCATTAACCATCACAGAGTACCCTTCCCATGGACAGCCCACACGACCAAATTAAACTATCTGTACTACTGTCTGGCTTTCTTGAAAAAACATTCACAGGTACGAATATCCAAATTTTATTGAGTTGAAGCTTGTTTTGAGTGCTTCACACAAATTAAGTCATATAATTACACAGAAACCACCCTGTGAAGTACAGTTATCCTTTTTGTACAGAGGAGATGCTGAGAGAGCGAGAAGTTTGCCCAGAGTCACATGGCTAGTAAGCGATGGAGCTAGGATTCAGAACAGACCATGTCACTCCGCTGCCAGCATTGATGATTGCTACACCAAAATGTGTTGCCATCATCACAGGCTTTCAGTTAGAGATTTCAGTATCCTTTGTGTGTATTAGTTACTCAGTCATGTCCAACTCTTTGCGACCCCATGAACTATAGCCCACCAGGCTCCTCTGTCAATGGAATTCTTCAGGCAAGTATACTGGAATGGGTTGCCATTTCCTTCTCCGGGGAATCTTCTTGACTCAGGGATCAAACCCAAGTCTCCGGCATTGCAGGCAGATTCTTTACATCTGAGCCACTCAGTAGCATTTAGCTATATCATTAATAACCCAGTAATTCTGTCTCCTGATAAATAGCACTTTAGTAAATTCTTTCCTAAGTTACAGTGAAAAATTTGCATACAGGACTGTGCTCAGTCTGAAAAATTTAGAATCTCAACAGGCCAAAATCTCTTCCCCACCTTATATCAAAAGATATGTTCTCATTTCAACAATTATTTTAGAAATTGTTGACTGAATGAGAGAGAAGTCTAATTGAGAACTCAGTATCTGAAATCAGATAGACTGATTCTTAAGCAGCCAAATTTGAAAAGTTATGTGCTTAAAACCCTAAATTACCATCACAAATAACTCTGATAATAAAATACTGTTACTATCATATATGTACATGAGCAGAGAAATGGAATGGGTGTGTCAAGAAAATGGTGTGTGCAAAAGTGGAAATAGCAAAGAGAGAAAATCTAAAGAGAAACCAAAAAAGAAATTCTGGAGCTGAAAAGTACACTAGCCAAAATGAAAAATTCACTTAGAGGGGTTCACGGCAAATTTGAGCAGGCAGAAGAATCTGTGCACTTGAGGATAGGATAATGGGAATTATCAGGGCTGAGGAACGGAAAGAAAAATGACTTAAGAAAAGTGAACAGAGCCTGGAGACCCCTGGGGCAGCAGCATGTGGACCAGCATGCACATCATGGGAAGGAGGAGAGGGCGGAAAGGGGCAGGGAGAATATCTGAAGACATAATGGTGAAAACATCCCATATTTGCTGAAAGACAGCAAATTCCAAGTTAGGTGAATTCAAAATGAGGCACATTATAGTCAGACTTTCAAAAGATGAGGAGAGAAATCATCACATACAAGGGATCCTCAGTAGGGTTTTCAGCAGATTTCTCATCAGAATCTTTAAAAGCCAGAAGATGAAGACTTCTCTGGGGAGACTGATGTATTCAAAGAGCTAAAAAAAAAAAAAAAAAAAGAATCCTATATCCAGTAGAACTATCCTTGAAAAATGAGGGAGAAATTAAGACATTCTGAGTTAGGCAAAAGCTGCAGGAGGTCATGACCATTAGATCTGCCCAACAGGAAATGCTGACGGGCTTCCTGCAAGGTGAGATGAAAAGACACCAGACAGTAGTCTGAAACTGGCATGGAGAAATAAAAGACCTCAACAGAGGTAAATACTTGGGCAATTATAAAAGCTAGTGTTGTTGTAACAGTGTTTTGTAACTGTAGGTTTTGTTTTCTACATGATTTAAGAAAATGAAACTTACACGCACAGATGTAGGCATTCCAGGGGTGACTTTGGTCCTCGAGTGGAGTGTGACTACCACCGAAATAGAGTTTGGGGTGATTAGATGAACCTGGTTACAGACACAGGTACCCGTGGTGATGTGGCTGCAGAGATGTGAACTGGATAGGCTGTTCTGACCCAGAATGTCCTGGAAGCTGCAGCTAAGAGTTGCGTCACCTTCGGACACATGCAGGCCCCATCTCCTAGTCCCCACACCCCTGCCCGAGTTCCCAGGCTGTTCTGGGACTGGGAGGAAATGAACCAGGGCTTGCTGGTGGAAGAGAGGTGCTCCATGGCAGGCCTTCCGACTTCTTCTGACCCCTCACAGCCCAGCTGTGGTCACTAATCAGCTGCTCCCAAATGCCTCCGTCTGTTGGAAACAAGAAGGTTTTCAGTCCCCCGTGCCTTTAACCACAGTTGTCTTTGCTCGTTCAGTTCGAGCTGGTTCTCACTTTTATGTGTACTTTTTTATTGACTCCTGGATGTTTGGAGTTTCACGCTGTGTGACTCTGGATCCTGTGTAAACCTCCTCTTCATGTTTACTCTGTCCCCCAGCCCCAGTATCTTATTGATGTGTTTCAGAAAATGATGCCTCTGGTAGCAGGTGCGTTTTGCTATCTTTTTATTCATTCACTAAGTCGTGTCTGACTCTTTGCAACCCCATGGGCTGCAGCACATCAGTCTCCCTGTCCTTCACCATCTCCCAGAATTTGCCCAGACTCATGTCCATTGAGTCAGTGATCCATCCAACCATCTCATCTTTTGTTGCCCCCTTCTCCTCCTGCCCTCAGTCTTTCCCAGCATCAGGGTCTTTTCCAGTGGGTCAGCTCTTCTCATCAGGTGGCCAAAGTGTTGAAGCTTGAGCATCAGTCCTTCCAATGAATTTTCAATGAGTTTTCCTTTAGGATTGACTGGTTTGCTGTCCAGTTTCACTAATTTATTCAGCCACTAATTCCTTTTAAATGATCCTTAATGATAATTCATTCCTTATTAGAATCAATCTATGCCCGGTACTTCTTGTTTATTTCTAGAAATCAAAGTTTTTTCAAATACTTAAGTTTATTGAAATGATCAGTGAAGTATTTCTACAGCTTTAAGTATAGGAGATCAATTTAAGATACTTTTTTAAATTAAGATTTTTTTTTTTAAGAAAGGCCTGATTTTAATAAATGTCACGGTTATTTTCCTTTACACAAAAGACTAAAAAGCTGTTTAGCTCAATTTCACACACACACACACACACACACACACAGAAGTAAGTTTGGAGACTAGAGAAGATACCTAGAATGAGTTGGTCAGTGTTTGTTGATTCCAACAACTTAAGCACGTATAAAAGTTTGTGAGAGCACACAGGTACAGAGAAATCCTTTCGTGGTGGGGTCTCAGACAGGAAGACAAGCTGGAGCTGAGGGTCTGGCCCTATGTCAGTTGCTCTCAGTGTGGGTGGTTTCCATTAAGAACCCGAATGCGTTCGCATCCCCAGGTTTGTTTGAAGGTTAGTGTACGTGCACGTGAGTGTACGATTTATAGTTAACTCTGAGTCAGTTCATTCGTTCCTTTTCCACACATGGACCATGGTTTTGTAAAAAGAAAGCATAAAATTCCCTCAGAACTTCTCACTTCAAGACTTTTGATCCTTCTTATCTAAAATGCATCTTTTATCTTGTGTGTGTGTATGTGTGTTTAAAGTGCTTAGAATTTTTGAAGATTACCCCGCTGCCTGCTTGGCTGTTTCTCAGACAGGGAAATGCTTTTTTTGTTTTTAATGAAAAGCGTTAAATAAATGTGTTTACTAAAGGAAAGGGTGTCTTTTTGAAGGGAGAATACTGAACTTTTCCGCTTTGCAGCACAAAATTGTTGGGTTAAGATGCATTGTAATTGATACCTGTGGTTTGTGCCACCATTCTTGGGAAAATGATTTTTTTAAGATTCTGTTTAATACCATATAAGATTTTTTTTTGATGGAGGGGATCTGTCTTTTCTGTTACATGTGAAGGAATATAGTGTCACTTCTCTTTTTTTGTGGCCCCCATATCTAAAATTTTAACTGTGTGTGCTTAGCCACCCAGATGGCCTGATCCGTAGACATAACTCTATGGTAGATGCTCTTGGACCCTGGCCTTTGTTCACTGGTTTCTAGAATAACAGAAAACACCTGCCTACATTATCTTCTTTCCTTAGATGTGATGGTGAGTCTCACTGTATCTGGCTAGCATTCCCTTAAATATTTTGCAAAATGTGGGGCTTCTGTTTCTTTAAAGAAATGCTGCTGGTAACCTTAAAACTCAAATAGGGTTGCTTCAGGTTTATTGCAAAGATGAAAAGTGTGTGCTAGAAAGTGAGGCAGTGATCAGGAATAAAGTTTCAATCGCACTTTGTTTTAAAACAGTCTCATTTCAGACACTGGTTTGGGTCAGTTTAGCAAGTTGGCCTACGAGCTATTTCATTCCTGGAACTCTGTGGCTTTGTGGATCTGGCTCTGAGTTTTTACCTTGGTGTACTGCAGTTCCACACCACGGCCCTGCCAGAAATAGGACAGCACTCAAAACTTAGAAATTCTTACAAAGTATCTTTTAATTTTTAAACACTGGATATATCTTTATCTTCATGTTAATATTCGTTGAAAAAGAAAAGGTATAGGCTGCTGTCCCTCCAGAGTTCAAAGTTAAAGTCTGCATGGCATATAGGAAAGAGTTAGACATACCTAATAAGCAGGACTATGTATTAAGATTAATAAATAAATACTTTCTTGTGGCTAAGGAGAAAGGAATATGTGATTATCTGTTGGGGAAGCAAGGAGACCCACACAAACCTTTCTGAGAACTAAGGAATATTATAATAAGATGAAAAAAACCTAGGCTCCTTTATTATTTTTTAAAAAAGGCAAGTAGAAAGTTTACTGTGTTTGTTTTCTTTGCTTTCTACCAAGAGTGGGGGAAAAAGTAGGGTTTTGGTAGGAAACACAGAATATGTTGAAAGAACAGACATCCTATGAACCTAAAGCCATAAATGGTGACATATCCAAGAATACCCTTGAGATGAGAGAGGAAGATTACATGAAACCTTAAGAAAAAAAATCCCCTGAATACCAAAACAAATACCTGAATATCCGTAATCAAAAGTTCTCCTTTTTCTTACATAAATCAATTTGTATATGAGGAAATCAAAGGAAAGAATTTTGTGAAGCTAGGAAAACCAGAGTGCCTGGATTCTGGAGTTCTTTTTGAAGCTATTATAAGTAGCAGCAGTTATGTTTTCATTTGAGATAAAACTTTGCTGGTTAGTTAAGATGTCCATTTTCTTTTGGCTGAGACAACTCATTGTGGCAATAATGCTGGATTTTTCATAGTTTTGAGAAATTCTGTTTGGTAAGCGTGTCTATTTTTAATTAATACAAATGGGAAAACAGCATTATTTAATAAAGATAATTTCATAGAAAAAGCTTTCAAAATATAAAACTCATTGCTGGAAGAATAATAAAATACAATCCCAAATGCACCAACCTTAGAAAATAGATACTTGAATTTGACAAACGTGTTAAAAGGACTATATAGATACATATGTGTGTACACACACACACATACTAGCGATTTTACTAGGCACTGGGTTGACACGTGGCTGGAGAGCTTGTCCCAGCCCTCACAGACTCAGTCCATGGGAAGAAGAGACATGCAGACGGGTTATTAGAATCTGACAGATTCAGAGAATCTGAAATGCTTTTTGTTCCCAACCTAAAGATACTGGATAAGCATTAACCCCCTCTCCGAGTCTGTGATGTGTGATTGAGCTTATTGGCAGAAGAGGAAGGTGTCAGAAGCAAAG
Organism: Ovis canadensis; assembly: GCF_042477335.2. Lineage (NCBI taxonomy): Eukaryota > Metazoa > Chordata > Mammalia > Artiodactyla > Bovidae > Ovis > Ovis canadensis. The sequence continues at coordinate 219,711,547 of NC_091247.1, forward strand.
ATAGTGTGCACGAAAGCAGCAGCAGCCCTAGGGTGCTGTGACCAGCTGTGACCAGTTCAGGTCGGGCTGGGTTTTAGTGTCCGCACAGCGAATGGAGATGGAACATGACAATGACGTGAACCAGGAGCTGAAACTGAACCTCTGCCGGCGCTGGGACATCAGAGGAGCGCTGTTCAAGGGGAAGGAAAGCAAGGCCAATTCAGCCAAACTTTTACTGCCAGTGAATGAGAAAAACTTTCCTCTGCTGTGACCCTGGGAAGGATCCCCAGGTCCCCAGTAAGATGCCAGAATTTCCAGCAGATTTAGAGTACCACTGGATGTGGGAAGTTCCTACCTGAAATACAGATACATTTTCACAATTAACAGAATAACATTACACAGAGTAACTGGGCATGTGCTACTGTGGTGTTTGCTACAGTGTTTGTAATAGCAGTAGAGTGGAGATAACCCAGGTGTCCAGCAGTGGGTGCTGGTTGAATCAGTTACAGTACATCTAACAGAATGGAGGGAGAGATGGAGCCGTTTCTAGAAGACATTGGTAAATGAAAAAGCAAGATGCAGAATAGTGTATTTAATATTCTACTTTTAAGAATTTTTTTTTTTTTTTTTTGGCCATCCTGTGTCTTACTTGCAGCTCCTGGGATGTAGTTCACTTGTAGTTCCCTTATTAGGGTGGGACCTAGGCCCCCTGCACTAGGAACACAAGAGTCTTAGCCACTGGACCAGCAGGGAAGTCCAACTTTTCATATGAGGAAGGTGGGTGATTGCAGAAATGTTTGTGAGAGTGTATGCTTGCTTACAGTACATAAAGATTTAAAGATGAATTTAAAATTTACCTCCAACATTTCCTATGAAAAGAGGAAATAAATAGAATGGAGAAGCAGGGTTGAAAGCAAGTCTTCTCTGAAGGGACCTAGTTTTATATATATAGTTTTGACCTTGGAATCATATGGATGTTTTACATAAATAAAAATAAAATCATATCAGAAAGTGGGGAAAGCAATTCTTGAGCTTTGTAAACAGATGAATCTAGATATTTGTTAAATTGTTGACATAGCCACATAGAGCCTAGGATTATTTCAGCTAACTGTATATATTACAGATCTTTCTCTGTACATTCTCAGTAAGATACTCGCCAGTGAGAAGAAAAATAATGCAAAGAAATTTTAAAGCTCATCCTGAAGGCATATTGATAGTGGTTACATTGGTATTGGTATTTTCAAAGAGTCATTCTGATGGATAAAGCCAATAAAAGCTAATCACATCATTATTGTAAGGAACCAAGGTTTTTCAGCTTAAGAGGAAAAAGGATATATAAAGTATAAAATCAAAGAGGTTAAATAAAAACTTATTCTTTAAGGGTCAGATCTAGACTCTTAAATCTAAATTGGAAATATTACTGTTCATTCATAATCTTCGTCATCTTTACAAAAAAGTGTTTCCCAGCTTTGAACTGAAACAGCCTGGAAGCAGCAATAATCCTTCAGCCCTGAGCATCCTGATCCGCTGATGTCCTGCTGACCAAGTGAGCTCTTCGGTAAAATGGCTGACTCTAGATCTGGAGCAAGAAATGGACAGACAAGACGAGCTTAGCGCATATTTGCCAGAATGCAGGAGTGATGTCACGTCCAAGGACACAAAGTCTGCCACGTAGAAAAAGCGCAGGATGGTTCTCCTTTCCCGTTGTGATCCTAACCAGGACCACGATTAAACTACCAAACTTGTTTCTCTAAAAAGCAAAACAGGATTGGTTGGGGGACTTCCCTACTGGTTCAGGGGTTAAGACTTCACCTCCCGACACAGGGGTGCAGGTTCCATCCCTGGTCAGGGAGTTGGGATCCCACATGCCCCATGGCCAAAAAGCCAGAAGGTAAACAACAGAAGCCATGCTATACCAGATTCACTAAAGGCTTTAAAAATGGTCCACATCAAAAAGAAAAAAGATCTTAAAATCAGTAGGAAACACATTTTTCTATTCTAGAGCTTGCCCTCTAGTTGAGAAAATAAAATAGCGTGCGAAGGCAGTCTTACAGTGACAGCTGTTGGGCTGAATTCAGCACAGTTCTCTCTCCTGATCCGGCTCTTGTCCTCTGCCTCCCGCACTGTCCCAAGGGAGCCCCCCCAGAGCTGTCCAACCAGTGGAAGAGGAACTTTCCCAGCTAGAAAGATAAATGAACAACTCAAGAATAATTCACAGGACTTCCTGGTGGCTCAGTGGTAAAGAATCCACCTGCCAGTGCAGGAGACACTGGTTTGATCCTTGGTCCAGGAGGATCTCACATGCCACGGAGCAGCTAAGCCCGTGCGCAAGTACTGAGCCTGTGCTCGAGAGCCCAGGAGCTGCAGCTGCTGGGCCCACACACTCTTGAGCCCGGTTCCGCAAGAAGAGAAGCCACTGCAAAGAAAGGCCAACACACTGCAACTAGAGAAGGACGTTGCAGCAGTGAAGACCCAGCACAGTCAAAATTAAATTTAAAAAGAATAATAACTAATTTATACTTTGTCATGTAATGAAGTTTAAAATAAAGCTCAAAGGTAATTTGTTGAAATTTTGTAAAATTTATCACCAATGCTGTGTCTGACCCACCTGAAAATAATGGAGATGATGCTTTTTTCATTTTATATATCAAATACCAACATAACAACGTTTAACTGAAATTCACTATAATGTTAATAAAATGATTTCCAAGGTTCGACGAATGTAGGCAGAAATCATTTTCTTGCTTTCTTTAAGATAATTATAATTGGATATAATGCTAATTAGTAAGGTTAAGTTTTATTTATATGTTTTCTAAAATATCTCAGAATATTTCTAAGTATTATTCTCTCTAAAGCTCATTTAGGTAGCTTAATAGCATTCTCAGAAGCCAAAAAGCAAAGATTAGTGAACAACCAGATAACGGATCAGAATTCAAACAGTTTTTAGTACCTGGGTTTGGATCACCAACATACACTGTTTATGAGCCTAACTAAAATATTTTTCTGTGAAGTGTCATTTCTGAACTGCCGTATCTGAGCACTGATATCTCGGTCTCAGAAGAAAAGCTTAGCAGTCTAAACAAGGAGCTCCTTTTCCTCTGGGCGGGTGGTGGTAGCTTAGTCGCTCAGTCGTGTCTGACTCTTGTGACTCCATGGGCTATAGCCCACCAGGCTCCTCTGTCCATGGAATTCTCCAGGCAAGGATACTGGAGAGGGTTGCCATTCCCTTCTCCAGGGGGTCTCCCTAGCCCAGGAATTGAACCCAGGTCTCCTGCACTGCAGGCAGATTTTTCACTGAGCTACCAGCGAATTCCCTGAATGGGTATGTATAACTATACTGAGGTGCACGTTTATGGCTTACAAAGTTTATTTCAGCAAGTTTCTTCCCATCTTTTTTTTCTTTACTCCTTCAAACAATCTTATCCTTCATGTGAGGGGACCAAGGGAGTCCAGCTGTCTGCACAGGCACGTGGCATGGTTCAGAAGGGAAGATATTTGGCTATAAAGCACCTTTCATGCTTGCTGGCTTATCTTAAGAAGAGCGGTACAAGAGCTCCTTGAGAACAGTGTCATTTACAGGGTCTGTATAACATCTACTCTGAGCTATCGGGTGCTTAGCGCTCAGCCTCTGTCTGTGCAGGGAACAGACTTCACATCAAATTAATGAACCTTAGGCCTGGGAACCCTGGATCAACTGGGATACACCTCAGGTCTTTCAGAAGTGGATTCGTTCTTGTATCTACTTCTTCATTCGAGTACATGAAATAAGTAGCCTTTGGTCTTATCTGTCAGTTCTTCTTGGAGGCTTTCAGCCTCATGCCTCAGAGATACTTGAGATACATCCTGCCCTGAAAGGGGATTTGTGTGTGTGCTTTATCAGTTTTCCGCCAAGTTCCTAAACTTGCGCTGGGTATTTGTGTGTCAGGTTCTAAGATAGTAACTGTTCAAGTGTACTTCTGCTGCATGTGCCTCTTAAAGTTGACGTGGAGGTGTTTCTGGTGTGCCCCTGCCCTTTGCTCTTCCCTCCCTCATTGCAGAAGGTTCTCCATCGGTCACGCAGCACCACGTGATGTGGGAAACATTCCCCTGCGTGTTTCCAAGGCCACTCCAAGTCGTCTCAGAAAAGAAATTTGATATCACAATTTATTGATAAGGATTTTCTCTACTGTCATTATATCCTGGAGGGAGGAATTGGCTACAAATGTATGTATCTGTTTTTCAGTAAAAATCTTGAGAGCCCAAGTGCCCAACAGTATGGGGCTCATTAGGCATCCATTCAGCTGAACACTGTGCAGCCGGTTAAAATTGGAGTTTGTCGTTCAGTCGCTTAGTCGTGTCTGACTCTTTGTGGGCCTCATGGACTGCAGCACACCAGGCTTTCCTGTCCTCCACTGTCTCCTGGAGTTTGTTCAGATTCATGTCCTTTGAGTCGGTGATGCCATCCAGCCATCTCATTCTCTGCTGTCCCCTTCTCCTCCTGCCCTCAATCTTTCCCAGCATCAGCGTCTTTCCCAGTGACCCAGCTCTTCACATCAGATGGCCAAAGTATTGGAGCCTCAACATCCTTCCAGTGAATTCACAGTCCTTCCAGAGAATATTCAGTGTTGATTTCCTTTAGGATTGACTGGTTTGATCTCCTTACAGTCCAAGGGACTCTCAAGAGTAGATTTTTAGAGTAATATTTAATGACATGGAATGTTCATAATAATGGGGATAGCTAAAATTAGTTGGATATTGATTTTATGCCAGGTGCCTTTGTAAGAGCTTATGTTAGTAACTCGGTTGGTTAACCTTCACAGCAGTCTTAATGGGGAGAAGGTATTGCTACGCACATTTTAAAGGAGAGGAAACTGAGGTTCAGAGCATGTGAGCAGCTTGCACAACTGAGCTGGCTGGTAAAAAGCAGAATTCAGGCCTGGACAGTTTGGCTCTAAAGCCCCTGCTTAGGCATCATTATGTGAAAAAAAGTACCAAAGAAAAATCTCGGCAAACTTTTTTATAGAACTAGACAAAATGTCTTGCATTTACCAAGAAAATGTTTAAAGATACCCAGTCAGATTTTGACAAAGCAGAATTGGTGAAGAAGGACATGTCTTACCAGATGTCAAAATATACTGCACAATAATCACAATTTAAAAATACTGCATTATAGCAAAAGCAAAGACTAAATCAGAACATGCTACTATTTATGTTCATAGGAAAGAGACTGAACAGATTCACGTAAATATTAACAATGATTATCACTGGTTAGAGGGACTTAGGGGTAATTTTTTTTCTCTGTATGTTTCAAATTATCTACAGTGAACATTTTTGAATCATATAACATTAGCAAATGTATTTTTAATGCTTTCAGAACCTCAAGTTTTAACAATATTGCTGTTTGATCATATGCACAGGGTTCTGTGGATTTTCTAAATTGCTTACTCTGCAAAGTAAATTCTCTAAAATGTTTTATAGATGTGTGTGTGTGTGCACGTGTGTGCATACATTCACGTAGGCCTTAAGTTAAGCAACCACACAGAATCCAATCTCCTCCTCCATTCTAGTGAACTTGCAGGAGAGGCCATGAGAGAATAATCTGCTTCCAGTCTTAGGACTAAAGAGAAGGATTTCAGAATCTTCAACTCATTTCCAATGCCTGAATTGTTTATTGATGGAATAAAGAAAATGGTGATGTCATTGAATTTTAATATGTCGCTTCTGTCCAATCACCTTACTGAACTCTATTTTAAGTTGTAATCATTTTTCAGATGATTCTCTGGATTTGTCTCGGTATATAGTCATTGATTTACAGATAAGGATAACTTTTCCTCTGGTATTTATGGTCTCTGTGTTAGATAACATCTCCCCCAAATGGAATAGTTGTTAAAAAGGATGAGTAACTCTCACAGTAACCTGGCAAGATGGGTCCTGCCCAGCACGAAGTAGAAAAATAGAGTCACAGTGTTCTCTCCCATGTGTGATGTCATCTACTCTTTATTTTAAAAAATAAAAACAGGCACTGCATAAAGTGCTTAATTTAAGGAAATTACTCTTCCGTCCAGAATTCCCATGCCAGTTTAGGTGCCTGTCTTAGCCTGCTTGGGATGCTGTAACAGAATACCCACAGACTGAGTCACTTCAACAGCAGAAATTCGTTTTCTCACCCACCTGGAGGCTGGGAAATCCAAGGTCAGCGTGCCAGCTGACCCAGTTCCCATGAGAGCCCTCCTCCTGGCCCTCGGAAGCCCCCTCCCCACTGTGTCCTTCCCCCTTAGAAGGACCACAGCCCCATCAGATCAGGGCCCCACCCTGATGACCTCACTTCACCCTAATCAGCTCCCAAAGACTGCCTCCACTCGCAGGGAGGCATGTGAGGCTTACGATTTCGGCGTGGGTTTTGAGGGGGCACGGTGCAGCGTGTAGCTGTGCCCGAGCTTCCCCCCACCCACCACCCAGTATCCTCAGAAATCCTATGTTCAGTTTATTTCAGACAGGATTCATTATGCCCTTCCTCGGCACAATTTTAAGGTGCTTGTGACTGTACAGTGTGTCATAGAGACTTTGCCTGAGCTTGACCTTGTGAATCGTTTCCTCCTAGACACAGAATCGAATGAAGTTAATGGCCGACAACTACGAGGACGACCACTTTAGATCCTCCCATTCCGGTCAAACCAATCACAAACCCTCCCCAGACCAGGTAAGGCTGCTTTTGGTTGTCTACTGAGAAAGCAGCGTGCTTTTGTTTTGATGTATTCTGTAGTAGCGTGTTACAGACTCTGGGGAACAAGTTAGAAAAATAAAAATAATCAGTTTCTGAAAACTTTTTTTCTAAATATGGAGTCCATTTCTGTATAGGAAGGTGGTACCTGATTCTGAGTATTTTAAGAGGAGTTACCCAACAGATTTGAAAGGAACACTAAAGAATCCTTAAATTGAGATGAGAAAAAAATTTCATCTTCTCAGAGAAACTCACTAATTTGTGTCTGTCCTGCTTCAGTAGAAAAAGAAAACTTTGCGTGTAAGCTAAGTGAGGCACACACAACTCGGTGTAGCAGTAATCATATTCGCCTGCAGATTTGAAAATCTCTGCTCATCACCTCTTAAACGGGAAGGTTGAAACTTAGTTTTTTCGTTCCTGTCTCCTTGGTGGACCTCTCCATCCACATCCTCCTTAAACTGTTGCCTTCAGCTCCGCATGAGTGCAGAGGAGGCACTGAGTCAGCCTGAAGGGAGCCATATCCAGTGCCAGTTCTGGAAGAAGGGAACTCTCCCAAGATCTTGAATATGATGGATGGGGGAGAGCAGTGAACAGATTACCTCATATCCCATTGCCAAAAATCAGATTTCAACATCTCCATCACACTCAATCTTAACATATACAGCTGAGGGAGAAAAATAATAGTTAAGTAATTACATCCATATGATCGAAGAGTCCAGAGGCACTCCCCCACTAAGCCCCTCCTCCAGATGATAGCATAGCTCCCTCTTAGGAGACGAAGAAGAAACATTGCACATGAAAGCACAATAATATCGAAAGTGCACGTTTTTTTCTAAGGTTTAGAAGGTTATAATCATTGTATGATGACATTCACTAAGCCCATGGAGGCGGCTTATACTTTAGAGGGAAAGAGTGCAGTCTTTACTGAAGGCAAAGCGGAGAGCTATCTGCCCAATGGCAGCAATCTGTCCTCGCCAAGAAGCCATTTGCTTTTCTCTGACTGTTTCTTGATACCTGGAACTAAGTTTATGCTAATTTATGTAGGATGAGGATTTTAGGGGGCTTCCCCGGTGGCTCAGTGGTAAAGAACCTGCCTGCAATGCAGGAGATTTGGGTTTGATCCCTGGGTCAGGAAGATCCCCTGGAGGAGGGCATGGCAACCCACTCCAATATTCTTGCCTAGGAAACCCCATGGACAGAGGAGCCTGCCGGGCTACAGTCCATGGGATCGCACAGAGTCAGACACAACTGAGCAACTGAGCACACATGTAGGGTGAGGATTACAGCCTTCCCTTGAAACAGGTTTTGCTAACAAATACCAGGACTGGATGCCTGGGAGGAGCAGGAGGCAAACAGGAATGGGGAGGAAGAATTAAAAAAAAGCCTCCAGCTTGGTCGTGTTGCCCAGTAGACAAGAGCGTGGCAAGGAAGTGGGGAGGTTGGAAGTTCGGGGACAAACGAGGACAAATCTGAGCTTGATGTGGGGGGTCGGGGGCCAAGGGGCCGTCCTCGGCGGCTGCATCGTGCCTGTGTATCTGTCTCAAATACTAACCAGCTCTTTTTCGTCCCCACGCTGCTCTGGGCCCTGCGTCCTCCCCGTAGGATGAGGAGGAGGGCATCTGGGCGTAGCCCCCACTTGCTCTTAGTGCAGCCATTTTGTTCAGAACGGTGAGAACGGCTTTCCTGAGCTACAGAAATGTGTTCTGTTTCCTTCACTTTTTTTTTCCTTCCACACAATCATTTCACGTCTGTTTCTCCGTAATTCACTGAATCCTTGGTTTGCTCCCTGCTTTCTCATCTCACCTGGTTCCCGTGTGTATCGCTTGCTTGTGACATAGCGGGGTTTGGGTTCTGTGGCTTTTTTTCTTTTTCCCTGTTGTATGTTAATAGTCATTTTTGTCATTTCATTTTGTACATTTTTGGAAGAACTTCCAGGGCATGTAGCTAAATTTCTCCTGTTGTTGTTTTATTTATAAACTACCCACTCTGGCATGATTTAACAGTGTCCTGGTAAGGTTTATATTGACTCATATCAAACTGGAAATAGAAGAAATCAGTCAGATACTCTGCCAGTAGGTTTGGGATGTACTTTTTATGATAATTAATACTATTTAGTCTTTAAAAAAAAAAAAACAACCCTGCACTTTGGACTAAAAGCTTTAGTTTCTGTGTATAGAAGAATGCTCTGGATTCTCAGGATCAGTGCTTCTTCCACAGTGCCCACCTGGGACAGTCCCCCCTGGGGCTTGGACATTGCTCCCAAACTATCTTAAACAGAAAGAGAAGTGAAGAAGCCATACAAGACTTTTTGAATAAAGATTCGGTCTCCAGAGTTCCTCTCCCCTCCTCTGTGGATTGCTGCCGTGTCAAACAGTTGCCAGGACACTGTCTAGATTCTGCTTTACCGGCCAATTGGCTAGAAAATGCGGTCCAGCTGTGTCAGCCTCTCTCTTTGATCTGGTGCCCTGGAGGTTTGACTGAGGAAATCCTTTGCTTAGAAAAAATAATAACGATGATGAATAAGTTCACACATCCTGATGGCCCTGCACCCCCTGGATTCACTGCCCGTGCTTGTTGGCTGTCTCGCTCTGCTGAGGTCAGTTCTCCCTGAGAAGTCTGTGTCTCAGTGTTACCCCCCCTCCACCTTTAAAATCACACGGGTGGTGTAGAGCTCTCATGGCAGACACAGCCGAGGAGAACGATGAGGTAAGTTATGGCAAGGAGCGTGCATTGTGAAGATGGGAAACCTTCCACGTAGCTTTGCCCTGAGGCTGTGGAAGAAGCTGAAACACACAGTGCCAGCCAGGAAGCTCCTGGGGCTGGAATGCTGCATGCCAAACAGAGCTGAGTTTGAGCGAGTCAGCGCGCTGGTTTTCTTGGTCTATCTACACTGTGCCCCACGAGGGGTGGGATTGTCAGTGTGGAGCCTCGGGGGCAGTCGTGCAGGAGTCGGGTGGAGATCATCAGGCCCCACCTAGAGCAAAGCCGCCTTGTCTGTCCTGGAAGAACATAGGGGCTTCCGTGCCGCCCGAGCAGGGCGCCCCTCCCCGCAAGTAGGAAGGGGGCTGGGTTTGGATTGCTGACCCTTTTTCCAGCCGTAGAAGAAGACCTGATGGTGTCAGAGAAAACAGGGCCCACAGGTCCTGAGCCTCCATCCTCCCTGTCTCCTCCCACAGGAGAATCTGACTCCTAGCAAGTGGGACTTCCCAGGTGGCGCTAGTGGTAAAGAACCTGCCTGCCAGTGCAGGAGACATGAGAGGCACGGGTTCAGTCCCTGGGTCAGGAAGATTCCCTGGAGGAAGGCATCTCCTAGAGGAGGAATCCACACCAGTATTCCTACCTGGAGAATCCCCATGGACAAGGGAGCCTGGCGGGCTACAATCCATGGGATTGCAAAGAGTCGGACATGACTGAGCACACATGTAAAATATACAATGGAGTATTATTAACTGTACACACCGTGCTTTATATCCTCAGGACATGTTTTACACTTTTTGACCCCCTTCACCTATTTCACCCACCCCCAAACCCCACCACGGGCAACCGCCAGATCTGTTCCTATATCTATGAGTTTGACTCTTTTGTTTTTTAGATTCCATGTGTAAGTGAGATTGTGCAGTGCTTGTCTTTCTCTGAGTCATTTCACTAAGCACAATGGCCTCAAGGTCCATCCGTGTGGTCACAAATGGCAGGATTTCCTTCTTTTTTATGGCTGAGTAGTATTACTTGGGGCGGGGGGGTGTGTACAGTTGGCCCTTGAGCAGCACAGGTTTGAACTGCACAGGTCCACCTACGTATGGGATTTTTACAATCGTAAATACTACAGTACTGCCCCGTCACCACTGGCTGAATCTACAGATACGGAGTGAGGGACACTCAGGCACCGCAGGTACGAAAGGCCGACTCTTGGGTTATACACGGGTTTTTGACCATGCAGAAGGTCAGTACCCCTAACCCCTGCATTGTTAAAGGGTCAGCTGCATGTATACCACATTTTCACACATTTACAGACCCCACCACATTTGAAGTCTTAAAAGGCCCCAATGCCGTTTCATACAAATTTTATAATTCTCTGCTCTATTTCTGTGAAAAATACCGTTGGAATTTTGGTAGGGACTGTATTGAATCTGTAAATTGCTTTGGGTAGTAGAGACATTTTAACAATGTTAATTCTTTAAATCCATGAGAGCAGACTGACTGTCCAATTCCTTCTCTTTCTGCTTGAGAGTTGGTTGGTTTTTTTTTTTTTTTAGTAAGTGGATGTTATTCTGTCAAGTGCTTCTTCTGCACTATTGAGATGATTTTGACTGTTGACTTTGATCCTTCATATTGTTCATGTAGTGTTTCACACAGACTGATTTCAACCATCAGTGCAGGTGTTGAACCATCCTTGCATCCCTAGAATAAACCCCACTTGATCATGGCAAATGTTCCTGTTAATGTGTTGTTGAATGTAGTTTGCTAATGTTTTGTTGAGAACTTTTCCATCTGTGTTCAGCAGAGATATTGGCACGTCATTTTCTTTTCTTGCCACATCTTTTTCTGGTTTAGGTATCTTCTGAATGTGGAAGAGTTCTCTGGTCTTGTATTTTTTGGGAAAAGTTTTCAAAAGATTGGTGTGAATTTTTTTTTAAATGTTTCTTAGAATTCACTAGTGAAACAAGCTAGTCCTCAGCTTTTATTTCTTGAGAGGTTCTTAACTACTGCTTAGTTTCCCTTACTTGCCATTGGTCTGTTCACACTTTCTGTTTCTTCGTGATACAGATGTGGTAGGTTTTATGTTTCTAGGAATTAATTCGTTTCTAGGTTGTCCAGTTTGTTGAAATGTAATTGTTCATAGTAGCCTCATAACTCTTGCATTTAATATTGGTTATAACGTCTCTTCTTTCATTTCTTTTTTTTTTTTAATATTTATTTGTGTGTTTAGCTTAGCCAGGTCTTAAGTGCAGCATTCGAGCTCCTCCGTCTTCACTGTGGCATGGGGATCTTTAAGAGCAGCATGTGAACTCGTTGTTGGGGCATTTAGGATCTAGTTCCCTGGCCAGGGATCCGACCCAGGCCCCTTGCACTGGGAGCAGAGTCTGACCCGCTAGACCAACAGGGAAGTCCTCCTTTTTCTCATTTCTGATTTTATTTATCCTGCCTTTTGTATTTCCTCTGCTATATCCCACCTGTGAAACTGACAAAACATGTTTTCTTTTGTGTCCCTTGTATGGCAGGTATGTTATTTTATGGCTGTTTAGTTTGGTGTTAAATAACGTGCTTTGCCCCTCAAACTAATTTGAACTCGGTAGCTGTGGAATTTCCCTCGAGTCACTTCACCTCTCCTCCAAGTGTCAGGTTCCCATCTGCTAAGTGGCAGTGATGAAACCTACAGCGAAGGTCCTGGTGTGGTTACAAGCACAAACGTTCTCAGTGCACTTAGCCCTTGGCCCAGCATCCAGAAAGTATTCAGTCACGGGCTGTGTGATATTGGTAGCGATAGTGCTTAATAGAGTTCACAGGATCCTCTGATGCTACTGTTTACATCATAGATTTCTCCTCTCTCCTGATACAGTAACGTTCCTCTCACTGCACAAGTCACGCACAGTCCTAGTAATTCATTTTTCCTGCAGCAAGAGAAACGTCTTCTGTTCGGAATCTCTGAATTGTTGATGACATCACCCGTCCTGCCTGAGCAGCGTGTAGACCCTTCCCCCACCAGGTGTCCCTGCGGGAGGTCAGCTGCAGACCTTAAGTCAGACCCCATCACCTTCAAAGAAGCAACCACGGTGGCAGGCGCCTTTTCCTGCTAAAGTTCTCTCACCTGAGGATACTTTGCAGGCTGCCTCGACACAGAGGCTCTGAGTAATTCTTAAGGGACTTGGTGATCATGTGAGCTCAGTGAGGCAGGGGCCTCTCAGGCCACGTGATCGAGTTATAAATACTCGGGGGAGAGACCTTTCAGTGTAGTTTTAAGACACACTATACAGTGTTCCACAGGTTCCCCCCTATATTTTTATAGTTTCTGCTGAATGATTTAAGGTGACGTTGTCCTGAGACTTACTTGATTTATTTCTTAAACTGAAAATTGCAGTGTTTTAAACATCTCTGGAACATAGGTCCTTAACAATTAGGAGTATTTGACTAATGAGGATGTGCCCTCTTCTTCCTGTTTGTGGCCTTATTTGTAACTCAGACATTCTCCCTGGATAATAAAAATATACTTGCTCTTCATGCAAAATAAAATCCTTCACATCCTAATTGTTTTTCACAGTCCTCTGGGCAGACCCTGCGGAGCTCAATAAATAGTTTTTGAAAGAAAAAACTGGGAAGCTTTTGCCCTAAAGAAAAGTTGCATGTATTGGAAGTTTCATCCATGTGTAGTAGGTATTTTTAAACTTTTAATTTACTCTGTACCCTGAAAAGACCCTGTTGCTGGGAAAGATTGAGGGTTGGAGAAGGGGGCGACAGAGGAGGGCATCACTGACTCAGTGGACATAAGTCTGAGTAAACTGTGGGAGATAGTGAAGAACGGGAAACCTAGCGGGCTGCAGTCCATGGGGTCGCATAGTCGAACGTGACTTAGCGACTGAACAGCAGCTCTGTACCCTGACAGGTCATCCTGGGATTTGACACAGTTCATGTGCGGGGGGTCCCAGTCAGTTCCTAGCACACCTTCTAGGATACACTGTCAAATTTATCACCTACCCCTCAGCTAACATGTGACGAGACCCCTTTTAATACCGGTTCCAGGAGACAGCCCTCATGCTTGCCTATTACATCATGTTTTTATTTTATAGAGTTATGTTTTGGAGGATGTGATCTGACTCGCATCTTATCTGAGCTATTAAACAACAGTCGTGTTACAATAGGGTTCTGCAGTATTTCTTTCATTAACTTGTCCTCAGCTTCTCCCTAATTTGTTATTTTCTATATATTTCTCTCTGTCTTTAGGATTACTGTCTGTTTTGGGTTAACGGACTATTTTCTTGAACCCAAAAATGCATCATCAACCAAAACAAAAAAGCCATTCCCCCTTGATGTCTCTGTCCTTCTTCCTGGTCCTGCGATGACGAGGTTGAAGCTTGCAGCTGGGCCTGGCGGTCGGCGTTTCTGGGATAAATTAAATGCACACACTTGATTGAGGTGTAGCTGGACTGTATCACTGTCTTCCTATTATCCTAGGAGATCAAAGCACAGCTCAAATAGAGACTTAGTCTTTAGAATATTCAAAACAGATGGCTGGTTCTTTTTGGTGAAAATTCAGGTTTTAAGGCAAACCACTTGTTAGTGAGACTTCATGTCTTCTCATTGAAAGATAGCACGGACCATGTACCTCCCTCTCTTCCTCAGTTTCAAGACTAGAATCGTAGACTTTCTGCCTGAGGAGGGATTTGGCAAGCCCAGAATGCTCTGACACTATCTGGGTTCCTTTTCATGTGACTATAAAATAAGTTACTCAGCTTTTTCTTAAGGCATTTTGGGTATTAAACGGAAGCTTCTTAAATGTTTACGTTATCATAGTCACTTGTTGGTGGGTCACTATTTAAAATCTAGTGTTCACACTGTGACATACTCCAGAATTGAACCAGGCTGTTTATCCTTGACGTCACGTTTTTACAAATTAAAATGCATATTCTCCATCCACTCTCCTGCCACTGACTCCTGGATCCAAAGTTACACAGAATAAGTCCATAAGTGTAGTCTGAGGTTTTTATTGTTTGGTTTAAAATGGACTGAAATGAGAAAATTAGCTCAGAAACAAATACTGAACAACAGATTTTCTCCAACAGAAAAAATGATTATCTGAGGTGCAGTAGAAAAACCCAGGTCTGCAGTAGAGACTCGAGGGTCACAGAGGAAGGGGCAGGTAGTGGCGGGCTACAGTCCATGGGGTTGCAGAGAGGCGGACACGACTGAGCAACTAAACACGGCAGGCGTGTGCCAGGCAGTTATCGTGTGAACCTGATGACCTCTCGGTGGTTCCCTGTGGGTGCTGCTAAGGGGGTATCTCTATTTCTCTATTAATGAATTACTTCACTTCATTCTGTATAATAGGCTCTAGGTTCATCCATCTTACTGGAATTAATTCTCTATTTGTTCATAACGCATTACCCAGAACCTGGCAGCATTAAAAAACAGTGCACCTCTGTTATCTCAGCGTTTTCTTCAGATTATGAATCTGGAAGCAGCTTGGCTTGGTAGCTCCTGCCTGAGTGTCTCTGGGCTGCAGGCAGGATGTCAGCTGGGTCTGTAGTTTAAAGCTTGATGTAGCCAGAGCCCACGTGGGTGCATATTCACTCACGGTCCATGCCAGACGCTGGCGGGAACCTTCAGTTCCTATCCATATGGACCCAAAGTGAGCAATGAAGAGAAGGTGGCAAGGAGCCACTGTGACTCTTAGGTCCTGCAGTCGGAAGTCACACATGCCCACCTCTCCTGTGTCCTGTTCCTTCAAGGCAAGTCACCAAGACCATCTGGCGTGGAGTGGGGCAGAGCAT
The DNA here is from genome assembly GCF_042477335.2 of Ovis canadensis. Classification (NCBI taxonomy): domain Eukaryota; kingdom Metazoa; phylum Chordata; class Mammalia; order Artiodactyla; family Bovidae; genus Ovis; species Ovis canadensis. The sequence continues at coordinate 219,726,709 of NC_091247.1, forward strand.
CTCAGGCTTCACTTTCTGAGGGCAGGAATGTCAAAGAATAGGCGGATTTACCATCACCCTTCACAGGTGTTGGGGCAGGTGACAAGCCACGAGCCTGGGGCTGCCCTCAGGTGAATCACCCTGGCCTTCATGTGCTGTGGCAACCGGTGGACGGTGGGCAGGAGGGGAGCAAGCCGGAGACACACCAGCCCTCTGAATTTTCTGGTTATACTCATTGCCACATCCAGTTCTCTGTTCAACCAGTGTTTTATTTTGTGTTGATATTACTGTTTTTTAAAAGGGAAGAAGCTACAGAAATCTGTTGGCATTGGGAGACAGGAAGCAAATTGTATGTTTCTTTAAAACACCCAACCAACCAACAAAACTGCTGTTGTGCTTGTGTTCAGTCATGTCTGACTCTTTTGTGACCCCCGTGGACTCTAGCCCGCCAGGCTTCTCTGTCCATGGAATTCTCCAGGCAAGAATACTGGAGTGGGTTGCCATTCCCTTCTCCAGGGGATCTTCCTGACCCAGAGATCAAACCCATGTCTCTTGCATCTCCTACGTTGGCAGGCAGATTCTTTACCACTGTGCCACCTGGGAAGCCCCTGATATTACTATTGATAGCAGTGATATTCATTATGAATTGAAATTTTAACTGTAATTATTTACTTCTTAAATAATCTGAGAAGATTGTAAGCATTTCCTCTCTGATATTATATTCACCTGTTATCTGGAATAGCTTTAGGGATTGGCAGACCTTTTTCTAAAGGTACAGAGAGTAAGTGTTTTATCCTTTGTGATCTGTACCCTTTGTCAGATCTAACCAGCCCTGCTCATGAAGTAGGGAACCCACCACAGACAACACGTAAATAGTGAAGGTTAATATTGTTGTTATTCAGTCACTAAGTCGTATCCGGCTCTTTGCAACCCCATGGACTGCAGCATGCCAGGCTTCCCTGTCCTTTACTACATCCCAGAGTTTGCGCAGACTCATGTCTGTCAAGTTGGTGATGCCATCCAATCATATCATCCTCTGTTATCCCCTTCTTCTCTTGCCCTCAACCCTTCCCAGCATCAGGATCTTCTCCAGTGGTCAGCTCTTTGCATCAGGTGGCCAAAATATTGTAGCTTCAGCTTCAGAATCAGTCCTTCCAGTGAATATTCAGGACTGATTTCCTTCAGGATTGACTAGTTTTATCTCCTTATAGTCCAAGGGACTCTCAAGAGTCTTCTCCAACACCACAGTTCAAAAGCATCAGTTCTTCAGTGCTCAGCCTTCTTTATGGTCCAGCTCTCACATCCATTCATGACTACTGGAAAAAAACATAGCTTTGACTAGACGGACCTTTGTCGGCAAAGTGATGTCTCTGCTTTTTAATATGCTGTCTATTTGTCACTGCTTTTCTTCCAAGGAGCAAGTGTCTTTTAATTTCATGCCTGCAGTCACTATATCAGTGATTTTGGAGCCCAAGAAAATAAAGGTAACCCTGGCTGTTACCTTGTATAATATCAGTCACAACTTGTAGGTTTCTGTGCTGAGCCTCTTATGTCATAGTCACTTGTGTATCCTCAGATAATAAAGCTTTGCTTAAACCTCAGCAACCAGCGATTGAAATGGTGATGTCTATCAGAGTTTGTGTTATGCTAAAGAATTTTAACAGAGAATAGCGGGAGGAGAGATTAATTCAGTGACTGCGGGAGGTTTTATTCTCAAATAGAAAAACTGGGTAGGGAAAAACATAACGGAAACACTCTTCCTAATTTTTGTTTTTCCCAAATCTTTTTCTTCCACCCAAAGCCTGGATGACTCCCAAGGTAAAGGGGGTGATGTCTGGAAATCGTTAATCCATGGGATTTGTTCATGGTGTATAAAATTTTCAGAAAGAATTTGCTTTTTCAGGATGATTTCCTGATTGACTGTGGCAGACCTAAGTCCAGGCAGGCCTGCTCAGAGCCGCCAAGACCCTGCTTGGGTTCTCAGATTCGTGACACTTCCGGTGTGTGCGGACAGAGAGGAGATTCTTCATGGGGCGGGGGAGGGGGGGGACGAGGACACAGGCAGAGCAGCGGGTGGAGTTGGGGCGCTAGTTCAACCTGGAGGGGTGAAGGCCCCACCCTGATGCTCCTGCCCCCCGTGCTGCTCTCTGTCCCTGAAGGGCTGGAGCGTTTCCTGCCTCAGTCAAGCAGGTCCTGAGCTGTCCTCTTGCTGAAATACGGGCACAGGTCTTTCTCCCCATGTTGCCCCCGGCCCCCCATTGCCCCTACAGGTTGTGTACAGGTGCGTCCTTACACACACCGAGTCACAGATGCTTCTGACCTGTCACAGGACATGTCCTGGCTGTCTCCAGCTTCAGCATCAGGAGATTCAGTGCCTGTATGTAGCTCGTTTCTGACAGCACGGATACTCATCTCTGATGTGTACACAGGCATGTAGATACATTTCCGTCTTCCCCTGCCTTCCAGGCTATAGGAACCTTCCCTCCCTCCTGTACCCTCCCAGCCCAGCTTCCTGTCTAATGAGGCTCCAGAGGGCACAGTGACCCTCGGGGGTGGGGTGGTCAGGAGCTTTCAGCTGGAGACGCTGGCGTCAACACTGGTACTGCCATCACATGGGACTGGTGGCGAAATCACTTGTGTCAGCTCCTCCAGCTCCTCCACATGTACACACACACACCCCACACACACACACCCACCCCACACATACACACCCACCCCACACACACACCCCACACCCACACACCCACACACACACACCCCACACACACACACCACACACACACACACCACACACATACACACCCCCCCACACACACACACACCCCACACACACACACCCCACACACACACACCCCCACACACACACCACACACACACACCACACACACATACACACCCCCCCACACACACACACCCCACACACACACCACACACATACACACCCCACACACTCACCACACACACACACACCCCCCACGCATATACCCCACATACACCACACACACCCCACACATCACACACACCACACACACATATTCACCACACACACACACACACACCCCGTCCTTTTAACCCAGCCTCAAAATAACTGCCCGTCACAGAAGAGCCTCCTCCAGAGCCTGGCCTCCACTCGGGAGCCCTTGACAGATCAGCTGTCACATCTCCTAGTCACCAGATAACCGTGCTTGCCGCTCTCCTCCTCTGTCTTCCTGTGGACCCCGAGGCAGACCGAGTGGCTGGGCGCCCCATGACCTAGACACTCCTCTCTGCTGACTCATTGGGATCCTAGCTAGGTCACCCTTTCGTGTCCGCCCTTCACTCCCAAAGGTTAGAGAAGAAACGAAGTGTCCTGATGAGGCCGTCACTGTGTTCCGCCCTGCAGGCAGCAAGCGTGTTGGTGTTTTCTCAGATCCATCCTTCTGTCTTGTAAACATGTAATAAGCCAAGAAGTGATTGACCGCAGCGGCAGTCCAGCAGGAGCTGGGCTTCAGGCCCCAGCGGACCAGCGGGGTGGGAGTTGATGTGGGCACGTGGTGTGTAAACAGACTCACAAGGGGCTGAGGCCGCTGTTCTTGCCCGTGGCCAGCTGCCTACCTGGTTTTTCCTGTGAAATTCAGCATCCACCTTCAGCTGGCTTGCCCACTCGAAAAGCGTGAGCTTCTCCCTCTTTTGCCTCATTTTCTCTCCTGTGCCCAGACATTTTCCCCATAATTTGACATTCATTAGTATACAGCCCTGGAACTTTGCTATGGGGAAGTCATGTAAAGTATATATACATCGATGCACGCACACACACAAGTATTTAACCCCTACGTTGTTTACTAGAATATAATAAATAATTTATTGTGAAGAGGCAAGCCTCAAGCCAAGAACTCAATTGAAGATGCTTCTTTCCCATCTTTATTTAAAGAGCAGGGAAGAGGAGTCTTGGGATACGTACCCGCTCCTCGCAGCTCTGAGTCTCGCAGAGTGGGCGCTTCCTGACTGTGTCCCGTCTGAGCGCCCCTTTAGGGTGCCCGCTGTGCATCCCCTGGTGTCCCCTCCAGGGGCTGGCTTGTCCGGCTTCTCTGCCTCCTGCAGCGTTCTGTCCACTTGCTGCCCGTTAATCTGCCCCGTCTTCATCTGGATGTACTATCTGCCCTCTGGTTGGTGAGTCACCTCATTTTCATGTATTTTACAAGTTTCCAAGTACTGAGGTAAGAACTTAGAATACCTCCCGCCCCAACCTGCTCTCTTGGCCACAGGGAGGTGGGCTCAGCCAGAGCCTCCTTCCCTCACACTGCCCTCTGTTCAAGTGGAGTTTCTGGATCTGAATAAGATATGTTAGGTTTTAACTGAATAAGGAGTAAATAGGCACAATGGAGTTAGCAGTCCTGTGGTTCAGATTCCAAGATTCATCTTATTCTGAACCCCACTCCCCATCTCCATACAACTCTGAGTACGGACCATCTGGATCAGGAAGTAGGGGAGGTTCTGTTTTGTTCTGCTGGAGTGGTAATATGCGCTTAAAGGAAAATTGACAACAGATTTCTGAGCTGTAAAACTGAGAGGAAATGATTGCATTTTAGTTTGTAAACGATTCCCACTGTTTTTTTTTTTTCCTCTCTCATGTTTCAAATCTGTAACCTTTTCCAGTTTTCCTAAACACACTTACACTTTTAACAAGCCATGAAACCCTTTAAATCTGAAACCTTTGGAGAGAGTTTTTACTCTTAGAACCAGGTATTTTTGTATATAGTAAGTTTTCTGATTAACATCTATTCATATCAGTGACCTTGTGTCACCAAACCAAACTTGAGTCTGCTCACCCACATGCAGCAAAGCCAATCTCCTGACACCAGTTTGTGGTGAGGCAAGGGGAGCGTTTACTGCAGGGCCGGGCAAGGAGAACAGGCGGCTCATGCTCGAAACCACAGTGAATCTTTATAGTAGAAGTAACGTCATCCTGGCTTCCCCAGTGGCTCAGACAGTAAAGAATTTGCCTTCTATGAAGGAGATCTGGGTTGGATCCCTGGGTCAGAAAGATCTCCTGGAGAAGGGAATGGCTACCCACTCCAGTCTTCTTGCCTGGGAAATCCCATAGACGGAGGAGCCTGACAGGGGTCACAAAGAGTCAGACACAACTGAGCGACTAACACTTTCAACATCATTCTGGCTTTTGTATTTGTCATGAGTTTTTGTTTTGGAAGAGGAATGCAAGACAGTTTCCCATTCTGTAAAGTTTGTGTGGGGAGTGAAGTAGACACACATGAGAAATGGTTGTGACGTGGAGGGTCAGGACTTGGAGCTCTGGACTTGTCTGCATTTAACTTTAGGTTATCCTTTAACTTTTCGTGAAATTTTAGAAGTTTATCGACTTCCCCCCAAAAGAAATTTTTTTTGTTTTCAATCACTGTAGCCCTCTAGCTAGGCACAAACTCCGGCTAACGCTGCTGAAATGTTCCCGGTTTTCATTGTTAACAGTGAAGTTTGGTTTTTGATGAAGGGCATGCAGGGGTAAAGCATGAACCCTTCTTAGTTTAGCTTTACTGGTTATCGTGAGGGTGCAGCCACATGAGGCGTGTGTTTGCCCAGCGTCTCTCTTGCAGATGCATAAGACAGAAGGCTGTTTTGGAATGCACAGTTGTCTTCAGTTTGTTAGGATTAAAGATGAGTAAGGACCACCACACCGAAAACATGCAGGGGATCCACTGAGTGTCCTGTCTGCTCCAGGTAGGAAGGCGAAATAAAAAGTTGGATCTCAGAGAACATTAAGAATACAAAAGTTGTTGAATTTTCTAACCTCATCTGTGAAGAACAAGTCAAACCAAACCTTGAATCAAGATGAAGAGGTTTATTTAGCAGTTTGAAGGTTTGCCTGAAGGAAACCTCAAAACGAAAGTTAAAACAGAGATAAATCCTGAATTTACACATTTTAATTCTCTTGTACACTCAACACATTAGCTCCATTATCTCATGTTTTTTTTTTTTTTTTAATGCAAAATAGGGCCACATTTCCCTGGAGGAGGACATAGCAATCCACTCCAGTGTTCTTGCCTGGAGAATCCCATGGACAGGGGAGCCTGGTGGGCTGCAGTCCGTGGGGTCGCATAGAGTCTGACACAGCTGAAGCGATTTAGCATTCATGCATGTCATTCGTAATATTCCTGCCAGCAAAAGCTGTGTGTGGCCCGGCAGAAAGGCACTCACTAAATGTTTGTTAAGCCAAATATATAATTTTTTTAGTATCAATAATATGTGTGAGTTGATATACAGCATATCTAATTAATGTAGCAAAAATGTAATTTCCATTCACTGTTTCTTGAAAGAACTGCATTGTTTCACAAAGTAGCTGCATTTAAGTGAGAAAGTAACACCTGCTCCAAACCTTTGTAAAGAGACCTGGTGCCATCCTTCATCTTCCTGGTCCCAATGCACATCATAACCAAGAAGATAAGCTCAGTTCTTGACATGAAAAAGGACTTTGAGGCCAGGCTGCCGAATTTTATTCCTGTGCCTCCTCCCCCGCCCCCCTCCAGACTATTAAAACTTTTTATCTTGTAATGGGGAATAGCCGATTAACAATGTTGTGGTAGTTTCAGGCGAACATCAAAGGGACTCAGCCAGATACAGACATGTGTCCATCCTCCCCCAAACCTGCCTCCCATCCAGGCTCCACATAACACTGAGCACACTTCCCTGTGCTGTCCAGTTAGGTCCTTGTTGGTGATCCATTTTAAATATCCAAGTGTGTACGTGACCTTTCCTTTCACCCTGGTAATCATAAGTTCGTTCTCTGAGTCTGTAAGTCTCTTTCTGGTGTTTTGTGGGTTTTTTTGTATGTAAATTCATCTGTATCAGTTATTTTTAGATTCCACATAAAAGGGATGTCATAGAGAGTATGACACTCTCTAGGACCCTCTATGTTTCTGGTGCTGTGCTTAGTCACTCAGTCATGTCCGACTCTTTGCAACCCCATGGACTGTAGCCCACTGGACTCCTCTGTCCATAGGGATTCTCCGGGCAAGAATACTGGAGTGGGTTGCCATGCCCTCCTCCAGGGGATCTTCCCAAACCCAAGTCTCCCTCATTGCAGGCATGTTCTTTGCCATCTGAGCCACCAGGGAAGCCCCCCAGTTCAGTTCAGTCATTCAGTCATGTCCTACTCTGTGAGCCCATGGACTGCAGCATGCCAGACTTCCCTGTCCATCACCAGTTCCCAGAGCTTGCTCATACTCTTGTCCATCGAGTTGGTGATGCCATCCAACCATCTCATCCTTTGTCGTCCCCTCCTCCTACCTTCAGTTTCTCCCAGCATCAGGGTCTTTTCTAATGAATCAGTTCTTTGCGTCAGGTGGCCAAAGTATTGGAGTTTCAGCTTCAGCATCAGTCCTTCCAGTGAATATTAAGACTGATTTCCTTTAAGACTGGTTTGATCTCCTTGCTGTCCAAGGGATTCTCAAGAGTCTTCTCCAACACCACAGTTCAAAAGCATCAATTCTTCAGTGCTCCGCTTTCTTTATAGTCCAACTCTCACATCCAAACATGACCACTGGAAAAGCCATAACTTTAACTAGATGGACCTTTGTCAGCAAGGTGATGTCTCTGCTTTTTAATATACTATCTAGGTTTGTCATAGCTTTTCTTCCAAGGAGCAAACGTCTTTTCATTTTATGGTTACAGTCACCATCTGCAGTGATTTTGGAGCCCAAGAAAATAAAGTCACTGTTTCCATTGTTTCCGTATTTGCCATGAAGTGATGCCATGATCTTCGTTTTTTGAGTGTTGAATTTTAAGCCAACTTTTTCACTCTCCTCACTTTCATCAAGAGGCTGTTTAGTTCCTTTTCACTTCCTGCCATAAGAGTAGGGTTATCTGCATATCTGAGGTTATTGATATTTCTCCCTGCAATCTTGTGGAAACCTGTTTCCAGCTTGTGCTTCATCCAGCCTGGCATTTCACATGATGTACTCTGCATATAAGTTAAATAAGCAGGATGACAGTATACAGCCTTGAAGTGCTCCTTTCCCAATTTGGAACCAGTCCATTGTTCCATGTCTGGTTCTAACCAGAAATGCCCATGTTGCTGCAGGTGGCATTAATTCATTCTTTTTCATGGCTGAGTAATATTCCACTGTATAAATGTACAACATCTTCTTTATCCTTCCCTCTGTCAATGGACATTTAGGCTGCTTCCATGTCTTGGCTACTGTAAATAGTGCTGCAGTGAACATTGGGGTCCATATACCCTTTCAAATCATGTTTTTCTCTGGATTTTTGCCCAGGAGTGGGGTTGCAGGGTCATATGGTATCTCTGTCTTTAGTTTTTTAAGGGACTTCCATGCTGTTCTTCACAGTGGCTGTACCAATTTACATTCCCACCAACAGTGTAGGAGCATTCCCTGCTCTCCACACCCTCTCCAACATTTGTTGTTTGTGGATTTTTTGATGGTGGCCTTTCTGCCTGGTGTGAGGTGATACCTCATAGTAGCTTTGATTTGCATTAATCTAATAAGTAATGATGTTGAACATCTTTTCATGTACCTGTTCCCTTTTGCTTGCCTCCTTTTTAACTTTTCAAAGTTCAGCTTTCTGCTGGGACCTCTGGACAGGAGCATCATTAAGAGAATAATGTTTTGGGGAAGTCAGTGCGTTGGTTGTTCTGGGACTTTCTTGATGAGCCTACCTTGGGGGATAGCAGTGTGACGGTGACCCAGTGAGGAATCAGAACTGCCTCTGGTGTTTATGCAGTAATTCAGGAACATCTGAACGTGCCTCCCAGGATGTCAGCAGGCAGAAGGAAGAAAAAGAGGATCTTTTAGTGACAGAGAAATCATCAGTACAAAAATACTTTGCCAGGAACACAGTAAATGATCCATAAATGTTAATTAGCTTAAAAAACGGAGAAGGCAATGGCAACCCACTCCAGTACTCTTGCCTGGAAAATCCCATGGGTGGAGGAGCCTGGTAGGCTGCAGTCCATGGGGTCTCTAGGAGTCGAACATGACTGAGCAACTTCATTTTCACTTTTCACTTTCATACATTGGAGAAGGAAATGGCAACCCACTCCAGTTCTTGCCTGGAGAATCTCAGGGACGGAGGAGCCTGGTGGGCTGCCGTCTGTGGGGTCACACAGAGTCAGACACGACTGAAGCAACTTAGCAGCAGCTTAAAAAATAGTGGCATCTTTTGAACAGTAAATTATTAGTACCACAAGGGTAAATGCATTAAGTCCCACATAATGTTCAGTACAACCTCTGCTCTCAAAATGAGCTCCCAGAATGTGTCACAACCAGCCACCCTATACTTAACGAAGGTCTGATGCAGAAACTGTGAGAAGAGGAGAGCAGGCCATGGGCCTGATCACATGTCCCATCCTGGCGCAGGCAGGTGTGTCCCCATCTGTTAGATGAATGGGCTGCAGAAATGGGCTGCTGTAGAGTTTTCCATTGCAGTCTGTATCATAGCATACAGAAGCAACTTGGCTGTCTTCTAAAACACCTCTGGACGTCCAACCATACTCAAGTGGAGGGGAGGTTAAGATAAACACCTTCCGGAGGTCACTTTATGTCATCACACACTGGCCTCTGAAGCCATTTTGAGGATCTGATTCATAAGCAAGTAAATCCTTGCCAGAAGAAACAAAGCTTTCAGGACATCAGCTGAAAGGCTCTCATCTGTTCTTTTAAATGATTTTCCTTAACAACTTGGTAAATGTTGGATTCGGGGAATGTTGCCGTTTTGGCGTTCTGTTTGTTAGAAGCGGAGGTTATCTTGACAAGTTCTTTTTTTTTTTTTTTAGTTCTTTTTTTAAAAAACTTCTTTTTGCCAAAAGAAAAGAAAAAAAAAAGATAACTCTAGTTCTGCATAGCTATAGAACTGTGACGTGGCCTGACCACCTTGCTTTTGGTGGCACTTCTTACCAACCCTCTGAAGTTCACGTGGACCAAAGACTTAACTTCTGGGTCCTGTGAGCATCCTCTTCCTACTCGGCGAGTGTCCCTCTTCCCTCCTGAGGTTAGGCGGTCACAGTTCTTCCTTGTGGGAAATACAGTTTCTTTTCTGGGTGGTCGGCCCAAGTTGGACTTGGAGGGGGAGGGGAGAGATGAGGGCGTTTTCCCCGTGATGGACATGGCTAAATGGGTCTCAGACAGGCTCCAGTGATTTTTCTCCTAATGGACACATTCAGAGACTGCTGGCTGGGCAGCTTCATATGCTTTCATGGAGTAAGCTCTCTAGTTTTCTGTTTTGTTTTTGAAAAGCAATTCCCTTTAACATGAGAAAAAGGCATCTTGGCCATTGCATAGGAAGAATTTTTATCCTGGAAAAAAAACTTCAAATTCTGTTATTTTTGTAACTTTTCAGTTGGACTTTGAAAAATTACAGAGTGCAAAACACTACGTATTTTGTTATCAGTTAGCACCTGAGCATGAAATATATTTAAGTCAGTGTGAGATTCATCTCTGATTAAGAACAGAGGCCTGAGAGTCCACTCTTTCATTCCCAGCCATACAGCAGTGAGCTAGCATGTTTCCAGGTTCCATTTTACTATAAGAAATTTGACCTTCCCCTTACCACCATTTATCAGATTGTCTTCATGCTTTTTTTATGTCAGTTTTCCAACTCAAACAGTAATTACCTAGGGTATCAGCTCTTTCTGCCTGTAGCCCAAATGTGATGGCAGCTATATGTAGACACACACACACACACACACAAAATGGGAGTAAGTTGCACAAATCCAGTGAAAATCCCAAGAGAGATTTTTTTTCTAATCAGTGTGTCCATGAAAGAGGCTGGAGGAGGCCAAGCTGGAAACATGGCTGCGGTGTGTGGCGGCGTGAGGGGTGTGGAGGGAACAGCAACCAGACAGTGGGCTTGTTGACGTGCATGGTGGGCGTGCATCTCAAGAAGTACGGCCTGGCACTTGCCTTTAAAGATGCTGCTTTGAAACTCAGTTTCTGAGCTCTCTACAATGTGAATACGCATCTGTGGCCAGAAAGAAAACCTGAGTCTTTTCTGAGAGTACCATTGTTTGTGAAAACCTGTCCAACTTCCCCACTCTCCAGACCTCGTGCTTTATTGAAACAGTTCTTCCTTCTGCGGTTGGCAGTGTTGACACCACAGGCAACACAGGGCTCGGACCTGGAGGGGTCCCGTAAGAGCCCAGAGCCTTCCCCCCTGACCCCTAGCCCCTGAGTGTATCACCTTTGTTCCCAGACAGTTGTGTGAGTGTGTGTGTTTCAAAAATAATATTGCTAAGTTGATTCACTTTCTCTGGTTTTCCTAGCTAGGCTCCAACTTCTGTATTATATACCATGTGGGTCTGCACTCTGATCTCTCTAGTAAGTTAGAGATTGTTTTAGCCACTAAGCTGAGGCTCTTGCCTGCCTTAATTATTTCATGGAGATAGCATTAGAAACCGGAAATGTGATATATCTATAAAGCAACCATTAAAAATCATGTTTTCCAGGAATACGTAATGTCGTGAATAGGACTCACGATGTAACATTAAGTGGATAAACAGGGTCTTAAGCAAAATGTGAAGTATGATACAGTTAAAAGTTGATTTATGTAAGTTTATAAAAAGACTTGGAAGAAAATCAGCAAAATTTTGCAAGTGCTGTTCTTGGTGGAAAACCTATAGACTGTTTATTATTTCTTTCCTGTTCCCCCCCCCATACTTTTCAGAGTAAAATCTGCATTGATTTCTTAATTTAAAAAAAATACATAAAACTGTATTTTAGAAACTCTTAAAAGGAACTAAGGGAAGCGGCAGGGGAGTCCTCTGGAGAGAGGTGGGTGGCAGAATTCGGTGTACCAGGCCTCATTTCTCCTGACTTGAAGATTAGCGAGCTCCTTATCAGGGCGTCCTGTTGGTGAAAAGTGCCACCCTGGTGACACCAGCAGATGCAGACTCTGCCCTGAGCCCAGGGAGCGTCAGGGACATGCCAGCATCTGCTGGGTTGGCGGCCCCCACGAGGCTGGGTGTCAGGCAGACGCTGTGCCTGCGGTTCAGAATTGGAGATGGGGGGCCAGCCCAGCCCCTCCTCCACCGCCCAGGCTCGCCCAGCACCAAGGGCCTGGCCAGAGCCGTCCCGAGAGCTGTCCGATGAGGTCGTGTGTTGTAACGTGCTCTCCGGCGGAGCCGAGGTGGTGGTCATTCCTCGGGGTAAAGGGAATGTAAGACAGTGTTGGCCCATCTCTGGAGAGAAGACCCCGCGTGGAGCTGGTCCCGCCCAGCTGGGGCTCAGGTGTCAGGGCTGTGCGAGAATTCGTCTGTCATGTCTAAAAGGAGGGTCGATGCCTCTGTGAGTCGAGTGTGGGGGCTCCAGCCAGGACAAGACAGATCCCGTTGTGAGTTCACTCATCACCCTTCCCATAGCTGAGAGGACCACTGTCCCTCCAGGGACAGAGGCATCCTTTGTTCCAGGAGGTGGAGGGACACACGTGTGCGTCAGGCTTTCAGATGAGCACGTTTCACTTGCAGCGTTTGTGTGTGTGTGTAGTTGTGTAGTTGCTAAGTCGTATCCGACTCTTTGCGACCCCATGGACTGTAGCCTGCCAGGCTCCCCTGTTCATGGGGTTCTCCAGGCAAGAACACCAGAGTGGGTTGCCATTTCCTCCTCCAGGGGATCATCCTGACAGGATCGAACCCACATCTCCTACATTAGCAGGCAGGTTCTTTATCAGTGAGCCGCCAGTGAAGCCCCTAAACCTGAGTGTGTCTCTGTTTTGCACGTCTCTTCATTTGTACTGTTTTAAACTGCACGTAAGAGATGTCATGCAGTATCGTACACGTCTCTTCTCCGCTCTCAGCTGCCCTAAACCCATGCAATGCTGTGGCATGGAGGTGGTGGGAACAGAGCGTTTCCAGGTAGATAATGGGATCATTCGCAGGAAAGCCAGGAATGCTGCTTCCCGGATAGTCATGACCACTGAGCATGGAGTGCAGTGTATGAGCAGGACTCCTGAGGAGGGGGAAGGGACAGAGGGTGGACTAGGTGTTCTTTGAGTTCCCAAAGCTGGGTTGGAAGGAAAAGACAAGGGGACAGAGGGAGTCTGGTCACTGTAATCCTTTTTCCCTTCCAACCCAGCTTTGGGAACTCAGAGGATGCCTAGAGTTTTTGTAGCTGCCCATAAATAGGTGGATGAGCAGTTGTGAGGGGACTGCAGTCTTTCTGTAGCAGGAATGTCATCTCTGCAAAAACAAGCCAGTGCTGTGCTTAGTCCCCACCTGAACACGGAATCCCATCCCACGCTGATGTACATGCCAGTGCCCACCACGTGGCTCCCAGCACGGTGGTAGGTGGGTGTGGCTTCGTAGATGTGTGCGGACAAAGAGGGCGGTTAGTGGTTGTAAGAGCTCCAGTCTCACCCTGTCTCTTTGCCTTGGGAGGCACAGAGACTGGACCTTCTCATTTCAGACTGACCTTGACGTTCCTCATTTGTTTCGCTTCAGATCATCCAGTCCCTCCTAGAACTTGACCAAAACAGAAGCAAGCTCAAGTTGTACATCAGACACCTGACCGCCCTCTGCCACGACCGAGACCCCCTGATCCTCCGAGGACTCACTCCACCAGCCGCCTATAAGCTGGACGACGACCAGGCAGCGTGGGAGAATGAGCTGCAGAAGATGACCCAGGAACAGGTAAGACCCCCACCTGGGCTCGGACGACAGCCTCGCCCAAGCCAGCTGCTCTGTAAGTTGATGCAGTAGAAGCTGCTTTGGGGAATTCCGGGTTCAGAATCAAGATTCTTAACAGGGGTTGGTCCTTCAGTAGAAATTAGGAGCCCCCATTTGAAGTAAGTCCCATTTTGTTCTTCCTTCGGGGTAACTTGCTAAAGAATCAGAAAGGGCTGGTTGAGAAGGCAGAGACGGCTTGGGAGACTAGCATTGACATGTACACAACCACGTGTGAAATGGAGAGCTAGCGGGCGGCTGACACATGACACAGGGAGCCCAGCTCGGCGCTCTGCGATGACCTAGAGGGGCGGGGAAGCAGGGGAGGGCAGCTCGAGAGGGAGCACGCGTGTATACATGTGGCCGGTTCACTTCATTGTACAGCAGGGACTAGCACAGCATGATAAAGCAATTATGCTCCAAAAAAGAAAGAAAATAAAGTTCCCTCTCTTTCTTTCTTCTCTCTCAAAAAAAGAAGGGAGACAAGGGGCCTGTGATGGTGGCCACGGACGGGAAGTCTGACCTGCAGGACCCCTGACAGGTCAGCTGTCTCTCCGGAGCTGTGGGTCATGACCTACTGAGTTTTTCAAATAAGAGAGCCATGAGATGAATGAATTTAGGTGATCCCCTCCCCACCACCACCCCCCCCCCACACTACATTTTCTGTTTAGTGTTGTCCGTAAAATCCATCAGTTCTCTTTTCTTCCATGTTATGATTTTTGAGTTCAGTAGCAAAATGAGAAGGCTAGTCCAGAGACAAAACCCAGGAGTAAAAGAAGCAAGGAGAACAGGATGAGGACAGAGGTAGAGAGCAGCTGTGCAAAGTGAAGGGAAGAGAAGTTGAGTCAACTCTGAGAAATAAAAATAGAAAAAGAACTGGAGTAGTGTTCAAGTGTTTATCTTCAGCTGCTTTCACTCCTGGCTGCAGAGTGGGGGTCGTGGTGTCCCAGCCCCTCGTGGACAGTGGTCGTGGTATCAGTCGGCTATGCGTCTGCTCCAGAGGATTGAAGCCATGCTCTGTCCAGCTGAATGCATCCTGTATGTTCACTGGTAATGCGAGAGGGGAGGCTGTGTCAGATAGGACACTTCTGTGATTCAAGGTTGCAGGCAGTAATGACAGCAGAGGTGGTCAATAAGTATGCTGTGGGGTCACGGTGGGACTGACTCCCAGGTGTGGACGTTACCTAAAACCAAGCACATTTAAGGGCCTGTCAGTCACCCACCTGCTTGGTGTGATGGAAGAGGCAAGGCCTACGTCTCAAATTTAGGGTGTTACCATGGAAATTTTACTTTCTTCTTGAAAGAGGAAAAATTTTACAGGTAAAATTTAGATTGAATTTCTGATAGGTTCTTTTGATATTAGTAACTATATAGTTAAAATACCACTGGAAGCCCACTGAAAACAGAGCACATTGCTAGTTAATTTTAGAAACTTTACTTCAAAATCTTGCAGAGACAGGACATCTCAAAGCAGTAACAGTGGTATATCAAAGTTTGCTGCTGTTGTTTTTTAGTTGCTAAGTTGTGTTCAATTGTTTTCAACCCCATGGACTATAGCCCACCAGGCTGCTCAATCTGTGGGATTTCCCAAGCAAGAATACTGGAGTGGGTTGTCATTTCCTTCTCCAGGAGATCTTCCTGACCCAGGGATCAAACCCGGGTCTCCTGCTTTGGCAGGTGGATTCTTTCCCACTGAGCTGCCCCATTCAGTCGATTACAGGTGAGGAAATGAGCTCACTGTAGACAGCCTGTTTACCCCACACCCGTGAGCAGACATCATGAGAAGGCAGACCCCAGCAGGAGGAACGTTTGGGCTGTCCACAGGAAGACTGGACAGCACATGTGGGATGACTGCTTCCCCGGAGGAGAGGGTTGTGGAAGGGACCAGCACTGGGAGGTGATGGCAGTCAGATTAAGCCTCGGCTTTTTTCCAACCCTGGTTGTCGGTTATTCTAGTGTAAAGGGGATGTAAACTAACCCCTCAGTTTAGGGCTGTATTTGAATGTGACCTCCCAACCCAAATTCCGCCAAAAGAAAAAGATTAGGTAAAAGACTTGAAGAAGATTGGAGTATTTTAAAATAAGCACTTTTAAAGGGTGGGTTACACAGAAAAATTTAAAAGAAAGACAAAGCATGGAGCTCAGTTACTGGATGAAGGCTTTTGTCTCAATGGTGAGGAAGCCTGTGTTTCTCTTTTCATATTCTACTGAGGACAGAAGCGTACATGCTCAGTCACTTCAGTCATGTCCAGCTCTTTGTAACCTCATGGACTGTAGCCCTCCAGACTCCTCTGTCCATGGGACTCTCCAGGCAAGAATGCTGGAGTGGGTTGCCATTTCCTTCTCCAAGATGAGAGTGTATTCAATTATAAAATGAATATTTCAGTTAGACATAGGGAAGAATCTGAATGTAGAATTGTGACCATGGGACAACTTGCAGAGAAGGGTGTTAATAGAATTTCCTTTCGGAGAGATTTAGAAACTACGGTTGAGCCCCAGCCCCTCTGTGGTCCTCCCCAGCCCTGGCATACCTGTCAGCACTGTGCCCGATTGATACAGATCATCTCGTCCCACCAGTAGACACGTGCGACCTACGTGCTGAGTGAGTGAATATTTTTTAAAGGGCACTTTTTGTTTTTAAAACCTTAGTAGCCCTGGAACTCTAGGTGAAGTCAGTGTTTGGGTTCTAAAATTGAGCCTTTGTAAACCAAGGCTTCCCAGGTGGCTCAGTGGTAAAGAATCCACCTGTCAATGCAGGAGCCCTGGGTTCTATCCCTGGGCACGGAAGATCCCCTGGAGAAGGAAATGGCAACCCACTCTAGTACTGCTGTGTGGAGAATCCCATGGACAGAGGAGCCTGGCGGGCTACAGTCCACGGGGTCACAGAGTCACACGACTGAGCGACTAAGCACACAAACCAAGGATTAGCAGTGGAGGGTTGTTTTTAAGCCTTACTAAAGAAATGCATTTAAGTAAGTTCTAGTTATTAGCAAAGTGCTAAGATTACCCCCAGTTCAGCAGGCATAGAGATATAAAACACTAAACATGAGAGGAGAAAATGAAAAGTCATACTTCATCAAAACTTGAAATTTCCGTTCTTCAGAATACTGGGAGGAAATACAGTAGATATACCAAACTAAGGACTTGAATCGAGAAGATATTTTTAAAAGCAGAAACAAAAAGACAAAACAGCATAATTTTTAAATGGGCAGAAGACGTGAACCAACACTTTGCAACAGAAAATACACAAACCAAGCACATGAACACAGTGCCCACATATAAACAAAAGTCACAAGGAGATAGCACCGCAGTCCCCCAGAAGGGGCTAAAATTCTCCAAGTGTTCATGACTGCATGGAGCAGCTAGAACTCTTGCTCACTGTGCTGAGCATTGATGTTGAGAAAGACTGAGGGCAAGAGGAGAAGGGGGTGATAGAGGATGAGATGGTTGGATGGCATCACTGGCTCAGTGGACATGAGTTTGGGCAAACTCCAGGAGTTGGTGATGGACAGGGAAGCCTGGCGTGCTGCAGTCCATGGGGTCACAAAGAGCCAGACACGACCGAGTGAACAGTAGCCCAGGGGGTTCCTGGGGCCCTAACTGCCCCTTAGGTGATTGTTTCAGGCCTTTGAACAACCAGCTTCCAGAGCAACTCTGGAAATGGCCCTCCACATGAATCCCAGGGCCTGCCTTTTCGAACAGGGGGTGCTAGAGAGCCTTGCTCACGGCCACTGATTTTGACATCCTTCCTTGGAGGCTGCAGGGCCTGCTGGTGACGTCGGTGCAGAGTGCCCTGAACAGAACCTAGTAGCTAGGCCTTTCCTTAAAGCTGCTTCACAGACATTAGAGCATAAAATGTGGCTTCACCCATGCTTCCGGGGGGCCCAGGCTCCCCGTGTGCTAAGCCTTGAGCATCCACTGAGCCAGACTGGACTGGAGGTCTGGGGTCTCCCATTTTGAGTTCTAGTGGCTGTGGGAACATTTTCTTTTCGAACCCAATGATCCCAAGAGCTTTCAAATCACATCACACACACTTCCCTTTAACAAACCCAAATGAATGACTGTCCAGCCCCCTGCAGTCTTCTCCGCATCAGTACAGCTGCTATATTATCACGTTGTGCCCGCCCCCCACCACCGTGCATGGTCCTCTCTACAATGGTCGTGGGTCCCCGAGGTCCCTCAGCAGCCCACGTGACCCTGGAACTTTGGTCAGTACTGGAGCCCCTTCCATGGCCCCTCTGAATTGCTGCCCTGGGAGCTTGTAAAAGGTCATTCTGTCGTCTCACCAGGGAGCCAGGAGACCACTCAGGGAAGGTGTTGAGTGGGCACTAAGAAGGCAAAAATCAAGCAAGGGAGGGAGCCTTGCCTCCTCCCTCCCTGTCACAAGGCCCTAGAGTCGGGGGGCCATGTGCTGGATGGAGAGTGTGTGCTGACCACACGCCACTGCCGCCGAGGCCACTGCCCTCTGTCCTGCTCGGCCGCAGTGACTCGTGGGCGTGGGTGAGCTGTATGCTGGTTTAGCACTTAAACCTCAGCCACAGCAGAGCGTTGCTCCTGCAGTCCCGATGGCCTCAGCGTTAAAGGTCTCACTAGTTGTCTGGGTGGTTTGTTATCTGTTTCTGATCCTCCCCCTCTGACAGACACGCTCAATTCTGAGAGCCAAACCAAACCCGCTGGACTGGCCAGCCGTGTCCACGGTTCCCAGAACCCAGATGCTGCCCTTTGGCCCCTGTGGCAGAGAGAGACGTTCTCCTCCGTATGGGCAAGGCCAGCTCTCAGCGTAAATGTCTGTGCTCACGTTAGTTAACGGGTTTGTAGGAGGTAGTGTGAGGTGTTACCCACTGAGAGTCTGCCGGGCGGGAATCCTTAAAATTCCACACTGTAGTGTTTGGCGTGCTGCGTAAACTCCTTTCAGAATGAGGAAACATTTTTAAAGAGTGGGTCATGGCATATATATTTTTTATCCGTTTTGGAACCGAGTCCATTACAGCACTAAAAGATTGCATGCTGCTGCTGCTGCTAAGTTGCTTCAGTTGTGTCCAACTCTGTGCGACCCCAGAGACGGCAGCACACCAGGCTCCCCCGTCCCTGGGATTCTGCATGCAAGAACACTGGAGTGGGTTGCCATTTCCTTCTCCAGTACATGAAAGTGAAAAGTGAAAGTGAAGTTGCTCAGTCATGTCCAACTCAGAGACCCCATGGACTGCAGCCCACCAGGCTCCTCCATCCATGGGATTTTCCAGGCAAGAGTACTGGAGTGGGTTGCCATTGCCTTCTCCAAAAGATTGCATAACAAAGTGTAAAGTTAATTTCTAGAGCTGTGTGATACTCAAATTCTATGGTGCTCCAGAACCATAAATATCAGTGTTGGATAGTATTGTCTTGGAAGGTATACAAGAAGCATGGAGAAACAGGCAGTAATATTTACATAGTATAGAAAATGTGTTTAACAAAATCTATGTCCTAAGATTTAAAAAACAAAAAAGCCTCCACACATTCTCAAGCCCCCAGCTCTGTACCAGCAAGTGGGTTCAGGGAGGCCTGGCACAGGCCAAGGTCCATCTCTGCCTAACGACACACTGCATCTGAACGCCGCCCCCCCCCCCCCGCCCCCATGACAGGTACCTGGCTTGTTCTTTCAGATTCACAGGGAGACAGTTGACAAATTGTAAGATGTTTTAAGTGGGCAGGGTGGTGATTGCTGACTTTGTGAAAGTATTCCCCTCATCAAGTTAATTTATCACCTCTCATTACCTACCTTTTTTAAAGTTCTATGTTCTTGGCAAATTTCGGTTATATAAGACGGTGTTAACAACTGTAGTCACAGCTGGCTTGTTGTTTGAACGGGACGATACATCAGAGTCCTTTGGTGTTCTGGGACATTTTTACATGAGAGGATTCCACCTTCTCCTGACTCTTAAAATTCAGCATCTTGGGAGCCAGTCAGACCGCTGTTAATGTCCTGTTGTATCTGGAGGGGGTGTCTGTTCCCACTTCCGCCTTTTGTCAGCTTGTCTTCCATCTCTTTCTCTGTTCACTCCCTTCCCCAGCTCGTTCAGAGACGGTGTAACACCTGTGTCAGGATAGAATCTCTCAGGAAGGAGTCTAACCTGGGAGGTCAAATATCACGTAGAAGAACCCAGATTATCTTAGCCAGAGGCGAATACTTCAGGCAGGAAATACTTTAGAAGTGTCCAGATTTAAGTAGGCTGGAGATGAAACATCAGTACGTTAGTGACATCTGGAAGTCCAGCAGAGAATTGTCAGAAAGCAGGAGTTGGTAGTGGTTTATGGCAGATAACTATCTAAACCCGGACTGTCCCATCACTGTCCGTGCCTGGGTCCGGCCCCAGCTGTCCCCAGGGAGCTTACTTTGGGGAAACAGGTGTCAGCAGCTGTGTTTGGTCCCATACATCCATTGAGCCCAGTTCCCGTGGGTCACTGGCCTCCAGGTTGTTGGACTCAAAACCACGACTGACTGTAGCCTTCAGAAGACGATAAGCGGCCCTGAGTGACATGGGGACCCTGAGATCTGGTGGTTAGCGGGCAAGACCAGATGTCCTGTGAAACTGGCCTCTGAGGTGGGGCCAGGCCCTCTTGTTTCTCTCCGAAGCACTTGTGTGTGAAGACAGTAGAGTTTTACCCCCCGGTTGCTGGCTGCTGGGGCATGGGGGACGAACCCTGGGTTTCCTGGGCCTCTGGCTCCACCAGTCTGGCCTCGCACACCTTCCCTGAAGGTTAGAGAACTGAACTGCAAGTCCTGTTAGCTCCCTTCCAGGCGTATGAGTCTCAGATTCGGAATCGGCCTGCTTTTAGGTCTGGTGGGTCCACCATTGGATGCTTTGGTGGGGCGGGGGTTAGTGTAGAAAACTGAACTGCATGCTTTGTACAGATACAGGGTCACCGCAGACCTGATGTGCTTTACTCTCTTTGGGGCGGGAAGTTGCCACAGGGCTTTCAGTGCTGGGCAGCAAAGACGCCCTTGCTTTGCTTTTATCTCTGCTCAGTTTTTAACCGTCGGAAGGCCTAGCTCCTCCCCCAGGGCACATGGCACGTGTTCATCCAGAGGCCGTGTAGGGAGCACCTCCCGTGTGCAGGGCTTAACTTAATGCACTCTTGACAGTCCTGGGGTGGCATTTGTGATATTCACTCTTCGAGGGGCTTCAGGGCGGGGCTTTGCTCCCACCTTGTCACCCAACATGAGGGAAGGAAAGGAGGACGGTCCTTTATGTCCCCAGGTGCACCTCAAGAAGGTCACTGTGCAGTCTCGTGTTGTCACTAGGGAACCGACGGTGATGGATCCTGGAGGTGGAGTGAGCGGACTCTTTCCAGATTCATCCTGGAGGAGCCGTGACACCCTGTTCACTTCTGGCCTAAGCAGCAGCAGCCTCTCCTTAGGAAGACAGACCCAGCATTGCCGGGCAGAGGTTCATTGCAAGGCAGGGAAGGGCGAGGAGAAGGCCCAGCCGCAGTGTCCCAGCCACCAGCACGGCCAGTCAGCTTGCAGAGTCCAGGGCAGGGTGGCCGGCAGCTGGGGTCAGGGAGACCTTGGGAAGAAACCCAGAAAGTTCAGGCTGCAAGCCCGGGCTTGAGATAGAAGGAAGAGAGGGCTTCACGGTTTACTGTAATCCAGGGGAGTGGTTGTAGGCACATTCTTCAAGGTCAACTTCCATTTTCCCTGTTACCAAATGCCCGAGGGATGCCACAAAGCACAGAGGTGACCAGATTCCTGTGGAAAAGTAAATGGGGTCTTTACTGCCTGGACATGAAGTGTGCACCATGCTGTCAGGTCCCTCTGACCAGGTAGGTTTCATGTTTTATTCAGCAGATAATCAGGCTTCCCTGCTGGCCCAGATGGTAAAGAACCTGCCTGCCAGTGCAGGAGACCTGGGTTCAATCCCTGGGCCTGGAAGATCCACTGGAGGAGGAAGTGGCAACCCACTCCAGTATTCTTGCCTGGAAAATCCCACAGACAGAGGAGCCTGGCAGGCTGCAGTCCATGGGGTCACAAAGAGTCGGGCACGACTTAGTGACTAAACAACAACAGCAGCAAATAATTATCGCAGAATACATAGCAGTTTATTCTAGTTGTTCAAAGATCCAGACTTGGAT
Source organism: Ovis canadensis (assembly GCF_042477335.2). NCBI lineage: Eukaryota > Metazoa > Chordata > Mammalia > Artiodactyla > Bovidae > Ovis > Ovis canadensis. The sequence goes on from NC_091247.1 coordinate 219,748,459, forward strand.
TGTTTCATGTCTCCTGGGTCAATATAGTTTAAGCATCCTGCGAACTGGGGCTGGGGGCTATAGCCTAGATCTGACCGGGATAGAGGACCACTCCGATAGAGGACCGTCACCTCTACAAGGCTCCAGTCGTCATGTCCATTGACAACTCAAACCTCACAGCCTCTGCATCATGGGACCTCGCTGTTAGAAACCTCAAGTTCAGATTCCTGTCTGCTAAAACCAAACCAAGCATCTCTGTGTGATTTTCCCGCCCACCACCAACCCAGCTACAAACACGAATGAATCTGAGTCACTGCCAGGCACAGCGGTATTCGTCTAGTCACGTCTCTTATAACCATCCCTCCCACCTTTATACCCACCCCTCCGCCCTCTTCTCTCTCCCCATCCTGTGTCTGCAAACACAAGGCCATTTGCCTTGAAGGAAGGCTTTTGCTCTCATTTAAGACCATCCTGTTTCGTGGGTCTCTGTCAGCTCTCCCTTGGCCTTGACTGGGCTGTGGAGAGAGGCCGTCTCCACCCTGACTCCCTGACCTGTGCTGGGCGGCGGAGGTTCTGGGCCGCTTCCAGGGCCGCCAGCCTGTCCTCCGCTGCCCCCCTGCCTCTCCATCCTGCCCACAGGGTCCTGATCTGTCTCCCCCCATCAGCTCTGCTCTCTGACATGGAAGGCAGCGTGGGAGCCCACACGGTCTCCCTCACAGCCAGCCTGTCGTGACGTGTTTTTGTGGGTTGTGGGGCATCTTCTCCCTGCCCTTCCCTTCTCCCTTCCTCCCGTGCATGTTGCTTTGAGAATCCAGATTGAGTTGCTGTTGCATTTGTGATTCTTGGCCCGAGTCCCTCTAGAAATCATATTACTACTCTGAATTCAGCGAGGGCTGGAATAGCTACTAAGAACAGAATACATTATCATAACATTCAGCAGACAAAGCCAGAAAATTTGTGCCAGAGGCCAGCTTGGTATCCTATACTGGTCCCACGGTCCATCTTTTGAGAACTTTAACAGCGTGGGTGTCTCAGTGATCGGTTGACGTGTCCTGTTACAGGGTCTTCGCCGTCAGACGGTGTTGACTTGGCGATGCTTCAAGTTTATCTTTAAGAGCTCTTGGAAAAGTTGCGGGTGTTCCCCCTCCCCCGGAGTTAGCATCTGTTCCCTCGGTTCCTCCTCCAGTTGTTTTTCGATTGTCTGCTCTGCGCAGGCTGCTTTGCTCGGCAGCCTTGGTATGTAAAAAAGAATTCACTGAGGAACTTGCCGAAGCATTGGGGAATTAAACATGTAGCCAACTCCTGAGACACGAGACAAAATGAATGCTTCAACAACAGTGTTCACTTCTGACAAGGGGCGTCTCCATGACAAAGGATAAGTTAGATGGGAAGCGGAGGTGTCGGAGATAAGATGGTCCATCTCCCAGGGTGAGGGAACCGCATCAGAACGAAAGCACAGAGGATAACCAGGATATACTGGAGATGAAACTGGGAAAGTGGGACGGGACAGATGGTGGCTGCCGTGCCAGAGGGACTGGACTCTGTTTATAGGGAGGAAATCATTTAAGATCTTGGAAGAGGAGGAGCAAACTTAACCCAACCCATCTTAGAGAGGGCTGAGACGGTGCTGGGTACTCAGTCGCTTCAGTTGGGTCCAACTCTTTGCAACCCTATGGACTGTAGCCCACCAGGCTCCTGTGTCCATGGGATTCTCTAGTCAAGAATGCTGCAGTGGGTTACCATTTCCTTCTCCAGAGATGGTTGTGAAGCTATTGCATTAAGCAGAAGATGCTAAGATCCAAGAGCCAGGGTCAGGTTTGTGACCAGGAGATCAGAGAGGAAGAAGCTAAACCAAAAGAAACGTGGCTTGAAAAGGGCGTTCACAGGAATTCCTCAAAAGAGGAAATGGCCTCATAAACGTATTTTTAAATACTTCGCCTCTGTTTTTGGCTTCACTACATAGAACTGCAAATGAAAGCAGCCCTGTCGCATTGGCAGGGTTGCGGGGGAGGTGGATGTGACCCCAGGGGACCAGGAGGATGGGAAACGGTCACCCTTACCTGTTGATTGAAGGTTAGTGCAGCTGTTCTGAACAGTTTGGTGACATGTCCAGAGCTTTAAAAAGGATACCCTTTGATGCAGGATTCTAAGAAGACAGCCATAGATACGCATAGATTTATGTTTAGAAAATTTCAACACACTAATAGTAGTAGTAGTGAAAACAGGCTACATTTCTAATAATTGAATTAGTGAACTAAATTATAATACAGCCATAAAAAGGATTACAATGCAGCCCTTTTCAGCTTTGGGTTCTAGAGGAATATTTAATCACGTGAAGAACTATTTTGTAGCACTGTTTCTCCGTGGTCATTCTGCTGCTCTGAGCTCTTTACGTTTCCTCTCGTGCCCTGAATCAGCGTGTCAGTCACACACACACCTGCCACAGCTGTGATTGGAGTGCACTGTATCGGCAGGTAGTTTGGGCAGAATTAACACTCATACAGTGTTGAGCCTTCCCATCTGGGATTGTGTCGTATCTCGATTTAAGGTATGTGGTCAACTTTCTGAGAGAGCTGCTGCTATTGCTACTGCTGCTAAGTCACTTCAGTCATGTCCGACTCTGTGCAACCCCATAGACAGAAACCCACCAGGCTCCCCCGTCCCTGGGATTCTCCAGGCAAGAACACTGGAGTGGGTTGCCATTTCCTTCTCCAATGCATGAAAGTGAAAAGTGAAAGGGAAGTCGTCGCTCAGTCATGTCCAACTCTTAGCGACCCCATGGACTACAGCCTACCAGGCTCCTCCATCCATGGGATTTCCCAGGCAAGAGTACTGGAGTGGGGTGCCATTGCCTTTTCCTTTTGAGAGAGAAATTTTGGTGAAATGGCAAAAAGCTAAATTCTTAGATGTTAAGGAGGAAAATGGGAAACAGCGGTAGGACATGTAGAGTTATTTTAGATGTCTGATGGTGAATGAAGGGAAAACGACTTAGCACACGTGCACGTGTGAGAGGCAGGTTCAGAAGCTTGGGGTGAAAGAGCCCCCGGAGGCCGTGGTCAGAGGCCGGGGAGGGCAGAGGTTGGGAATGCAGTTAGTTGATGGGCCAGGGCCGTGGGACCTGGAGGAGGAGGAACAGGAGCCTCGTGGGGTTGTTTGAGATCGGGTGTGACATGTCTGTGTTACCTCAGTAGTGAGTTCCTCAGGCTCCCGTCATCTTGCCAACAAAGGTCCATCTAGTCAAAGCTATAGTTTTTCCATTAGTCATATACAGATGTGAGAGCTGGACCATAAAGAAGGCTGAGCACCAAAGAATTGATGCTTTTGAACTGTTGCTGGAGAAGACTCTTGAGAGTCCCTTGGACAGCACGGAGATCAAACCAACAACGAGTGAAGTTGCTCAGTTGTGTCCGACTCTTTGCGACCCCACGGACTGTAGCCCACCAGGCTCCTCCATCCATGGAATTTTCTAGGCAAGAGTGCTAGAGTGGGTTGCCATTTCCTCCTGCAGGGGATCTAACCAGTCAATCCTAAAGGAAATCAACCCTGAATATTCATTGAAGAACTGATTGAAGCTCTAATACTTTGGCTACCTGATTTGAAGAGCTGATTCATTGGAAAAGACCTTGATGCTGGGAAAGACTGAAGGCAGGAGGAGAAGGGGACGACAGAGGATGAGACAGTGGACATGAGTTTGAGCAAACTCCAGAAGATAAAGGACGGGAAGCCTGGCATGCTGCAGTCCGTGTGGGCACAGAGCCAGACAGGACTGAGCGACTGCACAGCAGGCTCACGGCCGCCAGCCCCCCGAGCGGTCTATCCTTCACCATGGACAGCAGTAGCACCCACACACAGGATGCCACCCTCCCAGTCATCCTCAGCCACATTTCCAAGTCCCTGTTTCTTTTCTTTTTTTTTTTTTTTAAAGCTATTTATTTGGCTGCGCCAGGTCTTAGATGCGGCGTGTGGAATCTAGTTCCATGACCAGGGATGGAACCCGGGCCCCCTGCATTGGGAACGGAGAGTCTTAGCCACTGGACCAGAGAAATCCCTCCCATTTCTTTTAGCCCACCCTATTTTCTGTCTTCTCTACTGGAGCCAGATGGCTGTACACCTCTTATTCCAAGATTCCCTTCCTCCAGAGTATGTTAGTTCTCTTAAGGTTAAGTAGGAAGAGGCCCAAGGCGCTTGGGGAAGATTTCATGTTAGGTGTTCATTTATGGAGAAAGCAGAGATGCTGAGGTATGGGATTTGATGCTGCTGTTACAGGAGCTTATGGGATTCATGGGAACACGTTTGTTTTTTAAATGTATTTGGAAATGTTCTTAGGGTGGTGGTTGTTTGTCTTTAGATGCAAAGCTCTCAGCACATACCCAAAAAATTGCATCTCTGTATCTAGAGGGGGAGATTCTGTGAACCTACCCGCTGCATATGACTATGGTGTTTTTAAGAAAATAAACAAGACAGTAGTGTTTCTTCACTGTAGTACTTGCAGGGGTAGAACTGGCCTGCCAGTATTAGAAAGAAGAGAGTAGGATATGGTGGATCTTATTGGCTTACTCAGCTGAGTTTATATCTACTAACTTGGGATTTGTCACTTTAACAAGGAAGGGAAGAGGGACAGAGGAGCATTGCATCTAAGATGGAATAAGCTTTTTCTTTAAATCCCCAATATTGCATGTCTGTACGTTTTGGGAAATCCTTCTCTGTGCTAAGTCTAAGGGCCTTTTCTTTGGGGAGGGGGCAAAGGATGGAGAGACAAGCTGGTAAGTTCAGTTTTGGAAGCCGGAACACACCTTCCCTGTTTCGTCTTCTACATGCTGAAACCACACAGAAACTGCCTTTTTTTTTTTTTTGCATGTGCTGTGCATGCTAATGAAATACTGTTAAATAACAAGGTACTAATCCCCCTCAAGATTTGTTCTCACACCCATGCTGCAAGAGCACAGCTGTCTCAAGTCTTCGTTTAGTTTCTTCACGTTGCCTTTCTTCCCTAAGTGGTCTAAAGTTTTAATGACACTTTTCCCGACACTCAGCACTCCTCGGACCTCAGATGACTAAAGCTTTGCATTTCAGAGTCAAAACAGAAATCCTCGTTTGAGAAGCAGTTCCCGTTTCACAGGAAAGGTTGGTCTTTGAGTTTTTTTTTCGAGACAGGAAATAACTAGCATGTAATGGATCGAGTGCCAGTGGAATCTCTCTCTGCCCTGCTGTGCCCACGCGTGGTGCTGCTTCTAGTGTAAGCCAGCCTCAATCCCCAGAGACGGAGAGAGACCCGCCAGAGAAGGAGCACTGCCTCCTCCCTCCTCACACCTCTGTGTCTAAGCACCTTTCCCCAGGCAGACCATTCATTAGATGCTGGGAAAGCATAGCCTTTGTGGCTGACCTGGTTTTCCCCCTGATCTCTTCCATCACGCCTGACTCTCTGGTCCTCCTCCAGTTCTGTTACCCTTCCCCCTTCCGCTTCCAGCCCTGATGACGGCGGGTCACGATCACGTTTCCTCTCACCCTGCATCTCAGTTGTACCTGCATCGCGCTTTCAGCTCACTCCAGTCTGTCCCCACTGTTTTGAGAATGAGGTTCCCGCAGTGGAGGCCAGAGCCCTCGGTGGGCATCACAGAGAGCATGGAGAGGGTTGGGGGGCCGTGGGGGCAGTGCCCATGCCCGGCCAGCCTAGGGAGACCTGCGTTACTTCTGCCGAGACCTGATAGTTTCCGTGGCCCCAAACCCCAGGAGCAGCCGAGCGCATCTCCTCCTGCTCCGCGCCTGCTCCGCTCTTGCTGGCTTTCTGTCTGGTACGAGCCTTCTCTGTCTTCAAACATCTCCCTGCACCTCCTCAAGGGACTCTCCCCTCTTCTCCTCCTTTCCACCCTGGCTGAAGCTGCAGCACTTTCCTCCCTCTCGGCGGGCATTTGCTCTGCAAGATTTTGCAAGCAGGACTCAGTGTGTCCTAACAGTTTCGTTGAGACAGAATTCACATATCGTGCAATCCACTCATTTAAAAGGCATGATTCTCAGAGTCGTGTGGCCGCCACCACAGCCAGCTTTCAATGTGCTCGTCGGTCCGCAGGCCCTCCCACCACCCCGTCCCGCCCTCGCCCTGGACAGCACTGGCCACCCCTTCACTGAGTTTGCCTTGCCTGGACATTTCATAAAAATGGGACCGTCTAGAATGCGGCCTTCTGTGACTGGCTTCTTTCACACTGCATAGTGTGTTCAGAGTTCATGTGGTAGCCTGGGTCAGAATTCCATTCCTTTTCATGGCGAACCAATCAGTACTTTTTGAATGAATGTTGTATACATTTCTGTTGGTTTCTTCTCTTAGTCTTAGAATATGTAACAGTTACACATTTGAAAAATACATGCAGCTTTGAATATTTATATTACATATTTTTATTCGTATTTCTTTTAGTAAGATCGACAGTACTTGTGGGTATTAAACAGTACAGAAGTATGCAGAGTAAAATACAAATCATTCCATCCACTCAGACTAACCACTCTTCATACTTCTGTCTGTCTTTGTCCATACATTTTTCTGTGCATAAGCCCAAACATACAGACCTCTCTCACCTCTTGGTCGACACTGAGGTCAGTAAAAAAAGTTTCATTCTTACAAACTGCCTTGGTAAACATCCCTGTGCATACATTCTTGAATTTCTTACTGATATTTTCTCTAGAATATACTCTAGAAAGTGGAATTATTTACATAAAGTGCACATGCAATTAAATTTGGTTGAAGAGACCAGAGTGCACCCCAGTCTGTATTCTCATCAGTGGTATATATGAGGGCCCACTTCCTCAGGTCTTTACCAACACTGATTGTTAAGTCTTTGTAGCTTTTGTTGCCAGTGTGATGGGAGAGGGGAAAAAACAAAACCCTATCTTGCTTAATTTGCTATTCTTTAATTATTCACGACCGCTAACTATCATTTAATGTGCTTATTAACCATTTACATTCCTTTTGTGAGTTTTTGGTTCATATCCTCGGCCCATTTTTTCTATTGCATTAGGATTATTGTTATCATTTTCATTAATATATTGATAGCAATCCTTTGTTTGTTTTGTTTTATTTATTCTAAACATTTCCCAAGCAAAAACTTGTATTTTTACTTATATCTTTTCTGAGTCCATACAACTATTTTAAATGTTCGACTAGCCAAATCCTCCCCCTTTTTTTCCCTTTCATAGCTTTCTTTAAAAGCACTACTCGCTATGTTAGTCAGGCTGTTATAACAAAATGCTGTAAGCTGGGTGGCTTATCAGCAACAGAGGTCTGTTCCTCAAGGTTCTGGAGGCTGCGGGCCCAGGATCCTGGCACACAGGCTGGTTCTACGGAGGGCTGTGCTCTGAGCTGCAGATGGCTCACTTCTCAGGTCCTCACGAGAGGGAGGGAGGCCGGTCTCTGAGCTCACCTCATTCATGAGGGCTCTACCCTCACGTCCAAGCGTCTCCGGAACGCCCCCACCTCAGACCATCATCACAATGAGATGAGAATTTCAACATGAGGATCTGAGGGGACACGCACAGTCAGTCATCACAGCCCACAAAGAATAAGATAAAGAGCATTTATCTATCCTCCAGCCCAAGATAAGAAGCTGAAGCAGCCCCACAACCTCATAACCGCCTCTCTCGCCCTGCGTGGTAGGAGAGACCTCAGCATCGCAGCCGGGGGCTCTGGCCCGGGCCACTGTGTTCACAAGGCACCTGACCCCCTCGCTTTCCCCGGTTCGGAGACTCGCAGTCACGTGACACAGCCAGAGCTCGGGACGCACCCGACTTCGCGCGGTCTGAACCTGGCCCTTGCCAGACACTCGGGACCAGACATTCTGGTCTTTTTTCAACATTTAACAGAAGATCACCAGCTCTGAATCTGTCCCTGGCTCTTTGATATATTTGAAAAAGCAGCATGCTCATTCTTGGCTCAGAGCGTCCAGATTCTGTCAACAGTATAACTGAAACTTTGCTTCTTTTTGCATTTTAATCCACATGCTCTTTCTGGGTTATCTTATCTGCGTAATAAAAAACAGCAGTAACAGTTTTGATAACAGCATCTAACATTTCCCAAGCACTTTCTGTGTGTCAGACATTGTGCTGTACTTTATACAAATATTAAGGCATTAAAACCACCCTGTAATATCACTGTTCCTTTTTACAGACAAGGAAACTGAGGCTCCAAGGGGGCCAGGTCATGCAGACCAGTCATTGGCAGAGCTGAGCTTGAGTCCCAGCCAGCCTCACTCCTGAGTCTGTGTGTTTACACTTTAAACTCAGTTTTCAGTTTCCTTTCTTCCCTAAAACCTGCTCTGCCTCCTGTATTTTCAGGCTCATCTGCCTTGTTCTCTGCCTTCTCTCATGTAACCCCACCTCCCACGAGTCCAGCCTTAGGAAATTCTCCCACCCACCTGCCCCTCTTTGTTCCCATGCCCTCCCACCCAAACCTGTATTCCTCCTTCTTTCTCCCCTGGGCTCGTGACAGTGGCCTCCCTGGACGTGCTCTTCCACCCGTGTGGCCTGCTTCAACTTCATACTGCCTTCTGAGAAAACGACACGATCGCATCACTGTGCTGTCTTAAAGTTTGGGGGCTTCTGGTTGCTGCTGTCGCCCTGTGGTTCTCACCAGATGAAACCTGAACCCTTAGCTCTGTGTACGCTGCCTGGCCCCAGGCTGTCCCTCCAGCCTCACCCCTGCCATTCTGCACTCCGGCCCCTGCCTGATGCTCAGCTGCTGGGGGAGGGGTGTGTCTCACCGTCCCTAGACCCACACCCCTAGATGGCTCTGCACATCTGCACCTGTTCTGTCCGCTCAACCACTGCTTCTATCCCGGATGCACTTCGGTTTAGCCTTCAGGAACATCTGGGACTCCCCCCAGGGTGACTCGGGCATCGTCCTGTCTGCCTCGCCGCATGTTCAGGCCTCGGTCACCGCCCTTTCCTGGCTGGGTCGTAGTCATCTGTGTACTTGCTCGGCTCAAGGGTCAAGTCCATTGCGTTCCAGCACTGAGCACAGAGTAGGCCCTCATACATGCTGGTGCAGTGTGTGGAGGAGTGTCAGAGAGTGTTTAAACAACAGGAGATACCCTTCTAAACAAGCTCGGCTTCTCTTTGGCTCAGTCAGCGGGCCTGAGGTAGGGAGTCCCATGCCCTGAGCAGAAGCACGTGGCGGGGGCCGGGGCCCTCCCTCAGGCAGGGACCAGTGTGCATGATCCTGTCTGATCGCGCATGAGCCCCGTCCCCTCCTGGGCCTGAATGTGACGGTGTGGCCCGGTGGGAGGACGTTCCTGGAGTGAGAGCACCGGCATGGGGTCCCAGGTTTGCAGGTCACCCTCTGGGGGCCTTGGACCAGCCTCTATCCTTCATCTTCAAGAGGAGACATTCGATACTCCTATACTTTCCTAATTGTTAATTCTGATACAGGAAGACTTCACATGGAAACTGACTCTTATTCATCTTTTTTTTTTCTTTTTTTAGCTTCACTGAGCTAAAATTGACAAAATGGTAATATATTTAAGGGGTACACCTGATAGTGTGATGTACACAGACATCGTGGACAGTCTCCAGCTTTTTGATTAACACATGCTGTGTCACGATTTCCTCTTTTTCTGTGTGAGAACCCCTAAGCCCTGCTCTCCTAGCAGATTTCAGTGTGTGACACGGTATTGTTGACAGTGGTCACCAGGTTGTGCATTACACCTCAGACCTCATTCATCTCGGAAATGAAAGTTTGTGCCTTTTTACCCCCTACTTGTGTTTCTCACACCTCCAGGCCCTGGCAGCCACTGTCCCTTTCTCTGCTGCTCGAGTCTGACTTGACGTTTCTCCTCCGGGTTCCATGTGTAGGTAGATACCACGCACTGTTTGTCTTTCTGGGTCTGGCTCATTTCACTGAGCGCGATGCCCTCCAGGCTCATCCATGTGTTTGCCAGCATCCTTCCTTTGTTAACGAAGGGTAATTCTGAACTCAGTGTGAACAGGCTTGATTTATTTCACCTGAATCCGTCTCTCCTTTCAGCTTCAGAGCGAGCAGGAGAAAGGTGAGCAGGACAACGCCGAGTTGCAGGAGTTTGCCAACGCCGTCCTGCAGCAAATCGCGGATCACTGCCCCGACATCCTGGAGCAGGTGGTCAACGCCCTGGAAGAGTCATCCTGACCCCTCGCGGGAACAGCCGGCCCAGCAGCCCAAGCATTGAACCCAGGAGCCAGGAGAGGAGGCATGCGAGGAACCGGGCCCTAGGCTCCTGGCACCAGACACACTACAGACCCTGTCCCGTCTCGCTTAATCCCTCCAGTGAGGCGCCAGCGCCGCTTCTCACCTGTCTTCTAACCTGCTTCCTTCTTTGGGTGTCGTCCCCCCACTAACTGTCCAGCCATCCCAGCCGGGCAAGCAGCCGAGTCTCTGTGGAGAGCTGCCCTCCGGCCATCAGCAGTGACCTGTGGACGCTGGCAGCTGTGCCCTGATGGGGACACGGGGAGAGCCCCCCTCACCCATCCGTGGCATGAGGACAGAGTCTGGATGCTGCGGAGCTCGGCTTTCTGGGGGATGCTTCACTGCGGACCTAAGCGCTACGTGTTCTGGTACCAGAACAGGTGCTTTCCCCTAAAAGGGTAAAAAAAAAAAAAAAATCCCAAAAAGAGTATTAACAGAAAGAGAGGAGGGGGAGAGGGACCAGGGACCTGGAGCCGACCAACTCTTCTCTCCTGTCCGTGCTGGTGACTGTCCACAAGAGGCATCTGGGCAGGCCTGTGGGTGGGCGCTCGGGGAACCGGCCTCCCTGCCTCCTGGTCCTGTGCTTGTCCTCAGCCTCTGGGTGAGTCGCTCTTGCTTGATGCATTCATTGGATCACGTCCGTGACTGAAAGAGAAGAGGGCGGTGTGGCCACGCCCGCAGCTCTGCTTCTGTAGAATGTGACCGGTCCTCTGGGTCAGGCTGGCTTCCCCGGAACGTCTCCGTCTCGCCCTTGAAGAGTGCTTCTGCCTCCCCCCAGCCCACCCCTCCCTTGCACTCCAGGTTTGGGCACGCCCCGCCTCGCCCCGCTGTCCCCTGGCCGCTGCAGCCTTCATCCTGACCCACAGCCTCTGCTGCACACGGATGTCGCTCGTCACACATGCAGTCCTTCCCCTCTAATGCTCAGGCCGTGTTTATGAAGGGCCTGCGTGGCTGCCAGGCACCAGCCATGAAGGCAGCCTCTGGATGGGGCAGGGTCGGGGATTCTATGAGATGCACCTGGTCCGATCTTAAGTCTTAATAGAGGGCAGCTTTTCCAGAAAAATCTTCCAGAAATCAGCGTTTCTCATTATAATGGAATTTATGGGTTTTGGGTGGCAAGAGGCTGTATCAGTTACTAGCCTGTAGGATAGGATCCCATCTGATGACTCAGAATTTGGGGGTTTGTTCCCCTGAAGGAGCGTGCTGTGTAAAGGGCTACGATGGTGGACGATGTCTTCTCTGCACATCATGTGCTTCTCAAGGAACTTGGCCGGCTCCATGTTGCAGATCAGAAAATCGACCCCAAAGTTGCAAATCTGGTTGAGAGTATTGACGTCTTCCCCAAGCATAGATGGTGGCAGTCATAAATATCGGGCACCGAGAAACAGACCACTTAACCCGAATCTTGCCCTTTGATCACCTCTCCAGCCAGACACCCAGCAGACGCTCGCATCCTCTGATAAAGAGTTGCTGGGCTAAATGGGTTTTCTCCTTCCCCTGCCCCAGTTACTCACCCAGAGAATCCGAGGCTGCCTGTCAGGTCGTCACAGCCATCAGTCCCGTATCTTCCCGCCAGTAGCCCGTGACGGTCCCATTAACTTATATGGTCACATCTCCAGCAGCCCCCACTCCCCGCCATAAACCAGCTTCCCCCCGTGAGAAGCTGTCGAGTGCTCCTTATCAAAGGTTTAAATGGACTCTGTTCATAAATTTCTTACTGAGATGCTTCCTGATAGCCGGGCTGGCCAAAGCAGGGGTGCTGCAGGGCTCAGACAGTAAGTGGTGGCCGTTCGTGGTCAATTACCTCAACCCCATTTATTTATTGCACTGCCCATAAATCACTTAGAAAGCTCCAGTGTTTTAGGGCCGGAGTCCTGGAATCTCACATTATCCACCACAATGGGAGAACCGAGGTAGAAGGACCTCCTCCCTGGCCTGCAGGAGGAAGAGGCCCCATGCAGGGCAGCAGCCTGACCAGCGCTTCTGGTGGTCCCCCGGGCCCTGCTGGGTCCACCTTCCCCGTCAGATACGGTCCCTGCTGCCTGCCTGTGGATACCTAGAGGATTACTCGGGGGGGACACCATCTGTCTGTCCCTGAGCCAGGCAGGACTCTCCTCTGCCTGGGTGGTCACACCTCAGTGGTTCTGGGGGCTGTTTGGTCCTGGATGAGGGTCAACTCTGGCTGAAGTTTAATAGTGAGCAAGGACCTGCCTATACCACGAGGGCAAATTGAATGTAATCTCCAGCATTTAGCATCTTACTGAGTGTAGGTCTCTCTCTGAGCCAACGATTGCTGAAGGCGCAGTTCCAGCACACAAGCCTTGTATCCCCTGACCTCTTCTGACTTCATGGTTGTACGAGGTCACGAGCTGCTCCTGAAGGTCTGTGACCTTGGAGACGTGCTGCAGGCCGCCTAACGTGCTCACCAAACCCTCCATCCCATTGGCACGTCTCATTGCCCTGAGCACCTCGGACTCTGTCCCCAGGTAACAGTTGTCACGGCAGGCAGTGAGAAGGAGAGTGGGTGGCACCAAGCTGGGGTGCAGAGCAGAAGCCTCGCATGGTTCCTGGGTCCTGCCCTTCCGCCGCAGGCCCTTGCCGGGCTCGTGATGACGCATCTGGGTGCCAAGGTGTGGACGCTGTTTGAAACGGAGAAGACGTCAGTTGGGCTGTCACATGTGAAGAAGGGAGCGGGGCTCCACAGTTCGATCTCACCTCTGACCTTGACCATGTACCTGACCATCTGAAGGCGGCCTGAGAGCTGCTTCTTCCTAACTCGTCTTAGGACCACGAGTGAAGTGGACGGAACCCAAGGCGCTTCCAGCTTGGACGGCAGCAGCTGGGCTCACCCTTTGTGTCCAGAAAGGTCTGTTGGGCTTTCCAGCAGCGAGAGGAGAGGAAGTCATCTCCAGGTGTCGGTGACTGCTGACAGGATTTGCTGCTGACCCAACCTGCGTGCCCTTCCCTCCCCACTGTGGACTCCACCATGTCAGCAAAGGCTCCGGGGCAGGGAAAGAGCAAGCGTGGACTTGGGCTCAAGTGGCTCTTCCTGAGTCCCCATGGACCCTGTGTGGGCCCCCAACCCCACCCCAGCCTCATCTCCCATCAGCGGCAGAGCGCTGGGCTGTAGGGGGCCAGGGGGAGAAGAGGGAGGGGTAGCCGGCCATGCAGACCCAGACCCCCCCACCACTGCCAGCCCTGACCCCTCAGCAGGGGTGCAACCATCAAAGAAAGGTCTTGAGAGGAATCTGGTGTTTCCTCCCCGGACACTAAGGGAACACAGTAAGAAAACAGGGAAAATCCTTCTGAACAAAATGGCTGTCCTGTGCTTTTTAAGCAAAAACTTTCCAAACTTTTTAGTGTCAAAACTGTAACCCAAGTGTCTCCTGGTTTTTCCCAGCGTGTGTGGAGAGTGCTGTGACCCCCATCATAGGTGTTTCTCCTCCTGACCCCAGGGGAGCGGTGGATTAGGGATTGATTTATGGGGAGTGGGTTCCTGTCCCTCCCCACCTCCTCTTTCGTTTCTCTGCTTGTCGATATTGTCTGTGTGGTTCAGAGAATCGGGGCAGTTCCATTGTGTCCATTGTTGAGATTATTAAGATATTACAGAGTAGTAGTAGAACTGAAAAATTAAAGAGCTGTGTTTCTAAAAAATCAAACCAATATCATGTTAACAAAGGAATTCGAGCTCTGGGGCAGCCAGACACCGCCTCTCACCGCCTCTCATAAGGTGGCCGAGGTGGCAGCCCGGCCGGCCACTGGGGAGACGCCAGGTCCAGATCCAGGCAGGCTACTGGCCGCTGAGCTCGGGAGAGGCTCCTGGGGCCTGGCTTGCCTATCCACCCTCAGGGCCTCTGCCGGAGGCTCCCAGATCCTTGACCCTGTAGCTCCCTCACCCCACCACTGGCCCCTGCCCGGTGTGCCGGGTCCCACGTGGTCACCGGGGCCTGCCGCTGGCCCCTGAGCTCCGCACCAGCCACAGAGCCTCCTCCTGCCCACTTGGTGCTATACTCTCTGGGGCCCATCCAGGATGGGCCAATCCCCGACCAGCCTGAGCCTGCAGTCTGGGTGGGGGGCCGGCTCAGAGCCCAGCCCCTCTGGCATCGGTCCCTGCAGCCTTTCCCTGAAAGCTTACGAGACCCCCGCCCCAGGCTGGGCCCCAGCAACGGCCTGGCCAGGAGAGGAGGTGTCCCCCGCTGAGCCAGAGAGCCGGCCCGGGTGGGGCTGCCTCCCCCCCCCACAGCAGCATTGCACATGCCCTGGACCCCCAGGGGCAGCCCAGGGCACTCGAGCCCAGCAGGTATGCAAGGCATAGACTGGGGTCTCCTACGGTTCCCCTTTCCCTGGCTTCAGGAGGGAGAGCCGCCCCGGCTGAGGAGCCAGGGCCCCGGGCGCTGACCCTGCAGCTTGAGTCCTTTCGGCAACAGGAGCGGCCGAGGGGGTGGTGTCTGAGCGGGCCCACCACCGCCGTCCACTGCACGCCGGCCCGGCGGTGTCACTGACACAATCATGACGTCACAGAGAAACTGTTAGAGTCGACTTTGCCTTGATAACTATTGTAAACACTTTGTTCATTTTTTTTCTTTTTTATTCACAAACTAAATCCATCAGGAAATTATAAAGTTATTTAAAAATCGCGTGCTGTTTTTCTTTGAGCCTCATGCAGTCAGCTCATCCAGGTAGGATGTGTCCTCAGATGCTAGAAAGGCAGGAGAGGCCGGCGGTCCCCACGCGGTCAGCCACACCGGAGATCCCTAGGAAGCAGGGATGCTTGGGTCACAGGAGGGCAGAGGAGTGGACAGCACCCCAGCCCTGGCAGGCTGACAGTGACTCTCTGAAAAGGGGGAGCCCCTCTGGGCATCCACCTGGACTCGGGGCTGACCGCCCCCCTTCCTGTGCTTCATGGTTTGCACACTGAGGCCCGAGCCAGGGTCCCCACTTCACTCTGTCCCAGAGCTGTGTCCACGGGTCTGGTTCAGATTGGGCTGGAGCCACCCCACCCCAACCCCGGGATATATGCTGACATGTATACCCTGGACCACATGAGCCGCAGAATCAGACAGAACGGGGGTCGGGAACAAGGGAGCATGGGGGTCTGCCAAGACCATCTGCTGGGAAGATTGGCGGCTCTGGGCCTGATGTCGAGAAGTTCTGGGCACTTTGCTGAGAGTTTTTTTCCTGCTTCACTTTGTCTCCCGCACAAAGGATTCAGCCCGCTCGCCGCGTTCCTTCCCTCTCCTTACAGGTTCTGCAGCCCACTGATGATGGCACATGGGCCGAACACTTCCCTCCCACAACCCTGCCCACACCCGGCTCTGCCTGGCCTCTCCCTCCAGCAGGGAAGGCCTGGAGTGGGCACAGTCTCACTGCAGGATGTGTGTTTTGCTGCATAAATGAAATCGTCACCACGCGCCAGTGTGTCACCCACAGCGAGCTGTCCCAGCGTCTCCCATTCATCCTGCCATTCTGCTTGCTGATTCGCCCCGTGGTCACCCACTCAGCTGCAGACAGAGGGACACAGAGGCCACGAGGTGTAAGGAGAACACGTGAGAGGAGAACTTGCAGTGGAGAATTCCGTCCGTGAACTTGGTTTCTTCTCTGGATTGGGGAAGACTATGATTTCGAGCCTCTCGGGCTGGCTCGAAGACAATTAGGAGCTGGTTAGACGCTGAGGGAGCATTCCAAGGAAGCTGGTTTGAGATCCACACGCTTTCCCAGGTGTTGGAGGAGTGTGGGAGAGGGCCCTGGACTCGCAACCCAGAGCCTCCGCCGCCCTTGACCTCAGCCCCGCTATGTTCTAGGTCACAGGCCACGATGAGGATAATGGGTGATTGTGTTTCTCCTGCTTGAGAGCAGAGAACTGCATTCTTCAGGTCTGCAGCTGCTCTGAGACCACCCAGCAGAGGCACCCGGAGGCAGCCCCCAGCAGGACATGGACACGGAGACCGGCCCGTGCGTGTCGCTGAAGACGGCAGCTCCTGCCGGATCGGCTCGGGCTCCAGTTTCCTTTTCTTGTGACTTAATTCCTCAGGACTCCTTTCGGACTTTGGTCGGAAGCCGTGGTGTCCGTCCCCCCCCCCCAACTCCAGAGCTGTGGGTGGGAAACGGGTGGCCTCCACCCCCAAACGGCTCAGGGAGATGGGAGCTGGGGGCTCCATCTGGCTTTCCTTGGATTGTTGCCACAGTGCAGAGTCAGGATGAGCCGCGGCTTCGGGAGCCTCCTGACACTTCAGGAGAAGAGAGAACATGAGTAGCGACTCAGCCTGTGTCAGTGGGGCCGCTGTGGGACGTCCCCAGGGGGCCTGACGGCTGGCTGTCCAGGAGAGGCCAGGCCAGTGGATGCCCACCCTGCTGGACGGGCGGGGAACCAGGGCAGAGCAGGGCTTGGCCCATGGGAACCTCGGCTGTGCACGGGAAGGCGAGGGTCCAGAAGTCAGACGACAGGATCGCCTTCTGGTCTGTGCTGTGTGTCAGGCTGTGGCCTCAAGAATTCACCTGGCTTCTCTCATCTTCAGTTTCCTCATTTTAAAACAGGGATAAGGATGCCGACTGCCACAGGTATGGGGACACAAGGCCTGGAGAGGGGGTTTCTCCGGTAGGGGTCACCAGCCTCTTCACCTGCCCTGTTCCAGCACCTGACCCCCCGCCGGAACTTGGCCGCGGTGCCCTCAGCCGAGGGCGTCAGATGCCAGCAGTCACTTGGCTTCTGCTTTAGAGGGCAAAGCCCAGATGCCAATGTGCTGTCTCATTGGCCGGGCTGCGCCAGTCTCCCAGGGATGGGCTCCTGAATGCGGGCTTTGTCCGCCCGCCTCTTAGTCACGGTGACAAAGGACACCCGGGAGACGGGAACCTGACGCCGGATTCTTGAGCCAGGACGTCAACGCTGCGGAGTCCAGCCTGCGGCCCTCAGCGTGGACTGGAACCTGCAGACGCTGCGGAAACACTCTGACCCCGGCTCCCCGCCCAGGCCGGCGGCTGGAAAGTCGCTGAGGGCGGGCGTCTGCTCCTCCTCTGGCCCCGAATATAGTGGTGCATACTCGGGCTCATAGCAGAACCCTCCAGGCACAGGAATGAGCCTGCTCTCGTCAGGTCTCCCACGAGCTTTAACTCCAGGATGGTCCCACAGCTGTGTTGCCGGACGTGCATTAGCTGGGTGTCTGCTAGAAGGCGGTCTCCCCTGCGTGCTGGACCTCAGAGCCAGCCTGCGGGGCCCCGGCTGCCCCCTGCTCAGGGCCAGGGCAGCTGGGAAGAGGGGCAGTCTGGGCCTCACCCTGGAGCTCGGGACCCTACGAAGGTCTCACTGTGGAAGGCCTCACCATCTGCACCCCCTGGGCTCAGGTCCTCAGGGTCATGGGATTTCCTTCAGTGCCCCTGAGCTGACTGATGAGGCTCCTTCCTACCTCACGGCCAGGGGGCAGAGACTCCGTGTCTAAGGCAGGTGCTGCTGCTTCAGAAGAGTCTCTGTACTGAAGGCTCAATGGATGTTCTGGGAACTTGCCAGGGACTGAGATGCAACTGGTCTTTGTAAAGGTCCCTCCCCTCCCCAAGAGTGTGTGTGTGTGTGTGTGTGCACGTGTGTGCATGTGTGCACTCCGGGTTCACACACCCCCGTACAGGCTTTGGCCCAGTGTGAGGGTCTCCCTGCGATGAAGGAAATGAGTAAAAAGCTTCAACATTTTTGTTCCCCTTGGAGGCTTGCAAAGAAGGTGTTAAGAGCACAAGATTTAAATCATAAATTTTATTAAAAGCCAAGCAGCCTGACATGTGGCTGTTGCCAACTTGGACGGTCTTTGGGGTGAAGCCGCCCTGAGCTAATCCAGAAGGAATCAGAGGGGGAAGCGGGTGGAGCCTCAGCCAGCGGGAGTGGGGAGGCTCACACCCTGGGATCCTTCCCTTCACCCTCCCTCACGCCCCTTCTTCAACCAGTGGAGCCTCCAGCCACCAGGACTCCAGGTAAGGGGGAGGAGCAGCCACTCCAGCTGGCCCAGGACTGGCCACAGGTGCCCCCTGAATGGCATTTGGGAGACACGCAGGACAGGGAGCCCCAGCTGCCCTCCCATCCTCTCCTGCAACAGCTGGCGTTGGACACCCAGGAAATGCCCCTCCCCAAACCTGCTGGAACGGGAACCTCCCCTTTCCCAGGATGGGGGCCCTACCTGGCCTCTCACAAAACAGGAAGCTATTTGAGATCCTCAGACCTGGGAAGCAGCACCTCCCAGGATGGACGGGATGGATCATGGTGCAGAGATTGGGCAGAGGGGCTCCCCCAGGACAGCCTCGCCTCCAGCCCAAGCCACTCCCAGACGCCTCTCTGGCCCCAGCCTGGCCCTTGCCCCAGCTCTGTGTCAGCTCCCAGGGGAGCTCTGGGTCACAAGGGTCACCGTGACTTTGTGCCTTGAGCTCTCCAGCCCACTCGCCAAGGGTGGGAGCATGGCTCGGCAGCGCCTCAACCAGGGGGCTGAAGCCCCCACCCCTGAGCTGGACCCAGGGGGCCTCTGCCGTGGACAGGGGCCCTGGATCTATCCGGCCAGTCAGACTTCCTGTCTTTACTAAAGCGTTGGTTGCATTATAAGGTGTTAAAAATCACCAGCACAGCTTGGAACCAGCCACAACGTCGTCCAAGCCTTCCAGTGTCGTCAGGGAGTGCAGACAGAACCTCTCCACCCAGAACCTCTAGACCCCTCAAAGCTCCCAAGAGCAAGGTGGGGCCCTCTAATCCCCCTGGGGATGACTTCCCACCCACGAGTGCGTAGGTGACTCTGTGAAGAGCGATTTAATATTCTCAGCTGGATACCTGTGTCTGCAAACCAGGGCTTCTGAGTGTCATCACTTCCTCCTGGAGCTTCTGCAGTTCTCCCCCTGCCCCCCGGGAAGGGGGCAGCATGGAGGGGCATGTGGGGGCCCAGTGGGGAAGCAAGGCCTGCAGGGGCTGCACTGGCTGCAGTAAGGGCAGGAGTCACCCTGGGGTTGGGGGGAGACGAGGTTGCCCCCGCCCCACGGCAGCTGCTCCCCCAAGCCTGACAGGCCTCTCCCAGTAGCCACCTTCTTCTTTCCTTCTCTCCTGTTTTCTCTCTTTGCTTAACAAGAATCCACCCCCCTGCTAAATACCCTCCTCCTCCATGTGCAGGAGACCCGAGGCTGGGAGCTGCCTAGTTTGCAAGGATCAGGGATGGTCAGGGTCTCCCATTCCAGCAGGTCTGGGGAGGAGCGTTTCCTGAGTGACCTGGACAGAGAACCCCAGCTGTTGGCAGCCGGGCAGGCTGGTGGGCAGTTCCCTCACCAGACACCGGGTTTTCTGTCTTCATCTCACCAGCGCCTCCTGGGGCACCTTCTGTTTGCAGGTCCGCGTCAGTCGCCACGGCTGGGGGTGACTCGAGGCCCCAGGGTGGGCGCCAATGCCCCTGTGTCCACCCACCAGCCCCCACCAAAGCGCCCCAGCGTTTGTGGCTGTCCTGCCCTCATGGCCCTCTGTGAGTTTAATAAACAAGACTGAGAGGGGAGTGATTTACAGAGAACTTGCAGTGCCCTCGGTCACCCAGCCATGAGTGGAGGACAGGAGGGGCCCCTGGTGAAGGGCTGGCCGGACGCCAAGCCCACCCTTTATGCGATGACCGTGTCCTGTCCACGTTTCAGGCGGATGTTGAGTGAGACCGTGGCCCACATCTGTTCTCTCTTCAGTGTGCCCTGTGCTAACGGCAGCAGCTGGGGCTTCTTGTGTTAGTTGCTTCAGCTGTGTCCCCATGGACTGTAGCTCATCAGTCTCCTCCGTCCACGGGGTTATCTAGGCAAGAATACTGGAGTGGGTTGCCATTCCCTACTCCAGGTATTTTCCCGACCCAGAGATCGAACCCGTGTCTCTTCCGTCTCCTGCATTGGCAGGAGGGTGGCACTTAACCACTAGCACTACCTGGGAAGCCCACGTTGTGTACTTACCAATAGTTAAAAGTATAAATGTTATTTACATATTTTTTAATCACACACACACACACACAAAAATTTTTTTTTTTTTTAAAGGCTGATCCACAGCAAACATCTGCTGTCTTGGGCACTGTTGCTCTCTAGTCGAGTCTTCCAAGGTTCCTCTTGAATGAAGCCCTAGGTGGTCCGCCAGGTACCAAGGACCATCCACTGCCTGGTCACTGCTCTTAGCTGTCTGGGCCCAGCAGCCCTGGACCTCCCCTCTCCCTTGCTCAGCCCTGGCCCTAGTTTGAACCAGGGTCTCTGGAATATTGACAGTGTCCTGGCAGCACCTACTGGCCCATCCCCAAGGCTCCCCCCCTTGACCAGCCCCAGGCTGCCCAGCCAGTCTTTTGCCCCCTCTTGTCTGCCCTAAAGGACACCTGCCTGGCTTCCTCCACTTTCCAAACAGGGACGAGGGCATAAGGAGGTTGAGTAAACTACCTTTTATTAGATTTATTTGGTTTAGAGCAGAAACCCTCTGAGGAATTCACTTCATATAGGAAGTGGAGAGAGGCTGCTTTCTATTAAGGGGTCACCCAAATGCCCCTCTTGTTACAGGGCCCCCTGGACTACACACAACTCCCCTTACCCTTTCAGACTGCCAGTTTGAGTAGATTTTATGCTAGAAAATTCTTATAGATTTGTAGGAAAGGATCTTGAAAACAGTCCTGTCCAGGACTTCTCTTGTGGTTCAGTGGATAAGAATCTGCCTTTGCTGACAAAAGTCTGTCTAGTCAAAGCTGTGGTATTTCCAGTAGTCATGTGTGGATGCGAGAGTTGGACCATAAAGAAGGCTGAGCGCTGAAGAATTGATGCTTTTGAACTGTGGTGTTGGAGAAGACTCTTGAGAGTCCCTTAGACTGCAAGGAGATCAAACCAGTCCATCCTAAAGGAAATCAGTCCTGAATATTCATTGGAAGGACTGAAACTCCAATACTTTGGCCACCTGATGTGGAGAACTGACTCTCTGGAAAAGACCCTGATTCTGGGAAAGATTGGAGGCAGGAGGAGAAGGGGTGAAAGAGGATGGGATGGTTGGATGGCATCACCGACTCGATGGACATGAGTTTGAGTGAGCTCTGGGAGTTGGTGGTGGACAGGGAGGCCTGGCATGATGCAGTCTATGGGTTGCAAAGAGTCAGACATGACTGAGCAACTGAATTGACACAGGTTCGATCCCCGGTCCAGGAGGATTCCACATGAGGCAGAGCAATTAAGCCCGTGCGCCACAACCACGGAATCCAAGCTCTAGAGCCCTCGAGCTGCAACTACTGGAGCCCACTCGGCCTAGAGCTCACACCACACCTACTGAGCCCACACGCTGCAGCCACTGGAGACTGCACGCCCTACAGCCTGCGCTGCACAACAGAGAAGCCTCTGCAATAAGAAGCCCATGCACCGTAATAAACAGTAGCCCCTACTTGCTGCAGCTAGAGAAAGCCTGCACGAAGCAACCAAGACTCCGTGCAACCAAAACTAACTAAACAACTAAAGTATATATTTTTAAAAAAAACAGAACAAAACCCTGTCCAATCTCTTCATTTTAAACAGAAGGAAGTCTGGAAACGTTCCTAAATGTGGGAGTCAGGGGCCCATGGCCACTTAGGGGCAGCGCCCGACCTCTGCCGTGCAGCCTGGGCTCCCTCCAGCACTGGGGTCCCAGCCCCACCTGAATCACAGGCCACCTAGAGCCCTTTCCTGCTGTGGTCCCTGCTGGAGGAGCCTCCTTGTCCATGGGCAGAGAAGGGCATGTCTTCCCCAAGGTCTGCTCACTAGAGGCTGGGCACAGGCTGTGCCTGGATCCACTTCGAGCCCTTCCTACTGCAGCAAGCATAAATCTGTGCTTACCAGAAACAGCAAAGATCCAAACAGGCGCAGACACCCCACTGATGCCACCCATGGAGGCAGCATCTCGCATTTTATTTAAAAAATCGGTGTCCAGTGGAGACGGCAGAAGACTGGTGATGCTCACTGGGATTCTCAAATTGCCAACAACTGCGAAGCATAAAAGTGAGCCTCGGAGATTCACCCTGTTGTGGAGCTATACACTGTTTCTGCTTCCTAGGTTTGTACCAAATTGAATTACTGTATCCAAGAACAGTGCCACTATGTGCTAAACTTCACACACAGCCTCTAAGTGACCTGAGGGAAAAAGCCCAAATAACTTGGAAATAACGTTCAAACATAACTTCTCAACCCAACTACCAGGCTGATGGAGCAGTTTCAAAGGAGTTATCATGATATCTGAGAAATAAGAAAACCCAAAAATATTAACACTTTAAAACTTTGACTTCTTCATGAAGAAAAGGAATGTCACAGACTGCCTCTGATATTTTAGGGGGAGTGTGGGGTGACTGCCTGAACGAAAGGGGTGATGCCCCCATCGCACCCCCACCCCAAAAGATAATCCCATCAAGAAAGAAAATGAGTCTACTTGGGGTGACCAGTTAGTGGCTCAGCAGGAAAATATCTGCCTGCCAATGCAGGAGCTACAAGAGATGAGGGTTCGATCCTTGGGTCGGGAAGATTCCCTGGAGGAGGAAATGACAACCCACTCCAGTATTCTTGCCTGGAGAATTCCCCTGCACTGGGAGCTTGGGGTCTTACCCACTGGACCACCAGCAATGTCCCTTAACCATTGTTTCGAGCATGGGCCCTGCACTTTCATTTTGTAGGAAGTCTTGATTGCGGGCTTTGCCACCCGTACTGTCTCTGCTCAGCTGCGGATTGTGTGTCTTCTGATGAAACGATAGATGCTGAAATTTGAATTTCATCTAATTTTCATATCTCAGGTAATATTATTCTTTTCAAACATTTTTTTCCAACCACTTAAAAATGTAGAAGCTGTTCTCAGCTCACAGGTCATACAAGGACCGGCAGCAGGATTTGCCCCTGAGGTAATGGTCTGCTAATCCCTGACCTGGGAATACAAGAATTTTCTCCTCCTCACAATTCTGGCCCCGGGCTGGGTTCCAGGGCTTGATGAGGTTGCTCTGCAAGGTGGTGCCTTTTGCTAAGTAGCCTGAACGGACCACATTTTGTTCACCTATTGAAGACCACGTGGGCCATTTCCAGCTATGGGCTGTTGTAAATAGAGATGCCATGAACTTCCAGGTTTTGTGGAGCACTAGGTTTCATTTCTCTGTGGTAAATGCCCAGGAGTGCAATTGCTGGATTGTATGGTAAGTGTATGTTTGGTTTTTTAAGAAATTGCCAGACTCTTCTGCAGTGTGGCTGCACCATTTTGAAGTCCTGCCGGCAACTTCTGAGAGATCCAGCTTCCTATTTCAGCTATTCTCGTGGGTCTCTAGTGAGTGTTTGGGAGTGAGTGTTTGGGAGTGTCTGTGTGGGTCTGTTCCCAGGTTCCAATGGTTTGTGCCCTTCCGCTAAGGCCATGCTGTCTTGATTACTCCAACTATATTCAAGTACAGAAATTCTTCCCAAACTGAGTGAATTTTAAGACTCTAGATTTCATTCTAGGCTGAGACAAACCCAGGAAATTTCAACACGAATTGGGTCATTTGGCAAACTTTTTAAGACTCTGGAAGAAGGTGTGTTTTTTTTCCCACAAGGATGGATGAACATATTCCCTCTTTCTTTTTTTCCTGTTTTTTTTCCCCCCTTGTTATGGTAAAATCTAAATAACATGAAATTTACCATTGTAACCATGTGTGAGTGTCCAGTCCAATGGCGTCAAGTGCATTCACACTGCCGTCCAACCATCTGGGTCCAGACGTGTTCCTTGTCCCTGGCTGAAGCCCCCCACCACCCCCCCCCACCCCACCCCGTAACCTCTATTCTCCTTTCCTCTCTGTGTGTTTGATTGTTCTCGGGGCCTCACATAAGCGGAGTCGCACAGCATTTATCCTTCTGTGTCTGGCTTATGTCACTGAGCACAATGACCTCAAGTTTCATCCATTCTGTAGCTTGAGTCAAGTTTTCTTTCCTTTTTAAGACTGAATAACGTTCCACTGTGTTTATCCACCCATCCGTCAGCGGGCGTTTGAGCGGTTTCCACCTCTACGCTCTGGTGAACGACGCTGCCGTGATCGCGATGTCCGGATGCATCTTCTCCGTCCCCGGGTTTCATGCCCAAGAAGGGACCGGCCTCTCCTCTGCCAGGCGTTCAGACCTCTGCTTCCTTCACTCCTCCGGTTAAGACCCCAGGGGCCAGCTGCCAGTGGGTCCAAGGGGCCACTAGAGGGAGCCCCCCACCCTGGGATCCCATGGGTCTGATTTCCTGGCAGCCTCTGGCTGGTGGAAGTAGGGGTGGGGAGACTCGAGACCACCGCAGAGGAAACAGCCTCCATGCTGCTTAGGGACTGATCCCCCCTCTCCTCTCCCAGCTTGAGCAGCTGCAGGGGTCTTTCCTGGACCTACAGGCATTGTCCCAGAATTGTTTTATTAAAAGCCTTGAGTCTCCAGCCACCGGGGGCGAGAGAACTGGACTTTCCTTGATTCTTAGTTTGCGGGGAAATTGTTTTCCTGCCTCCTTGTGAGCCTGAACAGATTACACAGAAAAGCACTTCATCTTCTGCATTTCTCCCACGGTCTCCAGCCCAGCCCCCCACCCCACCCCAACCACCACTGCTATTTATAGAGCCTGGCCAGCTTGATTCCCGCCCCTGAGTGATGGTGGGGGTGGGATGGAGACCCTGGGTGTTGGGGCAGAGTTTGGAGAAGGCTCTGTCTTCACAGCGGCTCTTGTATACCTGGGGACAGGTGAGGCCTGACCTGGGTCCCCGTGGCCTGGCTGGGGCTCACCGGCATGATGAGATGGCATCGTCAGAATGCAGGTGTGAGGGCACCATTCCTCGGCTCATGGTACGCGCTCCGTTAGGACTGGTCCGTGCTGTCCTGACGCTGACCAAGCAGGTTTCCCTCCACATGACTCCTGGTGCCACACAGCAGTGGAAACTCCATAAAAACTAACAGCTATCCCTGCTTTACTCATCGCCACGGTCACTACCCTAATCTGGAAGGGTTTCCTAAGAGTTGGGCTGCAGGATCTCTGCTTCCCAAAAGGCAGTTCTAGAGGTGGAGAGGGTGTTCCCCCACGCCTGGGTGGAGGGACACCTGGGGGCTACTGGAAGGGGCAGAGGGCTGGCCAGGTTTGGGAACAGGTGAGTATCTCCCTAAGTCAGGAACACGGCCCAGGTGGTTCCTTCCCCCTGTCACCGCCCCAGGCAGTAAGGGCTGAGCCGGTGGAGCTGGGAGGCGGGGGAGGGCAGGGCTGCCCCATGGCTTGTCCGGGGCTGAGTTTATATGCCTGTGGGTTCAGCTGCTCAAAAACAGCCTTTATTGCTCCCAGCCCGCTAGGCTCTCCCAAACCCACTAAGATGGGAAAGAAAGTCAGATTGGGGCCCTGTGGTTGAAACAGGGTCTTGGCATGGGGGCTGGGCCCAGCGATGGGGCCTCCCATGGGGACAGGACAGGACGCACCATCCCCAGCCAGTCAGCCTGAGGACCACCTCTTGGTGGTAGAGGTTCTGGAAGCCAGTCCTGGGCAGCCGAGGGGCCTCCTTGCCACCCCTCCCTCTCTGGGGGTGACTCTCTCCCGGCTTGGCCTTCCGCCCCCAGGGTACAAGGCTGAGATTGCACTCTGCTTCAAGCAGTGAGGACTCTGCTCAGTGAGGGCCCCTCCAGCCAGTGGCTTTGGCGGCCGAGAGGGTGACCCGAGGCCCTCCCAGTGCGCCCGCAAGCTCCCCTCCCTTGCCCTCTCAGGCCACCCTGCTCGGGGGCCCCCAGCTCCGGCCCCCCTTCCTTGGGAAGCTCTGAGCCAGCTGCTCCCCAGAGAGAAACTTCACCCCTGCTCTGGCCCAACTGCCAGCCGTCTGATTCATTCCCGTCTCCTCCACATCAAAGGCTCTCGGGCCAGGGCTTGGCCCCAAGTCAGCACGTGCGTGCTCTGTATCTGGAGCAAGCGAGTGTCCTCTGTCTGTCCAGGTCATCAGCCATCGCGTCCCTGCTCGGGGTTCTCGAAGTGCAAAGGGAAAGGGTTTTATTAATGAAATACTGATTGTGACCTGGTTGGTTCTGACCCTTTAACTGTTAGCATGAAGCATCTTTGAAACACACATTCATCATGCCTCACAGAAAGCAAAAATCCTAGGACCCTGGATTGCCTGCATGGGTTTCAATGACCTGGGCCTTCTCTGCCAGCTCTGAAGACCCTGTCCCTCACCACCAATCCAGGTGGATGTTTAAACTTAAAAACTGAGCAGCAAGCAGCTCCTGGCCTCCTGCCACTGGCCTGGCCTGGGAGCCCTGATGGCACCCTGGGAAGTGGACTGGAGGCTGGTGGCCGCCTGGGCTAGATGACAGCCCGAGAATGAGAAAAGAAGCAGGCGGGACACAGGTGTGGTTACAAGGCTGCAGGAAGGCGGAAAGGAAGTGAAAGGGGCGAGGGTGGCTAGGAGTTTGATAAAGGAGGGGGTGAGGTCACTGGCCAGAACCTTCCCCTCCCTGCCCGGCCACCTCTCCCTGGGGCTCTCTCCACTCAGGTTTGGGAAACTCAGGTCAGCCCCCACAGCCCACCACCAGGCCTCTCCAAACCAACGGCATGTATCTGCTTCTTCTCTTAGTAGTGATGGTATTTAAGGCCCACGTTTGAAACTTGAAACACTGAATGGAATTTTGGTCTCTTTCCTGATCATCTCTCTTTCATTGTCTTCGTGGGCAGAGTGTGAAGTCTCAAGAAGGGCTTCTCTGGGGACTTCCCAGGCAGTCCAATGGTTAAGACTCCGAGCTTCTACTGAAGGAGACGTGGGTTTGTTCCCCGGTCAGGGACCTAGCTCCCACATGCTGAGCAATGCAGCCAAAATATTTTTAGAAAAAAGAAGAGCCTCTAGGAAGGAAGAATTTTTCAAGTCTAATTAACTTTGTAACTGATTGCTATTTTCTGTGAGTCATTTTCATTGGTCAACACATTAAAAAAAAATCCAGGGTTAATTCAGGTGCTGAACTTAGTTACATCTTAGAATTCAGAGGCTTGTCCCACTAGATAGAGTGAAGAAGATCAGAGAACAGGCGAGGGTGTTGTGTTAAATGCGTTAAATTTCACATTGTCCAACGTAGCTATTGTCCACTACAATGCTGCGTTCCCACGTGTCACCCTTCGCCTGTTGGGGTACAAACACTTTTTCTCAAGTCAAACAAAAACTTCACCCAGGAAACTGCCAACCAAGCATTCTGGTTCAGAGGGCGGAATTCAGGAGTTTAGAAATGCTTTTGATGATAATTATAGGTCCGCAGGCAAACCATTACTCACCGTGAGATGTCTGGGTTACCTGCGGATTTCCTCTATCACCCTCATTAGTACCATTTAGATAACTGGAGCCCTGTCTCAGCTGACGCATTCCCAAGGCCAAGGTGGGCAGGAATTGGGCTGGGGTACCAGGTGGGTTCCCCTCTGCTGCCCTGCCCTCTGCCTCCACCTGAGGGGATAGGAGTGGATTCCCCGGGGTCCCCTGGAGACGGGGCACCTCTTCCCTCCTCTCGGGCTTGCTGGATATGGACTTCGGGGGCCAAGTCTCAGGGGTTTCGCAGATGATGCTAGTGGTAAAGAACCCGCCTGCCAGTGCAGGAGATGCAAGAGATGAGGGTTCGATCCCTGAGTCGGGAAGATCCCCTGGAGGAGGACATGGCAACCCACTCTAGTATTCTTGCCTGGAGAACCCCAGGGACAGAGGAGCCTGGTGGGCCACAGTCCATGGGGTCTCAAGGAGTCTGACACGACTGAGCTACTGAGCACACACATGCACACACGCGGCCAAGTCTCAGGCTGAGCTGAAGACCAGAGTCACCTGTGGGAGCTTGAAAGTTACAGGCCACAAACACACCTGCTCAAAAGGCCTGCAGTGCAGCCTGGGAGTCTGTGTTTGTGAGAGTCTTTCCTGAGAGATGCTGATAAACCCACAGTCCAAACCACCAGGACCCCAGGAAGCCTCCCAACCCAGTTTCAGAGCCAATGACCATGAGACACCCTCTGATCACAAGACTCCACAGCCCCCATGAGGATGGAGGAAGGCCCCTCAGGCCTGGACCGACCACACACCACCCCCACCACCCCCGCACCCGAGCCCCCACCCGACCCCCCACCCCACCCCCAACCCCTGGAGCTCCTGGCTCCCTCCTCCCCTCCCCATTCCTTTCCAAGACCAGGAATTTCTCAGCCACCTCACTTTTCTTCTGAGTGCAAGCTATGCAGGGGTCCCTTATTGTGAAGAGCACATCACTTGACCCTAGCCCCACTCCCTGACAGTTAACCTTGCAGGACCATCCCCAGGGCTCAGTCCCCTTCCACCTGGACCCTTGCCAATGCCAGTTCAGTTCGCTGGCGCTACACCTCCAGTCACCCTGGCCTCCAACCTCCCTCCCGTTGCTGTTTCTTGCTGTCAACACTTGACCGCTCCCATTAGCCCTCAGAATGAGATGGACATGGAGTCAGATTCTCCTCTCTCCTCCACACCGCCATCTACCTCCCTTTCCCCTTTGACTCCATAGGGGGTTTGTTTTGTGAGGACACTGCAGCCCCGACAGAGAAGGTGACCTTTGCAGGGTCCGCTCTGTCCTGAGGGCACCTGACCCGGGGGTGTGCCCCTCTGAGGGCCCCTGCCCCACCGTGAGGGCAGAGCCCCTGACACGGGCACCACGTCCCCATTCCCTCCTAACACCCGTCCATACAAAACACACACGAAAGGACTTCAGTCAAAGCCAAGAAGGGGAAATAGAACGCGAGGATCCTGACAGGTCAAGGTGGTCGGAGCGCTGCGTGCCCATGGTGACTCCAAACAGCGCCGCCCTGTGGGCCCAGCCTGCAGCAGTTCATTCCCGCCCCGGCCCCACCCCGCCCCTCCAGCCAGGAGAGCTTCCCTCCCGTGCTCCCCAGGACCTTTACAGGGAATGCTGACTGTGATGCTGGGATCTCTGGATTTTGCTAGGTTTTAGTGACACCTTCCCTGGTGGCTCAGGAGGTAAAGTGTCTGCCTGCAATGTGGGAGACCTGGGTTCTGTCCCTGGGTCGGGAAGATCCCCTGGAGAAGGAAATGGCAACCCACTCCAGTACTCTTGCCTGGAAAATTCCATGGATGGAGGAACCTGGTAGGCTATAGTCCATGTGGTCGCAAAGAGTTGGACACGATTGAGCAACTTCACTTCACTTCAGTGACACCTTCAGCTGCCTCATTCTGAATATTTGTGAAGCAGTAATTCATTCAAGGAACATTCTAGGACTCTGTACGTCTTCTCATGGGAGAAAATATGGGGATGAAAATCCAGGAGTTTAGAGGCTGAGAGCCACATTAGACCATCCACGTAGGAATTCAGGTCCTGTCTGCTTTAGAGTAGTAACGCTGTTAGCCGTTTTTATTATCACTTCTCAGCCTTTTGGCTAAGATCAAGTGTAGTTTTATTGAGTGTGTGCCAAACGTGAGGGGCTTCCTAGGTGACTCAGTGGTAAAGAACCTGCCTGCCAGTGCAGGCGCCACAGGAGACATGGGTTTGATCCCTGGCTTAGGAAGCTCCCCTGGAGGAGGAAATGGCAACCCACTCCAGTATGCTTGCCTGGATCACCCCATGGACAGAGGAGCCTGGTGGGCTACAATCATGGGGTCGCGAAGAGTCAGACGCGGCTGAGCAACTGAGCACACAGCACACACCATCCGTAAGAGGTGGCCCCCGGTTTCCTCACCTGCTTCACCCCACATAGTACTCACCCCCTGAGGCAGGCTGTCTCACCGCCACTCCCTGACAGATGAGGAAACAGTGGCTGAGAGACAGCTGTTCCTGCCCAAGATCACGTATACAGGCAGTGAGTCTGGATGTCCGGGGTCAGGGGGATGGGAGGGTATTGATGTGGAGCCCCCTGCTCAGCACCCTTGCTAGATCTTTCCCTGGAGGACATTGGTCTTTCTGGGGAGAACGGGTTACAGGAGACCCTCCAAGGGTGGTGAGCAGGGCTGTCTTCACCAGATGGATCTCAATCAAGATGAAACGTAACCACACGTATCAGTGTTGCTGCTGCTAAGTCGCTTCAGTTGTGTCCGACTCTGTGCGACCCCATAGACGGCAGCCCACCAGGCTCCCCCATCCCTGGGATTCTTCAGGCAAGAACACTAGAGTGGGTTGCCATTTCCTCCTCCAGTGCATGAAAGTGAAAAGTGAAAGTGAAGTCGCTCAGTCGTGTCCGACCCTCAGCGACCCCATGGACTGCAGCCCACCAGGCTCCTCCATCCACGGGATTTTCCAGGCAGGAGTACTGGAGTGGGGCGCCATTGCCTTCTCCTGTATCAGTGTTGAGACGGTCAATACTCTTGCTTCCTTCTGCCTCCCTTGAGCTGCTGGCCTCCTGCTGTGAACTTTTCCCTTGACAGGTCACTGCAGAGGCAGATTCAAGCCCGTGACAGCAGAGTTCTCCTCTTTCCAACCCTGGTGCCATTAGCGTTTAGTATCGCCCCGACCCACACATCCCAGAATGTCTCAGCTACTTTGAGTCTGAGGCAGGCAGGGGATTGGAGGGGGTAATCTATGGGGATCTATGGGTGGCGGCTTGATATTCGGGTCAGAATCTACCAGCTTTTCAAGCCTCTGTTTTCAGAAGAGCAACCAGACAACAAGCGCAAGGTGAACACTGTCTGGCACAGACCGTGTGCCCTTGGAGTAGCTGTTGGTAAAACGGCTACTAGCTCTGTAGCTTTGTTTCTCCATTTTCTCCTGGCTTCGAAGGCTCGTCAGGCCGGTGCCCCTAAGAAATTCTCTGTGCCTCCCAAATAAACCCTTAGGAAGGCGCCAGAGAAGCAACTGGGTTGGGGTGGGGTGGAGGACTTTCTAACATCAGGGCGCTGGTGCCAGAGCAGCTGTGGTCCATGAAACTCTTCCTCCCGGTGCTGGGATGGGAAAGGGGACAGCTGCCCTCAGTGTGCACAGCCCAAGGGGCAGAGGTCAGCCCTAAAGGGGCCTCAACAGAGAGCCACAGAGAACTAAGGAAACGGAGGGGGCTGGCTCTGCCTGTCTCCTGCCAACAGGGTTTTGTTAGCTGTTCTGCCTTAGAAGAAACCTCTGAGGGTGGCTGGCAGCCTGTGGGGGCATGACCAGGAAGGAGGAACAGTGTCTCCAATAAACAAAGCGGGAACCATTACTCTTTTCCATAGGTCCAGAAACTTGCTTTCTCTATGTTTAAACCACAAGTGCCAAGTCAGGATATGTTTTATCTGGGGGAGAAGGCGGGAGACCCCACCCAGCCATCACAGACAAAACATGGGCGAGCCTTGTCCGCAGTCCCACAGCACTGGCCTCCGGGCTGACTCAAGCAGTGGGGCGCTCACCACTTCCCCTGGGAACCTGGCCCAGGACGCGGGGCTCCTTGTTCGAATGCTTTCCCAGCTACTCAGCCACAAACTCCTTTCCTGGGGGGCTGCAGCTTCCCTTGCTGGGCCACAAGCGTTGACTCATCTTGGACCAAGATGGAGGCGGGAGGTGCAGAACCACACAGGGGACATTCAGCTGGGATGGCTGTCACCTGTCACCTGCCCTCCCCCTGGGTGGTCAGCTGGGGCCCAAGTAAACTTGCTCGTTCTTGTAGTTATTGCTTTAGACTTTTAGTCTCCTGAGGCTGGGAGCTGCTCTTAGCCATCTCTGTGTGTTTAGGGCTCCATAAACGAGAGTATGAAGTGAATCCCCAGCTTCCGCCAGGCTGCTTGCCACTTTTCTTCTGCATGAGGCCTTCCTTACCTCAGAACCCATCTCTTGTGAGGAGGAGAGGTGAGCCTGTTTGTAATCTGTCAAGATGAATTCAAAGCTTTCTTCTTGCATCCTGTGTTAGACCAGCTCCATGCAGGTCTCATCTGTCCCCACAGATAGAGCCTTGAACTAGCTCCCCTTGGGGAAGGTGGCCCCCCACCCCATGGCAATTACAGGCCATTCATTTCAGGCTGCTGGACCTGGTCTCATAAACCCCATTTACTGTGAGGTGAGAAGAGTCCTGGGGCACCTCCGGCCAGGCCAGCACAATTCCAGGGAAGACTTTCTCCCTAATTAGCGTGGTATTTGCTAAAACTGCGCTTACTTTCCTTATTGTAAAACCCAGAGCACAATAGATCCTTACTGCCAGCCCACTGTGGTGGGTTCCTGGGCCCTCAGTCTCTGACCAGGCCCTGCAGCCCCTTCCCCCACTGAAAGGGGAAGGCTGTCACCCTGTTGTGATACCACTTTTAAAAAGCCCAAGCCTTCAATTATTGCTATTGTTTTTATGGCCTTTTTCCCCCTCACCTACTGCATTCAAAGATAATTTCTTTAGCAGAACAACCTTCTACTCACTAGGGGAAGGGAAGAGGGGTAGAATATTAAAAAAAAAAAAAAAAAAAAAAAGCCCTTGTAAGGTGGGCCTCACACCCTGGGGCCCTCTTGTTTGGGTTCTGGACTAGGGTCCCGGGCTGGAGTTGGAGCTCTGCCCTGGTGGGACCTTGGCTACTCCTTCTGGGACAGCTCGCCCAGGGGTACCAGATGGTGCTGCGCTCCCCAGATTTGGGGGCTGCAATCAAAGTGTTGGGACATGGTTCCCAGCCGAGGCTCTAGTAACTGTTAAGGCTCTAACTCCGTTCAGTGACTACCGGAGTAATTCAGCCAGAACCGTGTCCCAGAAGTGATGAGGGCGCGCATTTTCCTTTTGAAACGCGTTTCTTGTGAGCTCCGCCGAGGGGGCCGTCCTCACCCGAAGGATGGCTCTGCCGGGTGCTGTCCAGGGATCGAGGACCAAGGGAATGGCTCGGGTTTGTGAGCCAGAAATGACAGGTCCTCTCCTCCTTGGGGGGACCCAGAGGAGGATAAAGCGCGTGCGAGGGTTTGATGTGAGCTGGGGGCTCCCGGCAGGAGCGCTGGCTGCACCCGGGGCTGCTGCCCAGTGAGTCCTTAGGTGCTCCCGGAGGACCCGGCAGAGTTCTGGCGAAGTGGGCGGTAGATGTGCGAGGTGTCCGGGGAGGGGGACTCCCCACGCGCGTCCCGGAGTCTGTCCCGAGAAGGAGCGGGCGAACGGGTCGCGGAGGCAGGTGCGAGGCCCCGTCCCGCCCGGGAGGAGCCCCGGGGGCGGGTTGTCGCGGCGGGGCGGGGGCGGGGAGGAGGCGCGGGGCGGAGCGCGGGGCCCGGGACCCGCCGGCCGGCGCCGGCCCTGCACTCGGAGCCGCGGCCGCCACCGCCGCAGCCAACTCGGGCCCAAGTTCCCTACCGCGGGGGCAGAGGAGCGCGCAGCCCTCGGCCCGAGCCCCGCGCAGCGCCCGGCCTCCTCCGCTCGACCGCCGACCGCTGCCCGCCTCCGCCCGCCGGCGCGGACCCAGGCGCCCTCCGGATAGAGAGCTCGGGCTCCGCGGGGGCGAGTGGTCGACCCCCGGGGCCGGGCGGACGCACGGCGAGACCGAGCAGCAGCGCAGAGAGTCGGCGCCCCCGGCCACTCGGGCCCCGCGGGCTCTGAAGGGCCGGGCCGCCGGAGGGCGAGCGGGAGCCCGCGGGCCTGACAAGCCGCGGACGCGCAGGTGAGCCCCCGCCGCGCCGCCCAACTTCCCCGCGCCCCTCGCCCGCGGGCCAGTCTGGGTGCCCGTGTCGGGAGCAGAGAGGCGCGGTCCAGGAGGGGCCCCACCCCACCGCATCCTCGGGGACCCCGAGCTCGGACCGGGGCGGGTCTGCAGGGCCGGGGGGCCCGGCGGGGCAGGGGGCGCGCAGGGAAGGGGTCCCTGCCGCCGAACAAAGCTGGGGCCGCTGGCTCTCGCCGCGCCCGAGCCGCCCCCAGCCGGCAGGTAGCAAGGGTCCCCGCCCTCCAGGAGGCGAGTGTCGCCGCTTTCGGGCCCCGGGAGCTGCGGGGAGCCGCCCCCGGGCGCGCGGGCTCAGCCCCGGGCAGTCCGCGCGCCGCGAGCCCCCGAGCTTCCCGCGCGCTTTTCCCGGCTCGCTCGGGCCCAGCTGGGCTCCACGGTGGGCTCTGCGCCCCGCGCCCGCCAGACTGTGGCGAGGCTCCATCTGGATTCTTTTAACCCCCGCGAGCAGTGTTAGTTTGGTGCCTGGATTCCTGCCGAAGCCCGAGCAGGTCTCCGGCTGGTCCTCGGAGTTTTCTGTTTTTCATTGCGCCTCCGCTCCCCCTGCCTCTTCCCTGCTGGCCGAGAGAGGTGCGGGGTGGCCTTTCTCCACCCTCTCCTGGAGCCTCGGGGGATACTTGGCCGCGCACTCGAGACAGAGCGCCCTTTCCTGGATGTTTTCGTTGCCTTTGCTTGAAGCAGGATTGCTTCTCCGACAGAGAGAGGCGCTGAGGTGTGACCTGGCTGTGCTGGGGGACGTGCTTTCCGCTTGCCCCCCGCCCCGGGCCCTTTTGCCACCTGGCTGCTTGGCCACCGCCTTCAGTTACCACCCCACCCCGGGCAGAGCTTCAGCCTGGTACCTGGAGGAGAATCCTGTTACCAGTCTGGTGGCCTAGGAAGTTTCCATTGACAGCAATGAGACGCGAGCCGTCAGGGTGCGTGCGGTTATCTCCAGTGGGCAGAGTCACGCTCCTGCCAGATTACCAGCACCGGGCCAGGGGCAGCAGCAGAAGCTTAGGGTGGCCCCTCCTGAGGCTAGCCCTCAGGCAACACAGGGGCTGGGGACAGTGGGCACACCTTGGGAGAGCCGAGGGCCCTCTCCTGGAGCCCGCCCCTCCGGTGTGGAATCACGTGTGCCGTTCACTTATCAAGCGCAAGGCTCTGCTCTCAGGCGGGGGTGAGTGACACCCAGCCTGAGCTTGCACCCACACACCTGCTAGGTCCCCGGCAGACCTGCCGACCCAGGAGATGTGGAAGGCTGAGTGGTGGTTTCCTCCATTTCAAAATAGCATCTGTTCTATCTTCACACAGAAGATTTGTAGCTATAAATAGCAGGAGGAAGGAGATACCTCGACTGGGAAGGACAGGCAGTGCTCAGAAAGCTCTGCACGCTGAGGGAGCCGTGATGCCGCAGGGCGTTTGTGGGGAGGTCCAGTCCCGAACCTGAGGACAGAGGTCTCTGCACCATCAGAGGTGGAGCAGGCACAGAGGAGGATGTTTGTGGAGCCAAGGACCTACTGAGGTGGCATGTGGATAAGTATCTGAGGGCAGCCCCTTTCCTTTCCCTCTAGGAAAAACTGGCCCTCGGGCTTGGGACTTGCTGGGGTCTGCAGGCCCTGCAGTCCCAGGCCCCAGCTTCTCGGGTATTCGAGTATGGATGTGTGAATAGACATCTGCTCAGTCTGAAAATAGCCTTCTTTGGGTCCTTTCTATGGAGCTTTGCTTCCAAGGGATCTGATTGGCTTGAAAACAATCCTTTTCTAAAAAAAAAAAAAAAAAAATTTTTTTTCTATGCCCAAAGTCTAAGCCAAATTGCTGGGAGCCATATGCTACGAAAGAAAAAATTGGGGCTTGCCCTTCACCTGCGTATTTCACGCTGCTGTTACTCTAGTGGCAGCTCAAAGAGTTTCTTGTTTGCTCTTCCTCAAGGAGGACCAAAGCCCAGGCTAGCCTGTTCTAATTTTCACTCCTGGTGTCTCTGCGGCTTCTGGATGGCCATGCTCATGTGTCTAGCAGGGGAGGAGGCTCTATGTGCCGTGCTGGTCTTCACCGTCTCTAAATAGACACAAGAAAGCCCACAGAGCTGTCCTGTTTGCTGTTCTCTGCTCCGAGCTCCGTTCCAAATTGCCTGCCATTAATCCCCTTCGTCTTCTGCACAGGTCCCCCTGCTCCTTCCCCACACCTGAACACAGTCCGTAGAGTTTTCAGTAGTTGGTTGGTTGTTGATGTTTGGGGGGCTCCTTCAAGTCTCTTGAGCCTCAGGACAGCAGGAGATCTAGAAGTCCCCAGTGGGGAGAGGACAGGGCGGAGGGAAGTGGTTCTGCCCTCTTGCCTCGGGGCATCCCTAGCTAGTTGCTATCGCTCAGCCACTCAGTCAGGTCACACCCTTTGTGATCCCATGGACTACAGCATACCACACTCCCCTGTCCTTCACTCTCCCAGGGTTTGCTCAAATTCATGTCCATTGTGTTGGTGACGTGTCTATTAAACATCTTCAAACTGCATCCAGCAGTTCAGAGAAACCCTGGAGAGGGCTTGGGGATGGACGCTTGGTGAAGGTGAAATCTCTACGGTTTTTTATCTGAGCCAGCTTTTACAGTACAAATCACCCTCTCCCCATCTCTGAGGGGGACAGACTGCCCCCTCCAGGCAGCGAGCTGGTGGAGCCCAGAAAGCGGACCCGACGTTTGGTCCAGTCTGGCCAGCCTTGGCAATGGTGGCCCACTACTCCCAGCCCCTCTGCTGGGACTGTTTACCTGGCTAAATTTAAGCATCCACCCCCTCATTCCAGTCTGACCCACTGGCTCTGGGTCTCACCCTCCTGGCCACTGGGCAGCATTTCCAGGCTTCCTGGCCCCTGTGGTTGCAGCTGAGTCTTTCCCAGCTGTGCAGCCCAGGTTCTCTTCCAGACTTTCTAAAGTCTGCCTCTCTCCTTCCTGCGTCTCCCCTCGAGGCTTTCTTCCCACCTCTTTGTGGAAGCTGATCAGTACTGGGGGAGGCTCTCCTCTGACCCTCCCCCCCACAAATATCAGGCACAGGGACCCTCGACTCCAGCCTTGACCGAGACCCTCATGCTGACTGTAACTGTCGCCAGCCCAGCCCAGGGCCCTGAAGACACAGGGCTGTTTCTTAACCCTCCACACCCCAGGAGAACCCAGCCTGCCTGTGTGTCCTGCTCTTGCATGAAGTCTCTGAGGGAGGTTTATTGGGGTGCATCGTAGCATCTCCCCAGGGGGCCCAGTTGTCTCTCCTGTCACGTGGGGTGTTAGAACTCTTCCAGTTCTAATAGACGGTTATTTCTAACAGCTTTGGCTGGTTCCGTTTTGGAAATCCCTCTGCTGTGGCACAGGCGTGGGGGTGGGTGGCCGCCAATGAAAGGAGGGCGGTCCCCACCAAGGGCAGCGGGCTTCTCACACGGTTCCCGTTTCACCCCCCATGGCTTCAGGCAGGGCTTGTGGTCCAGCCAGGGGCTAGGTTGCGCTCCTGGCTCTGGCCTCAGGGGCCCCTGTGGTTAGTCAGCATTCCAAGATGGAGTGAGGAGGCCCTATCTCCAGCTCCTGGAGACATGGGGGCCAGGGCCCAGGGTCTCTTCTCTTCTACGGCTTCCTTGAACCACAGAAATGCTAACCCTCAAAGGTCACTCCCGTTTGACTAATAGGGTCAGGGATTTCCTGAGGTCTG
Organism: Ovis canadensis; assembly: GCF_042477335.2. Taxonomy (NCBI): domain Eukaryota; kingdom Metazoa; phylum Chordata; class Mammalia; order Artiodactyla; family Bovidae; genus Ovis; species Ovis canadensis. Next base: position 219,785,836 of record NC_091247.1, read on the forward strand.
GGTGTCCGTCTAGTCAAAGCTATGTTTTTTTGAGTACTCATGTATGGATGTGAGAGTTGGACCATAAAGAAAGCTGAGCACTGAAGAACTGTTGCTTTTGAAATGTGGTGTAAGAGAAGACTCTTGAGAGTCCCTTGGACTGCAAGGAGATCCAACCAGTCCATCCTAAAGGAAATCAGTCCTGAATATTCATTGGAAGGACTGATGCTGAAACTGAAGCTCTAATACTTGGCCACCTGATGTAAAGAACTGACTCACTGGAAAAGACCCTGATGCTGGGAAAGATAGAGGGCAGGAGGAGAAGGGGATGACAAAGGATGAGATGGTTGGATGGCATCGCTGACTTGATGGACATGAGTTTGAGTAATCTCCAGGAATTGATGATGGACAGGGAAGCCTGGCGTGCTGCAATCATGGGGTTGCAAAGAGTTGGACATGACTGAGCGACTGAACTAAACTGGGCTTCAGTTTGAGAAGTTCTTGGTTTACAGACTGTAGCCCCCAAGTCACATCTGAGTGATTTGGAACGTCCAATGAGTAAGTTTGCTCTCAGGATTCCTGGGGAGCAAAAGACACAAGAACAGAACTTCCCTCTGAGCATTACTAGGGGAGCAAAAAGCATGAGAACAGGACTTCCCTGGTGGTGCAGTGGTTAAGAATCTGCCTGCCAGTGCAGGGGACACGGGTTCGATCCCTGGTCCAGGAAGATCCCACTTGCCATGGGTCAAGTAGGCCTGCGAGCCCCAACTGTTGAAGCCCGCACCCCAGGGCCCGTGCTCCTCAGGAAGAGAAGCCCTTGCATTGCAACTAGAGAGAGCCCCTACCCCCCGAGACTGGAGAAAGCCTGTGCTGGGCAGCAGCACAGACCCAGCACAGCCAAAAGTAAAAGAAAAAGAAAGTGTACCACTTAAATAAAAAGATGGTCAAACGGTTAAGAATCCGCCTTGCAATGCAGGGGGCATAGGTTTGATCCCTGGTCAGAGACTAAGATCCCACATGCCACAGGGCAACCAAGCCTGCGTACCACAACTAGAGAGCCCACACCACAATGGAAGATCCCAAGATCCCACGTGCCACGACAAAGACTCGACACAGCTTAAAAAAAAAAAAAAAAGATTACATAGCATATAATAAAAATATAATAAAAATCACTTTATATTAAAAAAAATGAGAACAAAGCTTTTCTGATACGAACTTGGGGTGACCCTGTTCCCTGCTGAGTCTCACTCTGCTCTCCTTTTGAGGGGAGGCTTTGGGGGAGGAGCTGCAGAGCACCCCTGGGCTCTGTTCCTGCTGCCGTCCCCTCCCCCTCATTTCTCCTCCCAGGAGATACCTGGAGATGTCAGGTTTCCCATCGCTGAGGGAGGCTGAGGGAAGTCAAGCCCAATTTGTGGAATCATCTCTGAGTTGCTCGTTGGGAAGTTTCTCCTGGGAAACTTTGAGCAATCATTACTAAATACTTCATACAGTTATTTGGGGTGCAAGACCTGCATTCAAAGTGATGAAACCTTTGAAGAGCTTTTGTGTTTAAGTGTAGGGCTAGAAATGTCCTAGCCCACTGAGGGGCAGGAGCTGGTGGATGGGGTGGGGGTTCTAGATGGTTCTGTGGGCTCTGCCCTGAGTCCACAGGCTGTGGGCAGCTCAGAGAGTGGAGGCTGGAGCCAGCCACCTGCCCGGCTTCTCTGTGCCTTGATGTCCTCACTTGTAGGTGGAAACAGTAACTTCCTGTTCCTCTCAGGTGGTAGCTGGTGGTGAAGATCAGGGCTGCAAAGGATCAGAGCTTGTAAAGTTCCAGGCTTTGGAGGGCTGGAGGTATTGGCAGGGGGATGTTGTTGACTGTGATGCTGTCGGGGAGGCACCTAGAACCCTCAGCCCAGCCCCACCACCCCTTGCTCCCATGAGCAGAACAGCCGCTGCTTAGGTCAGTCTGAGTCAGTCCCGGAAGGGAGTGACTCTCATGGGTGTCGACTATGTCCTGTCAGGCACGACATCCAAGGGACAGAGGTTCTGGGTTTGTGGAACGACCACTAGCAGCAGGGGCGGGTGTTTGGGGTCGGCCATCGTGAAGGGAAGGAGAAGTGGAGCCCCTCGGGATGCTGATCTGTAGGGTTGGGGGTTGAGCCGGGCCCCGGCAGGGGAGGAGGGGTCTCACGGACCCCCATCTCAAACACATCTGTCCTTTCAACTCAGCAGATGCCCGGACAGCCCCTGTGTTTGGAAACCACTCAGTATCTTGACATGCTGTCTTTTTCTTAAAAGGATAACCCCTGTGAAATCACATCTGAAGTGAGCTTTAAATGCACAGGGGGAGTTACACGTGGGTGTCTTCCTTCTTCCCAGGCCGGGTCCATCCACCCTGTGAGACGGGGTGCAGCACCTGTGAAGGGCCTTGCCGTCAGGTGGGTCCAGGAACCAGCAGAATGGACCTGCAGGGCGGACATAGGGGAGGAGGGGTAGTCGCCAGCAGTGGGGGAGGCTCGCATGCACACTAGAGAGGCTTTCCCAACTCAAGGCTTTTAAATTCACCCTCTCAGCCCCACCAAACCGCTCTGCTGGCTGGACACTGGCCGAGACCTTCCTGGTGGCCTCAGGGGACCTTGGGCTGACAAGCGGGGACCCACTGGTTTTCTGGGCAACCGGCCCTTCTCCAGGATGGAGGTGATGCCTCACCTGGTGAGGAGGGGGGCAGATGGGTTGAGTCCTTTAAATGTCAAAGCACAGAGTCCACAACCCCCAGCCTTCAGCTGCTCGAGAGTCCCGCCTCTCAGAGTCTCAGGTTCAGAGCTTTCCTGCAGATTCTCCATGTCTTTCCCAACGTGAACACCCTTCTTAGCTCCACTGCTGTGGTCGCAGGCCCCCCTACCGTGGCCTGGTCCTGTCGTCCTGTCCATGTGGGCACACATGATGCTGTCCTCACTGTGCTGGACCCCTGCCCTCAAGTCTCAGTGGCAGCTTTGCCCACTGCCCACCTCCCAACTCTCTGTTCCTGGCTCTCTGCTCTAGAGCACCCATCAGCGCCTCTAACTCTCTGGTTTGTTGGTTCCTGTTCAATGTCGGCTGCCCCACGTCTGTCATATTCTCCACCGAGTCCTCAGAGCCGAAACCCTGCTGAGGATGCCTGAGCTTAAAAGCCTTCCCAGAATAGCTGTTGACTGTTGATCTTCTGTGAGCTTTGTAATTGTGTAGCACGTTCTTTGCGAGAAGGAGGCCTATTTCGCCTTTAAAAAAATGCCATCCTTAATGGTTTTCTGTGGATTGAGTTGGATTGCATTATTCATATAATAAATATTGGTCCAGACATGTCCAAAGTGCTGAAGACATAAGATACAGTTCCTAGATTTTGTTCTAGTAATTCCTTCTGTGTACAAACAGTAAGTGTGCAGAATTCTAATACCTCTTGAGTCTCCTATTCTCCCATCTTCTTTGCTTAGGGGCTTCACTGGTAGCTCCGTAGTAAAGAACCCGCCTGCCAGTGCAAGAGAGACGGATTTGATCCCTGGGTCAGGAAGATCCCTTGGAGAAGGGAATGGCAACCCGCTCCAGTAGAATCTTGCCTGGAGAATCTTATGGACAGAGGAGCCTGTAGCCTGGGGTCACAAAGAGTTGGACACAATTGAGCGACTAAACAACATCATCTTCTGGGGTGAAGACCCCATCTGTGACAGTGCACACACGTCACTGGTGGTTTGGGGATGCACTGGACGGTGGGCACACCCACAGCCCCTGCAGTGGAAGTGCAGAGGCTTAACTACTGGACCACCAGGGACGTCCCCTTGTTCAGCCTTTACTGCACAGACGTGTGCAAGCATGTATGCATTTTCAGACACGTGTGTATTTCTTACCAACTCGTCTCCCTTCTGGATGGCAATGCCTGGAGGGCAGGTGCCAGGCCTGTCCTCACCTTTGCTGCCTGTCGGGCCTGGCTGTAGCAGATGCCTGGGAGTGTGGACGGGAGTCCTGCGGCACAGTTGTGTGCGGGTCCTGGTGTGTAGCTGTGTCTCTGCAGGGAAGGCCTGGTGGTTCCTCTACCTTTCAGGCTCACGAGCCTCCTGGTGAGAAGAACATCAGTGCCACTTTTCTTTCCTTATAGTCCCCAAACCTCGTTTCCAAACCTCGACGCTGTTTATTTTGGACCTGGTAATTCTCTGCTGTAGGGGCTGTCCTGTCTACTGTGGGCTGTTGAGCAGCGTCCCTGAGTTCTCCCTGCTAGATGCCAGCAGCCTTGCCTCCCAGTGATGACAGCCAAAAGTGTCCCCAGACACAGCCAGCTGTCTCCAGGGGGCAAAATTGACCCTGTCTGAGAACCACTGTTCTAAAGTGTTTCTGTGACTTTCAGAGAAGCTTTTCTTGTGTCCAGTTCCCCTGAATCCTTTGGAACTATTGTCCATTTTGCATCCTGTCTTGGTGCTCCCACCAGGCGGGATGTGAATTGTAGCCCCAGCTCTCCCACCCGCTGTTCACCCCTGGTCCACTCCCCAGGGACATCGCTCACCAGCTCCCAGACGGTCCCCTGCTGCCCCACATCCCTCCCCTGCTCAGCATTCTTTTCTTCTTTAGTATTTATTTATTTTTGGCTGTGCTGGGTCTTCCTTGCTGCTCTCGAGCTTTCTCAAGTTATGGCGAGGGGAGCTACTCTCTGGCTGTGGTGCACAGGCCGGGCTTCTCATTGCGGTGGCTTCTCCTGTTGCAGAGAACAGGCTGTAGGTGTGCGAGCTGCAGCAGTTGTGGGGTGTGGGCTCGGTCGTTTTGGCCCCTGGGCTCTAGAGCATAGGGTCAATAGTTGTGGTGCAAGGGCATGTGGGATCTTCCCAGACTAGGGATCCTACCAGTGTCCTGTGCATTAACAAGTGGATTCTTGACCGCTGGACCACCAGGGAGGTCCCCCTGCTCAGCATTCTTGAGTGACTCCTCCTGTCCCTACTCAACTCACAGAGTATCTTTACTCCGGGTTCAATACTGTCAATCCTGCCCCTAATGTCCTTCCCAGAGTCCTCTCTCTGCTTCCCTGTGCTTCAGCCAAGCCAGAGCCCTGCCCTACCCCACCCTCTTCCTGTGGGCCCCTCAGATGCCAGCCCCCTGCCTGCCTCTGTCGGAAAGGGCCCCTCTGTCTGGGCGCTGGCGGGGAAGGGCTGCTTCTGTTCAAAGCTCACCCGTGGGGTCCTTCTCACACTTGGTCTTGCACTGTGATCACCTGTGTTTGCATCTCACCCTTGCTCCCAGCCACACGGGTGGTGACACCGTGTTCTCATCACATCTTAGATGAGGCCCTGCGTGCTGCCGGGACTGTGCTGGGAGCCACCTCAGGGAGGTGCCCGACTGACAGCGGGTCCCCCGAAAGTGGGGTGTCCTCAGGAGAGGGGCCACTGTGTGCCAAGCAGTTGTTTAGACAGTGTCAGCCCGGATATCAGCCTTCTAGGCTTCAGGGCTGCTGTGACCTTGGAGCTTCCTGTCCCCTGAGCAGTGGGGAGCACACGGCCTCTGGGGGCAAGTGAACTGACCTGAGTTAGAATCCCAACTCAGCCATTCACACTTGAGGACCTCACCCCAACTCCTGACCTTTTCTGAGCTCCCCGTTCTTCATCCTGTAGACACGGATAATAAAGGCCAGCTCCTAGGGTTATTTATCCTGAAAATCCACTGTGATGGTTTGTGTGAATTAGGGCCATCCAGGGTCAGCCCTCTTCTTTAACTCTTCACTGAACAAAGTGAAGGTGTCAGGGGGTCGTCACCCAGATGCTCCAGGACCTGCTCAGGATTTGATCCAGAAGAACTGCGTGTTTGTAACTTGGCTTGCTTTGACAGTGAGGAGACGAAGGAGATGTGAAAATACACCTCCATGACAGCTGCCTTCACAAGGAGCTCTTCACAAGAGCTCCACGCTCCAGGCTCCGTGAATTTCCCTTGAAGGACCTGGTCTGAGTGGATTCTCTGAGAAGCCCCGAAATCAGCATTGTTACTATGCTAAAGCTGAAACTCCAGTACTTTGGCCACCTCATGCGAAGAGTTGACTCATTGGAAAAGACTCTGATGCTGGGAGGGATTGGGGGCAGGAGGAGAAGGGGATGACAGAGGATGAGATGGCTGGATGGCATCACGGACTCGATGGATGTGAGTCTGAGTGAACTCTGGGAGTTGGTGGTGGACAGGGAGGCCTGGCGTGCTGCGATTCATGGGGTCGCAAAGAGTCGGACACGACTGAGCGACTGAACTGAACTGAACAGTATTGGTAAATTAATAAGCCAATGGGTTCACAATGTGCCCTTCGTGCCTACCTCACAAAGTTGTGGAATTAAGTGAGACCGTGTGCGTGAAAGTGGCTTCCACCCAACGTGAGGCACTGTTCATCAGAGTGGGAAGGTGACCCAGAGACAAGACAGCCCCAGGTGACTCGACAGTGACTCCCGCCTGGCACTGGGCTTCTCGTTTCTCTGTTTCTAGGAGAGTCTTTGAAAACTTTTGTAGGAGCTTGTCTACTGAGGCTAAACCCTATCCCAAAGTTTCAGGAAGAATTTACACCCTGTAACTAGAGAGCCATGCTTCCCCCCCTCCCCATTGGAAAGTATTTCTGGAAAAAAAAAAAGTCATCAACATTAACATGAATGTATTTATCATGAATGAGTAAGTCTAATCTCTACATGCAGTGCTCAAGAAATCAACTTCTGCAGCCCAATAGGAAAACTCAGCAGCAGTGGGACTTCCCAGGCCGTCTAGTGGTTAGGACCCCATGCTTCCAATGCAGGGAGCGCAGGTTCCGTCCCTGATTAGGGAACTAGATCCTGCATGCTGCAACTGAAGGTCTGGTGTGCCACATCTAAGACCTGGCACAGCCAAATAAATAAAAATAAATATTAAAATCCTTAGAGGACTACCCTGGGGGCCCAGGGGTTTAGAAGCCACCTTCCAATGCAGGGGACGTGGGTCTGATCCCTGAGTCCACACACCCTAGAAGCTGTGCTCTGCAACAAGAGAAGCCACCACAACGAGAAGCCTGCACACAGCAACCGGACAGCAGCCCCGGCTCCAGCCAAGACTCAGCGCAGCCGAAAATAATAACAAATAAATAACTGTTTTAAAACAATCTCAACTTAAGAGAGTCCTTAGAGGCCATTGCGAGGATTTAACTAAACGCATGGAAAGCACCTAGCAGGGTGTTGCCTGTAGAAAGTCCCGCCTGGCAGATGTTCGCACTAATTATGCTCCTAATGTGTGTTCAGGGCTTCCCTGGTGGCTCAGAGGTTAAAGCGTCTGCCTCCAAGGCGGGAGACCCGGGTTCAATCCCTGAGTCGGGAAGATCCCCTGGAGAAGGAAATGGCAACCCACTCCAGTATTCTTGCCTGGAGAATCCCATGGACTGAGGAGCCTGGTGGGCTGCAGTCCATGGGGTCATAAAGAGTCGGACACGACTGAGTGACTTTACTTACTTACTTAATGTGTGTTCAGTTGCTCAGTTGTGTCCAACTCTCTGTGACCCCATGGACGGTAGCCCGCCAGGCTCCTCTGTCCATGGGATTCTCCAGGCAAGAATACTGGAGTGGGTTGCCATGCCCTCCTCCGGGGGATCTTCCCGACCCAGGGATCGAACCTGAGTGTCTCATGTCTCTTGCTTGGTAGGCAGGTTCTTTACCACTAGTGTCACCTGAGAAGACCAATTATGCTTCTAGTGAAAGTGTGTCGGTCGCTCATTCGTGTCTGACTCTTTGCAACCCCACGAACTGTAGCCCGCCAGGCTCCTCTATCCGTGGGCTTCTCCAGGCAAGAGTATTGGAGTGGGTTGCCATTTCCTTCTCCAGGGATTGAACCCGGCTCTCCTACATTTAGGCAGATTCTTTGAGCCGCCGGGGAAGGACAACCACATAAATCACTCCTGTTCAGTTCCCAGGGACTGGCTCTGCTGACGTCATCAGAAGCCAGGTTGTGTCTGGAGAGAAGGGGTCGCGTTGGTGTTACTTTCACACTTAGGTGTGGCATCAGTAAACTACACAAACATGTCAGCTCCACGGTAATCTGACCGCAGCGACTGCATTTTCAGGTGTCACTTGCTCTACAGGGACCAAATCAGTAGAATCCTGGTCTCAACCTTGCCAGACAGATTGGGGGTGTTTTCTTTCAAGTGAGATCGTGGAGGTGCATGGCTGACTATGCCAGGCGCTGAGGAAGAGCCTTAAGTGGCCTCTAGGTTTTATTGGTGAAACCTGCAAGGCTGCTTTTGAAGAAATGTCCTGAGCTGTTTGTATCTGGAGGCTGGGGAAAGTCTTGGTGGTGTCAAAACTCATAAGCTTCATTCATTCAGACTTCTGTTTCTTCACTTGCTGCCCGGTATTGCCATAACTGTATGATGGTGGGGGGGCTTACTTTTTATTTTATTTTTTAACTTATTTATTCTCTGTCTACACTGAATGGCATGCAGGATCCTACTTCCCGGACCAGGGATCAAACCCGTGGCCCCTGCCGTGCAAGTGCAGAGTGTTAACCTCTGGGCCGCCAGGGAAGTCCCTTACTTTTTCTTTCAGTCAATTTCATTGAAGTATCATTTGCATGCAATGAAATTCATACCTTGTTAAGAGTGTAGTTAAATAAATTTGGACAAACTCATGCAACTGCATCGCCAAACAAGAGATTTGTTTTCCTGGAAAATCCCCTGGTCCCCGAGTCTCTCCATGCTAACACCCACCGACAATCAGGCAAACACTGATATGATTGATGTCATTCTAGTTTTGCCTGTTCTAAAATTTCACATAGGGACTTCCCAGGTGGCTTAGTGGTAAAGAATCCACCTGCCAAGCAGGAGATGCAGGAGACTTGGGTTCAATCCCAGGATTGGGAAGATCCCCTAGAGTAGGAAATGGCAATGCACTCCAGTATTCTTACTTAGAGAATCCAATGGACAGAGGAGCCTGGCAGGCTACAGTCCATGGGATAGCAAAGAGTCAGACACAATTGAATGAGCCCAGAATTTCACATAAACAGAATTATACCAGAATAATTCGGGTTTTCGTTTCAGCTCTTTGGTGTTCAGCTTCTTTTGCTGAAATCTATGAGATTTTTCCTTTGTTGCTGAGGTTATTAATATAGCTCATTTCCTTTGATTGCTGTGTTATACCTATACCATTGAATTCACCTTGGATGGACATTTAGCTTATTCTCAGTTCAGTTCAGTTGCTCAGCCCTGTCCAACTCTCTGCGACCTTATGGACTGCAGCACACCAGGCTTCCCCGTCCATCACCAATTCCCAGAGCTTGCTCAAACTCATGTGCATCAATTCAGTGATGCCATGCAACCATCTCATCCTCTGTTGTCCCCTTCTTCTCCTGCCTTCAATCTTTCCCAGCATCAGGGTCTTTTCCAGTGAGTCAGTTCTTCTCATCAGGTGGCCCAAGTATTGGAGCTTTAGCATCAGTCCTTCCAATGAATATTTAGGACTTTAGAATTGACTGGTTTGATCTCCTTGCAGTCCAACGGACTCTCAAGAGTCTTCTCCAACACCACAGTTCAGAAGCATCAATTTTTTGGCGCTCAGCTTTCTTATTGGTCCAACTCTTACATCCATACATGACTACTGGAAAAACCACTTTTATCAGCAAAGTAATGTCTCTGGTTTTTAATATGCTGTCTAGGTTGGTCATAGCTTTTCTTGCAAGGAGCAAGCATCTTTTAATTTCATGACTGCAGTCACCATCTGCAGTGATTTTGGAGCCCAAGAAAATAGTCTGTCACTGTTTCCATTGTTCTAGACTTTGATTAATGTGACAGTCCCTGTCTTTTAATTGTCCTGCTTAGTCTATTTACATTTAAGTGAATACAGTCTTTCAACTTTTTGTTTTGAAATCATTTTAGACTTACAGAAATGTTGCAAAAATAATTGTTTCCCCTAGTGTTAACCTTTTCACATAACCATAGCACAGATTCCAACTGCAGGAAATTAACATTGCTACAGTATTATTAAGTGCTTCACAGATCTGCTTCCAATTTCACCAGCTTTTCCCTAATGTCTTCTTCTGGCCCCTGGTCCAGTCCAGCCCTGAGTCTCACATGAAATTTAGTCGTCATGTCCCCTCAGTGTCCTCCAGTCAGTAACACTGTCCCTTTTGTGCTCCTTGACCTTGACAGTCAGGTGTGTGCATACGTCTCCCCCGGCTCCCCGCCAGTGTGGGTTGCTCCTTTTCTTTCCTCTTGAGCAGGTGGTGGTTGTGCATGTCAGACAGAAATACTCAGAGGGGATGCTGTGTCGTCCTCTCAGGGGTACGTGATGTCAGCATTCCTACCGCTGGGGATGTTACCTTTGGATCAGTTAATGCAGTTTTTGTTATGGTTTGGTTGAAGTCTGCCATGTTGATATTTGTTTTCTGTGCATTCCCTCTCTGCTTTGTGCGTGTGCGGGGGCAGGGGAGGGGGTGTCTAAAGTGTGTGGTGTCTCGTTCTTGTAGACAGTTACATTACTGGCTGATCACTGGTGCCAGTGTCAGTCGGGTGGCACTTAGCATGGGTCTGTTCACAGCACAGACTTTAACTTGGCAGGACTCAAACGCCATCTTTCCTGTAGGTCTTGTTAGGACTTGGTTTTCTTTTTTTTCCATTTAAAAAAATATTTATTTATTTATTTTTGGCTGTGCTGAGTCTTGGTTGCTGCACGCAGGCTTTTCTCTAGTTGCGACGAGGCGGGGGCTCCTCTCCATTGCGGTGCAAGGGCTTCTCGTGGCAGTGGCTTCCCCTGCTGTGGAGCGCACGCTCGAGGGCGTACCAGCTGCAGTAGTTGCGGCTCATGGGCTCACTAGTTGCGGCTCCCGGGCCCTAGAGCACAGGCTTCAGTAGTCGTGGTGCACAGGCTTGGTGGCTGCAGCAGCATGCGGGATCTTCCGGACCAGGGATTCAACCCGTGTCCCTTGCATCGGCAGGCAGATTCTTAACCACTTAACCACCAGTGAATACTTACTTACTAATGCTCTAGCGGTGTTAATTTCCTGTTGTCGGAATCTGTGCTATGGGAAGTTCAGTTTCATATTTTATTAGGCTGTATTTAGAAGAGGTCTTACTCAAGGGGCAGAGGGACACCCAGGGCCCGGGAGCAGGAATAATTCCGGGGCTTCGACACAGTGTCCAGGCCACCTAGTGTTGGCCCCCCCAGGGATGTTTTCTTTCAGTCCTGATCCCTGATCTTTTCTCCACACATGCCTCCCAGTGGATGGGTCCCATGGTCTCTGGAGGTCTCTGACCCCTGCTTCTCCACATGTGGTCATTTCTGAGCTGCTGGAGCCTGTGGGCACCTCTCATGTCACGTTCTCGGCGTGTGCCCCGGGAACAGTTTCCGCCAACTCCGTGGTAGCCGTACATCCTGTGCTCAGGCTCAGGGTGTGGGAGGCAGGTGAGAAGAAATGCTTCATGACACAGATTCATGGACCCACGAGGGTCTCCGCTTGGTGGCTTTCTGCCACCCCTATCCAGGCTCTGCAACCAAGCACGCTTTCTAATCCTAATTTCTTTTGGCACCTTTTCCTCACCATGCTGTTCAATGCGGTGGAGTTAGCCACTCAAAATGCCAAAGATGCTGTAACCTGAGGGGTTCTTTGAAACAGATGACTTAATTCGAGGACTCTTTATTCTACTTTGTGGCAAAATGCTATGCTAGGTACTGCTGAAGCAGACACGGCTAAGACAATCCCTGCCTCGAAGGAGAAACAAAGAAAGCAAAGACATATGTTACGGGGCAGAGGCATTTTTTTTACCACGGATACCTGGGGAGTGGCATTGAACTTCTCTGAACTTCAACTTCCTCGTTTCTGAAGGAGGTTGAGAACTCACTTTGAGGGGTCATCCGGAGGTTGTTTAAGAAGGAAGTACAGCTAGTCTCCTGTCAATGTATCTGTTTCGTCTTCTCTAATGGCTCCCAGGACGTTGGAATATGAACTTCATTGCGCTGTTTGGACTTAGCTACTCTCTCGGTGGAACGAGACAGTATTTCTTGGAGCCTGGGGGCTCCGTGAGAAAATTGTTGCTGTTCAGTGGCTAATTGTGTCCTGCTCTTTGCGACCCAGTGGACTGCAGCACACCAGGCTTCCCTGTCCTTCACCATCTCCCAGAGCTTGCTCAAACTCATGTCCATCGAGGCGATGATGCCAGCCAACCATCTCATCCTCTGTTGTCCCCTTCTGCTCCTGCCTTCAATCTTTCCCAGCATCAGTCTTTTCCAATGAGTCAGCTCTTCACATCAGGTGGCCAAAGTATTGGAGCTTCAGTTTCAGCATCAGTCCTTCCAGTGAACACTCCTATGACATGAGGCCTTTTAGACAGTCCCAGGAAAAGATGGATGTATACCTCTCTTGCTTTGTGGTGTCTCCTGTCAGTTCCAAGGGAGCTGTCCCTTCCTCTCGCCCCGGTGCCTTGTTTGGCCTGTGATGACTATCTCAGTAGGAAATGACCCAGCTTCAACAGGGTGCCTTCCTGTCTTAGGTCCCACGAGCCCTTTGGTTATCACTTTGCAATAAAGTATGGAACGCTGGTCAATCCTCCAATGACATTGTGTTTACTAGTGTGAAATGTGCTAATATATTCTGTTGTGCTATTCTCACGCCCCTCTGGGGACTGCAGTCTCTCTGATTTGGTGTGTCATCTTTTTTGGAAACATTTAAACAGCAGCGAGCCTCAGCGCGTGCAGCACCAACAGTGGACCCTGCTCAGCTGAAGTGACAACAGGGTGAACAATGGTGACCAGATTCTCTCATTCAGAAGCAGGGACAGTTCTGTCACTGAAGTGTGCCTGGCTGACAGCACTGAAATTCACATTTCAGAGTTGTTAGACTGTGATAGAATGTCCTGGAGTGTCGACTTTGATGGACGGTGGCTTCCTAGAACCGTGTGCTTTGTGCAGGACTGAGAAGCCTGGCCACCACTCTCCGTCCACAGAAGGGATGCAAGGAGGAGGATGAAGGGAGGAGGGGTGCAGGGAGAAGGGGGGGTGCAGGGGGAAGGATGCAGGGAGCTGGGGTGCAAGAAGGAGGAGGGAGGCCTTGCCGGCTGGGAGGCTCCTTGCCCATATGGCCCCCAGCTGCTGGGTGGCTCTCTGGCGAGTCCCTCACCCAGATGTTTACTCAGCACCCAGGCCAGGCTCTGGCTGACTCTTAAACATCCCAATAGCGGAAACCATCTCAGAGGAGGCTGTGTTTTCAGCCAGTGGCTCTGGCTGAGGCCGGCAATGGCTCTGACAGTCCAGATAGTTACTGGACGTGCAGGAGGCGCAGACAGCCCGGGAGGATCGAAGGCTGATTCTGATTTCCCTCCAGACTGTGAGGTACTGGGAGTTGCCCCACCCTTCCTTCTGGACTGCACTTGCCACTTGTAACTGGGGAGGATGGTAGATTCCACACAGGCGGTTGAGCTTCAGAAAGTTGAACAGAGGACAAACTCAGCTAAAAGTTCTGTGGCCAAGTGGGAGTCGTGGTTCTCTCTGGGAGATGGGTTTTGTTTGTTTTCATTGAAGTACAGTTGATTTACAAAGTTGTGTTAGTTTCTAGGTGATAGAGTTTTCAAAAGTATTTGCTCATTTATTTGGCTGTGCCAGGTTTTAGATGCAGCATGTGGGATCCAGTTCCCTCACCAGGGATGGAACCCAGGCCCGCTGCAGTGGGAGTGCAGTCTTAGCCGCTGGACCACCAGGGAAGTTCCACGTGATGGAATTTGAAGTGCTGTTTCTTCCCGTTTCTAACTCTTAGTTTCTAACGTTTCTGACAGTGAGCATGTAATAAAGTAAAACCCCAAAGTTACTTTTAATGATGCAAATGCTAATTAATTGTGATAAAAACTTTAAAATATGTAGTGTGTCCTAGAATAACAGATTTCTTACTTGAATTTGGTCAATCACATCTTCTTGGTGTGTGGCTTTTTGTGTGTTTGCTTTTGTTTTTTGAGCTCTTCTTGGTGTATTGAAAGGAAGCTGGGAATGCCTGTTGTTAGACCAATGTTAATTGTTACTGTTGGTGGTGACACATAAGCTAAATGAAAGGGCAGTGTCCCTGGTCCCTGCGACCCCATGGACTGTAGCCCGCCAGGCTCCTCTGCCCATGGGATTTCCCAGGCAAGAATACTGGAGTGGTTGCCATTTCCTTCTCCAGGGGATCTTCCCGACCCAGGGATGGAACCCGTGTGTCTTGCACCTTCTGCACTGGATTCTGTACTGCTAGTGCCACCTGGGAGACTCTCAAACTGGGTAGGAGAAAGCAGAATGCTTTCCTTTCAGCATGGAATCTGGAAGCATAAGAACTTGGCAACTTGGGGAGCTGAAAAGCTTTGTGTTCTTATAGAGTCTCCTGGGGGGAAAAAAATCCATGTATTCAGTTACCTGATAGGTTCACAGACGTTATTGCAGCAACACGCACGTGATGTGAGATTCACCCTTGTAACCACTTTTCGGTGAACAGTTCTCCGGCTGGAAGCACACTCACACTGTCGGGCACTGTCACCACCATCACATCCAGAACTTTCTCATCTTCCCAAGCTGAGACTCGGTCTCCGTTCAACCCCAGCTCCCCCTCCCCTCCCTCAGCCTGAGGCAGCCGCCCGCCCGCTGCTTTCTGGCTCTGTGAACTCACCTGTTCCTGGGACCTCAGATAAGTGGGATCGTGCGGCGCTCATCCTTTTGAGCCTGGCTCGTTTCTCTCAGTGCAAGGTCCTCAAGGCTCATCCATGTGTCACTGCGTGCAAGTACCGTATTTCGTTTATCCAGTCATCCATCAATGGGAGAGTATTGTTTTTTAAAGTTTCTCTAGTTAAGGTCTTCAACATTAAAAAAAAAGAAAAAATTACCCAACCATGTGCCTGTCTGAAGTGCCTTGATGATCTGATTCATCTCTGTGTTCCTAGGGCAGTGCCAGCTGGTCAGCAACGTGTCGAATGAGTGAGCAGACAAATAAATCCGCTGGTGCTTTGATCCAAATATTTGCCCAGGAGTCAGAACCCAGCCCTTCACCCGAACCCCATTTTCTGGGCTACAGATCAGTAGTTCTCTGAGTGTTCTCACCTGTGACAGGAGGGAGGTAATATTTGCTACTGGATTCTCTGCTTGATCCTGTGCTCTTTGAGCTTGTCAGGTTAGGGTTGCTGTTGAAACAGTCAAGATTCACAATGCACTCCCCCCCCCCCCCCACCCAGAATGTTTTTATGAATTTAAGAAATTAAAAAGCTACTCCATTTAAAACCATTCAAGACTTTCCGTGGATTTATGTTTTTTTAAAAAAAAGAAAGAGGGCTTGCCTGGTGGTCCAGTGGTTAAGAGTCTGCCTTGCAATGCAGGGGACATAGGTTCGATCCCTAGTTCAGGGAAGATCCTACATGTCATAAAGCAACTCAGCCCATGCACCCCAACTACTGAGACTGTGCTTTAGAGCCCAGGAGCTGCAACTACTGAGCCCCTGGGCTGCAACCACTGAAGCTCATGTGCCCTAGAGCCCGTGCTCTGCAACAGGAGAAGCCGCTGCAATGAGAAGGCTGTGCAGCACAGCCAGAGAGTAACCCCTACTCTCTGCAACTAAAGAAAGGCTGCATGCAGCAACAAAGCCCCAGCGCAGCTCAAATAACCAACATAAATAAGCAAGATTATTTTTAAAAAGAGATAAAGACCCAGGGACTTCCCAGGTGGTCCAGTGACTAAGACTCCTCCCTCTCGAGGCAGAGGCTCAGGTTCCATCCCTGGTCTGGGAGTTAAATCCCACTTGTCACAACTAAAATCGAAGATCCCTCATGCCTCAAGTAACATCCAGCACAGCCCAGTAAATATTAAAACACACACACACACAAGGAAAGAAAGAACCACGGTTACCTGGGCAGGGAATAATGTGACACGTGTGAAGCCTGCATCCCGCTCCGGGTGAGCCGCAGCTGCGTCCTCCTCCTGAGCTTGGGCCACTGGTCACATCCTCTCTCCTTCCTCTGTTCTTTTCTGAGACCCTAAACTACACTCTTTTCTTCTCCTATATAATTTTTTCTGACTGTATCTGGTCTGTTCTCTCTGGATGGACGATTCCTGAAGCTTTATCTCTGCCCAGACTTCCCTCCCAAGGGTCCCTCCTGTGTCAGCTACCTCTCGGGGTCTCTCCCTGAGACGTCGCCTCATCTGGGAACTTCAGTCCCGCCACACGTCCCATTGTGCTCCCCAAGAATCCCTCTTTATGCCTCCTGGTCCCCCGACATCTCATGAACTACCCAGCACATATTTATGGACACTGGATGATACTCAGCAAGGGGTTCCCGGCACCCCTGGGTGCATAATTAGCTGGTTAACCCCGAAGTCCAGAAAATGGGCAGGCAGGGCTTGACTCCACAACCTCCCTCTGCTGCTTTTGCCACTACTGCTCAACATCGCTTTCCAGGGGCTGTAGCAACTGAGCACCAACACCAAGCTGGGGGCTGAAATAGACACAAATTCTATCTATCATCTCCCAATCCAGAGGCTGGTGGTCTGAGATCAAAGCATCTTCTGGATGGGCTTCTCTGAGGCCATGGGGGACGGGGCGGGATCTGTCCAAGCCCCGTCCCTGCTCCTGGTAGTTGGCAGCAGTCTGCAGGTTCTTGGATTATAGACTCACACTCTGATCCCCCCACCTTCCCCTGGCACCCCACCTCGTGTCTCTGCATCGTCTCCCCTGCCCAGGCATGTCTGTCTGTGTCCCGATTTCCCCCTTTCATAAGGACACCAGTCACATTGGATTAAAGCCCACCGTAATGATCTCGCTTTAAGTTGATCACCGCTATAAAGATCCTATTTCCAAATAAGTTTACACAGTGAATGAATGAATGAATGAGTGTGTGAAGCTGGTCTCAACCTCCTCCCTGACCTCTGTCCCATCACTCCCACTCAAGGGCTTTGTCTTCTGGCCAGGCGTTTGGCTTCTCGGCCTCGAGCTCGGGTTCCAGTTCCCACCCTTGTCCCCACTCAGCTCCACTTCCATGATGGTCCCAACCCACCCAGCTCCCAACACTCACAGCCCCTGCCTGGGGCCTGTTCTGTGGGGCCTTAGCTTCAGCTTCTGTTACAGCGATCCATCACGGGACCTCACCGTTAAGACTGATCTTACGGTGGACCGAGACCAAGATGACTGTGTTGGATTGATTCCTTGGGATGTTTTGAGAATCCTGGCAGATCCCAGAGCCCCACCCACAGGGGTTCTGATCGGCAGGTCTGGGAAAGTACCCAGCGACTTTTACTTTTAAACACTCCTCGGGGGGACATCCCTGGTGGTCTAGTAGTTGGAAATCTGCTTGCCAAAGCAGGAGACATGGGTATGATCCCTGGATCAGAAAGATCCCCGGGAGAAGGAAATGCACCCACTCCAGTGTTCTTGCCTGGAGAATCCCATGGACAGAGGAGCCTGGCGGGCTAGAGGCCATGGGATTGCACAGAGTCAGACACGACTGAGTGACTGAGCTGCCACCACCACCACCATGTGGTACGGCGGTGTTGAAAAGCCCCTGGTGTTTAGACCCTGGCTGGCTTCTCAGCCTTAGCTGAGCCTGGCTGCCCCTTGAGGTCAGACGTGTCACAGAACACACGGTCCCCTTACCACTCCCAGGCGTGTGTGTGCATGACTCAGTGCTAACAAGTGCTTTCACAATTATTTCATCCTCTCTCCCTTGTTTTCTTTGTGTTGTTAAATTTCCCTCCCTTTGCAAGGTAAGAAGGGCCAGGAGACCAGGGCAAGAGTTCAGGGAGCGTCCCAGCGTGAACTGTTCTAGTACCAGGTTCCAAGTGCAAGCTGATGGTTGAGAAACCCGAGTAGGGGGTGCACCGGCCCCCACACACCTGTCCCTGCCCCAACCCCTGCATGGCAGGCCGGGTCCCTCTGTATACGGGGTCTGGTGCCCCTCTGTGCCGAGGGCCGGGTCCCTCTGTACCTGACATCCTCTGTACCCAGGGCCCGGCGCATCCCCGACACAGTGTCTGGAGATGACAGGGCTCCGATTCTGGCTGTCGAGCGTGAAAGGCAGATCTGAGGAGCCGCCTCAGAGTCTCAACTTTGTCATCTGAAATGTTTCTGTTATTTTTTTTCTTTGCAGTTCGATGTTTTGCTTGGATCTTGGCCTTGAGTTTATACCCTGTATGGACGGCTTCCTCGTTCCTGCACTCTCCCTTGCACTGCAGTTGCTCTCGCGACTGGTCCTTCCTGAAACTGCAGCGCTCCCCTCCCCTCAACCCCCTTCCAGGGATGCAGGGATGACTCAGAGGGACCCCTGGTTCCAGGAGCCTTCACAGGGTGCCAACCCCCATCCCATACCCGCCTCTGCCTGCCCCTGTTTCATATATGCACGTACATTTCTTTCCACTTCTCATATCTTCTCTTCTTTTGAACTGCCTTGGACAGTATTGCTTTAGTAAGTCTTCGAGTGAGCTGCCCAGGTGGCTCGGTGGTAGAGAATTTGCCTGCCAAGCAGGAGACTTGGGTTTGATCCCTGGGTCGGGAAGATCCCCTGGAGGAGGAACTGGCAACACACTGCAGTGTTCTTCCCTGGAGAATTCCATGGACAGAAGAGCCTGGCAGGGCACAGTCCATGGGGTTGCAAAAGAGTAGGACATGACTTAGCAACTGAAACAACAAGTCGTCCAGTCTTGTCAATAATCCAGCTCCTTACTGATGAAGCTGGGGTCTCAGAGCCCATCCCAGAGGGGGCCTGTGGGGGCCATGGGGGTTCTAGGGGCCCTGAGCCAGGGCAGCAAATTGCATATCTCATCTGACTGCCTGGGGAGGGAAGTGGAGCAGGGGATGGACTCCTCAGGGTCCTGGCCGGGGTGTCCCCATGATGGATTCTGTGACATCTGGCCATGTTTCTGGTGGAGGGCTTGGAAGTCCACTGCTGTCTGGATGATCAAATCTTCCAATACAGGCCAACAGATGCAATACAGGCAAATCTCTTCACAGTAAAACTCAAAACACTATCCAGATTCTTTAGTAGTTTAGTACTAAATGCTCGCTGATTAAATTTTACTGGAGTTTGTAGACCATGAGCTGGGTTTGGAAAAAATTTTCTTTTTTTTTTTTTTTTTTTGCTGATAATGTGTCTAATGGAATCTGACCTATGTTACCTCTGCCAGAGGGAATGCACAGTTACCGATTGGAGTTAATGTGGCACAAAGAACTGAAAAGTTATCCTCAGGGAATGAGCAGGGGTGAGTCTCTAATGAGGACAGAGTCAGTCATTTTTGTGGCTTAATGTTGCCACATGGAATTCAGGAGGTTCAGAATAGATTTGCAAAGACAGGGTGTTCCTGTGGAAAGGGCAGAGAATTCAGCCTCAGGGTATTGGACTGGTCACTAACTCCGAGACCTGGAAACGGGCCTGACCTCCCTGTGGACCCATTTCCTTGTCTAACATAGAGGACTGCCTGGGCTAGACAAGTGGTTTATGAAAACAGTTCTTACTGAGGGGCCAGTTTGGAGGTCCCTTCCCCTCCCCAAGTTTCAACTACACACGTAATTTTTATTTTTTTTGCATCAGCACACGATTTCTCTAGAAAAGCAGGCTTCTATTTCTTAAAAAAATAAATAATAAGTTTAAAGCCAGGGGACTGGATAATCACTACCTCTAAATCTTGGTGATTCAGTATGAGGTCTGCCATCAAACTGTCCAAGATGGATGGTGTCCTCATGTTTTCAGGAAGGCTCCCTAAGCTACAGGTCGGAGCCCACCAGGCTTGCACGAGGGAAGTTCATGCCCTGGGACCCTTACACTAGAGACCAAACCATAAGCCCCACTGGGGACTCTCCTGGTGGTCCAGTGGTTGAGAATCTGCCTTCCAAGGCAGGGGAAGTGGGTTTGATCCCTGGTCAGGGAACTAAGATCCCACATGCCATTGAGCAACTGAGCCCGTGTGCCACAATTAGAGAGTCCGTGCACCACAAATGAAACCCCGTATGACGTAACAAAAATCCGGCATACCACAGCTAGACCTGACCCAACCAAACACATCAATAAGGCCCACTGGGCAGCAGGAAGGGGAGAGCTTTCAGGGTCCTTAGACTGTGCTTAAACAGCAGTTTCTGGAACAATCAAAAGAGACAAGGTTTCTCCAACCCTGTGGCCATCAGAGCTGGACTGACAGCTGGTAGAGAGCTTGGAGGAGAATGTTACTGAACAGTGCACCTTCCTCAGCTGTGTCCTGTGGAATCCAGGCCCTGTGGCTATGAAATATGGACCAAAAGAGGATGATGGATCAAACTGACCAGGTAACTTGAAGAGAGGCAGCGAGAACGGCAATGGCGGGACGAGATTTGCTCAAGATCAGGCTGACCTCCTGTTGATGTCTTTGGTCCCCAGCAATACTCTGTCCAGCCATGTCTGCCTGGTCCTGACTGGCCACAGCCCCGGGGTTTCCCCTGAGCACTTCTGTCTAATTCCAGCAAAATCAAGACCATCAAGATGTTTGCTAGGAGTTCACTGGAGAAGTTACGGGCTCTTTTACAAGTTGTCTTTGATGAACTCAATAGTGTATTTAAAAGTATTTTTAGGTCCATCGTGGTAAACAAATTACTTCTGAACTAGATGGGAAAGATCTAAACACACCATCTAAGTACAACAGTTAGTATCAAAGTATATATCTCTGTTTGTCTTTTATCTGCCCTTAGGAATCTGTACAACAAATGTGAACAGACTCTGGACTCTAAGAATAATATTTTCTATGCACATATATGGACAGATAAGCAAAACCTCAAGGGAGAAAAAAAAAACTTCTATTAAAATAAAAATAAAGATCCCCCACGGCTTTGACCTCCTTTGCTCCCTAGAGTTCCTTTATTCCACTTTGAGATGAAAGTAGTTCAGTTTCTCAGGAGATGCTGATTAAAAGTTGAACAAAAAGTCAGTCTAGACAGACTCATTTATCTACCTATCTGCCTGCCTGCCTGGCCCTGATACAAGCACAGATCTTTGTTTAGGACTGGGGGACTTTGCTTTTTTAAAAATTTTATTCGTTTATTTATTTGGCCACACAAGATTCTTAATTGTGGCATGCAGAATCTTTAGTTGTAGCATAGGAGATCTAGTTCCCTGACCAGGGATTGAACCTAGGACCTCTGCCTTGGGAGTATGGAGTCTTAGCCAGTGGACCGCCAGGGTAGCCTCTAAAGGCACTTTGAATAAACACTCACAGGGGCACCGGGACCATGTTCTCCACCTCATTGCCCTTGTGGCTCCCAGATGTTCTGGGATCTGGTGGGCCCTCTCCACCCCCAGCACTGGCGTCCTTGCCCCCAGAGCTGCTGTTGGCTTCTGTCCAGCCATGTCTGCCTCGGAGCAGGCGGTCCTGGGAGCCCACGAAGGTACCTGGCGGCCCCCCCAAGAGCAGCAGTGAGTGAGCTGGGCTGGAGTTTCCTGCATGTTGAGGAAGGTAAGGTCAGGGTTGCGGTCCTCGGGACAGCATCTCAGATCCTGGGACTCACTGAGCCCTGGGTTCAGGCTGGGTTCAAGCCCTGAACCTTCTTCCTCTCCGGGATCTTGGGGCAATGGGGTCCTGGCCACAGGGACCCTGTGCCCCGGGCTTCTATCCACTCAGAAATGCCCGTGAGATAGTGCCCCCTGCACAGCCAGCAAGGTTCTGTCTACATTTCACTGGCTTCCAGCGGCAGGAGGAACCCTTACATTGTTCCTTTCCTTCTCACAAATGCTTTCTCTAATAAAACAGAATGACCGGAGGGGCCAGGGACAACGTAAACCGTCTTGGATGTCAGGGACCTGGGCCAGCCTGGCCTCCCCTAAGGCTTTTAGCTTGTGCATTGCTGACAAAGTCCAGCCTAGCCTGGCTGACCTGAGGGAGCAGCTGGGGCTGGAGGGAACTTGGCGGTAGACTGTGTGAACTTCAGCGCCCTTCCTGGGCTGAAGCCCGGCCTCCTGTACTGAGCCCTCCTGGTAGCAGGGACCCCCCTCTCTGACTTTGTTTCCCCAAAAACACAGGAGGCACTCCCGCATGGGCCCCCAGGTCCTGGCTGCAGTGCAGAGCAGTCAGGTGCAGGTTGGAGGTGGCTCCCAGTTCAGCCTCTTCCTTCTCCCCCACTGAGAAGGGGCCTTCATCCCCTGCCTGGCCCAGGGCCTCCACCACCATCACTGCCAAATAAATATTTACTAAGCAAAGGAGAGCCTTGAGCCCACACTAATTTGTATTTTTAACAAGTCATTCATAAACTCTAGCATTTTAACTATTAGTTAGCAATTAATCCCAATAAACCAGCAGGCTCCTATGATGTGTACCCATGCTGTACAGGTTGGTCAGAAGGGATACTTGTCAGGGTTTTACAGACTTTAAGCGAGTTTAGCTCCATAAGTGATAAAGCTGGGTTCAGGCGTTATGGGCCCTGCGCTCGACTGTCACCTCCACGTGGATGGACTCATTGTCCTTCCAGAGGGGACCTGGGAGAGGTTCTGGAGCAGGAGCCTGGGGGAAAGGGCTTCAGTGGCCCGATTACTCTGGACCCTCTGGGGGTCTCACCCAGGCTGGCTAGTGCTTAATTTCAAGATCTTATACAGACCAAGGATAAGAATGAGTGCTCAGTTGCTCAATTCTGTCCATCTCTTTGTGACCTCATGGACTGTAGCCCGCCAGGCTCCTCTGTCCATGGGATTCTTCAGACAAGAATACTGGAGTGGGTTGCTATTTCCTCCTCTGGGGGATCTTCCCAGCCCAGGGATCAAACCCACATCTCCTGCGTCTCCTGCATTGCAGGCAGATTCTTTACCCCCGAGTAACTGGGGAAGCCCCAAGGATAATATTATCAGCCCCAAATTGGGGGTATGTATCACCTCACTAGTGTTGGCAACTCTGAAAGCTGGAGTTGGGTCCAAAAGGATACGGTCACTGTCACCAGAGCCCCTGGGGGGAGGGACAAGGCTTCAGATGGAGGTCGAAGGGCAGCTTTGTCATCCAAAGTTTTGTATTCTGGATGATTTTTTTTAAAAATATTCATTTCTTCGGTTGCTGTCAGGTCTTAATTGTGGCATGCAGGCTTAGTTGCCCTGTGGCATGTGGGATCTTAGTTCCTGGACCAGGGATCGAACTGTGTCCCCTGCATTGCAAGGCAGATTCTTATCCACTGGACCACCAGGAAAGTCTCATGGCTTATTTTTTTAACATATGTTTTGGTGGGGGTGGGGGGCTGTGCCAAGTCTTAGTTTCAGCACCCAGCATCTCTAGTTGAGGCATGCGAACTCTTAGTTGCAGCACATGGGATCTAGTTCCCTGATCAGGGGTGGAACCCAGGCTTCCTGTACTAGGAGTACGCAGTCTTAGCCACTGGACCCCCAGGGAAGTCCTGAAAGAGCAACTTTGAAAACAACTCATCTTTTGTTCCGCAGAGTTTGTTAAAAGGATGGAGAAGTGTAAGGAGAACGATGAATCCGAAAATGAGGGTGATAAGCCCAGGACTGCAGTAAACAGGCATTCTGGGCAGTGACTCAGGAAGTGTGTCAGGGGAGGAGGCTTTGGGAGCCCTCCCGTGAAAGGCAGGCTTCTCTTGTGATTTGCTCTTATTCCGGGAGTCGGGCCCCCTCAAACTCTGCTTCAGAGGTGGTCCACTGTCTCCTGCCATGCACTTTTTCAAAGTTCATCTTCTTCTCCAGCAGGGTGAAGATTATTCATTCATTCCTGGAGAAGGCTGTTGAGTTTTGATAACAAGCAGCAGTGATTCTGTAAGCCTGTTTGTCATGATCTGGGTCAAGGACCCCAGCGGATCCAGACAGACGGTGGTCCCTTTCTCCTGTCATACCCACCAAAGGCACTAGGAGGGCCAACATCAAATACTCGGTCGAATCTGCGCCGTGTTAGGTGTAATATCCTAAATGTAATCGTCATGTTTCTCCCCATCTACTTTTTGATGGTAAGGTTTTTCTGCAGGAGCGTTGGAAAATCAATGAGGCAGAATCTGTTGGCAAGTCGTTTATACTAATGAAAACAGGCCAGGGTTGTTGTCTTGCTGTTAGTAGTTGTTGTTGGTTTGTTTTGACCAAAGTCATTTCAGCGACTTTGAAGAAAGGATCTGAAAATGATCACTCAGCCTGGTATTTATTTTGAAATATATGCTGACCTCTACCTCTCAGAGCCAAACAGCCTAATCCTTGACCATCCCAGGGTGAGTTTAGGAATTTGCGATTGTGTCCTTTTGACTGGGGATCTGCATACATCACTAACCAGCTGGTCTGGAGGGATGAGGTTTCTCTAGGCTGAAATAGAAGGATGAAAACAGAAGGCCAACCGGAGATGCTCATCTTCAGCAGTTAATCTATAAGGAATATTCCTGTACGAATGATGTCAGAAAAGGTCCTTCCCAGTGCACAGGGAGGGCACATCCCCTTCCGTATTGTGCATTTCTCAACAAAGATCCCAAGTAGGCTGATAAGAATGGTGGGCATCTTGCATTCTTATCCGTGTTGTGCATTAGGAGTTTCTTGGATATTTGCTCAGAGTGAGGGGAAGGGTCAATGTATATAAATAAGGGGGAGGAGACCTGGCAAGACTGGGAACATGACCTCTGCCCTGCAAAGCCTGGGAAGCCCCCTGAATGCTCGCAATCCCCGCAGCGTATGGACCCTCCCCTCTGCACTCAGAGCAGGGTTAGAGGTTAATGAATGAGGGCTCTCCCCACACACGGGAGCCCGCCCCACCGTGGCTTTATAAATAGGGGCTTATATGGGGGTCAGAATAGGGCCTGCGTGTTGCTTCCAGCCTCTCCCCGTCTCCCTGAAATCACAGTGTTCAAAGCTGCCCTCCTTCCTCCGGGGAAGGAGAGGTAAGACCCTGGGCGGCTGCCACCGGCCCCCTGCGTCTCCATCGGGGACCCAGCGGAAAACAAAGTGGGGAGGGCATCGCTGCCCCTATTCTTCTCCATAATCCCTTCAAAAATAATTGCAGAGCCAACCTCTGGCCTCCAGCACATTTTCCACTTGATTAGAGGCCTTTGTGAAGTGGGAAGGGGACCCGCAGGCCTGGACATTGTGCAAGGCCTGAAATGTCCAGCTGGGGTTTTTTTCCATCAAAAGAGGATTTTAGTAAAACCGTTATCAGGGGCTTAGGGGAGCGGAGCCGCTGAGCCGAGCTGCGCGTGGATTAGCACCAGCGGGCCGGGGGCAGGCTCCTGGAGGGCGGGAAGGTGTTGGCAGCCACTTACCCATAGGGTCTCCTCAGCAGCCCCGTGAGGTCCCTAGCAGGTGCAGGGGGAGGAGCAGATGGGGGAGAGGGGACTGACCCCTGGGCATGGGGGCTCCTCGTGGGGCTTTCTCTCCAGGCATCAGGGTCAGGAGGTGGCAAGAGGCTGTGGCCTGCCTGCTCCAGGTGGTGCCCACCCCGTCACCATCTCCACGGAGTCAGGGAGCAGGCGGCCCGGCCAGACAGACTACTTCAAGTGGCCCCTGTGTTTTGTGGGGAGGAGGGAGCGGACAGAGGGAGCCAAGGGGTGAGTGCACAGTGGGTGCGGCCGCCTGGCTTTGCTCACTGTGCCGGGGTCTCCGGGCCAGGGACCGAAGGATGACTCGTGTGCTGGCCAGACCTTCACAGCCAGGACAGGACACAGAGGCCCCACTCCTGGGGGTTGAGGGTCAGAGTCCAGGCCAGCGGAGCCTCAGGACATAGGGGCCATCACAACATCCCTAGGACACTGTCAGGCCGGCTGATTTTCCCTGCAGGATGGGAACACCTTTGTCCTGACGACAGTGAGGGCCTGGAGGGGGACAGCAATGACTGAGGCCTGGGAGGGGGACACCTTACAGGGACAACCAACACCTCACAGGGAGACCTCCCACCTCACAGAGAGACCCAACACCTCACAGGGGGACACAACACCTTTCAGGGGAACCCCTCACCTCACAGAGGGACCCCTCACCTCACAGGGGTCCCGACACCTCTCAGGGGGACCCCTCACCTCACAGGGGGACCCCTCACCTCACAGGGGTCCCGACACCTCTCAGGGGGACCCCTCACCTCACAGGGGGACCCCTCACCTCACAGAGGGACCCCTCACCTCACAGGGGGACCCCTCACCTCACAGAGGGACCCCTCACCTCACAGGGGGACCCCTCACCTCACAGGGGTCCCGACACCTCTCAGGGGGACCCCTCACCTCACAGGGAGACCCAACACCTCACAGGGGTCCCGACACCTCTCAGGAGAATCCCTCACCTCACAAGGGGATCCCTCACCTCACAGAGGGAACCAGCACCTCTCAGGGGAACACCTCACCTCACAGGGGGACCCCTCACCTCACAAGGGGACCTGACACCTCACGGGGGACCCCTCACTTCACAGGGGGATCCCTCACCTCACAGGGGTCCCGACACCTCTCAGGGGGACCCCTCACCTCACAGAGGGAGGGACTCAACACCTCACAGGGGTCCCGACACTTCTCAGGGGGACCCCTCACCTCACAGGGAGACCGAACACCTCACAGGGGTCCCGACACCTCTCAGGAGAATCCCTCACCTCACAAGGGGATCCCTCACCTCACAGAGGGAACCAACACCTCACAGGGGGACCCGACACCTCTCAGGGGAACCGCTCACCTCCCAGGGGTTCCCTCACCTCACAGGGGGACCCTTCACCTCACAGGGGGACCCGACACCTCTAAGGGGGACCCCTCATCTCACAGGGGGACCCAACACCTCACAGGGGAACCCCTCACCTCACAGGGGGACCCAACACCTCTCAGGGGAATCCCTCACCTCTCAGGGGGATCCCTCACCTCACAGAGGGACCCAACACCTCTCAGAGGAACACCTCACCTCACAGGGGGACCCAACACCTCACAGGGAGACCCAACACCTCTCAGGGGGACCCCTCACCTCACAGGGGGACCCCTCACCTCACAAGGGGACCCTACACCTCACGGGGGACCCCTCTCCTCACAGGGGGCCCCTCACCTCACAGGGGGACCTGACACCTCTAAGGGGGATCCCTCACCTCACAGAGGGACCCAACACCTTTCAGGGGGACCCCTTACCTCACAGGGGGACCCAACACCTCACAGGGGGACCCGACACCTCTCAGGGGGACCCCTCACCTCACAGGGGGACCCAACACCTCTCAGGGGGACCCCTCGCCTCACAGGGGGACCCAACACCTCTCAGGGGGACCCCTCACCTCACAGGGGGACCCAATACCTCTCAGGGATCCCGACACCTCACAGGGAGGACCCCCCACCTTATAAGGAGACCCACCACCTCACAGGGGAACATATCACTTTACTCCCAGCCTGGGAACTGTAGCTGGAGTTTTTGTCTGGTGTCTGATTTGACACAACCAGAGAAGAAGGCCTCTCTTCTTGAAAACCCGAGCTCCCAGCCCCTTCTGGGGAGATGAGCACCCCCAGCCCCTCTTGGGGACCAGGCTGGCTCTGCCCTTACCTCACCTGGTCCCCTCTGCTTAACCTGAGTGATCTGTGTCCTCTTTTCTTTATCTGGGTTCCTTCCCTGGATCTATGTGTTCTGCGGGTCGCTGACAGTGATGTATTTTGGCCTGAGAGTCCACGGAGCTGCCCAGAGGGTTTCTGCTTTCGTTCAGCCTTCTCACTGGCAGGAGTGGTGATCAGCTGCAGGCCTGGGCCCTGAGTTCCAGAAGCTTCTCCTTTCTCTTCTCCCATTTCCTAACCAAAAACCACCTTGGTGTCACCAGGCTGGGGGCCGAGCCTCGTTGGGCTGGCCTGGCGAGGCACGGCCACCTCCCGGCTTCCACGCTTTTATCCCACGTCTGTGCCAGCTGCCCTTTGGAGCCTTGCTTCCATTGCTGCGGCCAGATGATCAAGACCAAGATGGCAGAAGCCCCCAGCGTGTCCCTCGTGTGGCATTTTATGGCTCAGAAGTTCTTTCTCCTTGTCTTACTTTCTGCTGCCTTTTCCTAATGCCTGTTTTCCCCAGGAGGAGTCTAGGAAAGCGAGACCCTCGCTGCTTTATCAGGGCTTTTAATCGTTCTCACGTTCATGGGTTCCTTTAGAAGATACTCATTTTGATTAAAAACCAAACAAACAAAAGAATTGATACTCCCCAAATTTTAAAACAGTTGTTTCTTTTCCAAGGAGCTCTAGAATTTTTCACCACAAACAGTACACTTCTATTTTTTTCTAGTTTTGTAGTTGAAAAAAACCAGCACCTTTGCTCCTCCTGTTAAAATGGATATTTCCATGTATGAAGGTAAACATTTTCCCAAGTTGTTCTCCCCAACCCCCTGAATGCTGCTGCTGCTGCTAAGTCACTTCAGTCGCATCTGACTCTGTGCGACCCCATAGACGGCAGCCCACCAGGCTCCCCCGTCCCTGGGATTCTCCAGGCAAGAGTACTGGAGTGGGTTGCCATTGCCTTCTCCAAACCCCTGAATATGCCAATCTAATTTGTATATGATGGTCTTAAACTGAAATTAGACAGTGACATTTGGTTCCTGCCAGCGACATCAGGGAAGTGTCCTCAGGGTGCATCTGATACCTGCTCCACGAACGGCGTGCCCAGGACGGGGATCCCTGACCTGGCTGAAACTGGAAAATTCCCTGTCATCTTTCTGGAGGGGTGAGGTTCTCCCGCTCTGAAGTTCTCTGTGGGGTGCTCAGAACTGGGCAGCAGTTCACAGACAACGCTGCCACCTGCTGGCCGGACGCAAAGCTCACAGGCGCCGTGGATAAAGACGGTCGTAGTCTCCACGTGGAAAACAAATACATAGAATTTTGTATGAATGGTACTTTACTTTTCTGCCCTCCAGTGAATCCTAGTGAACTTGGGGTAAAGGAAAGCATGAGGCCAGACCCCGGGCTCTGACACTGGTGTGGACATGGCCCAGGGGCATGGAGAGGGTGAACAGGTGGGAGAGGGTTTAGGGGAGAGGGGGTGGAGGTCCAGGAGCAACCCAGGAGGAGAGAATGACTTTCCACCCCTGCGTTTCACAAGGGGCCACCCATGACCTGTCTCCTAACTTGTGTGGACACGGTTTCGATTCTGAAGCAAGAAGGGGCGGGGCTGTTGCTGCTCAACCCTGTGCCCTGCTTACTGGAGTGCATTTCCAGTGGTCCTCCTGTGATCCTGTTGAGAATTGGACCCTCCTGTGTGGAGGAAAGATAAACCAGCTGCCTTTTCCGTGGGTCACGCTGTTCTGTCGCCCCTGGACAGGCGTCTGGACTTCAGGGAGCTGGAAAGCCCAGTTGTCCATCCTGTCTGGGCTCAAAACTCCCCAAGGACTTTCTCTGCTTCCAGCGGCAGCAAACTGGGAGCTTGACAAAGTTCAGACCACGGAACTCAGCCGTACTGTTTTCACAGATCTCTTAAAAAAGATTCTAAAGATTGTCCATTTGAAATGAATTAGAAGAGCTAGAAATTGTCACTTTAATTAGGTATTTTCATATGGTTTGCTCAAGGCACACTTGTTGGCCTTTTTTCTTTTCTTTTTGGTAGTTCATAGCAGCAGGGTTTGAGCTATGAAGTTCAAGTTTAAAATGTGCTATGCTAAGTTGCTTGAGTCATGTCCGAGTCTTTACCACCCCATGGACTGTAGCCCACCAGCCTCCTCTTATCCATAGTGATACTCCGGACAGAAATACTGGAGTGAGTTGCCATTTCCTACTCCAGGAGATTTTCCTGACCCAGGGATCAAACCCAAGTCTCTTATGTCTCCTGAAAGCCATAGGCAACTCGTCTTCCATCTGAGAAGGCTAAGAATTTGAGGTGTTTAGCTGTTACAATTCCTCTATTTTACCCATCTGTCAAATTTTGGCCTCAGTGATTTTACTAAAGATTCTGAGGAGTATCAGTACTAGTTTGGGGGTTCCTCTCTATTTAGAGACTGCTTCTCAAAAAGCAGAATGGAAGTCAGTAGCTATTCCAACATAAACGTGCACAAGTGTCCATATAGAACTGCCCGTTTGGGGTAAAAATTTCCTAAGGAGAAACGTTATTACGGACGTTTGTAGTAGATACTTTCCTGATCTTTTTAGACCAGGAAAACAATGCTTCCCAAGCCATGTGGAATAATTTCATGCTAGTTATAAAAAATGAATCTGGGACTCAACTCTTTCCCCGAGGTGCCATTCCCATTGCTCAGACCCTGATATGGGGGTGTGGGGGACAGTTTCCGCCAGCACTGTGAGCCTGGTTACATCCACCAAGGAGTGCAAGACAGAAGTGGTTGTCAATGGGAGCTACTAGACCCTTTTACTCTCAGGACAAGAGGGATCTGTAGGTAAAACACCTGGAAAGTCAAGACCCTTGATTCTTGAGTGGTAAGAACACAGCCCATGTTCCCACAACTCAGTTCTTCTTTGTGAGCTGGGCAGCCCGGAGTGTGTGGCGTGTTGGGCTGTGACTTCTCAGCGTGGAGGTGTTTGCAGTGTCTGTGACACAGCAGTGCTGGGGGGCTGGCTCGTGTGCTGAAGGACAGCGGGGGACACACAGGGGGACCGGTACCCTAACCCCGTTGACCAACTCTTTACACAAGCTTTCCAGCTCCTTGCAAAATGCCGGACACAGCATTTGAGTCTGCACAATGTAACTTATTAACTAGTAATAATAACTTACAGGGGGCTTTCCTGGTGGCCCCATGGTTAGGACTCCACGCTTCCATTGCAGGGGGCATGGGTTAGATCACTGCTGGAGGAAATTTAGATCCCACATGCCACGTGGAGAGGCCCAAAAACCAAAACTTTCAGCATTCAGGGTGCTTCCTCCGCTCAGCTCCTTCAGAAGTGGGTCGGCGTGTCTGGTGTTGCTTAGCAACAGCTCACCAACCAGGATCTGGCTCCTCGCTGATGGGGAACGCCTGGGGCCATCACCTGGGCACAGTCTCTCACCCTCATCAAGCCTCCTTCCCCATTTCTAAAATGAAATGTCCAGTATCTACCAGATTTGGGAAAACAGGAATTGTGAGACTGGGAAGCCGCACACGGTCCCAACTCCATGCATCCGGGGGCGGCATCCATGTCCCACTCGACTCTGCCCGGCATGTGTGACTGGGAGGCTGTTCACACTCACAGATGAAAGTGAACACACAAGGACATGGGGCATTTGTCCTTTACACAGAGTGGAAGGGTGACAAGCTTTTAAGTCTTCTTTTAAGAAAGTATATGCACGTCTCTGTGTTAATGAACAGGAGGTAGAATTCCACGTGGATTCTGTTTTACTTGCAGGGTGGCGTTAACATACCCCATCTGGAGCTGTGTCTCTGGCTCTTGCCCCTAGACTGAAGGAGGGGCTGAGTGTGGTACCCAGCACTCGGTACAGGCAGCTCCAGCAGGCAATGTCAGAGCCACTCCTGGAAAAGACGAAAGGGCTAACACTGACCAGGTGTGGACATTTAAAGGTGCAATGTCTGGAAATACCCATCTTCTATCCGAGACCGAAATGTCTGCTCTTCTCCCAGCTGTGCACTCACCTTGGAGACATTCTAAGTTGTTAATAGTTGGCATGGATCCAAATATGAGGTCTCTCTGTCTGATAACATTCACTTTTCAAAAACTGTCACTTGCTCCCCACTCTGAACAAGGACCTCGACAAGATGAGATAGAGGTGTGGCCCGGGCACTGGCTTCCGATTTCTAATCCTATGTTTCCCAGGATCCACAAAGCCCCAGCCCTGACTCCTCATGGGTCACGTTGGCACACACTTTAGGTCTTGCCCTCTAGTAAAGGCACAGAATTAGCTTTTTAAAGGGGGTGACAACTGATGCAGGGGGGGTAGGGCAGCAGACGGGCGACCACTGGCCCTGTGGCCACAGCAGGGTCCTGGGAGCAGAGGGGCTGCTGTCAGAAGCTGTAGGAGGTCTGGGTTTTGGTTACAAATCTGATCTCTCAATAAGAGGGTGTTATTCATGGCATCCGATCCCATCACTTCATGACAAATGGATGGGGAAAAAGTGGAAACAGTGACAGATTTCATTTTCTTGGGCTCCAAAATCACTGGACAGTGATGGCAGCCATGAAATTAAAAGACACTTGCTCCTTGGAAGGAAAGCTATGACAAACCTAGATAGCGTATTAAAAATCAGAGACATCACTTGGCCAACAAAGTTACTTACAGTCAAAGCTATGGTTTTTACAGTAATCATGTATGGATGTGAGACAATAAGGCTGAGTACCGAAGAATTGATGCTTTTGAATTGTGGCACTGGAGAAGATTCTTGAGAGTCCCTTGGACTGCAAGGAGATCAAACTCCTCAATCCTAAAGGAAATCAACCCTGAGTATTCACTGGAAAGACTGATGCTTAAGTGCCAATACTTTGGCCACCTGATGTGAAGAGCCAGCTCATTGGAAAAGACCCTGATGCTGGGAAAGACTGAAGGCAAATGGAGAAGAGGGCAGCAGAGGAGGGGATGATTAGCTAGCATCATGGACTCAATGGACGTGAATTTGCGCAAACTCCGTGAGATGGTGAAGGACAGGGAAGCCTGGCATGCTGCAGTCCATGGGGTCACCAAGAGTCAGACATGACTTAGTAATTGAACAACAAAATTCTTTGGGCTTCCCGGGGGGACAGTGGTAAAGAATCAGTGCCAGATGGGGGTTCTATCTCTGGGTTGGGAAGATCCCCTGGAGGAGGAAATGGCAATCACTCCAGTATTCTTGCCTGGGAAATCCCATGGACAGAGGAGCCTGGTGGGCTACAGTCCATGGGGTTGCAAAGAGTTGGACACGACTCAGCACTAATTTTTTGTGAACACGGTGTTCCCTGAGGTCCTTGACCCTCTTCTCCGGCTTTGAAAACCTGAGTTCAAATTCTCTAAGTCAGAAGGAAAAGATTTTACTAATATTTGGAGATCAGCACCTGTCTAGTAGCCACTGTGGGAAAGTGGGGAGAGAGGGGGAAAGGCTGTGCTTTAGTTTGCATATCATATGTCTCCATTTAAGAGAAGGCTCTTAGCTTTAAAAAGAAACTGCTGGGACCTCCCTGTTGGTCCAGTGGTTAAGAATCTGCCTTGCTAATGCATGGGTTGTGGGTTCAATCCCTGGTCCCCCCTGGTCAGGGAACTAAGATCCCACATGCTTCAGAGCAACTAAGCACATGTATGGTGCAAGTAAGACCCAACGTAGCCTAATTAAAAAAAAAAAGAAAAACTTCCGTAAAAGGAACCTTTGCTTTTTCAGATCTCTGTTGGCTGATTTGAATCATGAAAGCATATGATCAGTTTGAATTTTCTAAACTATTTAAGGTTGTACCATAAGTTGAGCAAGCATCTTTGTCATTGCTGCCAAACTTGGAATGAATCAAGTGGGCACCTCCCACCCCCAACCCGTACACCTTAGGATGGAAGAATTGGGCAGGAAGAAATCTGAGGAGGGGAGTTATTCCAGGATACCCAGCACTCTTAGCTAGGGGCCTGTCCTGGTCCTGGAGGGGCTGCAGGTGCTGTCTGAACCCTGCCCTCGCTTAGGTCATCTTTTAAGCAGGTGTTTCAACGCTCTTGCCCCATGAGTTGCGGATAAGCTGGGGGAACCCTTTCCTGACTGCCACTCAGACAGTTCCTACTGAGGTTTGTTGCTTCTAGACGATAAGACTGACACTAAGTTCCTGTTTTGGTTTGTCAGTTCTGAAGTTTCAGCAAACACCCGAGCCAGGTTTTTTTCTGTTATTCTAAAAATTGCCCTGCAGTGCCTCTTAATGTGTGTACCACCCACAAATGACGTATCCACTTGAGTTCTAAGTGCTGCTCTTCTTTAAAAGCATCCCCTTCTATTCCTGTAGGTACGGTGAGGCCAAACCCACTTCTCCCTTTCAAGTGGTGCCCTGTGGCCTGAGCTTGTCCATCCTGGATTCAGGCAGCCAGCACTCACTTCTGGGAGGTCACCTTCCATGAAACCAAGGTGCAATCAGTATTTGATCCTTCTTGGGGAGCAGAAAGGGCCTGGACTCAGTGGCTGGCTGACTTAAGGCGAGCAGTATTCTTACCTGGAAAAGAGGGTACCTATCAGCAGACCACTTTGAGGACTAGATGTGTACAGGCACAGGCAAAGCACAGCACAGGTTCTCAACCCCAATTCCTTTCTTTCCGTCCCAAAACGTTGAGGGATGACAGTTGCCTCTGATGGAAGAAGGAGGTTTGTTCATTGTTTGCCAGAGACGCTCCAGATGGATTCTGAAGTATGCCCAATTCAGGATGAGGAACTAGGCCCCCTATCTTAACTTCCAAACATTAACTTACCAGCCTTGAATCAAGCTTATATTTAGCTTTGAAAGTAAAAAACAAACAGAGAAGCAGAAAAACCTTCCGGTTATAGTTGGCAGATTACTTTTCATATTAAATGAGAGGTGACCACAGAGTCTAAGACTTAGGAGGTGCCCAGATTTTTACTGGCTGAATCTGCACAGCCCTGCAGTCTCTTGGGAGAAGAAAACCAGTCTGAGAACTCAACTGCTTGTGGGAGCTGTAGAGGCAAATGCTGAATCAAAAAGCTGACCCTGATTCAGAGTTCGTCCTCACCAGGGTTCACACATTTTTTCCCCAGGCAGTAAGCACTGTAACCTAAGAGGAAAGGAACAGATCCACACCTTCCCCAAAGAAAAGGAAGATGGATCTAGTGTCAGGCTCCATTAGACCCACTTGTGAAAGCTCTCCAAAAAGGAACAATGCCGCTTTTGTGATCGGCCT
Organism: Ovis canadensis; assembly: GCF_042477335.2. Classification (NCBI taxonomy): domain Eukaryota; kingdom Metazoa; phylum Chordata; class Mammalia; order Artiodactyla; family Bovidae; genus Ovis; species Ovis canadensis. The sequence continues at coordinate 219,820,406 of NC_091247.1, forward strand.
GAGCAGCGAGCTTGGAAACTTTACAAAACAATCTTCCCCAAGAGAAACCTGGTTCTTGCTCTCTTCCTGGAAAGAGGTGTGGATCCAGGAAAGTGCTGTGCTGCTCGGACCAGCGTTTTCTGAGATCAGTATTAAAACCAGACAGGCGTATGTGAAACCAGGAATATGAACAGCCTCACTACATACACTTCTGTTTCCACAGCCCAACCACAGGGTGTCAGATGATTTAGTTATTTATTGTCTCCTTGCTGGAATTGGTTGGTATTCTGCCCCAGTGCAGGCTAAGACCCCACCAGAGTGGATGGAGTGACCGCCTTCTTAAAATGCAAATGGGCAAGAACTCCAGGCCCGCCTCCTTCTTAAAATGCAAATAGGCAAGAACTCCAGGCCCGCCTCCCCACCGACTCTGGGGCTGGTGGAGAATGCTAAGGAGGGACCCGGTGCCCCCCTCCCCTGCCCACGGCTCCCTCTGAGGCTCAGTCCGCTCGCCTGAGTGCCCTTAACTTTCCCAACAACAATGGCCCTGGTGCCCACCCCGCCCTCTCGCAGCCTCCCCCATACCCTCTAGGAATCAAGAAACCCATCCTTCTTTCCACTTCCACATCTCATGACCCATTTCTCGAACATGTCCTCTAGGTCTCATGTCCTCATGGAGAAAAACTGGCCACCCTGGTGGAATTTTGACTCTTACAAAAGTTTCATTTTGTTCAGTTTCTTTAAATTTCCATGTTGTTGACAGTTCAGAAATGATATAAATCTCCATTCTAATCACATTTCTAGCAACAGAACATTTAGATGTCAGCAGTAAACTTTATACAGGATAAATTTTTCACCACAAGCTTACTCACACCACACAAGGCTCCACCAAACCCTGCATCTTTTACTTCTGAGATGCAAACCCACCTCCTACTTTGGCCTGGACCCAAACACACACACTGCCTTAAAAATAATTCACAGATACAAGGCTTTTGGTTTTTTTTTTTCAAAAAACATACTTCATATTTCCTCTTTTATTATATAAATATCAGTTTAACCTTTTACTGTAAGAATATAAACGTTTTAAGAGGATCTTTGTTATTATTTATACAAATTCACAAACAGTACAATTAATTGATAAAGGTCTCTGGGTTTCTTTAACTCCATGGTCTCGCATGTTGCTGTGGAGGATTCTAAAAAAATAAACAAAACGAACAAAAAACTCCAACAGAAAAATATACATCCTACTCAGAAGTGATTTTTTTTTTAAAGCCACAAGTCCCAACCCCCACCAAAATAAAGCAAGGCGTTTATTCCTCCATTTAGAAACAGAATTTTTAAAAAACCCACCAACACCTGTTTTATTAACAGAATAGAGATAAGACATGAATTTCAGTCTCCTCCCCTTCACACCAGGGCCGGAGGCCTCTCTAAGCCAGTGCCAGTCCCAGCTCCTCTGCTCCCTACAGGAAGCCTCACTGTGACCTTTTCGTGGGGAAATGTGGAAGAGAGGGAGGGCAGGGCAGACTTTGCATATATAATCATCATTTTCAAGACACAATCTGCATCTCAGACCAAACAAAAAAAAACAACAGTCCAACTCTCATGTCTCCCACACATTTGTGCTATAAATTAAGTCAAGATTTAGGAGCATGGGCTGAGTCCTCAAATGCTTACGGACAAGGATAAAAAGAAAAATAAGAGCCAGAAATGTGAAGTGGGAAACACTGGATGGATGGGGCTTGGGAAGAAGCCAAAACGAAAAAAGACGTACAAACCCAATGGGCATCTTTCCAGTCCAGGCACAAAAATGTTTCAGTCTCAAAATATCTCTCTTGTAGAATTCCAGGGCTTCAGAGAAAAAAGTAAACTAAAACGAGGTAGCCAGACATATATATGTGTGTATATATATATATAACTTATATATATATAATATATAGAATATACTCAGCAGAAAAAAAAAGAGACAAGTGGATGTCAAGTTTCTTCAAAAAATAAAAAAAGAGACAATATGGATGAAATGAGCGTGAGTAGCAGAGTGCTGTCAGAGGAGCGATGAGGCGAGACTGGGATTAGTTACAAAGTGGAAGAAGGGTGAAAAGGCCGTTGTAGTTGGGTTTGCTTTTATACATTTCGAAATAAAAACCAGATCACAGTATTCAAATGAAAGCTTAAGTGAAGGCAGACATTTTCCTCAACTCCCCAGGGCTGGAGGGATTGCTCACTCCCACCCCCACCCCCACTTCCAGGCGCAGCTCGGACACAGTAGCTCAGTCCCTCCTCCAGACCCCCGCCGGGAGGAGTGGGTGGTGGGCGGCGGGTCCATCTCCACACCCTCCGGGAACAGGAGAGGGGCGGGGGAGGGACCCCCACCCCGGACACACGAGAAGGGAAGAGGGGAGGGGAGCCTGGGGGCTTCCGGTCATCGCCCCACCGCGTCCGCGGCCGGAGGGCGAACAGGGCGGGACTGGGGGTGGTGGGGCGCGGGAGGGACGGGTGCTGCCGCCCTCACCTGACCTTCTCACTGTCCGTCATCTGCCAGAGGCCCAGGTTGAGTACCTTGAGGCACGGCAGCTGCGTGATGCGCTCCAGGCCGCGCTTGGTGATGCGGGTGCAGCCGTACAGGTCAATGCCGGTGAGTTGGCTCAGGTGCTCCGCGATCAGCTCCAGGCCCTTGTCCGTGATGCGCACGCACTGGCCGATGTTGAGCGTGCGCAGCCCGTGCATCTGCCGCACCATGCGGTTGATGCCGTCGTCGCTGATGTGGCAGGAGCACAGGGACAGGGACTTGAGGCCGTCCAGCCCCTGCGCGATGTAAGCCAGGCTCTGGTCCCCCACTTTGTCGCAGAAGGACACGTCCAGCCCCGAGAGGCGCAGGCTGCCCATGGCCAGATGCATGATGCCCGTGTCGCTGATGTTGTCGCACGAGCGCAGGTTGAGGCTGCGCAGGCTGCCCATGTGCGACAGGTGCAGGAGGCCGGCGTCCGAAATGCCCCCGCAGAAGCTGAGGTTGAGGAGCCTCAGGCCCGTCAGTCCCCGGGAGATGTGCTTCAGGGACAGGTCCGTGAGCTTCTGGCAGTCCTGCAGCGTGAGCTGCTCCAGGCCCAGGCAGCCCTCGGCCGCGCTGCGCGTCATGCCGGCCAGGTGCCCGATGCCCACGTCCGAGAGGTGGCGGCAGCTGCGGAGATTGAGGCTCTTGAGGCGCTGCAGGCCCCAGGCGATGAGCAGGAGGCCGGTGTTGGTGATGTTGCTGCAGCCGCCCAGCTCCAGCACCTCCAGGCCCTTGAGGTACTGGGCGATGCGGCCCAGGCTGCTGTCGGTGATCTGCTTGCAGAGGCTCAGGTTCAGCGCGCGCAGCGAGCCGATCTCCTGCACGAACGCGTGGCCCAGCCCGTTGTCGGTGAGGTTATAGCAGCCGCTGAGGTTGAGGCTCTCGATGTTGGCCATACCCTGGATCACGTAGCTGAGGCTGCGGCGCAAGCTCAGGATCTGCACCCGGCGGATGCCCCGGGCCTGCAGGCTGGGGAACAGCGACGGGTTGGCCCGGCGCAGGTGCAGCTTGGCCTCCACCCCCCGCCACACCGACTTGTGGTAGGCGGCGTCCCGCCAGGCCGTGCACACCTGCGCCGCGCGCCCCTTGTCGCGCACGTCCAGGTAGCCGAAGATCATGGCCAGCAGCTCGGGGAACAGGCACGAGATGTGCGTCTCCATCTTCCTCCCCGCAGCGCCGGGGAGGAGGCGCGGGCCCCGCTCCCGCCCGAGCGACGAGGCGGCTGGCCGGCCGCGCCGCGGGCCCAACGGACGCGCCTCCCGCCTTCCGGCTCGGCGCCGCTCCTCCTCCAGTCCGCGCGTCCTTCCTGCCCGCCCTCCCCGCCCGGCGCGCTCGGCGCTCACATCCCGGGCGGGCGCCCCCGCGGCCCGGCCCTCGCTGGGCTCAGCCCCGCCGCGCCCGGCCCGCGCCGCCCCGCCGCCGCCGCCGCGTCCCCGGCCGCATCCTCCGGCGCCGCGCGGGCCGGGCTGCGCGCTCGGGCTGGGCGCCGGGAGGCTGCGGCCGCCTTTGTCCTCGCCCGCTTTTCAAAGCTGCCAGCGGGCCGCCCGCACTCGGCCGCCCCAGCGGGGGGACCTCGGGCCGGCGCGCTCTCGGCCCCCGCGTCCGCGCGCGGGGCAGCGCCGGCCGGCACGGAGCGCGCGCGCGGAGCCGACCCGGGGCGAGCGGCGGCCGCGCCGGGGGCGTCCGGGCCGGACCCGCTGCTCTCCGCGCCTCCGCGCCCCCGCCCCCCGCGCTCCCCCGCGCGCGCGCGATGGTACGAGCCTGCGCGCCGGAACTGCCGGCGTTGCCCTGGAAACCGAGCGCCGGCCCGCCGCGGGTTAACCCTGTGCTGGCCGTCTGGACGTGGGAAGCCCGCAGCCGCTTCCGCCGCCGCCGCCTGCGGGGAGCTGCCGGCCACGCCCGGCCCGCGCGTCTGGGCTCTGAGCCTCCGGTCCAAGGCTGCCCCGCGCGCCCCCTGCCCAGCCTCTCGCTGGCTCCCTTTATCCTCCCTCAAGACTCTCCTCCCCAGATCCCGGCTGGAGGCCGCTCCGCTCCCCTCCCTGCCTGCGTCCCCGGGGCCCCGCGGCGCGTCTGTGCGGCCACCCCCTCGGTTCTTCCCAGTGGGCAGCTTCCCACGGTTCCTTTCTCTCCAGTCTTGTGCGGTAAACTGGGGAGAAACTCCGCTCTGTCCGCGCGTCCCTTAGCCGAGCTCGGTCCCCCGGTGCGCACTGGGGATCTAGGCATTACCACTTCCTTCTAGCATGTTCCGGGTGTTTCCAGACACAGCCGCCTGTGCGCTCCTTCGGTCCCTGCGCATCACAACTTCCTCCGCTTCCGCACTCGGCCGGGAGTCCCGGGCGGCGCCGGGTCGCATCCTCCTGCCTCCCCAAACCCTTCTCTGCATTGCCTTCTTTGTCAGCCTCTTATACGGTGAAGGGCCCAGTCGTGCTGACAGCCAGTGAATTCGTGTGTGCCTTCACAGTTTTGCCTTTGGGTAAAACAGTGACGATTGGGCTTGATTTAAAGTGCTTCAGCAAATGTCTGTTCGTTTATAAACTGTGTTTGCTGGAATCATGAAATGCTTTAGAAGTGGCTCCTGGGTTTTAAATAACCACTCAGAGGATAGGATTTCAGTTTCATTTTAACTTCCCCTAACCAAGAATTCCGCAGTCAGAAAATGAACCTCTGTGTTTTTAATGAATTTGTGGATTCACACAAACGTGACTCAGCTATCAAAAAAGGAAATTGGGGGTACTTCTCTGGCAGTCTAGTGCTGAGACTGGGCTCCCAATGCGAGAAGTCCGGGTTCTACTCCTAGTTGAGAAACTAAGGTGCTAAGATCTCGCGTGGGGTGGGGGTAGGGAATGGTTTAATTGGTTCTTTAAGGGCATGAACACTGTTTTTACTGCGTTCCATATATAGTATATGAGGTTCACTTTTGGCCACTTCTGTTTTGCCCAGGAGACCAGTAGTGGGCTAAGTACATACAGATTGGTAATAGGCATCATACGTTTTAGGCTTTACCACCTACCTCTCTTATTCTTCCCTCTGGAAATACAGAAGCAAAACCTTCACACACGCTCCCCCCTCCCAATCCCCCCACCCCACCCCCCAGTTGCACCCGGTGTGAGGCCCATAGATATGTATAACTCTCCTGGAATAATGGGCTTCCCAGGTAGCTCTAGTGGTGAAGAACCCGCCAGCCAATGCAGGCGATGGGATCCCCCGGAGGAGGAAATGGCAACCCACTCCGGTCTTCTTGCCTGGGAAATCCCATAGACAGAGGAGCAAAGAGTCGGATGGAACTGAAGCGACTTCACGTGCACGCACGTGGAATAATACAGGGTTGTGCTGGTCATCTAGAGGATTCCAAATGTGCTGTCCAATAGAGTCACAAATCTGGGGCACACCTCGGCTGGCACTCTTGTCCTGGGGTATATCTAGGCTTATGGTGGTTTCCCACCACTGCTGCCTAACCTTTCACGTTACACGCCCTGTAAAGTGACTTTTCTTGTTGGTCTGTGGGCGCAGACTTGTTTGTGTTGTTATCAAGGTCTTAATCAAAAACACCTTAAACCTCCCTAACACAAAACAAAGTCCTCAACCACAAATGGGAGGGAGGGGAGATTTGCTTGGGGGGATGGCTGGGGGTTGCCTGACCTGGAGTGAAGGAGCTTAAGTTAACCCTGTTTCTCCTGCTCTATTAGCTTCGCTGATAGCTCAGTTGGTAAAAAATCCATCTGCGTTGGGGGAGACCTGGGTTCCATCCCTGGGTTGGAAAGATCCCCTGGAGAAGGAAAAGGCTACCCACTCCAGTATTCTGGCCTAGAGAATTCCATGGACTGTTTTCAAAGAGTCAGACAGGACTGAGTGACTTTCATTTCACCCCTGCTCTCAACTCTGAAAAGTCATTTAGTGGTACCTGAAAATGCTCTCTCTAGACGCTGACAACCTGCTGCTAGTTCTCACAAAACTTTTTCTTGAGTTGCACTCTAGACTTTTATTAGTACAGGGCCTTTTTACTTAAGACATTCAAACATATAACCGTGATTTTCAGCAATATGATTATGTTCATGTTTAATAAATAGAATAAGCATCAGGAAGAATTGGGGACACAGCGGGGCATAGGTGCCCCCTCTGCTGAGCCTGGGGTGAGGAGGAAGTGCCTCCCCATTCTGGGTCTCAGTCCCCTTGTGTTCTGCCAGGGCAGACTGGCTGGATAGTCTACAGTGATCTTCCCACAAGTCACACTATGGGGAAGCATGAGTGTTTGAGTTCTGTCTCGTCCCAACATTTCACTTTGTTCCCAGTGCCAGTGAGAGTAAGGACAATTTCACGTGGCTTCGTGGGGGTTTCAGTTTAGGCTATGATTTGAGACACAAAAATAGAGGGAGAGCATCATGGTCCAGAGACTGGGTGACCGACAGTTATGTATATAAATAATATATATGCGTGCAGAAACGGTGAACCAGAGTCTAGCTGGCAGGCCTTGGATCAAAGGAGTTAAACTATGTTGTGTATGTTTTATATTAACTATTGTATCCATGGCATGTCACATGCCTGTGTAGGAGGCACTCCGTAAATGTGAAGACATACAAATGGCCTACAAGCACATGAAAAGATGCTCAACATCGTTAATCATTAGAGAAATGCTAATCAAAACCAAATAAGGCATTACCTCGTACCCATTAGGATGGCTGCAGTTAATAAAATAGAAAATAATAAGTGTTGGTGAAGAGGCAGAGAAATCGGAGTTCTGGCGTGCTATTGGTGGGAATGTGAAATGGTATAGCTGCTGTAGGGAACAGCGTGGCAGTTCCTCGAAAACTTAAAAATACAACTCCCCTATGATCCAGCAATTCCACTTCTGGATATATATCAAAAATAAAGACAAGCAGAGTCTAGAAGAAACATTTGTACACCCAAGTTCATAGCATTAACAACCAGAAGATAGTGAAACAGGAGGGAGGGGGCAGGGCACACCCTTTAAAAGAATGACATAGCCAGAGGACAGGACATAAGCTGATTAGAACCAAATAGGTCCAAGATTGTGGATGAATTCACTTGACCTTGAGCCTTAGTATACACTCCTTGTGACACAGCAGCAAAGCTAAGTGATACAACTACAGGCACCATGATCATTCCTGAGGCCAGCCATCAAAGGCCAAAAAGTGGGTGGTGGCCTCATTCCTGGAAAACTCCTCCCCTTCCCCAAAATAGTTGAAGTAATCCTCCCACTCATTAGCGTGTGAAATTACCTCACCCATAAAAACTAACCACACCACTTTTTGAGGCTGCTCTCAAAGCTAGTGGTAAAGAACCTGCCTGCCAATGCAGGTAGACATAAGAGACACAGGTTCAAACCCTGGGTCGGGAAGATTCCCCTGGAGGAGGGCACAGCCACCCACTCCAGGATTCTTGCCTGGATAATCCCCATGGACAGAGGAGCCTGGCGGGCTATGGAGTTGCAAAGAATAGGACACGACTGAAGTGGTTCAGCATGCACGCTCGCCTTCTGAGATAGCCCACACTCTTGTCCATGGAGTGTGTTTCTGTTTAAATAAATCCGCTCCTTACCTATCACTTTGTCTCTCACTGAATTCTTTCTGCCATGAGACATCAAGATCCTGAGCTTCATTGGGTCCTGAAACCAGGTGTATGATCTGAGTTGGAGGACCATGGGTTTAGGGCAGGTTGAAGTCCTGGCCTCATAGCTCAGTTTGTAAAGAATCTGCCTGCAATGCAGGAGACCTGGGTTCGATTCCTGGGTCGGCAAGATCCCCTAGAGAAGGAAATGGCAACCCACTCCAGTATTCTTGCCTGGAGAATCCATGGACACAAGAGCCTGGTGGGCAACAGTCCATGGGATTGCAAGTGTCAGACACGACTTAGGACTAAACCACCACCACCGCCAAGTCCTGGTCACGTGGGTTTGAGTCCCAAACTAGATTTTGGCCAGGTTTATGTTTCAGCAAATGGGTTCAAGCCCCAATCTGAGATGCATGGTTTGAGTAGGAGCAACCTAAGTGTCCCTCACAGTTGATGGATAAACACAATGTGATCTATCCATACAATGGAATATTCAGTTCAGTTCAGTCACTCAGTCGTGTCGGACTCTTTGCGACCCCATGAATCACAGCACGCCAGGCCTCCCTGTCCATCACCAACTCCTGGAGTTCACTCAGACTCGCATCCGTTGAGTCCATGATGCCATCCAGCCATCTCATCCTCTGTCGTCCCCTTCTCCTCCTGCCCCCAATCCCTCCCAGCATCACAATCTTTTCCAATGAGTCAACTCTTCACATGAGGTGGCCAAAGTACTGGAGTTTCAGCTTTAGCATCGTTCCTTCCAAAGAAATCCCAGGGTTGATCTCCTTCAGAATGGACTGGTTGGATCTCCTTGCAGTCCAAGGGACTCTCAAGAGTCTTCTCCAACACCACAGTTCAAAAGCATCAGTTCTTTGGCGCTCAGCCTTCTTCACAGTCCAACTCTCACATCCATACATGACCACAGGAAAAACCATAGCCTTGACTAGACGGACCTTAGTCGGCAAAGTAATGTCTCTGCTTTTGAATATACTATCCAGGTTGGTCATAACTTTTCTTCCAAGGTGTAAGCGTCTTTTAATTTCATGGCTGCAGTCACCATCTGCAGTGATTTTGGAGCCCCCCAAAAATAAAGTCTGACACTGTTTCTACTGTTTCCCCATCTATTTCCCATGAAGTAATGAGACCAGATGCCATGATCTTCGTTTTCTGAATGTTGAGCTTTAAGCCAACTTTTTCACTCTCCTCTTTCACTTTCATCAAGAGGCTTTTTAGCTCCTCTTCACTTTCTGCCATAAGGGTGGTGTCATCTGCATATCTGAGGTTATTGATATTTCTCCCGGCAATCTTGGTTCCAGCTTGTGTTTCTTCCAGTCCAGCATTTCTCATGATGTACTCTGCATATAAGTTAAATAAGCAGGGTGACAATATACAGCCTTGATGTACTCCTTTTCCTATTTGGAACCAGTCTGTTGTTCCATGTCCAGTTCTAACTGTTGCTTCCTGACCTGCATACAGATTCCTCAAGAGGCAGGTTAGGTGGTCTGGTATTCCCATCTCTTTCAGAATTTTCCACAGTTGATTGTGACCCACACAGTCAAAGGCTTTGGCATAGTCAATAAAGCAGAAATAGATGTTTTTCTGGAACTCTCTTGCTTTTTCCATGATCCAGCGGATGTTGGCAATTTGATCTCTGATTCCTCTGCCTTTTCTAAAACCAGCTTGAACATCAGGGAGTTCACGGTTCACGTATTGCTGAAGCCTGGCTTGGAGAATTTTGAGCATTACTTTACTAGCATGTGAGATGAGTGCAATTGTGCGGTAGTTTGAGCATTCTTTGGCATTGCCTTTCTTTGGAATTGGGATGAAGACTGACCTTTTCCAGTCCTGTGGCCACTGCTGAGTTTTCCAAACTTGCTGGCGTACTGAGTGCAGCACTTTCACAGCATCATCTTTCAGGATAGCCCTTAAAAAGGAAGGAAATGCTATCACACACTGCAGCATGGAGGAAACTTGGGGACTTTATTCCAAGTGAAATGAACCAATCGCAAAAAGATAATAGGGTATTATTTCACTTATGTGAGGTGTGCAGAGTGGTGAAAAATCCCAGAATCTGGAAGGGTGATTGCCAGAGGCTGAGGGGGAGGGGCTGTTTATGGGCATAGAGTTTCAGTTTTGCAAGATGAACAAATTCTGGGAATTTGTTGCACCATATGAATGTACTTAACACTATGGAATTCTACGGTTTAAGATGGCTATGAGCTAAATTTTACTGTTTATGTATTTTGCAACAATTAAAAATGAAAATATAGGAAAATATGGAAGATATAGTATCTTCCATATTATGTGAAAATGAAAGAAACAGAGCAAACAATGTGAAATGAAGACATAAATAGGAAAAATAGGTGAAAATTGTTCTCACATCAACAAATTGCTGGGGACACCCCCAAACTACTTGTTTGCTGCTGCTGCTGCTGCTAAGTCACTTCAGTCGTGTCTGACTCTGTGCGACCCCATAGACGGTAGCCCATCAGGCTCTCCCGTCCCTGGGATTCTCCAGACAAGAACACTGGAGTGGGTTGCCATTTCCTTCTCCAATGTATGAAAGTGAAAAGTGAAAGGGAAGTCGCTCAGTCATGTCTGACTCTTAGCAACCCCATGGACTGCAGCCTACCAGGCTCCTCCATCCATGGGATTTTCCAGGCAAGAGTACTGGAGTGGGGTGCCATTGCCTTCTCCGAACTACTTGTTTACTGACTCTCAAATTATTAGTTCACTATATCCTATAGACAAGGGCTTTATCCACCCCAAGGAAAATGAGGGTTTGGGGTCTGTTTGGCTGGAGCCCTCACTTCAGGATGACTGTACCCTTTTGTGTCCTAACTGGAAAAACTCATGCAGAAAGAGTGACTGTTGAGAGTCACCCCCAGATGGATGGACGTTCCCTCCGTCTACTCTGGAAATTGGCTACCACTTGAAATTTGTCATTTGCAACTTTTGCGTGTTAACTCATACCTATTTTCATGTATTCCAACACCCAACCAAAGGATTAGAATTACTTGGATAAAAAACCCCCAAGTATCAGCTGCTGCTGCTGCTGCTAAGTCGCTCCAGTCATGTCCAACTCTGTGCAACCCCATAGACGGCAGCCCACTAGGCTCCTCTGTTTCTGGAACTCTCCAGGCAAGAACACTGGAGTGGGGTGCCATTTCCTTCTCCAATGCATGAAAGTGAAAAGTGAAAGGGAAGTCGCTCAGTCGTGTCCGACTCTTAGCAACCCCATGGATTGCAGCCTACTAGGCTCCTCCGTCCATGGGATTTTCCAGGCAAGAGTACTGGAGTGGGGTGCCATGTTAATATCAAACACCTTGGGGGCTTGTTACCGAGCAGGTAGCTATGACAACCCTAAAATTAGAATAACCCGTGTTGTAAACGCAGCCATTTCTAAGCACTGAACACTTGGGCAAAGTTTTCAATCATTTGATGGAACAGGGGACGTACATACAGCTGGTGTGCACGGCTCTGTGCCCTGGAGTAGACAGAGATGCAGAGGGTGTGTCTGCCCCTAAGGGCAGACAGAAACACACTGCAAAATAGTGACCAGTTATCGGGGTGGAAGTGCCAATGGCTGATGGTTATAAATAAAATGTCCTCCATTTAGAGGACCAGTGGAGAGGGAGGGTCCTTGTGCAGAACCTGGCCCCTGGGAGGGACCTAACAAATGCCCTTCTGGTTTTTTTCTTTTATAAACGTACGTACCATCAGAAAAAAAAAAAAACAAAAAACCCCACACAGATGTGCCCCCAAATTACACAGATGCATTCTTACTGACAGTTAAACATTTAAAAAATGTTATTTCCTGTTTCTGAGTAATGTGCAGGTCAAAGGAACAGAGCGGCCAACTCACAAGAGCGTCTGAGATGGGTGTTCACATGGGGGTGCCCTGGCTCTGTGCCCCTTATTTTCTCCTCCTTGAGGCAGGAAGACTCAGTCCCAGACTCAGTGTCTGCCAGACAGATGTCCCGCCTTTGCCTCTGACCTGGGTTTTCAGCACCAGCTCTTGGGCTTCCTTCTGCCTCTCAAGCCTGCATGTGCGTCCGAGTAACTTGGAAGGCCTTGGGTCAGAGGTCTGGGGAGCTGCTGAGAACTCACATGTTCAGCAGGTTCCCCGGTGCTGCTGCCAGAACCTCCCGTTCCCTGGGTTAACTTCTCCTGCTGTAAAACTTTTGCTAAATTATATTTCTTGAAGGCTTTCCTTTTTGAGTAAAATACAAATAATGTTTAAAAAATTTTGTTCCCCTTCTTGCCCCCATCTTTTGCCTTTGAGTCTTCTGGTACAAAGTCCAAAGTTTTCCCCATGATGTAGTGAAAGAACATGGGCTTTTATTTTATTTTATTTTTATTGAGTTACTTTGCACCACGTGGCATGTGGGATCTTAGGTCCCCTAGCCAGGGATCGAAACCATGTTCCCCTGTAGTAGAAGTGAGGAGTCCTAACCACTGGACCTCCAGGCAAGTCCCAGAACATGGGTTTTCAGTCAGACAGATTCTGAGTTAAAACCTAGAATCTGACTCTTATCAGCTCTGTGACTCTGGACAAGCTATTTAACCACTTGGAGCCTTGGTGTTTCCATCTGTGAAATGGGACTAGTGACTTTCGTATCTTGGGGGCTTGTGAGGATTGAGTAGGATAATGCACAAAACCTTCTAGCGGAGCTCCTAGCTGTCGGAAAACAGCTGCTATTTACTGAGCTTTTACTGTGTGTTAGACGTTCTTCAGAGGTCTTTACGAGTATGAACTTAGCTGTTCCTCACGTCAGCTCACCTCCATTTACAGGTGGAGAAGCCGTGGCACAGACAGGTAAGTGCTCAGGACCAGTGGGCCCACAGAACTGGAACTTGAGCTCCATAGTCCAGGTCTTGAGCCACTTTCTAAGCCCCTGAGCTCCACTGCCCTGCAGAGGCATGTCAGCTTGCCCTCCCACCTGGCTGAGCTGCAAGGAGGGCCGTGAAAGGAGCGGCTGAGATGTGCACTCTGCCATTCACGGTCGTGGACCACGGCCAGGAGTGGCTTTTGTGCAGAACACCTGAAACCCCGGTTGGTTAGCCAGCCAGTATGGGTCAGTGTGTGTGTGTGAGACAGACACACACAGAGAGACAGACAGACAGACATGACTGGAGCCTGAAGACGCTGCTATGAGTGTGCTCGTCACAGTGGGTCACCTGTGCTGAGGCCTGCTCCCTCTCCGGGCCTCCAGCTGGATGCCTGGCCAGCTCTGGCCCTGCTCCGTCCCCAGGAGCACGTTTATGTGTAATCATGTCACCCTCTAGTGGTTGCTTCCCTATTAGCCCGCTTTCTAGGAAACAGCCCCCTCTCAGTGCAGGTGACCTGGGGTGAGGAGACCCTCAGGGAGCCCGGGAGTCGGGGAGAGCGGGGGGTTGGGGGGACGGGGTGTGTGTGGGGGGGAAGTGCTAGGAAAAGAGGAGTGTGGCCCTGGGCTGCAGGAGACGTGGGGTCTGGAAAGGGCAAAGATTAGGCAGAGCATCTGGAGAGGAGAGAGGAGAGAGGCTCCTGTGTTTCAAACGTTTTTAACCGTTTGTTTTTAACTGAAGTACTGTTAGATTTGTGATATTGTGTTGGTTTCAATGGTACAGCATGTGATGCAGCCATACATGTATACACATATGGATGTATGGTATGTGTGCTAAGTCGCTCAGTTGTGTCTGACTCTGCCACCCCATGGACTGTAGCCCTCCCGGCTCCTCTGTCCATGGGATTTCCCAGGCAAGAATACGGGAATGGTTGCTATTTCCTCCTGCAGGGACTTTTCCTGACCCAGGGGTTAAACCTGCATCTCTTTTCAGCTCCTGCATTGGCAGGTGGATTCTTTACCACTGAGCCACGTGGGAAGACCCATGTATGTATATATATGTACAAGTGTATATATGTGTGTACATGTGTGTATATATGTACACGTGTGTGTATATGTGTACACATGTACATGTGTACGTATATGTACACAATATATACAGGTTGGTTTTTTTTCAGATTCTTTTCCATTACAAGTTACTACAAGACATCACATATAATCCCCTGTGCTATATAGCAGGCCCTTGTTGTTTATCTATTGTATGCACAGTACTGTGTATCTGTTCATCTTAAACTCCTTTTTTATCCTCCCCCCGCCCCTCGTATCCTCTGGTAATCATCATTTTTTCTGAGTCTGTGAGTCTGTTTCTGCGGCAACATGGATGGACCTAGAGGTTATCATATTGAGTGAAGTAAGTCAAACAGAGAAGGCCAAATACCATGTGACACCACTCCTATGTGGAATCTCAAACCACGACATGAATGGAGTCATTTACAGGAACAGAGTGCATATCCATCTTTCGTGAGTGCCATTTCATGTCTGCAGGCTTGGGTGCTGCACCCTGGGCTCTCTCTCTGGAGGGCTGACGGGGGTAGAGAAGGACTATTTTTAACCCATTTCAGTTCCCTTTTCCAAGAGAAGCAGGCGTGGCCATGAGATCCCAGGGCTGAGTACATTCCAAACTTTCACCACCTGAGTAGACAGCTAGCTAGGCTGCTTCTCCCCAGCCTGGGGCCTTGTTCTCTCTGCCGGGCAAGGTCATTTTTTTCAGGATCCTCACAGATTTGTCCTGTTCAGTTGCTCAGTCGTATCTGACTCTGCGACCCCATGGACTGCAGCACGCCAGGCTTCCCTGTCCTTCACCATCTCCCCGAGTTTGCTCAAACTCATGTCCACTGAGTCGGTGATACCATCCAACCATCTCATCCCCTGCTGTACCCTTCTCCTGCCTTCAGTCTTTCCCAGCACCAGGGTCTTTTCCAATGATTCAGCCCTTCGCATCAGGTGGCCAAAGTACTGGAGCTTCAGCTTCAGCATCAGTCCTTCCAATGCCTATTCATTTGTTTGTCAAATCCTGATAAATATTGCAAACACAGGGAGGGGACTGAGACCAATCTTACTCAGCACTGGTTTGTAACTCCTCGAGATCCTAGGACGCTGCTGTCTGCAGCCTTACAGGCCGGAGTCTGAAGGTTGTTCCCTTTTGGATAGTGCTGGCGCTGAGCCAGGCCTTGCTGGAAAGTCCTCTGTGGATGGGCCTGGGCATTTACACCTCTTGCATGATGTCAGACCCGCAGGAGGACTAGGGGTAGGCTCTGGCACTGAGCTCACAGCCAGATCTTCTTTTCTGCCTAGAGGATAGGGTTAAAGCCAGAATCTCAAAGGGTGAAAAAGCACAATCTAGCCTTGTTGGTATTAACTCTTCACATCCCATGAAGGATAAAAATCATATCTTTACATAATCATGGGGTCTGACACTTTCTTGATAAACAGTTACTCCAAAGGGGCCACTAAGTCCAAGTGCGGGTTCCCTGCTGTGTCTGGGTCTGAAAGCATCACAGAAACCCCGTCCCAACTTTCCTAAAGTTGGAGCAACTTGTCTCAGTGCTGAGCTCAGTGAGGTTCTTTGTTGTTTACTATTGATTTCTAAATGTCACGTACTGTTTAAAGCCAAAAAGATCAAGTAACTGACCCAAGTGGTCCATGCCTGCTGTTGACTATCCAGAATTCAGTGATTTAGTTGTTTGGGGGGACTAAGCTGTCAGCATTTGGGGAGAAGAGGGGAACTAGAGACTGGATGATGGTTCCTTTTGAAGCTTTGAGGGCGTGGTGAGGACACATGAGGACAGCTCTGGGTTTTACAAACGGAGAAAACAAGGCGGAGAATGAGAAGTGACCTTCTCAGGGTCACAGGGTCTCTCCTGGGACTGCAGAGCCTCTGGGAACCTCTCACGGAGGCTTGCCCTTGTATGAGATATTTTATGAGAACTCTGTGTGTCTGGAGACTTCCCTGGTGGTCCAGTGGCTAAGACTCCGCACTCCCGATGCAGGGGCCCGGGTTCGATCCCTGGTCACGGAGCAAAATTCCACATGTCACGTTAGAGTTTACATGTTGCAACCAAAGATCCTGAATGCCAAATGTATAGAATCTAGAAAGAATGGCGCAGATGAACCTATTTGCAGGGCAGGAATAGAGATGCAGACATGGGGAATGGGTGTGTGGACACAGCAGGGGAAGGAGAGGGTGGAACAAATTGAGACAGTTGACATATTGACACTCTGCCAAGTTGCTTCATTCATGTCCAACTCTGCAACCCTATGAACTATAGCCCACCAGGCTCTTCTGTCACGAGATTCTCCAGGCAAGAATACTGGAGTGGTTTGCTATGCCCTTCTCCAGGGGATCTTCCTGACCCAGGAATGGCTCCTGGGTCTCCTGCATTGCAGGCACATTTTTTACCATCTGAGCCGCCAGGGAAGCCCTATATATATGCTGCTGCTGCTGCTAAGTCGCTTCAGTCGTGTCCGACTCTGTGCGACCCCATCGACGGAAGCCCACCAGGCTCCCCGCTCCCATGTGTAAAATAGGTGCTCGTGGGAAGTTGCTGTATGGCACAGGGAACTCAGCTCAGAGCTCTGTGATGACCTAGAGGGGTGGGATGGAGGGGTGGGATGGAGGGGTGGGAGGGAGGCTCACGAGGGAGGGGATTTTGTATACTAAAAGCTGTTTCACGTTGCTGGACGGCAGAAACTAACAACATTATAAAGCAATTATCCTCAAAAAAAAAGAAAAATCCCGTATGCCACAACTTAAGATCTGCTGCAAGTAAGACCCAGCACAGCCAAATGCATTAAAAAAAAAACAAAACTGTGCCTCTGAAAGGATAGTCAGGCATGGGCAGAAGTCCCCAAAAGTGGGCTCACTTCCCCCACTAAGTGAGGAGGGTGGTAACTGATACACTGCAGCAGGGGAGGAAAAACAGCTACTCCAAACAGTGGTGTGAGCAACTGTTAAATGTGCTGAGGGTTGGGGTGGGAGGAATAAACAAATAAATAATGAACATATTGTTAAGTATGTTCAAAGAAAAAGCACTGGGCTTCTCTGGCAGCTTAGTGGTAAAGAATCCTCCTGCCAGTGCAGCAGACACAGGTTCGATCCCTGGTCCAGGAAGATCCCACATACCACGGAGCAACTAAACCTGTGCACCATCACTGCTGAAGCCCGCGTGGCCTAGAGCCCGTGCTCCGCAGCAAGAGAAGCCACTGCAGTGAGAAGCCGGCACTCTGCAACTAGAGAGGAGCCTCCGCTCACAGGACTAGAGAAAAGTTTGTGCGGCAACTAAAGTCAGCACAGTCAGAAATAAATAACAAGTAAAATTTTTTAGAAAACGTGCTCTGGGGAAATGGAAATCCCCGCCTTTGGGGTCTTCTTTTTGCTTGGTTCTCCATTCTCTTGATTTAAAATATAAATGCTAAACATTTGGCATGCTTTGAAAAATAATATAAAAGCTAAGAAACCGTTCTAGCGGACAGAGAAGAAGTGGGCGAGCTGCACTGTGACCCCAGCTGCAGCCTGTCTTATGCTTCATGGTAGAAATGGTGCACCCGCTTCTTGGGCTGAGGCTTGACCATCAACGCGTCCAATATAAACACAGCATTTACTGAGAAGAGGTGTCCTATACCAATGGAAAGCTGTGAGTACCGTGTGAATTAATATGCTAATATTTTTGTGTTATGTAGTATAAAATAGGAAGTGCCAAGATTTGAGCATTTCTTCATCCTTATGGGATTTCTTTGGAAGGAATGATGCTAAAGCTGAAACTCCAGTACTTTGGCCACCTCATGTGAAGAGTTGACTCATTGGAAAAGACTGCGATGCTGGGAGGGATTAGGGGCAGGAGGAGAAGGGGACGACAGAGGATGAGATGGCTGGATGGCATCACGGACTCGATGGATGCGAGTCTGAGTGAACTCCGGGAGATGGTGATGGACAGGGAGGCCTGGTGTGCTGCGATTCATAGGGTCGCAAAGAGTAGGACACAACTGAGCGACCGAACTGAACTGAACTGAAGCAACATAAGGAATCTCATGATTTAAGAGGGGAGGGACAAATTAGGCACACAGGATTAACAGATACAAACTGCTATGTATAAAATAGATGAGCGACAAGGATACAGCGGAGGGAATTATACTCATTACCCTGTAATAACATATAATAAAGTATAATCAGCAAAAATAATCGATATGCTATACATCTAACACAATATTGTAAATCAACTGTACTTTAATTTGAAGGGGAAAAATGAAAGAATCCATGGTTTGGTTTAGATCATCTTAGGGACTTCCCTGATGGTCCAGTGGTTAAAAATCTGCCTTCCAATGCAGGGGGTGCAGGTTTGATCCCTGTCAGGGGGTAAAAAGATCCTACATGCCCAAACACCAAGACACATAAAGCAGAAACAATATTGTAACAAATTCAGTAAAGACTTTTAAAGTGGTCCAGTCTTGCCTGGAAAATCCCATGGACTGAGGAGCCTGTAGGCTTCAGTCCCTGGGGTCGCTAGGAGTCGGACAGGACTGAGCGACTTCACTTTCACTTTCATGCATTTTCACTTTCACGTTCATGCATTGGAGAAGGAAATGGCACCCCACTCCAGTGTTCTTGCCTGGAGAATTCCAGGGATGTGGGGAGCCTGGTGGGCTGCCGTCTATGGGGTCACACAGAGTCAGACATGACTGAAGCGACTTAGCAGCAGCAGCAGCACATCAAAAAATAAATAGAAAAAGTTCTCAAAATTTGATCATCTTAAATTGTCCTTGGAAAGAGACACAGATGTGTAGAGCGGACTTTTGGACTCTGAGGGAGAGGAAGAGGGTGGGATGATTTGGGAGAATGGCATTGAAGCATGTATACTATCATGTAAGAAACGAATTGCCAGTCTATTTTCGATGCAGGATACAGGATGCTTGGGGCTGGTGCACGGGGATGATCCAGAGAGATGATATGGGGTGGGAGGTGGGAGGGGGGTTCATGTTTGGGAACTCATGTACACTCATGGTGGATTCATGTCAATGTATGGCAAAACCGATACAGTATTATAAAGTAAAATAAAGTAAAAAAAAAAAATTGTCCTTGGAGAGAGCCAGTTGTTCCATTCTGATGCATGGATTGTGTTCCAAACTGAGGGTGGGGGTTGTTTTGTTTCCTTTTTTGGCCATGGTGTATGGCTTGGGCTTGTGAGAACTTAGTTCCCTGACCAGGGATCAAACCTGGGTCCCTGGCACTGAAAGCGTTGAGTCTTAACCACTGAACCACCAGGGAGGTCTCCATTAAAAATACGTACATATATATTTTATTCCATTCATTTAAATTCTAAGACAAAGCTAGAAAAGGGACACTTGAAGACCTGAAAACATTATTTGCCATTTCTGTTCTACCATGAAAAGCAATGAGTGACAAAAAATAAGAAAGCTAGAGGGATTACATCTGCGGTGTTCTACATGAGAAAGTACCCGGTTCCACGTGAAAGTTGAGTTGCTTCACGCCCCTTTTGTAGGTTGGAGCCTGAGTGTTTTTGTGAACATCTCTTAGACATTAGCGATCCTGCAAAATTAAACAAGCAGACTATTCCATCCTGGGGGAGGGTTGCCTAGTGCCTGTTAGAGTATTTCTAGATCCTGCTTGAGTGGACCTTCCACACCTCCACCTTACCCCCCAAAAGAGTAAACTATCTCTAAACACCAAAATAAACTTGAAAACAGCTGTAAAGTAACTCTAGAGAGGCGTATCAGAGATTCTCTCCCCCACGTTTCTGCAGCATACCAGTTTGGTTTGCTTCATGGTTAGATGAACCTGGATCTGGTGGTAGTTTCGTGGGTGTACATAAATGTCAAAATTCATCGAGCTGTATATTTATTTGTACATTTTATTCTGTGTATATTTGTTTCATTTTTTTTTTAAGTTGCTTGTTTGTTTAAGTCAAAGGGGGCTTAACAGGTCACAGGAGGTTTACTTCTATGCTTACAAATCATCACAAGTTCTGTTTGCTCAGCGGACCGAACAGCTAGAGATTCGCTGGCAGCGGTTGCCTGGAATTGAAAAGGGCTGGGAACGGGGCCCTAATCCTTGTACCACCCTCTGTGATCGCCATGCCCTCCCGGGACATTTCCAGCCTGGCTGCACTCGCTGAACCAGGGCGAGGAGTTTGTCTTTCTCATTCACTTCCTGCAGCCTCTGGTACAGTGTATGCAGTTGGCACCCAATAAATATTCTTCATCAGCCCTCAGTATTCACTGGAAGAACTGATGCTGAAGCTCTACTACTTCGGCCACCTGATGTGAAGAGCCGACTCTTTAGAAAAGACCCTGATGCTGAGGAGGGGCTGATAAAGGATGAGATGGTTGGATGGCATCACCGACTCGATGGACATGAGTTTGAGCAAGCTCTGGGAGATGGTGAAGGACAGGGAAGCCTGGCGTGCTGCAGTCCATGGACTTGCAGACTGCAAAGAGTCAGACATGGTTGAGCCACTGAACAACAACAACAAATATTCTTTTATCTGATTTTTTTTAATTAATATGTGTCTTGTGTAGGGAGTAGAGAGGGAGAAGGAAGCTGTCTTTTAAAGCCTCGAGCAGAGACTGTGTCATGGGGAGCATCCCAGGACTGGGTGAGAATGCAGACCTTTCTGGATCTGCCTCTGTCTTTCAGGATGTTTTCTGAATGTTGGACAAATACAGCTGTTTCACCATTCCTGTACCTTATTCCCTGCTGTTCCCTGTGGAGCCCAGTAGGTCCCATTATACTTCTGGGCTCTGCTGGGAGGTTTTCCACTGACTCTTTGGTTGTTGATACTGGCTTTTCAGGTTGGGTGTCTGGTTTCTCTTGATGCAAACACCTTTCAGTACTGAGATTTTCCTAGGGGTCTGACCCTTTGAAGCTGGAAATTGTCATCAGGATGCTTTTTCACATTCCTGTGGGTGAAAAGCTCAGGCCTTTCTGCAGGTTGAGGGGTTGCAGCTGCTCCTGTGCTACCTGGTGGACCAGGGAGCCTAGCTGTCTTGTCTGCTCCTGCCCCCCAGACAGTGGCATCTGTAAGGGTGACGCCTTTTGCAGAAGATCAAGAATGTTCCTGCCAGGGATTCCCTGGTGGCTCAGTGGTAAAGATTCTGCCTGCTAATGCAGGGAACACTGGTTCGATCCCTGGTCCAGGAAGATCCCACATGCCATGGGACAGCTAAGCCCACGTGTCACAACTGCGGAAGCCCATGCTCCTAGAGCCCGTGCTCTGCAACGAGAGAAGCCGCCGCAATGAGAAGCCTGCGCATCTCAATTAGGGTAGCCCCTGCTCACCACACCTACAGAAAGCCCACTCGCAGCAGTGAAGACCCAGCACAGCGAAAAAGATATAATTAATTAAAAAAAAAAAAAAAAACGCTCCTGCCTTGTTTTTGCTCCTGCAAATGTGTCCTTGATTTGAACTTGCAGGCGCTGGCTTCTGGGCATTTTTTGGTCCTCGTTAGAATTCCCCTCTCTGTTAGTTTTCTAAATCTATTTGTTTTATTGAAATACGACCGACATATAAATTAGGGAGGGACCTTGTCACGAACGTGCATCACTTTGGTGCAGAGACCGTGCTAGTGTGGAAGGAATGCAGAGAAGACACACCTCTCTTTTGCTTCTTCCAGGAATTAGTAGGTAGTCGTGTTGCTGCGGCGGGCCTCAGGCACTTACATCAGTTTTCTAGAATTTCCGACTGCTCTTGAAACCCACAGTGCTGTTTTATTTTGCTGATGGAACCCAGATGGCAAGAGAGAGTTGTTTTCTTTTCTGCGACCTGATCTGCTGCGTCACCTAGGCACAGGCTATGGTCACAGAGCATGGTCTGCTTCGGAAAGCTGCGGAGTCAAAAGATGCCTCCTGATTCATCACTTCCGCCCCATGGGACTTCAGCGTGTGTCCAGTTACAGAGTCACTGGCCTTCCTCGGCAAAAACGCATTTCTGCGCTACAGTTAGCCAGGCAGAGCTGGTGTCTCCCTGGCCAGTGGGGTTTGGGGACCCATCTGCTTCACATGTCATTAGCGACATTGTTTGCTCAGGGTTCCTCTGCCGAATGTTTATTCATGGAGAAATGGAGACAAGCTCCAACAGCCCAGCTGGCTTTCCAGATCCTGGGTGGACCCTGTAGCCCTTTTTTTCATTGGATGCGGCTGTCACAGAAAGGGAATAAATATGGACATCTCCTCCACGCCCCAAGTGGTGCTTCCGTTGGATTCAACACATAATGCAAGTCGGCTATGCTCTGGGAGGTGCAGAACTGAACCACGGCGAGGAGTCCTACAGCTGTGTCACTGCCGCTGGTGACAGTGTTGGGCCGGATCCTCGGGCCGGCTTTGGTTGGCTGCTCCTACCCTGGTCCTGCTACAAGGGTCCTCATCTTAAAACTTTGACCAGTGATCGAACTGGGTCCCCTGCAGTGGAAGCGCCGGGCCCTAACCACTGGAACCCCAGGGAAATGCTGAGTCATTTTAGCTCTCAGTGGTCATGAGTAGCCAGTGGCCTACCATATCGGGCAGGGCAGTGGGGCTGTCTTCCTAGGGAGAGTGACCCCTCACTCATCTGTTGTCTGCCCCTCTGTGGTGCTCGATGGGCCCACAGTCATTGTCTGTCACAGGATGGACACTGGATGCTTAGCGGGGGCTGCAGAATTCGAGGAGCCTGCAGGCGTCTGTGTGTCCCCTGCATTCTCTGTGGACCCCAATGAGGCAACCCTGGTCACCTGGCCACCCAGCTCGGCCTTTGTTCTTGCAGCCTTCACTGGGAGCCTTAGTAAGAGGGCTGGGAGCCTGTGAAGGGGCCTGGCAGAGTCACGAGAGAGAAGAATCTCGGTGGTGAACCAAGAGCCCCCTCAACCTGCCTGGGGCCTTGGGGATCTTGCTTTTCCCAGAAGCAGCCACACGAGTCATTTAATCCCAAAAGCCAGAACCTGTGAGACCCCCAGACCTGACCCGAAGGCGCCTGTGCGACTCTGGTTTTAGGGAAGGAAATGTGGGTGTCGAGCTGGCTAGGGAAGCCGAGAACTAGGGGCTTCTGCCTGGGATGAGCGCTTCCTGCCTCCAGTGTCATTAGAAGGATGCTCGGCGCTTCTTCCCTCTGAGGACCTGCCTCTTCTGCAGCACAGCCCAAGGGTCAGTCCAGACCAGGAGACCAGCTGCAGATGGCAACGGGCATCATCTAGAGTTCGTGGCAGCCAAGGGGCATGTCGGTGTGGGCGGTCAGGCTTAGGACCGTCGGCCGCCCCATCCTCTCCGCTCTGCCCTGGAAGCCTGTCCGGCTGGTCCTGACTCAGCCACAGCCCCAGGGCCTGGCTGGGGGAGGTGGACGCCTGTCCCACACCCCTGTTCCCACCCTGTGGATCCAAGCTGCTGCTCCCACAGTTCTCTTAACTGCAGTAGGCATCTCGTGTGTTTATAAACACGAAGGAAATACCTATCTTATTTTTCCAAATGGAAACCGCCCACTTTTTAAGCAGGAGGTTGGCAACTTCAGTAAGATTTTAAGTGAACAAGAAGATCAGAGTAAGATGAGGCAATAACTTATCCAAACTCTCTGTTTCTGGGAAGAAATAACAGAGTTGTTTAAGAAGAAGAACCGGTAAAAGTAACTACTTTCAGAAAACCCCATGTGTGCAAATCCAGAATCATAAATAGTTCAGAAAGACTATTCACATGGTAAAATGACTATTATTAGTAGTATATAAAAATATAATATTTAATACACATAGTAGGCTTCCAGATGGCTCGGTGATAAAGACTCCACCTGCAAAGCAGGAGATGTGGGTTTGATCCCTGAGTCAGAAAGATCCCCTGGAAAAGGACATGGCAACCCATTCCAGTATCTTTGGGAAATCCCACGGATGAAGGAGCCTGGTAGGCTACAGCCTATGGGGTTGCAAAAATCAGACACGACTTAGTGACTAAACCACCACCACCACACATATTAA
The DNA here is from genome assembly GCF_042477335.2 of Ovis canadensis. Classification (NCBI taxonomy): domain Eukaryota; kingdom Metazoa; phylum Chordata; class Mammalia; order Artiodactyla; family Bovidae; genus Ovis; species Ovis canadensis. The sequence goes on from NC_091247.1 coordinate 219,844,334, forward strand.
GATTCCTTTAAATAACAGAGTCATAAAAAATAAATAACAGAGTCACATGCTTAAAAGCTTTTAGGAAACTGGCAAGCAAAATGAATTCATGAAGCAACCAGGAGAGAGGCAACAGAGAACGGTGGGGAGTTTGGAAAATCAGCCTGTGTCCCCTCTCCCACCCACGAAGCATTCATAGTTCAGAACCTTATATTAGTCTAAGTGACTTGATTGTCTGATGGTTGGTGATTCCTGATTTTTTTTTTTTTAAATTTTTGGCCACATGGAGTGGCCTGTGGGATCTTAGTTCTCCCATTGCAACGAAAACCCTAGCTCCTTAAAATTATCATTCTGTTTCTTGTACATCAACTATACTTCAGTGAAAAAATGAAAGAAAAATTCTTTTTATTCTATTCTAATTTCTCCAGCCTTAAGTAGCCTGACTTGTTCTCAATCTGCATATCATTCTATTTGGGGGCAAGTCTGGCTTTTTTTCCTTCCTACCACAGGCTCTGTGTGTGTGTGTGTGTGTGTGTGTGTGTGTTTATATTAGTTACTTTGCAATCAGCATTTTTTGTTTTTTTTTTGGTCACACTAGGCCTTCACTGTTGCTCATGGGCTTTCTGTGGTTGTGGCAAGTGGGGCCTACTCTTCGTTGCGATGCTCAAGCTTCTTGCCGTGATGGCTTCGCTTGTTGTGGAGCACCGGCTGTAGGCGTGCAGACTCAGAAGTTGCGGCTCTTAGGCTTAGTTGCTTGAGACATGTGGAATCTTCCCAGCCTAGGGATCAAACCCATGTCCCCTGCTGTGGCAGGCAGATTCCTATCCACTGTACTACTAAGAAAGTCCACGATCTGCAGGTTTTTAATCAACATTTGCTTTGGGGCCACTTCCTAAGTCAGGATGTTGTCCTGGGACAGCTTTGGTAGGAGGACAGTGGTGAACTCCCAGGAGGCAGAGCAGAGAAAATGTTGGCTCCAGAGTTGGTACATGTGTTTACCTGTGTTTGGGGGAGAAGGGAAAGGCCTCATTGCCAAGCCAGGGTCTCCCATTCAGTGGCTGTGAGACCAGGTTACCTGGCCCCTCCATGCCTCAGTTCTCTGCTCAAAGTGAGAATAAAAATGGCCTATACCATAGAATTTTAGTGATGGTTAAATGAGAAAAATGGGTGCAATATCTGGCTCAGTGCATGTAGACAGTACTTAATAAATGCTCACTAGCATTAGGTATTATCACCTGTCATCAGTCAGGAGCTGTTTATTGTCAGGTACACGTTCAGTGGGCAGGATGAGGGACCCAGGGGATGAGGCAGGGTGGGGCATGCTTGTACCTTCAGGAAACGTTGCACCTGCCAGAGAAGTGGGAACACACACAGTCCCCAGGCAGTGCATGTGGGCTGGGCAGGGCAGGATGGACACTGCCCTCTAGGCGCTAAGGTCAGTGCAAAGAGCCTCCTGGCATTGGATTAATCAAAGGCAGCTTTAGGGCGGATGTGAACCTTGACTGTGGACTTCAGAGTGGTTTGAGGCTCAATTGCTGGAGAGGAAGAGGCTCGGAATGAGATCCTTCCTGAGGGGAGCAGGGCTTGTCTGAGAGCAGGAGGGGGACTGGGAGAGAGACCCTGTGGTGAGAACTTCAGGCAAAGAGCGGAGGTAGAAGGAGGCCAGGTGGGAAAGTTTCGGGGGCTCAACGGCTGGGAACTTTCGAAAGTTTTCAAATGAAGAGGAGGGGTGGGCTGGCAGGGAGGGCATGGTGAGGCTGCAGGAGAGCTGGTGTCTGGGCCCCGGGGCTTGCAGGGCCGAGAGCACTTCCAGAAAGTGGGATGGAGGTGAAGGAGACTGCACTCCAGGAGGGGTTGTCAGGAGTCCTGAGGTCCATGAAGAGCCCTCTCCGCGGTGGCAGATACAGATGGAGTGGCTGGGGGACGGAAGGCACAGGCCTGTGGCTCTGGGACCCTCCTCCCCTCCCCCGGTCACCCCTCCTCCAGCCTCAGAAATCCAGGGACCAAGGGCAGCACTTGGACAGCGGCCGGGAGGTCACAGGGGGATGCGCTTCCCTCCCAAATGCTGAGGCTATCCGCCTGCCGGGCCAGGACCGCTGACAAAACTGCCATGGGCCTTTGAATGACACGGCTCCTTGCTGGCTCACACAGTGACCAGTGGCGACGCTCAGAAAGGCTTTCTTTCTGGGTAGGTTTCCAGGTTTGGGGGGGGGGGTCCGTCTGAGGCCCAGGGCAGGTATGGGAGGTGACAACACTTCCTAGGGGCACCTGAGCTGCTCCAGTCCTCAGGCTCTGCAGGCAGCCCAGTGGGGGTTCCAAGGGCAGCAGTGACTGTGGCAGGCGCTTGTCCTATGGGTTGGGGTCCCCAGGCGTCACTACTGTGTGTGTGGACAGCACCGAGTCGCCCCTTCCAGGACAGGACTGTTGGATCAGCTCCACCCACCCGAGTCCCTCTCTGGGTCTCCTAACTGCACGGGGTGGACGCGGCCTCTTAGGGAATGAAAACCGGTGGCTGGCAAAGTCCCAATTCGATTATGCGCCCCTTTGGCTGCGACAAAGGTCTCAGTAAGGATCACAGAGGGGAGTGATCACAGACGTGCACAGAGGGGCCTGCGGGCACCAGGGCTGCACCCCCATCAGTCTACTTGAGGGTCTGGGGGAGGCTTCCCCCGAGGGCCCTACTCAGGATGAACTGACACCCTCACTCTGGGTCTTTGTCCCCACTCAGCCCTTCCTCGAGGTTCATTGGACTTGATGTAGCATGTCCTTGCCTGTTCTGGCTGTGTCTCTGGCACTCAGGAGCGTAACAGGTACATAGCAGGCCCCCAGGGCACATCTGGTGGATGACTGTGCTGAGGGAATGAAACACCGAGTCTGGAGGGCAGAGCAGCTATCTGACCTGGCTGGCTCTCTGGGCGGGGTGGTGGGGGTGGCATCCTGCCCTGGACCCCGCCTGCTTAACCCTGCTCTGTCTGCTCACCAGGCCAAACCTTGGGCCTCAGAGCCTTCTATTCCAGCCGGACAGGGCAAGACTCTGCTTCCATTCTGCCCATGCCAAGAAGGCCAGTCATCAACACCTGCCTTTCCTGCCCCTCCACCCTGGAAAGGCAGGGGAGATGACCCCTGGGGGTGGTGTCACCTCTGTCCTGAGGAAAGAATGTGTCCTGAGAGATGCTGTGTGTGTTTTGGGAGCGGAAGTGTTCAATTTCAGGTGCCACCTATCTGGAAGGTACAGCAAGATGCTAGCACACGTGGTAGGGTCTTTTTTCCCCCAATTTTTAATATCTATATATATATTTAAACTTTTTCTTGGAGGATAATTGCTGGTTTCTGCTATACATAACTGTGAGTCAGCCACGGGTAAACATATATCCCCCCTCTCTCTCTCAAACCTCCCATCTCCCACCCCATCCCACCCCTCCACGTTGTCACAGAGCACCAGAAGCATAGACGTTACTGTACGTAAAATAAAACATACACATATGTATTTTAATGAGCCGAGAGTTTGCTGGAGAGCACAGGGTGGCCGAACAGCTGCTCGGTGGTGATTCCTGCCCCGGGTGAGTTTTATGAGCCGAGATTAGCAGCTCCAGGGAAGTTTGGCCTTAACGCCTGTTGTCAGAGCTGCCCTGCCTCCTGTCCACAGAGACAGGGCCCCAGTGTGGCCTCGGCTGAACCTGGGGCCTGCAGAGCCCTAGGGGTTTCACAGGGGCCTGATGGGGGTGGGGGGTGGCGGACAGGCTTGAGAAAGAGGGACCTGGGAATGAGAAGTGTCACCTGCTGGGAGAGAGAACTCGGCTCTCAGGTGTGGGGACAGGCCTGCTGCAGAGTGGGCGTGGAGGGAGAGGACCCCAGGGAGGGGCGCCCAGCCCTCCAGTTCCCCAGAAGGGCTGGTGGTGGGGTCCAGGGTGTTTGGACAAGGAAACTCTTTGAAACTTCCCTCCCGTCCTGCTCCGGCCCTGGTCCCCTCCCCTCCATAAAGCCATTAGCTTCTGGTGCCGGCCCTATCTCTGCTCCATCTCTGGTCCCAGGCGGGCATTCACAGACCTCCTGCCCTGGGGGACGGGAGGATTTATGGGGGGGGGAGGGTCGGGGAGGGCGAGAGTTCTGTTAGGAAAGCTGGGTGTGGGGGAGCTGTTAGTGGCTGACCAGGCCGGATCATTTCCGAGCCGGCTCTGCATGACAAAGAGGCAGGGACGAATCCTGGCTTTGATCTGCCCCCTACCCCACGCTGCCCGCCACCTGCCTGTTGGTGTCCCCGCCCCAGCTGGGACCTCCCGAAGAAAAGCCCGGAGGGGGTGGGGACAGCTGTGGCCCAGCACCCCCGGGCCCTGCTCGGCCACCTTCCTCTCCCGGTGGCCCCAGAACAGAAATACGTCCTGGGCTGATGACCCAGAAGCCCTGCCGCCCCCTCCCGGAGAGCCAGGAAGCCCTGCGCTGAGCGGTGAGATGTGTGTGTGAAGGAGGGGCTCAGAGTGTAGGAGCCAGAGTTTCACGAAGCTTGGGGTGCTGAGGGGCCTTGAGGTGTGGGTCGTGCCCTGGATGGGCGCTTAGGGAGGAGCGGGGGAGGGGTGCATTTCCAGAGTTCCTCCAGCATCCATGCTGGGGGGCTGCTGGGGCCCCTGGAAAGCATACAGGAAGCAGGGCCACTGGAGGGGGGATACCGCCGCACAGCCCAGGGGCGGCTTTTACATCTCCCGGAGGAGTGGGCTTGAGAAACTGAAATGTCCTCGCCTTGTGGGCTGGGATGTGGAAAACGGTTTTAAGGGAGAAGGTGCAGACTGAAAGGGAAGGCTCCCAAGAACCCGTAGGGAATGGACTCGCCAGATGCTTTTAGCTCCGTACAACATTTGCATCCCTGGGTTGAGGGGCAGAGGAGATGGTCCCGTCTCTGGAGGAGGGCAGGTGCGCACGCAGCATCCCGAGCGTCTCTGGCCTGATATGGAAATGTCTCGTTTTCCTCTCTTTCCTGGTCTCTTGGCTCCCAGTTGCCTTAGGGAGTGGTCCTGAGCAGGGCTCCTCACCTCCTCCCTCCCCGGCCAGGGGCGACCCTCGGGTGAGAAGGCCAGAGTGGGAGAGAGTCTGGGGGGAGGCAGGCCTTCCAGGGGAGCGGGGTCTCCTGGTCCATCCCACACTGATTCTCCTCCCTTCCATCTGTTCCCTCCAGGGAGCCCCGTCTCAGAAGCCATCGATCCCCGGGGTCTTCCCCGGCCCTGGGGGGGGCGGGGCGCAGGCGGACCATGCCCAGCCTGCCGGCCCTGCTTGCCTTGCTGTTCGCCTACTGGGCCCCGCTCCAAGCCGCAGCCAGCTCCTGGTGGTGAGTGCGGGGCCGGAGCCCTTCCCAGCCTGTCTCCTCTGGGCGATGGAGGGGGGAGAAGGGGCCATTCCTTTATAGAACCCCAGGACACCGGACAGCTCTTCCTCTCTCTCTCCAGCCCCAGAGTTAACATGACGGCTCCCAGAGGATGAAGGATTAGTTCATCTGGCTTCTCTGGTCCTGGCTGCAATCCCTTCTCCCTGCCCCCCACCCCACCCCCACTGTCCCCATCTCCATGGCTTGTTAGAAATAGCTTTTCTTGTTATAGGATCAATAAGAATATTGATTTTTTTTCCTTCTGCTGGTGAGGGCAAGGAGACTAGGGTTCCCGGTTTATAAGTCTGAAAACCCGCATGAGGGATTGACGGGACCACGTGTGGCTTCCTTTTGTGTTTTCAAGATGACTGTCATTGCTAGGTGCAAAGGGAAACGTCAGGCACCCACCCCCCCCACCCCCCCACCCCTGTTTGGTCTGGGCTCTGCTCTCATCCTGCTCAGCTGGCAGATTCACAGCTCAGCATTTTATTCTATGAGCCAGGGGAGAGCCCTAGAGGGTGGGCTCAGGGGCTGTGGGGGTGAGCAGGAAATGAGAACTTTGAGAGTATCTGGCCCTGCATGTAAATCACATTCGACTTTAAGGCCTAAGGGGAATTCTCTTTGAAGGCCTTGGTTACTTTCCACACATGTGGCACCCTTGGGCCACAGTGGCCTCGACACTCCTGCACAGAACCCTGCGTCCACCCTGCATACTCACCCCAGTCTCCTAAAGGTTGCTCCCATCGCTGAGCGCCCTTCCCCCTCTGGTCACTTGGATCTAAATGCTCAAGGCGGTCTCAGACATTCCGCGTCTCGCGTGTCGCCTACCTCTGTGCCTCTGTTTCCCTTTGAAGGCAGGAACTCTGTTTGTACTAACTCTCCTTGCCAAGCCCTTGGCTCAGGGCCATCCTCCAGGAGGGGGTGGAGCTCCGGGCCTGCTGCTGCCCTGGCCCATACGTTCACCTCGGCCCTCTGGCTGCAGGTCCTTGGCGATGAGCCCGGTGCAGAGACCCGAGATGTTCATCATCGGGGCCCAGCCTGTGTGCAGCCAGCTCCCGGGGCTGTCCGCCGGCCAGAGGAAGCTCTGCCAACTCTACCAGGAGCACATGGCCTACATCGGGGAGGGCGCCAGGACGGGCATCAGGGAGTGCCAGCATCAGTTCCGGCAGCGCCGTTGGAACTGCAGCACCGTGGACGACGCCTCCGTCTTTGGGAGAGTCCTGCAGATCGGTGAGTGGGGATGGGCTGGGACCCGCTGGCAAGGAGGGGGTCTCCAGTGGCGGGTGGTCAGCTGGCCCTCAGTCTCCCACCCAGCGGGCGAGGCCTCGAGCTGGGGTCAGGGTCCGTGTTGAGTGTGAGCACATTGAGAAGCTCACCCACCACTGGTGCCCAGTTTCAGCTCCAGGGCCTCCTCCCGAGCTGTGGGCAGAGAACACAAGATTGCAGCCCTGAGTGTCTACGGAGTTTCGTCTCTTCCTTTTGGACTCAGAGAGACTTTGGATCAGATTGGCAGTGGCTGTCATTAACCCAACCCAGATCCAGTCTGGGCCTTTTCATTTGAAAGAGAATGTGTTGGAAAGTGGGGGATGGGCAGACTGAATGAGGAAGATGAGCGCCCACCCGCCACTCCCCGAAGCCCTCCGCCTCCCCCCACCCCCACCTGGATTCCCACATCTCCCTCTCCAGCTCCTGGCCCAAGATTCTTGGGCTGCCCTATTGCTTAGATGGAGGTGTGATCTCGGGTCTAATTGTTTTAGGTCCTTTTGAAATGCAGTCCTCCCCTCCCTGGCAAGAAATTGAGAAATCCGGCCCCTATTCTACTGGCTCTTATCCCCAGGGCCATAAAAGAAAGGTGTTAGAGCCTCAGGTCGCAGCTCACATTCTCCCAGAACAGCTTCCCCCTAAAGGCGACCTTCGGGAGTCCCCCTAGGCTGCGTTTCTGGCAGGCAGTGAGCAGGGCAGCTCAGGCTTCTCTGTGCTTCTGTTGTGGAGCCCCTGCACCTGGCCCATGCGGAGAAAGTGAGGTCGGGGAAGCACACTTGGAACCTTGCTTCTCTCCTTTGAATATCAGCTTGAAGTCTGTGAAAGGAGTGCTCATGAGTTCCTGTAACCCTCCTCCTGGGCAACTTTCCCAAAAGAATGGACCTGGGGGTCAGGTGGGCTTCATTCATAGTTTATCCTTGTTCAGTCACTCCGTTGTGTCCAACTCTTTTCGACCCCATCGATTGCAGCATGCCAGGCTTCTCTGTCCTTCACTATCTCCTGGAGTTAGCTCAGACTCATGTCCATTGAGCCAGAGATGCCATCAGCATCTTCTGAAATGCATCAGTCTTTCTGCATCAGTCCTTCCAATGAATATTCAGGGCTGAGTTCCATTAGGATTGAGTGGTTTGATCTCCTTGCAGTCCAAGGCACTCTTTATCAGTTCTTCTCAAATAGTCATTTCTTCCTGGTGGGTATCTGGGTCAGCCGTTCTCCCTGCCCACTGTATCTCAGGTGAAGAAACTAGAATGGCCCAGGTATGTTGCAGGCCAAAATCTGGGCTTTCTCTGCCCACCAAAGCTGTATAAAAAATATGGAGACAGAATTTGGAGGAAATAAGAAGGTGGCTTTAATTCTCAGCCGGCAGAGGGGGGAACACAGTAGGCTCATACCTCAAGAATTATGCCCCCCCATCAATTTTTCTTCCTCGTGAAAGGTATAGAGAGGCACCCCATAATCACTGCCAGGGAGCTAGTGTTTCTTTGGGACCGAGTGAATGCCTGACATTGGCCAGATTCTGTTCAGTTCATGTGGTTTTGTCACATGAAGACCAAAAAAGTGAGGCTTTGCTTTAGGGGAGAAGGGTTGTCGGGACCATAATCTCTGTGGAGTGTGCCGGTTTGCGTGGGGAGGGCTTCCCAGGTGGTACTAGTGATAAAGAACCCGCCTGCCAGTGCCAGAGAGGTAAGAGACATAAGTTTGATCCCTGGGTCGGGAAGATACCTGGAGAAGGGAATGGCTACCCACTCCAGTATTCTTGCTTGGAGAAACCCACTGACAGAGGAGCCTGGCGGGCTACAGTCCAGGGGGTCGCAAAGAGTTGGACACACACACGCTTTCACCAGTGAAAGCGGACACCAGTCTCTGGCCCTGTTCTGTCACAGACGGAACACTGCTGTTGTCCTTGTTGTCACTGTCCCCTTCTGCACCTTCCCTGCAGGCTTATGCTGCCTGGGAAGGTGGGCGGAGGCTGGGTTCTAACTGGTCCTCTCCCGGTGTCTGGCGTGGAACCTCCCCTTAGAGCTACTGCAAGCATCCACCACCAGAGGGCAGCAGAGCGCCCCAGAGGGCACCAGGCCCTTCACCTGGAGGCACCTACCCGGAGGCTGGGCAGCCGTGGGACAGAGGGCGTGATGTCGTCCCGCTGTCTCCCTGTTGGGCGGAGATGCACTGTCTCTCAGGAGCTCCATGGCTGCTGGTTTATCAGCATTTATCCCCTGAATTGTTTCACACATGGGCTTCCTTGATGTCTCAGATGGTAAAGAATCTGCCTACACTGCAGGACAACCAGGAGAATCCCGTGGACAGAGAAGCCTGGTGGGCTACGGTCCACAAGGGTCGAAAAAGGTGAGACACACCTGAGCAACTAAGCACACACATAGAGATGTCCCCACATTGCTCATCCACTCCGAAGTCCCCAGTTCCCTGCTTGCTGAGAGCAGCATGAGGTCTGTTCTGAGACTCCCATGCTGCCCCAGTAGGGCGGGGTTGCCTGCACTCCAGGCCCAGTGATGCTCCGAAACAAAGGAGGCAGAATGACTGGGAGAGATGCCAAGCGGATTCACCGGTGGGTGAGTCACCAGCTACATGGTGGGCTGGGACCCTCAGAGCCCTGTTGTCTGCAGTAAACACTCAGCTGCAGAAACATTGTTTTTAAAGGCAGTTCTGAGAAGGGTGACTCAGCTCTGCAAAGTGTGTTTACTAAAAAAAAAAAAAAAAGGAAATCAGACATATGTAACTTGGAAAGGGGAAAACATAAAGGCATATTCGTTGTTTTCAAATACTGAAGGGCTGTCAGACGCAGGAGGGATTAGCTCCAGCAGAGGGAAGTGGTAGGAAGTCATCTTGCAGCTTGTTCTGGGAAAGAACATTCTGGTGACTAGTGTCATTTAACACAGACAGGCTGGGTGGCCTTGGGCACCCAACATGATTCTCCCAAGTGTTAGTGCTAGATGCTCAGTCATGTCCAAACTCTTTGTGACCCCATGGACTATAGCCTGCCAGGCTCCTCTGTCCAGGGGATTCTCCAGGCAAGAATACTGGAGTGGGTTGCCATTCCATTTTCTAGGGGATCTTCCCGACCCAGGGATCAAACCCGGGTCTCCTGCATTGCGGGCAGATTCTTTACCGTCTCAACCAGGGAAGGCCCCTATTCTCCAAGGCAGGTTGTAAAGCAGTGCTCCTGACAGACAGAGTGTAGGTCTGGTCCAGCTTCAGATGGTATCTGTCCCGGGCTGCCAGGTAGGGTGCCAAGGCCCGTTTTAAGAAGATTTCTCAGATATGACTCCCTCAAAGCAGGGTCCAGGCCCCGCTCCCAAAGACCTCCTGGCCATCTTACCATCCTGGGAGCTCACACAGTCTGATTCCCTAGACCCATAGATCCTGACTCTGGCCGAAGTTCACAGGGGTTCAAATGTCAGTCCCGACCGCTGGTCCTGTGTGGCTTCCCGTGTCACCTGGCTTTCCCGGTACTGTTCTGCTCCGCATCTGACCAGAAGTCGGCCCCGGCTTAAAGGAGCAAAACTGATTTGCCCCGTGTGTTCTGGTTGCAAACTTCGCTGTGTCCTGCCCGACCATCCAGAAGTAGGGCCAGGTGGCAGATCACACTGGATGTAGCACTGACTTCAGACTGCCTGCCTCACCACCTGCCAAGACAAGGTTGTGAGATGGCCACCTTTGACCCCGGAGGCTCAGAAGAGGGGGACATGGGGAGCAGAAGAGTCTGCCCAATTAAAATAAATTTTTTTTAAAAAAGGGACTTCCTTGGTGATCCAGTGGTTAGGGCTTCACGCTTCCACTGCAGGAGGCACGGGTTTGATCCCTGGTCAGGGAACTAAGATCCTGCATGCAATGCAGTGCAGCCAAACAGAAGAAAATTTTTTAATTTTCAAAAAGGTTAATTTGTTTAATGTTTAAAATTTTTAAGTTGTTTTGAATGTTTAAAAAGTTGAAAATTTTATTTCATTTTCAAAAAAAAGAAGATTCTGCCCAGTTCCCTCACTGAAATCAGGACTGAATCTCAGCTCCTTGCTAAGAACACCTGTCTCCATGTCTGAGTCCATATGAGTATGATTTATTATTTCTCATGATGATTTTACTAAATATAATGCACATTGTATATAGCACAGCATTTTAAAGTGTAGCAGTCCCGTGTATATTCAGCAGGCTGTACAACCAGCCAGGACGTTGTCACAGCCCTGTGGAGACACCGCACTCCTGTTCGTGGGTGTGCTCCATGTCTTCTCCCTCCTCCCCAAACCCCAGACAACACTCATCTTTCTGTCTGTATGAAAGTTCACACTGTGGACATTTCATATGTGGCCTTTTGGGTCTGTCCAATACAAAATGTGAAGTGCTCACTTCGCGTTAATACCTCAAGGTTCATCCATGCTGGAGCCTGTCCCCATTACCTCATTACTTTTCATGGCTGAATACTATTTCACTGCATGTACAATACCACCTTCCGTTTACCCATTCATCTGTGTCATTGATGGTCATTATAGGTTGTTGCCACCTTTTTAGATAGTATCAATAATGTTGTGATGAAGATTCAGGTAGAGGTTTTTCTGTGCACACATGTTTCCGTTTATCTTGGTTATATTCTTAGGTGTTGGGGTTGCTGGGTCACGTGGTAATTCTATGTTTAACCTTTCGAGGAGCTGCCAGACTGTTCTTCAAAGCAGCTGCACCATCAAACGTTGCCACCAGCAGCACATGAGGCTTCCGGTTTTTCCATGTTCTCATCAACTTGTCACTAGTCACCTTTTGGATGACAGCCTTCCTCGCGGGTGTGAAGTGATGCCTTTGATTTTGATTTGCATGTCTCTGGGGGCCAAGTATTATTTTTATAAGCGTTTTTATTGAAGTAGAGCATACATCATACGGTCCTTTAAGTGGTTCGCCTTAGCGATGGATTCTTTACAGGAAATGATCTGGACGTTTAGAGAAACTGTGCCGAGCGTCTGTGCCCCAGCTCTGCTGGGTGGGAGGCAGTGGTGACCTTGGAGACAGAGGGAAGTGGCTGGGATGATTCTGGTCGTTGTGATACTGGCTCATTTCTACTCCTGGTCTTGGCCGCTGTTTAGCCAGGGGGTGCAGCTATAGACAGGTGTGTGAGTTTACCTCAGTTATGCAGCTGTAGACAGGTGTGTGAGTTTACCTAGGTGATGCAGCCACAGACAGACAGATGAGTGACTTGTGGAGGGTGAGAAGCACGTCTGTGAGGGAGAGATGAATGCCAGGTTGGAGTCGCACTGCAGGTCCCGTGATCCCTTCTCAGCCTCCTTCGGGCTGGTCCACAAACGTGTTAATCCCACTCTCTGGTCCATTCAGGCTGGCCTGATAGGAAGGTGCCGGTGGGTAAAGTTATCCACATGGGATGAGGTGCTGGCTGGCGCTGAAGGGACACTTGGGTTCTTGGTCCTGGTGCTTTCTAACCCTGGAGCCTCGGCAGTGGGAGATGCCCTGTTCCTGGTGCGGGCCAGGGCGGTGCAGGGGAGGGGGTGCGGGGGAGGGCCTCACCTCTCCCCTTGTCTGTCTGCCCCTCTGTCTGCAGGGAGCCGGGAGACGGCCTTCACCTACGCTGTGAGCGCGGCCGGGGTGGTGAATGCTATCAGCCGCGCCTGCCGTGAGGGCGAGCTGTCCACCTGTGGCTGCAGCCGGGCCGCACGGCCCAAGGACCTGCCCCGGGACTGGCTGTGGGGCGGCTGCGGCGACAACGTGGACTACGGCTACCGCTTCGCCAAGGAGTTCGTGGATGCCCGCGAGCGGGAGAAGAACTTCGCCAAGGGCTCGGAGGAGCAGGGCCGCGTGCTCATGAACCTGCAGAACAACGAGGCAGGCCGGAGGGTAAGCGATCCCTGCCCCACACGTACCTGGAGGGTGGGCTCTGCCCCTGTGCACCTGGGCGGCTTGCTGGCCGCCAGGACATAGGCAGTGACCATGTAATCCCCCTCCCCACACGCACCAAACTATAGACACCCTCACCCCCATACACACCCAGACGGAGGACCCTACCCGCCCCACACCATCGGCTGTTCCTGGGCTGTGCTGCCAGCTTCTGGCTGGTCCAGAAAGAGATGAGTCTGACCACGGAGATTCTTACCTGTACGTGTGCTTTAACCTGAGTGGAAATGCAGAAGGTGGCTACCTTTGAAGGCCTAGGCTCATCAATCTCATAAAAGACACAAGGGCTTCCGAGCCTCAATTTCAGTGGAAAGTAACACATAGGTTTCGGGGAGCTGGCTTTATCCTATGTGCAGAGCGCCCCGGGGTGCTAGGCTTCCTGAACAGCTGCTGGAAAGCTCTGTGCCCATCCGCTGTACCAGCTCAGGGAGCCCCCAACCTCCGGGCACACAGTCTGCTCCTGTTTCCCGGGCAGGGTCTGCTCTGTGGGGGCTAGAGGGCTTGCTAAGCTGGAAGCTCTCTCTTTTGCTGGTCAGGTGTCCACTGTGCATCCAGGTGCCCCTGGAGAGAGGTGTGAGGCCTGAGTGCTGGGTGGCAGGAGACCCTTCTGGTCCCCGACCTCTCAGGAAAGCACACAGACCTTTCTCCGGGAGAGCTGTCCACACCCAGGTCCATGTCAAACCCAGGTTCGGGGCCTGGCAAGGTTCTTCACGAGACCAAAGATGAGCCAGTGAAAAAAAACAAAAACAGGAACGGCAGTTTCTGGAGGAGAAATAAATTCAGAAATTTAATGTTGGTTCATTGGTGATTCAGTAATAGGATATGGATATACGTCTTAGAAAGTGTTTCTATGTTAAATTAAAAAAAAAAATTAACTCATGTTTCGTAGGAGCACATGTCAAACAAAAGGACTGGAATTGCCTCTCATATGACTTGGGGTCCCCGGTCTTGGTAGGATGCTTAGCACCGTCACTATCTGATATCAGGTCGGGATTAGACTTGGTTGTTGCCCAGCATCTTCTCTGCAGAGTCCGTGTTCAGAGTGTTGTTTAGCCAGGTGTGGGTGCCCATCTGTGGTGAGTCAGGAGTCCAGGCCGCGGCTCTGGTCTGTGAACCTGGGCTCAGAGACCAGTGCTGTTCGGCTCCTCCAGTCATTTGTGAAGCATCTTCCATCTGCTCCACCTCCTCTCTGTTTGCCTGTCTTTGGGCGTCTAACCTGGTTGATAAAAAGAAACAAACAAACCAAAAAATGTTAGGTCTTCACCTTGTCTCCTAAATGCCCAAATTCTACCCATTTTTCAAGATCCCAGTAAATACTACCTGCAGGCGTTGTGCTAGTTGCTCAGTCGTGTCTGATTCTTTGCCACCCCGTGGGCCCTCCAGGCTCCTCTGTCCATGGGATTCTCCAGGCAAGAATACTGGAGTGGGTTGCTAATCCCTTCTCTAGGGGATCTGCCTGACCCAGGGATTGAACTCTGGTCTCCTGCATTGCAAATAGATTCCTTACTGTCTGAGACACCAAGGAAGCCCAGTTGCCGTCCACCATCTTCGCATCCCCTGTGCTGCATGGTATCTGTGTCTGGAGGGCAGTGGATCCTTTCAGACGGACTTCCTGTTCCTCGCCCTGGGCCCTCTGCTCTGCTCTTTAGCTGGTGGGCGTATGTGTCAGTGCAGAGGAAACTCCCCTGGGCCTCCTAGCAAGAGGCCACAGGGAGGAAGGTTTTCCTTCTCTGACTCGGTTGCAGAGGCAGAGGGGACCAGGCGTCTACCCTCAGCCGGTCTTATCAGTCGAATCTTGACCCCACTTCTGCTGGCTCCTCATTTCATCACCCTTAATTGTTTGTTTGCTTTTTCCAGCCCTTATCTCTGCTGCGCCTTCCATCTGCCCTTCCCACACCCTCCCCGGCTTCCTCCGTCTGCTCCCCGTCTTTGGGCCCCCATCCTGTAGGCTCCATGCCTCTTCACAACCCTTTCTCTCTCCCCGGCCTCCATCTGCTCCAGGTGGGGAACTTCTGTCTCTCTCTCGAGTTCTCATCCCACCTCCAAGAAGCAGGCCTCCCACTTCCTCACACCTACACAGAGCCTTCCTCGGGAAGGACTGAGTACTGGTGGGGATGGGAAAGTGCCTGAGCTGCTATTTTACAACTGGATTTTTTTTTTAAAGTAGGCTATCTAGGATCTGACATATTGGTGCAGTGTAAACGTCAGGGACACTTTGTGAGAAATTTCTCTTGCCTTTGAGAACCTCCAGTGACCCCATTTTACATACTGAAGGCCAGAGCAGTGGGTTGATACTGCCTTGTCACTGCAGGGCCTCTGAGCATTTTCTAGATGAAAACTGCCCCATCCTTGTGACATCCTGCCAGTAACTGAGCTCGGCCACGCTGTTACATGTGGAAGAGGGGGAGTGGGTTCTGCTGGGGGCAAGATAGAGCACTAAGAAAAACTTACGAACATGCTATTGCTTTTTCAGTTACCAGGAAGGCCAAAATCCCCTCCCCCTTCTCTTGCAAGAGGCAGGTCTATATATGAGCAACGGTGAAATATCTAAAATACAGGCGTTGCTATCTCTGTGATGTCTTTCTTCCTGGAGGAAGGAGAATGAACGTGTGAATAGTGAGGCTCAGTGGCTCTCTACCTTCTAGATTCGTTTTGCTGGAATTCCTGTCCCTCCCCTGAAGCCTCCCCGACTCTCTTTCCCCAGATCCCCTGAGTGTTTGCTCGCCACGGAGATAGATGCTATCCTGCCTTCTCCCCCACTCACTTAGGGCAGGTACACAGCTTTAGGCCCTTAATGCTTCCTCCTCGTGCCGGAAGTCCCTCTCCAAACCAAGGACCATTTCCAGGGAAAGTCAGGCTCCAGCTCAGACCCGGGGGATCAGAGCCAGAGGGTGACTGCAGGCGCTGTCTTTGAAGTGCCTGTAGGAATGGGGGGTCACTTCTGCCTTCAAGCCGCCAGCCAAGTGCTCGGGGAGGGGCCTGCCCGCCTTCTCCATCCTAAATCCTTTTTAAGCCCCAAGGTTGGGGTGTACTCCCTCCTGGGTGGTCCTCAGTGTCTCCACCGTAAGACAGTGGGGGTAGTCCTGCACCAGAAAAAAATCGGGAGGAGCCCGGGCAGTTGTAATACGAGCTGATGGTGTGGAAGCTCTTGCTTGCACCTGCAGCGGTTCCTGCCGAATAAAGACACAATCTGGGGACCCTTGAAAAGAAAGCTGAGAGGAGCCCTTGACAAATGAGTTCTGCCCGCGTCGGTGACAATAGCTGTGGCAGGAGAAAATGCTGGGCGGCAGACCTGCATCTTTATCCCACCATCTGCACTTCTGGGATGGCTGCCAGGGCTGCTGGACACAATGCGTCCGTATGCTTTCGCTGAAAAGCACTTTGTGAGCAGCTTTCTGGTCTGCTCCTGCGTTTCCCTTTGGGTCTGGGGTAGCCCACGTTCAGTCTCCTCCCGCTGCTGTGGTTCAGTGACTTCTGGGTGGGTTTGTTTTCCCAGCATCACCCTCCCCCAATCCATTGTCCCGTGGCAGAGGGCCCGCCCCACTTCCCCACATCGGCAGCCACTCCCAGGGGGTGTCTTGTCACAAGTGTGCTGTGGTTTATGGGGAGGAGCCCGACGGCTCTGCAGAGCTAATGACCCACTTAACCCAGAAAAGGGGAGCGTTTAATTCCTGGGAGACTTGGCAGGATCGGAGAGAGCTTGTGGCCGGACAAGGTCTCTGTTGTAGGCTCCTGGTACAGCTGATTCTTTTTTTTCTGTCTTGGACTCTGTATGATGCAGAAGCTGGACTCATTTTGTTGGTTTTTATTTGTTTGAGACATTGATTAAGATAGAAATATCTTTTTTTCTTCCCCTGCTGGTAACAATGACACATTTCAAGTAATAAGAGTTGGATAACACAGAAAGGAGCTTCCCTGGTGGGCCTGCCTGCCAGTGTAGGAGAGGCAGAAGATGCGGGTTCGATCCCTGGGTTTGGGAAGATCCCTTGGAGGAGGAAATGGCAGCCCACTCCAGTATTCTTGCCTGGGAAACCCCATGGACAGAGGAGCCTGGCGGGCTGCAGTCCATGGGGTTGGACATGACTGAGCGACTAAACAGCAACAAAGTCGAAAGGGCAAGTGTGGTTCTGGAAGCAGATCAGACTGGGCATCACCTCCCTGCGGTTTTCTCTGTGCTGCTGCTCTTCATGTCCTTTCAGTCTGGAGAGACCTCTGGACGCGGTTGGAGAACCTGAGCCCCTGCACACGCCCAGCCCGCCAGCCCCCGCCTGCACTCGCCCTGTGGCGACCCGAGCCAGCCTCCGGGCATCTCTTGTTGGGACGTTCTCCTCATCCTCTTCTCTCTCCCCTCCACAGGCTGTGTACAAGACGGCAGACGTGGCCTGCAAATGCCATGGCGTTTCGGGGTCCTGCAGCCTCAAGACCTGCTGGCTGCAGCTGGCCGAGTTCCGCAAGGTGGGGGACCAGCTGAAGGAGAAGTACGACAGCGCGGCCGCCATGCGCATCACCCGCCGCGGCAAGCTGGAGCTGGTCAACAGCCGCTTCAAGCCGCCCACCCCTGAGGACCTGGTGTACGTGGACCCCAGCCCGGACTACTGCCTGCGCGACGAGAGCACGGGCTCGCTGGGCACGCGGGGCCGCCTGTGCAACAAGACGTCCGAGGGCCTGGACGGCTGTGCGCTCATGTGCTGTGGCCGCGGCTACGACCAGTTCAAGAGCGTTCGGACCGAGCGCTGCCACTGCAGGTTCCACTGGTGCTGCTTCGTCCGCTGCAAGAAGTGCACGCAGGTCGTGGACCAGTTCGTCTGCAAGTAGCTGCGGCTGCTGCCCGCTCCTCTGAGCGGGGCCGGGAGTCCATGGGATATAAATCTATATAAATATATTTTATATTTGTATAAAGGAAAGGCTGGATGGTAAATAATTAAAAGAAGACAACAGAAAGGAGAAGCTTATTTAAGAGATGCTGGAGGTCTTTGAGGATTGGGGGTCTCTGCTCCCAGTGGGTGGGACGTGGGCTTTGGCTTCTGCCCTGGCGGGGCCTCTCTAGAGGTGGGGGCTTGGGAATGTTCATGGCCTACCCGACGAGGCCTTGAGGACAGAGAGGGTGCTTGGAGGGAGAAGTGGATGGCATCTGGAGTCCTTGTTGGGTGGGTGACGGCCCTGCGACCCTAGCTGCTAAGCCAGGCAGCCCCTTGGATGGTGATGGGAACTCAGCCTCACCCCTGGCATCTTCTGGGTCTCCAGCAGAACACTGACCGGTTCCGTGAGAGGCCCGGTGCCTTCTCACATATTCGTCTGTGTGTGCTTGCAGAATCCACAGTTACAGGAAAGAGGAGAGGCCCGTTGTCACCTCTGAAGGCCGGATCAGCTCCTCCCCCGACTCTGGGGCCCGTCTTTCCAGCGAGAGATTTTCTTACTCCAGGGTTCACGGGCTCCCACCTCGGCTCCCACAGCATCTGTGCCCGAGCTGCAGAAAGCCAGGTGGTGCCCAGTCAGGTGGTCGCACCGGGCTCCTGCACCGCTGGGAACAGATGCTCTGATACTTCCGTTGGCCCTCCCTGTCCAGGGAGGCCAGGGCAGGCCGGGGCCAGCTCTTGGCATGGGCTCGGCTCTGCCCCAGATGTAGCTCCCTCCGACATTAAACACCCTCCACTGAAGCTTCTATCTCTTTCCTTATTTGGATGCGTGGCTCCTTTTTAGTTTTGATCCTCGGAAACCTGCAGCACGGTGCACACACACACGCAGGAGGGTGAGGGGACGGGGATCATTCAGAGCCCTGGTCTGGGTGAGAGGGATGGGGGATGTCATGAGAATTAATAAGGTGACGCATGTATGCCCGCCCCCCCAAAGGTAACTCAGGGAGCAACCATGGCTGTTAACTCTGCTGTTCTGAACAGAGCTCAGAGGTTGGAGGTTAAACCTCACATTTGGCCCCCCATCTTACCCCCCATCCATCCTCCTGGCTCTTGGATTTGCACGGGTGATGGGATGCTCTCTGCTGGCTTCTCTGTGTCACCATGTCCGGTCCAGGGCCAGATCTCCAGCTTTGGAGTATCTGCTTGTTGTTTTTCAGTCACTCGGTTGTGTCCGACTCTCTGTGACCCACATGAACTGCAGCACACCAGGCTTCCCTGTCCTTCACTATCTCCAGGAGTTTGATCAAACTCATGTCCGTTGAGTCAATGATGCCATCCCTTCTCCTGCCTTCAGTGTGTCCCAGCATCAAGGTCTTTTCCAGTGAGTCAGCTCTTTGCCTCAGGTGGCCAAAGTATTGGAGCTTCAGGTTCAATATTAGTCCTTCCTTAGGATTGATTGGTTTGATCTTCTTGTAGTCCAAGGGACTCTCAAGAATCTTCTCCAACACCACAGTTCAAAAGCATCAATTGTTTTGGCGCTCAGCCTTCTTTAGGGTCCAACTCTCACATCCATACATGACTACTGGAAAAACTATAGCTTTGACTATACACCTTTGTTGGCAATGTCTGTTTTTTAATATGCTGTCTAGGTTTGTCATGGAGAAGGCAATGGTACCCCACTCCAGTACTCTTGCCTGGAATATCCCATGGACGGAGGAGCCTGGTGGGCTGCAGTCCATGGGGTCAATAAGAGTCAGATACAACTGAGCGACTTCACTTTTACTTTTCACTTTCATGCATTGGAGAAGGAAATGGCAACCCACTCCAGTGCTCTTGCCTGGAGAATCCCAGGGATGGGGGAGCCTGGTGGGCTACCGTCTAAAGGGTCGCACAGAGTCGGACATGACTGGAGTGACTTAGCAGCTTAGCAGGTTTGTCATAGCTTTTCTTCCAAGGAGCAAGTGTCTGGGGCCAGGGAGAATAAGGCAGAGCTCAGGGACTCTAGAAAGGGAGGCAGTTGCTGAGAGAGATGTTGAGCCAGTAGCCACTCAAGACACCGGTTTCATGTTAGAAAAGGTTGTTTCTAGGGAAGGGATGGGGTTGCAGAATTAATCTGGTTATAAAAAGCAAATGACACTGCAGGTTCTGCCTAAGGGCATCTGTGGTCCCGTCTCCTGCTGTGTCTTCGTACCTAGAGAAGAACCTCCTTTCTCGACACCAAGGAATGTCTGGCTGTGTTACTCTTAACAGCTCCTCACACGGTCACTCAGATTCCTTTGGTAGACGTTTTTGAGAGGAATGGTCCATGAGAGAAGATGTTTAAACCAACTGGCCTACAAAAGATTAAAACCATGTCCTTGGCTTCAGTCTGTGTGGTTTGTTCTCTCAAAGCTGCAAGTGACAGAGGCTGATCTGAGCCAGCCTGAAGGAGGAAGGTAACGTCGGGGTTTGGAGGGATGCTGCCTGTCCCAGACCCTTGGGACCTACCAGACTGGGCTTCCCTCCGTCTGC
Source organism: Ovis canadensis (assembly GCF_042477335.2). Lineage (NCBI taxonomy): Eukaryota > Metazoa > Chordata > Mammalia > Artiodactyla > Bovidae > Ovis > Ovis canadensis. The sequence goes on from NC_091247.1 coordinate 219,864,200, forward strand.
GCCCTGCCCCTCGTGGTGGGGACCCACAGGGTCCGAACTGACAGCCACTGGAAGTCACTCTGACTCCCTCACTAGTCCTTGAGCCAAGTTCCTGGGAGGACCCCTGGCCGGTGCCCCCCACTTCCCCAGGACCTCAGCAGGGGGTTCAGAGTTCATGGAGGTGAGAGGGGCTTCTTTGCTGGTGTTTGGATGGGAGGACACACTCCAGCTTGTTGTCCTATCAGTTCAGTTCAGTTCAGTCGCTCAGTCGTGTCTGACTCTTCGCGACCCCATGAATCACAGCACGCCAGGCCTCCCTGTCCATCACCATCTCCCGGAGTTCACCCAGACTCGCATCCATCGAGTCCGTGATGCCATCCAGCCATCTCATCCTCTGTCGTCCCCTTCTCCTCCTGCCCCCAATCCCTCCCAGCATCAGAGTCTTTTCCAATGAGTCAACTCTTCGCATGAGGTGGCCAAAGTACTGGAGCTTCAGCTTTAGCATTATTCCTTCCAAAGAAATCCCAGGGTTGATCTCCTTCAGGATGGACTGGTTGGATCGCCTTGCAGTCCAAGGGACTCTCAAGAGTCTTCTCCAACACCACAGTTCAAAAGCATCCATTCTTCGGCGCTCAGCCTTCTTCACAGTCCAACTCTCACATCCATACATGACCACAGGAAAAACCACAGCCTTGACTAGACGGACCTTAGTCGGCAAAGTAATGTCTCTGCTTTCGAATATACTATCTAGGTTGGTCATAACTTTTCTTCCAAGGAGTAAGTGTCTTTTAATTTCATGGCTGCAGTCACCATCTGCAGTGATTTTGGAGCCCCCCAAAATAAAGTCTGACACTGTTTCTACTGTTTCCCCATCTATTTCCCATGAAGTGATGGGACCAGATGCCATGATCTTTGTTTTTTGAATGTTGAGCCTTAAGCCAACTTTTTCACTCTCCTCTTTCACTTTCATCAAGAGGCTTTTTAGCTCCTCTTCACTTTCTGCCATAAGGGTGGTGTCATCTGCATATCTGAGGTTATTGATATTTCTCCCAGCAATCTTGATTCCAGCTTGTGTTTCTTCCAGTCCAGCATTTCTCATGATGTACTCTGCATAGAAGTTAAATAAGCAGTGTGACAATATACAGCCTTGACGTACTCCTTTTCTTATTTGGAACCAGTCTCTTGTTCCATGTCCAGTTCTAACTGTTGCTTCCTGACCTGCATACAGATTCCTCAAGAGGCAGGTTAGGTGGTCTGGTATTCCCATCTCTCTCAGAATTTTCCACAGTTTCTTGTGATCCACACAGTCAAAGGCTTTGGCATAGTCAATAAAGCAGAAATAGATGTTTTTCTGGAACTCTCTTGCTTTTTCCATGATCCAGCGGATGTTGGCAATTTGATCTCTGGTTCCTCTGCCTTTTCTAAAACCGGCTTGAACATCAGGGAGTTCACAGTTCACGTATTGCTGAAGCCTGGCTTGGAGAATTTTGAGCATTACTTTACTAGCATGTGAGATGAGTGCAATTGTGCGGTAGTTTGAGCATTCTTTGGCATTGCCTTTCTTTGGAATTGGAATGAAGACTGACCTTTTCCAGTCCTGTGGCCACTGCTGAGTTTTCCAAACTTGCTGGCGTACTGAGTGCAGCACTTTCACAGCATCATCTTTCAGGATTTGAAACAGCTCATCTGGAATTCCATCACCTCCACTAGCTTTGTTTGTAGTGATACTTTCTAAGGCCCACTTGACTTCACATTCCAAGATGTCTGGCTCTAGATTAGTGATCCGGAGAAGGCAATGGCACCCCACTCCAGTACTCTTGCCTGGAAAATCCCATGGGCGGAGGAGCCTGGTGGGCTGCAGTCCATGGGGTCGCTAAGAGTCGAACACGACTGAGCGACTTCACTTTCACTTTTCACTTTCATGCATTGGAGAAGGAAATGGCAACCCACTCTAGTGTTCTTGCCTGGAGAATCCCAGGGATGGGGGAGCCTGGTGGGCTGCCCTCTATGGGGTCGCACAGAGTCGGACACGACTGAAGCGACTTAGTGGTAGTAGTAGTAGTAGATTAGTGATCACATCATCGTAATTATCTGTGTCGTGAAGATCTTTTTTGTACAGTTCTTCCGTGTATTCTTGCCACCTCTTCTTAATATCTTCTGCTTCTGTTAGGTCCAGACCATTTCTGTCCTTTATCGAGCCCATCTTTGCATGAAATGTTCCCTTGGTATCTCTAATTTTCTTGAAGAGATCTCTAGTCTTTCCCATCTGTTTTTTCCCTCTATTTCTTTGCATTGATTGCTGAAGAAGGCTTTCTTATCTCTTCTTGCTGTTCTTTGGAACTCTGCATTCAGATGCTTATATCTTTCCTTTTCTCCTTTGCTTTTCGCCTCTCTTCTTTTCACAGACATCACCAGATGGTCAACACCGAAATCAGATTGATTATATTCTTTGCAGCCAAAGATGGAGAAGCTCTATACAGTCAACAAAAACAAGACCAGGAGCTGACTGTGGCTCAAATCATGAACTCCTTATAACCAAATTCAGACTGAAATTGAAGAAAGTAGGGAAAACTGCTAGACCATTCAGGTATAACCTAAATCAAATCCTTAATGATTATACAGTGGAAGTGAGAAATAGATTTAAGGGCCTAGATCTGATAGATAGAGTGCCTGATGAACTATGGAATGAGGTTCGTGACATTGTACAGGAGGCAGAGATCAAGACCATCCCCATGGAAAAGAAATGCAAAAAAGCAAAATGGCTGTTGTCCCATGCAGACTGCTGTTTACTCTGGACATGGTCAAACAAAGTCCCTTATCCATGACATCATGTAATTGTGGGGCCGGTCCTGAGACTTTCCTCAAAGGGGTGAAAACCTGAGCCCAGGCTGAGTGTGAGGGGGGGCCCTACTCCCTCAAAACCTTCAGGGGTGAGGTGAAGCCTTTCTCTGACTCGCAGGACTGAGGGGGTAAAACTGCTAAGAGGTGTCCCCAGACTGGACACCGTCTGGGTGTCCCTGCACGGTGACAAACCTGCTGCCATTCCGTCCCAGAATGTAGACTGTTTTACCCTGAGCTCGACCTGAAGGGTCAGGAGTTCCTGCTAATGATTTAAATGTACGTCCCTTTGGGACGTCCCTCGCAGTCCAATGATGAGGGATGGGCATTGCCACTGCAGGGGGTTCAGGTTCTATCGCTGGTTGGGGATCAGGTCCTGCATGCTGCCTGGCCAAAACCAAATTGCAAAGACACGTCCCTTTGAGAAAGAAGAAAAAGATTTTTTAAAACAATTAAAAAGCAACAACAAAATAAAGATATTCCCCTTTGAGGGTAATGACTACGGTGCCAGCTGCTTCCTTTGCACCCCCTGGCCGGCAGGGCCGGAGTCCTCACCAAAAAGAAACATCCAGGAGGGATGAGGGTGGCCAGATGTTCCTGTAAATCTCCCAGGGCCCTTGGGAGCAGAGATGGCAAATGTGGAATTTGCCGTCTTCAAATGCCCTGCGGCCGCCTGCTTGCATCCTTCTGATTGGAGAGCACTCATGGTCCTGCTTTCCCGTCTTGGGCTGAGGACGAGAGGAGCGTTTGTGGACAAGGACGTGAGTCCACTCGCACATGTAAGGGGCTGTGTTCCTTCCTTGGTGGGGACCATCTCCCTGAGCCACAGCCAGGTCCCCAGCTCCTCGCCTGGCTGCGCTCCTGTCTGGCCACACGGTGTCGCTGTTTCACCAGCTCCAGCCCAGCGCCTGCCACTCACACTTGAGTTCAAAAGCTGGTCGTGGGGTCCTTGTGCCAGAAACAGACTCTGGGAAGCAGAACAGCTGAGTTTTCGATGTTTCATTTGAACACATTTGGGAAGAATCAGTTCAGTGTGATTTTACTAATTCTTTTTTTCCACACTGCGAGACCTCTAGTAGGTGGATGCCCTTCACACATTAAACCCAGCTCTTTTGCAAACAGCCGTCTGTTCCTGGGCTGGGAAGATCCCCCGGAGGAGGACGTGGCAACCCACTCCAGATTCTTGCCTGGAGAATCCCATGGACAGAGGAGCCTGGCGGGGTACAGTCCACAAGGTCACAAAGAGTTGAATGTGACCTAGTAACAACACACAGCACAAAATTCCCCAGCCAGGGATCGAGCCCGGTCCCTCGCAGTGAGAGCTCGGAGTCCCAGCCACTGGACCGCCAGGGAACTCCCATATTTCACTAATTTGTTAAAAATTGAGTGTGGAAGGACGATGAGGGGAGTGCCCGGTCCAGCTGGGATGGGCCCCCGAGACACGGGTGATGACAGTGGAGCTCGGGCTCGGAAGTGGCTTGGGTCAGCCTCTGAGCCGGCAGCCAGATGCTCTTCTTGCTTGATGGTCATCATCCCAGAGGTGGGGAGTCACTGTAGTTTCCACAGAGGACTGACTGTACCAGCTGCTCTGCGTACATCATCTATAATTCCCTCGGTACCTCCGCAAGGTTGGTGTCATTATCCACAAGTTCCGGATGGGAGGAAAGACTCAGAGAAGCGGAGGAACATCAGGAACATCCTCTGACTCACACAGCTGCTAGCTGATGCTGACTGACTCCAGGGGCCCTTCTGGCTCCTTGGTGGGTTTCTGAGAGATCCCAGGATGTGAAGTAAGAGGGGCCTGTTTCCTTCTGAGCCTCAGATGTGCGCACTGATCTGCCCCTCAGACCACCATGAATTTAGGATGAGGAGGGTGAGCAGGGAAATTTCTTCTGATGGAGGCACAAGGCTGTCCTCAACCTAAGGTAGGACCAGCGGTGCAGGGCTGTGGGCTCAGAGAATCTGCCTTGCACACAGGGGAGACAGCTGTTTGCAGAAGAGCTGGGTTTAAAATGTGAAGGGCATCAGCCTGCTAGAAGTCAGTGTCTAGGCACTCAAAACTGACTCTGCACGAGCGGACATTGGGCCTTCCTGATAGCATCTCCCCAGGTGGCGCTAGTGGTGAAGAACCCGCCTGCCAATGCAGGAGAAGTAAGAGACACAGGTTCGATCTCTAGACCAGGAAGATCCCCTGGAGAAGGAAATGGCAACCCATTCCAGTATTCTTGCCTGGGAAATCCCATGGACAGAGGAGCCTGGCAGACTACAGTGGATGGGGTTGCGAAAGTCAGGCTCGACTGAGCTCACACACACACACACACAAGAAACTAAAATCAGTACAGCCTGTCCCCAAAGCCTCCTCCTTCGTAAGATGTGTGAACGGATAATAACTTCCTAGACCTGCTTCTAACCTCTGCTATGGTCAGTTGGACCCCTTTGGATGACCAGATAAGGAGGGCATTTCTTGGAGGCAGACCTGAGCCTTGAGCTTGGCTTCATCATGGGCCCGTCTAGCTTTGGAGAAACCCAGAGGACACAATGTGCACTGAAGGGGCGCTCAGCTGGTCCCAGTCCAGGGGACAGCAGCCCAAGAGGAGCCTCTGTTGATGCCAGTACCCACACAGGTCTGGGCAGGGCAGAGCTGGCCACTGCATGCCCTCCGCCCACCCTGGCCAGGGACCAGCCAGCAGAGGCTACCAGCCAGCACGTGAATGTCACGTTCTCTCTAAAGAAAGCCCCTGCGGTCACCTCTGCTTCTGCTTCTACCAGTCCTGCGTCTGGCCACAAATTGAGGGCTTTTCCAGATAAAAATTCTGTTAAGCTACAGGTCAGTGTGACCCTGTAAGATAGGGACTTGCTTCTTAACCCCAGAGTCAGACACCAGAATTCTGGCCCGACTCTGCTCTTGGCTTGTGCGAGAGCCCTGGATGCAGCCCTGGATTCCAGGCTTTGGTTTGTTATCCAGTGCTTCCCGCTCCAAGGCGGGCTCTGTGAAGCTCGGCTGCCACAGAGACAGGCAAGAACTTTGAGCAGTGTGCCCACTCCCACTCTTAGCTGGTATTTAGGTGTGCTGTGGACTGACCCAGTGATCCCTGGCTTGTTTTCTGAGCCCCTTATTGTGTATTCCCCACAAAGTGGTTAAAAAACAAAAATGAAAAAAAAACACAACACTCTCTTGGCCAAATAGACTTTTTTTTTTTTTTTTTTTTGGTAACAAAAAGAACCAAAGTGGAAATAAAGGCTATCTTTCTAAGCAGAAAGAAGCTATTTCTCACCAGGATAGGTAACTGAGAATTATAGATTTCACTCCCCAGAGAAGTTTAAGGAAATAAGGGGCATTGAGATGTTTGGGGAACTTTAGTAGTGTCTGGAGACAGGTTGAAAACCAGATATTCCCTGGAGACTCGTTTCAGCTACAGGACTGTGAGGCCTGCCTCCCTCAGGGGAGCTAACCACACACACCAGGACGGGCTCAGGTTTGGTGCAGAGGATGGGCTAAGTCATCTCAGGCAGTTCCCTTAGCAATAAAACAGGGATCATAATATGTGTTAGTTGCTCAGTCATGTCTGACTCTTTTTGACCCCATGGACTGTGTCTCAGGCTTCTCTGTCCATGGGATTCTCCAGGCAAGAATAGTGGAGTGGGTAGCCATTCCCTTCTCCAGGGGATCTTCCCAACCCAGGGTTCGAACCTGGGACTCCCACATCGCAGGCAGATTCTTTACCATCTGAGCCACCATAATATATTTCCTTCAGATAAGATAAAGGCTGTGAAAGCTTTCTGTAAAACATTGTCTTATTTTTTTTAATTTTATGATTTTTAAAAATACATATGTAGAAAGTTCACTGTGGCCTAGTTTATTTTTTTCTTTATACATTTGGGCTTCACAGTGCAGCATGTGGGATCTTAATTCCCAGATCAGGGATCAAAGCCACGCTTGCTGTGGTTGAAGTGCAGAGTTTTAACCACTGGACTCCCAGGGAAGTCCCATAAGGTCTTTTTAAAGGAGATATTGGTACTTGTATCAAGGCAAGATCAAAGGTAACATGGTTTTTAAAAAGCACACAACTATGCCGTGTAAGATCTTTGGAATCATCTCTCAGTCAAAGTTGCGGCTTCACAGGTGGCTCAGTGGTAAAGAACCTGCCTGCCAATGCAGGAGATGAGGGTTCGATCCCTGGGTCGGGAAGACCCCAGGAGAAGGAAATGGCAACCCACTCCAGTACGCTTGCCTGGAGAATCCCATGGACAGAGGAGCCTGGTGGGCTATAGTCTGGGATTCGAAAAGAGTCAGACATGACTGAGGATGCATGCACGCACTTGATCAGAGCCAATCGAAAATGCAAGGAATCTAATCTGGATTCGTTTGGCTTTTCGAATACCCAGAAATTCACCATTCTTCTCTAGGTTGACTTTGATTTTTCTTGAGAAGGGGACCACTGTGCTCTTCCAAAAGAAGTCATTAAAAAAATATATTAAAAAAACTTTTTTGGCTGCACTGTGTGGCAAGTGGGACCCTAGTTCCTCCTCCAGGGATCAAACCTGACTCCTCTGCATTTGAAGGTGGAATCAACCACAGGAAAGTCTGGAAACCACTTTTTAAGTCTATTTCCTGCTGTTTCTGGACCTTAGGGAACTTCAAAAGGGCAAAGAAACCTTGCACAGAAGCAGCAAGGAAGCAAGCCCAACCCTGGACCTCTGGAAGATGTGGCCAAGGAACCAGGCCCTTACTCCACCCTCCACAGGGTCTGGCCACCCACTCAGAGCCCTGTCTCCTCGCTGCCTACACCCCAGGCCACGCAGCCACTTGGAGGGCCCAGACCTGGGACTGCTCTGCAGTCACAGAGTCTACAAGTTGAGAAGCAGGTCTTTACTCAGGGTGGTGATTCTGCTACCATCATCCCTGGCCTTGATTTCAGTGAGGCAAGCAGTTGTCTAGAGATGCCCTGAACAGCAAAGCTCACACATTCCCTTGTTTATCTGGGGAAATGCCTTCTAACTCTAAACAATTGACTTACCAACTCCCTGAGAACAATGCCCATTCATCAGACGGGGACATTCTGCTCCCTGGGAGAGGGAGTGGGCGGGGTGTCACCCTGCAAGCTGGCAGACACCCTGCAAGTGTCCCAGCGCTTACTCAGAACATGAACATGCAGTGTGGGCTGGTCCAAACCTGCCCGGAGGAACACAGCCTGTGCCCCTGGCCCTGACACGTCCTGCCCGCATGCGCCTGCTCTTCTTTCTGAGCTGGAGAATACTGACTGGGTGCCTGTGTCCTCTGCTGAGGTCACATCCACGCCTTCAGATACCATCTAGGACAGAAACATTGAGAACAAACTTCACTCCTGGGGCAGGGTGGGGACCTCTTACGGTGTCTGCTCACTTCTTAACAGAACAGGGGAAGTGAAATTGTTTAGAAATCAGAACATGGAGGTTTTTGTTTGGAGTTTTTGTTTTGTTTTGTCTTGGTGTTGCTTGTTTGCTTGCATTGCATGTAGGGAAATGCTTTATTTGTTTTTTCTTTTTTTTTTTTAATTTGTTTTTTCTTTCAGTTTTATTTTTTATTTTTTTGAAATGTAACTGAGACACTAAGTTTTAGGGGACCAGCACCTGACTTACACATATTCTGAGATGATGACCATGATGAGCTTAGTGTAAATCCATTATCTCAAGAGTCCCTGGGGGTCCAGTGGTTAGAATGTTGCGCTCCCACTGCTGGTGCCCAAGTCTGATCCCTGGTCGGGGAACAAAGATCCCACAAGCTGAGCAGTGCAGCAAAAAAAAAAAGAAGAATCTATCACCGCCTAGAGACTTTAAAAAGAAAACCTTTTCTCCTTGTGAAGAGGACATTTAGGACCTACCTTCTTAACAGTCTCTAGACACTCCATACGACAGTGTTAACCACAGTTCGAAGGCTGGACATGACATCTTGGGACTAGTAGAATTCTAAGCAGAGGTAGAAAGAGTTTTGTGAGGCTGAAAGCTTACGCAGTCAGAATGGCGGGCCGGCAGGGTGTGTGTGTGTGTGTCGGGGGGTGGGGCACAGCAATTTTTAAAATTACAAATGACATACAAGGCCTTCCAATACAAGAAAGAAGACCATGAAGCCTAAGATTCATTCACTTACGGAAAACCCAACTTTGGGAAATAAGGAAAGCACCCAGAAGATTCCAGGGAAACACAGTCTTATACAGCTGTGAATGGCTTTTCCCAAAACATTCTTGGGCTTCCCAGGTGGCTCACATGGTAAAGAATCCACCTGCAATGCAGGAGACACGGGTTCAATCCCTGGGTCAGGAAGATCCCCTGGAGAAGGGAAATGCTACCCACTCCAGTATTCTTGCCTGGAGAATTCCATGGACAGAAAACATTCTCACTCCTTCTTGCCTTGACTGAAATCTGCATTTTTCCTGACAAAGCCATTTAGGCGAAAGCCCTCTGGGGTAAAGGCCCTCTTTGCTCCCAGCCCCCAGGTGTGGCCGTCTGGTCTGGGAGGACTCCCTGGGGGGAGTTGCCACACTCCGCGGTTAAAGACCTGGCTCTGTAGGGGCTCCAGCCAGACCACCTCCCCCATTTTGGTTGCTGTCCTCCAGCCACCTCAGAGGAGTGATGGTCAAACTCATGAAGACGTGATTAACCTCATTTATAGCAAATGAAATGTTAGTTCAAACTATAGGAGATATAATTTTTCCACCTAATAGATGAGCTTGCTGTCATTGTTTAGTTGCTTAGTTGTGTCCAACTCTTTTGTGACCTCATGGACTGTAGCCCACCAGGCTTCTCTATCCATAGGATTCTCCAGGCAAGATTGCTGGGGTGGGTTGCCATGTCCCTCTCCAGGGGATCTTCCCAACCCAGCGATAGAATTCGAGTTTCTGGTATTGGTAGGTGGATTCTTTACCACTGAACTCCCTGGGAAATCCTTAATAGATGAGTAATGATGAGCAAATTTGATGCGCTGCTCTATGGGAGAGGAAGAGAACAAACAGGTACTCCATGCATTGCTGCTGGGAATAAAAAGCACCACCTCCTCAGAACAATCTATCAAAATGTAAAAGGCACATATCCTGGGATTTCCATGGTGGCGCAGTTGTTAAGACTCCATGCTTCCAGTGAAGAGGGCAACAGGTTCAGTTCCTGGATGGGAAACTAAGATCCTACATGTGCTGGGGTTGCCAAAAATAAACAAATTAATATCAATTAAAATTTGAAAAGTAAATTAAAAATAAAATGCTCTTATGCTTTGATCCAGTGACCACACTTCTACAAGTTTATCCTATTCATATGTCACATGTGTGTACAAAGATGTATGTGGAAGAAGTTTCCCGTGGCATTATCTGGGGAGTAAAAGTCTGAAAGGACCTAAGTGCCTGTCAATGGGAATAGGTATTAAACATGGTTATTATGCGAACTGGAAAATCACACAAAATGATACTATGTGTTGTTCACAGCCAGATATAAATTTACATGTGAAACATACAAAATTACTGAAAGAAATAAATAAATGACAATGTTCAGCTCTGGGGTAAGGAGCCGGGAAGAGGATTGTCTATGAAGGTTACAGAATATTTCAACTTTATCTGTAACATTTTACTTCTTTTATATAAAGGAAAAAAGGAAACAGCAAAGATGAGTTTTTATCAGCACTGGGTGGTGGGAGCTTTTCTTATGTGACTTTTATGTACTTTTTCAAAGAGCACAATTCAGAGCATTGGGCATGAAGTGAAATCTTTCCTGTAAAAAGACACCCACGTGCTTGTTACCTGTGAATGTCTCTGGAAAGACGATGGCTGGGAGGGGACCAGGACATGGGTTCGGGGTGGGGAGGGGCTTATTTTCACCACACTCTGTTACTGTGTGTATGTTTAACTATCTGAACATACTACTTAAAAATAATAATTACAAAGAGCAAGCAAACAGACAGCACGTTTTAAAAGCCTGTTGTACTTGGAGAGGAAGGTGAGCAGAGGCCTGCCCTCTTTGGGTTCCTGATGGGGGAAGACAGTGCAGGCCCTCCATCCTCATAGTCCCAGCTCGGGTCCTACTGAGAGCCGTGTGCGCTAAGTCACTTCAGTTGTGTCCAGCTCTTTTTGACCCTACAGACTGTAACCTGCAAGGCTCCTCTGTCCTTGGAATGCTCTAGGCAAGAACAATACTGGAGTGGGTTGCCTTGCCCTCCTCCAGGGGATCTTCCTGACCCGGGCATGGAACCCACATCTCTTATGCCTCCTGCATTAGCAGATGGGTTCTTTACCACCAGGAATTCCCTGGTGGCTCAGGCGGTAAAGCATCTGTCTATAATGCAGGAGACCCAGGTTTGATCCCTGGGTCTGGAAGATCCCCTGGAGAAGGAAATGGAAATCCACTCCAGTACTATTGCCTGGAAAATCCCTTGGACAGAGGAGCCTGGTAGGCTACAGTCCATGGGGTGGCAAAGAGTCGGACACGACTGAGCAACTTCACTTTCACTTTTCTTTACCATTAGTGCCACCCGGGAAGCCCTTAGCAGTGAGAGCCATGAGCAGCTGGTTTTTTGTTTTCTTTTACTTTTTGGCTGTACTGCACGGCAGATGGGGTCTCAGTTCCCCAACGAGGGATGGAACCCGTGCCCCCTGCAATGGAAGCACAGAGTCCTAACCACTAGACCACCAGGAAATTCTCAGGAGTAGCTGTTAACACTCCAATCATGAGGTGGACAGGCAGGAAAAAGCACTGGAAAATGTCCACTCTGGCAAACGTATTTACATATATGTTAGGGTGGTACGAGGGAAGCCCCGGGGCCAAGGAAGCTTAGTTGGTTGTCTGTTTTCAGTGTCAGAGTCCCCAGCAGGAAAACAAGAGTCGAGCTGATGGAAGATGAGCTGTGAAATTGAACAACACAGAGGAGCCCTGCAGCAACTGTGCTGAGAGGGCAGTCCCAGCAGAACAGGTCTGAGGGACTCCGCCTCTCCCAGGTCCCCAGAGGAATCACCTTCACAAAGGCAAAAAGTGGATGGAGGTCAGATTCTGACTTGTTCTTTTCTATCTTTGGTTGAGTTGGCTGGAAAAAATGTTAAGGTGCTTATTGTTCTTGAGAGAAGCATCAGAAAGCACAAAGCCTTCTGCAGTTGTGCCCAGAAAAAAATCTATAAAGTAACCATTGACATTTATTCAAGTATTTTTACAAAGAATGTCCCAGGATGAGCATGTAGGCCGCAGCTTGAGGCCATGGGAAGGATTGTTATCTGAGACCTGTTTGTGAGGGAAATTCTTATGGGAAAGGAAGTTTGCTGAGTTTAGGGTTTAGGAATAATTAAGAATAGTTAAAAGCCTTTTTAGGAGATAGTGAGCTTAGGATGCTAGGGGCAAAGAGGATTTAGAAAGATAAGAAATAAACTGAGGAATGTGGTATACAGCCCAGACATCAGCATGAGTTACGATGTAATCACAGGTAAACACGATTCTGAGAGAATGCTGAAGCAGGAACTCTGTTTGAAGGGCAACAGTGAGACGATAAATCTGGGTGAAGGGGAGCTGAAAATGTCAAACCTCTGACCTAATGCTTTTGTCAAAGTATAAAAGAAGACCTGATGCTTGAAATAAACATGTAGTCCCACACCTCTAGTCAGAGGCTACATCATTCTTCGCGGACACCGCTCATCCGTTCAGGCTGATTCCCTGGCTGCCGGAGCTGGACTCTGGCAGATGGGGGTCCTGGGGCTGAAGTCGAGGAAGTCGGTGCTTCATGTGGAGAGTTTCAGTTTCGAGATGATGAAAAGGTTCTGGGGGTGGACGGTGGTGATGGCTGTAAGACCCTGTGAGTGTTCCTGATGCAGCCAAGCTATGGACTTATAGATGGTTAAATGGTGAATGTTATCTCATGTGCCTGCATGCTCATCCCTCAGTTGTGCTCAACTCTGTGCAACCCCACAGACTGTAGCCTGCCTGACACCTCTGTCCAGGGGATCTTCCAGGCAAGAATACTGGAGTGGGTTGCCATTTTCTTCTCCAGGGATCTTCTGAATCCAGGGCTCAAAACTACCCCTCCTGCATTGCAGGCAGATTCTTTACTACACTATTGAGCCACCAAGGGAAGCCCCAAGTGTTATCTTCCTTGAGCAGAATGTTTAAATAAGGTGCCCACCTGGCTTAACTGACTTGCAAAGGTGCAGGACGTAACCAGTGTGTTGCCTCATGATCTTTAACCAAACCAGTTCATATTTTTTTCCTATAAATTTTCTGACAAGAGTGTGAAATGCAACTTTGACATTCATATATAAATATATACATACACACACACAAGTACATGTTACTATAACACATATGCAACATGTCAAACCTAGACAGCATATTAAAAAGCAGAGCTATCACTGCCGATAAAAGTCTATACAGTCAAAGCTATGGCTTTTCCAGTAGTCATGTATGAATGTGAGAGTTGGGCCAGAAAGAAGGCTGAGTGCCCAAGAACTGACACTTTCAAATACGTTGTTGGAGAAGACTCTTGAGAGTCCCTTGGACTGCAAGAAGACCGAACCAGTCAATCCTAAAGGAAATCAACCCTGAATATTCACTGGAAAGACTGACATTGAAACTGAAGCTCCAATCCTTTGACCACCTGATTTGAAGAGCTGACTCACTGGAAAAGACCCTGATGTTAGGAAAGATTGAAGTCAGGAGGAGAAGGGGACGACAGAGGATGAGATGGTTGGATGGCATCATGGACTCAATGGACATGAGTTAGAGCTCTGTGAAGTGAAGGACAGGGAGGCCTGGCATGCTGCAGTCCATGGGATTGCAGAGTCGGACACAACTGTGTGACCGAACAACAACATAACAACGTGTATGTGTAAAACTAATAAAACAACAAAACAAAACTAAAAGCAACAAAGAAGGGTCCAGTTAGTCTTCTTCAGGCTCCCCCCCACAGGGAGGGAACAACCCACTGTTTTCTGGCCTAGAGAGCAGAGCTGCAGCGGAGAGCCCCTACCCTACAAGTTCCCCCACAAGTCCTCCCGCAGCTGCCCTTCCTCCCAGGCTGGCATTGAGGTAAGAGATAGATGGACCCCTGGGCTGGACACCTGGTGTTCATCAAGTGGAATAAAATCCTAGCTTTGTTCTCACCCAGACGCTCCAAGGACAAAGCTATTGGCAGAAACTGAGCTCTGCCAAAGTGCAGAGATGTGCCCGTGCCCGAGGTCAAGGCAGACTTCTCTGTCTGCACAGGCACAGGAAGGCTTCTTGGGGGTGGGGAGGGAGGGGCTCCCATCCCATAATAAGTCTGGACATGCACCCATAGGCCTCTGCAGTGGGATCCCTCTTAGAAAACGGTTGTGCAAGCATCTTGATGAGGGTCCTAGAACGGAGAAAGAAACAAGTTTATTGGCCACATGTCGGCAAAAACCTGCAAGGACTGTCCTGTACAAAGTGTTGTGTTGCCTCTTTACTGCGCTCCTTATTCAGGATCCCCACACTCCTGTCTGGGGGGGGTGTCTCTGCCTTGCCTCTGACAGAAAAGAATAAACTGTTTCACTGTGCGCTCTCCCATATATATGCTGTGTCCCTAGTAATAAACTTTGTCTTTGTTTTACAGTTTTGCCACCTTGAAACATTCTTAGTTTCAGAAGGGGTAAAAATCAAGGAACTTTGCTTCTAGCCTCTAGCTCCTGGTGGGCTGGCGGCTAGGTTCACACCCTGGACAGGGAAAATAAGATCTTGATGCAAGACTACTGTCCTGGGACTTCCCTGGTGGTCCTGCGGCCAAGACACTGTGCTCCCAATGCAGGGGGCCTGGGTTCAGCCCCTGGTCAGGGAACCAGATCCCCACAGGCCTCAACTAAAGATCCCGTATGCTACAACGAAGACTGCTGTGTGGCCAAAGAAATAACCAAACGTTAACAGCAGCAAAAGAAAAGACTACTCTCCCTCCGAGAATAGCATCTCACTGCTCTCCGACCTTTCCACCAGTGCCCAGTTGGCTTTCTGTCCAAAGACAGTGTCACAATCCATGTGAGCAAGTCTATCTGCAGCTCCAGGCATTAGGGCGAGCCCCGACCTTTGGACGGGGAGCAGAAGTAGGGTAGAGGGAGTCTAGGCCAGAGGGAATCGGGGATCTGGAAGACATACCTCCGATGCCTGACGCCAGCCCAGCGTTGGTTTTGTAACTTCATGTGGGGATGGCCCAACCTGGCTGGTCCCAGTTTTTAGCAGCCTGCCTCTCCCTGTTCTTGATTTTGAAATAACTGTCTGAGTGGCAGTGGCCTGTCACCCCACATTGCCTCCACCAATGAGAGGGCCCCTTGGGGTGCCTGTTGAGGCCTGTGCTCTGGTCCCTAAGCCTCTCACTCAGTGCCATGGGGTCTGTGATGGCTGGGAACCATCATTGCCATCAGACTCAGACCAAGGAGAAATGAAAACACCCCAGACAGCTGGGAAACAGCTGAAATAACCCTAATCTGGCTGATCTTTGTCCTCAAAGACCTTTCACTTCGACTACAGTTTATTTGGCTGCCAAAGAGGAGCGAGGGAAAATGGACTATAATAATGAGTGGGTTCGATTGAAATTCTTGGCACATTTTTGTTTGGGGGTTTTTCTGTATCAGATGATCTCTAATAATTTGTCAGAAACATCCTAAGCTTCTGTTGGGATACTACCTTTCTCCAGGCCGAAGAATCCCTCAACACAGTTTGTTTCTCCTGGTGTTAGAAGAAGCAGGACTCAGGACTTCCTTGCTGGTCCAGCAGTTAAGACTTCGAGCTCCCAATGCAGGGGGCCTGGGTTCCATCCCTGGTTGGAGAACTAGATCCCCCAGGCCACGACTAAGGATCCCAAGTGCTATAGCTAAGGCCAAGTGCAGCCAAATAAATAAATGAATACATTTTAAAAAAAAAAAAAAGGAAAGGAAAACGCAGGGCTCACTGTGCAGCCTTGCAGTAGCTCCAGGACTCAGACTGGAAGGGGACACTTGGCCTCTTTCATATCTCCTGCACTCCAGTCTGACCCTCTTTCTGGAAAAACATGGAAAGGCAGGTGCTAAAGTCAAACACCTTTCTGAGGGCTGAGACTCTGAGGGTGGAGGAGGACCAGATCCTGGAGGGATGAGAGTGAAACGAGACAGAAGGGGTGCAGGCCCCTCCACTGTTTTCCCTGGAGAGCCTGCTGAGGGGCAGAGGTGTCTTCACCTGGGAGAACCAGAAGTCATCACCTTCTCTTCCTTGGCTTTCGGCTCTGAGTATCGAACCCTGTGTCACCGCGGGCAGCCGTCTGCACAGCCCCACGGGCTGCACCCTTCCCTCCTTCAGTCTCCTCCGTTCTCACCCTCCCATCCTCACATCAACAGGACACGTCTTACAAAGCTAGTCAATGGAGGAAATCCCGATGATGTAGTCATTGTTTCACCACATATACTCTTTTTTGGGGGCTATGCCCCACAGTCCCAAATAGGAAAAGGCTGTATATTGTCAAGGCTGTATATTGTCACCCTTCTTATCTAACTTATATGCAGAGTACATCATGAGAAATGCTGGGTTGGAAGAAGCACAAGCTGGAATCAAGATTGCCGGGAGAAATATCAATAATCTCAGATATGGCAGATGACACCACCCTTATGGCAGAAAGTGAAGAGGAACTAAAAAGTCTCTTGATGAAAAAGTGAAAGAGGAGAGTGAAAAAGTTGGCTTAAAGCTCAATATTCAGAAAACGAAGATCATGGCATCTGGTCCCATCACTTCATGGGAAAGAGATGGGGAAACAGTAGAAACAGTGTCAGACTTTATTTTTGGGGGCTCCAAGATCACTGCAGATGGTGATTACAGCCATGAAATTAAAAGATGCTTACTCCTTGGAAGAAAAGTTATGACCAACCTAGATAGCATATTGAAAAGCAAAGGCATAACTTTGCCAATAAAGGTCCATCTAGTCAAGGCTATGGTTTCCCCAGTGGTCATGTATGGATGTGAGAGTTGGACTGTGAAGAAAGCTGAGCACCGAAGAATTGATGCTTTTGAACTGTGGTATTGGAGAAGACTCTTGAGAGTCTCATGGACTTCAAGGAGATCCAACTAGTCCATTCTAAAGGAGATCAGTCCTGGGTGTTCTTTGGAAGGAACGATGCTAAAGCTGAAACTCCAATAGTCTGGCCACCTCATGCAAAGAGTTGGCTCATTGGAAAAGACTGTGATGCTGGGAGGGATTGGGGGCAGGAGGAGAAGGGGATGACAGAGGATGAGATGGCTGGATGGCATCAGCGACTCGATGGACATGAGTTTGGGTGAACTCTCAGAGTTGGTGATGGACAGGGAGGCCTGGCCTGCTGCAATTCATGGGGTCTTGAAGAGTTGGACACAACTGAGTGACTGAACCGAACTGAACTGATGCCCCATGGCAGGTGGGATCTTAGCTTCTGGACCCCAGATCAAACCTGTGTCCCTTGCAGTGAGTGCACAGAGTCTTAGGCTCTGGACCTCCAGGGACGTCCCACCACGTATATTCTGACCATAAAATCTAAAATCACTAGAAGTTTAGACTTCCTTCCATTAATTGAAGAGATAACATAATTTTTTTAATTCAATTTTTTCTTTAATATTGGAGTATAGCTGATGTACAACATTGTGTTATTTTCGGGTGTACAGCAAAGTGATTCAGTTATATGTCTGTGTGTGTGTGTGTGTGTGTATACATATGTGTATATATATATATATATATATATATATATGGGAAAAGAATAGATTTTTTTCTATATAGGTTATTACTGAATATTGAGTAGAGTTCCCCGTGCTATACAGTAGGTCCTTGCTGGTTATCTATTTTATATATGAGTGTGTATATGTTAATCTCAAACTCCTAACGTATCCCTCTCACTACACGTTTCCCTAAAGAGATGACATAATTTACATCTCACTTGAAAAGACCTTTATTGTTGTTCAGTCGCTCAGTCGTGTCTGACTCTTTGCGCGACCCCGTGGACTGCAGCACACCAGGCTTCCCTGTCCTCCACTATCTCCCGGAGCTTCAAACTCATGTCCATTGAGTCGGTGATGTCATCGAATCATCTCATCCTCTGTTGTCCCCTTCTCGTCTTGGCCTCAATCTTTCCCAGCATCAGGGTCTTTTTCCAAAAGACTTTACTCATTTAGAGTCCTCACTTCAGCTATGTACACTTTTCTCTCACCATGTGAGGCTGGTGGGTTATCAGGTGTACTCCCTGGGGAAGAGCATCCTGAGTCAGGAGTCCAGGTCAGTCACGACACCTGGAGCCTGGAGTAAGGTCCATTTCTTATCTGGCTGCAGCCTTGCCCACAAAGGCTGTGTCTCTCAAACAGAAGCCTCTCCTACCAGACGCTGGTGCCATGGTAAACGGCAAAGATGAATGCAAGAGAAACATTTATCCTTAATTCATGACATTATTACTTCAAACAGAATGCTCCTTTCTAACTTGCCCAGCAACTCCATGGTGGAGTTAAATTCGTGAGGACAGCAGGTCTGAACGCGTGCGTCCACTTCGTCAGAATCTAGAAAGGATAGAATGCAGAGCAGACTTGGTGAGGCAAACTCCGTGGAGGGGCACAGCCCCAGTAAACCTCATGTCTTGGCAGGATTATTTAGACAACTCAGATGATATTAGCCAAAATTGTACATTGTTCTTCAGACTCCATAATTCTTCTTAAAAAATATATATGTAAAATCTTCAGAAATTTAAAATGTGTTTTAAAAATTTAAGCACAAATAATAACATATAAAGCATAAACAATATAACCAACACCATTGGTCTCACAGCCCAAGATTTATAACGGTTATACCTTCGTCCTATGTGGGTTGTCTTTTTTTTCCTGCAAAGAAATAAAACATTACAAATGTCTAATGTCTAAAAATCCCTTTACCCGATGCTCTCAGCCCTATTCCCTCTCTCTCTCTCCATCCTATGAGCTGGTACGTTTTTCTTTTTAATTCAGATCAGTGCCATTTTACCTTTCGTATTTTTCTGCCACTTGGTGTTAGCCCGTGTGCTTTTGAGATCTGTGTGGATGGAGTTTGTTCCTTTTAGTGACACATAGTATTACAACGTATTTAGATACTGTATTTTATATATCCATTGTCCTCTGATGCGTAGTTCTCTTGTCTCCAATCCTCTTGCCGTTACAGAGGCTGGTCCACGAGCGTCGCTGTACATGAGATCATTAAGTCACTCAAATCTCGAGTGGCTCAATGGTAAAGAATCCACCTGCCAACGTGGGAGACTCCAGTTCAGCCCCTGGGTTGGGAAGATTCCCTGGAGAAGGAAATGACAATCCACCCCAGTATTCTTTCCCAGGAAATCCCACGGACAGAGGAGCCTTGCAGGCTGTAGTCCGTGGGGTCCCAAAGACTTGGACACACCTTAGTGACTAAACAACAAAACCAGTTCCTTGATGTGCTTCTTTAATAGCTGGTTTTGTTTGTCACATGACAACTGGCATTCCTCCTATTTCACATTTTTGCTGTGTTTGCTCCACAGTAACTTTTCTATTTTTTTCTTGAAAAAATATTTTGTTTTGGCTCTAAAGGCTTGTAGGACCTTAGTTTCCTGACCAGGAATCGAACCAGGCCCTTGGCAGTGAAAACTCCAAGTCCTAACCAGTGGACCACCAGGGGAGCCCCTACAGTAACTTTTAAATTCGCACTCTTGAGGCCCTAGCATCGTTGTTTCAAAGGAAATACTCAACGAGTGAACAAACAAGTGAATGCCATTAAAAAGAAGTGGAATGGAAAAAAAGAAACAAAGAAAGAAATGTTGGATGATATTTCTGAAATCACATTGAGTTCACCACTAAGAAGCGTCAGGTTCGCTGTGTCTTCTTTGTCTGTTTTTCTTCTCTCTATCTACGTCTGTTGAGGACTCAGTGCAGGCCAGGCATCACGTTCTGTGCTAAAAGTTGCAGTGATCTGCTCTTCCATCTTGAAATTATTTGGCAGCTGATGAAAAGCCTTGAACTTTGTTATTTAACAATAGCCAGTTCTCGGACTCGGTGACGTGGTGGGAGTGTCAGGCTTATAGTCTGTTGCTGAGTTTACAATTCACAGAGCCATTAGCTTTATTATTTTTTTTGCCACGTGGCATGTGAGATCTTTGCTCCTTGACAAGGGATCAAACCCCTAGCAATAGGAGGGCAGAGTCTTAACAACTGGACCACCAGGAAAGTCCCTGGAGCCATTCGCTTTTAAACAATCCTTTTGTCTTTTGGTAGCAATAACCATTGTACACTTTGAAGCAACTAGTGTCTGGAGCAGGATTTCTTAACCTGGGATTGAGTCCTAAAGCTCAACATGTGGTCCTGGAGGAGGGGGGGATGTCCTCTGGAAATTTGTAAATATGTGTGTATATATTTTTCTGAAGGTTATAGCTTCTCCAGACTCTGTAACTCCCCAAACGTTGAGAATGACTCTGCTTGCTTTGCTTCATTAAGTTCCCTGCTTGGTGCCCTTTGTTACATAATCTGGAGGTTAAGTGCTTGGGTTACATAGTCATCAGTTCAGTTCAGTTGCTCAGTCGTGTCCGACTCTTTGCGACTCCATGAATTGCAGCATGCCAGGCCTCCCTATCCATCGCCAACTCCCAGAGTTTACCCAAACTCATGTCCATTGAGTCAGTGATGCCATCCAGCCGTCTCATCCTCTGTCGTCCCCTTTTCCTCCTGCCCCCAATTCCTCCCAGCAACAGAGTCTTTTCCAATGAGTCAACTCTTCGCATGAGGTGGCCAAAGTACTGGAGCTTCAGCTTTAGCATTATTCCTTCCAAAGAACACCCAGGACTGATCTCCTTTAGAATGGACTGGTTGGATCTCCTTGCAGTCCAAGGGACTCTCAAGAGTCTTCTCCAACACCACAGTTCAAAAGCATCAATTCTTCGGCACTCAGCCTTCTTCACAGTCCAAATCTCACATCCATACATGACCACAGGAAAAACCATAGCCTTGACTAGATGGACCTTTATTGGCAAAGTAATGCCTCTGCTTTTGAATATGCTATCTAGGTTGGTCATAACTTTCCTTCCAAGGAGTAAGCGTCTTTTAATCTCATAGTTGCAATCACCATCTGCAGTGATTTTGGAGCCCCAAAAAATAAAGCCTGACACTGTTTCCACTGTTTCCCCATCTATTTCCCATGAAGTGATGGGACCAGATGCCATGATCTTCGTTTTCTGAATGTTGAGCTTTAAGCCAACTTTTTCACTCTCCTCTTTCACTTTTTCATCAAGAGGCTTTTTAGTTCCTCTTCGCTTTCTGCCGTAAGGGTGGTGTCATCTGCCCCTGTGTTTGAATCCTGGCTCTACTATTTCATCTCTGTGTGACCTTAAACAATAAGGAACCTCTCTGGACCTCAGTTTCCTCATCTGTAAACTGGAGATAGCAATTGTACTACGTCATACGTTAGGAGTTGTGCTAAGGATTACATGAGTGTATATATAGCTTAGAAAATGCTCAGCACATAGTGAATATTCTATAAATGTGTTAGCTATTATTACTATAATTATTGCATAGACGTGGCACTGATGACAATGATGCTGAAAATCCTGATGACTGATACCTTCCTGAAGCCACTTTAGAGTGAATGAGAAGACAACCAACAAGCACTGTTGAATAACCAGCTGACTCTTCTGGATAAAACTAACACAACCTTTTCCTTTAAGGCCAGCCAGTCTCTTAAGCCTGGGTAACCAGACTTGACTGTGGAGATGAGTATATTCAATTATAATGGCAATTATAGTGGAAAAAGCAGTTTGCTTTTTAGATATAACTAAAACGTGTACTGATTTTATTTTCCAGTCTAGGGTGGAACTGACTCATGGCCGTGGTTCTGGTTTCTCAACCTATGGAGTGAGCATCCTTGATGCTGTACCAGGAGTAAATGATGGACTGGGAAATGTAAGCTTTTTTTTTTTTTTTTTGGCTACTCTGGGTCTTCCTTGCAATTCACAGGCTTTTCCCTATTTGTGGCATGTGGACTCTCGAGGCCTGTTGCCCCGAGGCATTAGTTTCCCACCAGGGAGCAAACCTGTGTCCCCTGCTTTGGAAGGCAGAGTCTTAACCATTGGACCACAAGGGAAGTCCCTGGGAAATATGAACTTTGGATGGGCTGTCCTAAAGCTCTTCTCTCCTGGTTCTCCCACAGAATACTATGACAGCCTGAGCCATACCTCTACCCTTTGACATCCACTGGTGAACGGGTTCATCAGATCAGATCAGATTAGAATTTGCTCCAAACGTCAACTTTGTCCAGCTTTCAATGACCAAAGTTTTCCCCAGAGTGTTGAATTTCAGGCTTATCTATTTACCTCTGTTGGGCCTATTTGACCTTCTCAAATGCCTGACAGTGATATTTTCCCCATGTACTATTTTTGAGGTCTCTCCTTTTTTTGGGGGGGTGGGGGGCTGTGCCACCCACAGCATGTGGGATCTTAGCTCCCCAGCCAGGGATTGAACCCAAGCCCCTTGCAGTGGAAGCTAGGAGTCTTAACCACTGGACCACTAGGAGGGAAGTCTCTCTTTTGCTCTTTTTTTTTTTCTTTATTCCTTCCTTGCACAAGTCATTACCGATCTCTGCCACAGCCACCCCCAGGAGTTCGCTTCCTGCAGTAATGGCCGCTGCTCTCCCTGGGCGCTTCCTTTGGAAACAAACGTTCCTGGAAACCCTGATCCAAGAGTGCCAAGTAAGAAAGTGTGCAAAAAGATTTTATTCGGATGCTGGTTGTCGATGAGACTTAAAATCCGATAGGTCTATACCTAATTGCCTGAATATATTCAGGAGTGGGAGATTGAAGGCTAAGAGCTAACCTCCATTGCTACGTTTATCAAAACGCGGTCCATGGGTACAGATGGCACCAGCTATGTAATCTGTAAGACCCAGTGTTGAATGAAAGTGTGAGCCTCCTGTTCAGAATTTCAGGACAGGGACAAGAGAACATGAAAGTACCTATCAGTCCTTTTGAGTACAGAGAGGGATGCAGGGAAACTGAGACTGCAGGAGACCAGGGTATCAGAATTGCCAGATTCCGACAGGCAAAAATCTGATTTCTGGGTATTCCCTGGTGGTCCAGTGGTTAGTGCTCCATGCTTCCTCTGCAGGGGCTCTCGTTCCATCCATAGTCGGGGGATTAAGACTTTACATGCCACATAGTACAGCCAAAAAAAAAAAGAAAAATCTTGATTTCTGAAGCCTACTGTGTTAATGAATCAGAATCTCTGGGAACAGTGATTCGTCCTCCCTACCCACCCAATGTTTATAAGTAGAACTATAAAAAAAAAGCAAGAAAAGAACTATATTGAAAAAAAAATCTTTCTATAAAGAAAAAAAAACTTTATTGAACATAAACATGCTCTTTTGTTTTCATGTTGTTTGTGGGCACTTTTGTACCACAACAGTAGTCAAATAGTTGGAACTGAAACTGTATGGTCAACAAGACCTAAAGTATTTATTCTATGGCCCTTTAGAGAAAGTTGGTTGACCCCTGATTTAATAAAATAAACGTATGCCTGGAAAAAAAGCCCCCCAAACTTTGAGTTTTTATTTCACTTTCTGTTTTCTAATTTTCTTATTAAGACTAAGTACATTTACAGAAATCAGCAATGGTCATATTGCAGATATTTTTCTATATGGCTAATATTTTTGTTTCTATAATTTCTAGAGGTATGTAAGTCATTTTTCACCTGAGAGTCTTTGATTTTTTTTAAATTAAAAATTCACTTAAGATCTTGTATAGGCAAAGATTTTTTGTTTAAAATAAATTTTAAAAAATTAAATTTATTTTTATTTTTGAAGGATAATTTCTTTACAGAATTTTGTTGTTTTCTGTCAAACACCAGCATGAATCCACTATAGGTATACATATGTCCCCTCCCTCTTGAGCCCCCCTCCCATTTCCCTCTGTATCCCACCCCGCTAGGTTGATACAGAGCCCCTCTTTGAGTTCCCTGAGTCATACCTCAAATTCCTGCTGGCTATCTGTTTTACATACGGTTAAATTAAGTTTTTGTGTTATATTGGAGTATAGCTGATTTGCAATGTTGTGTTAGTTTTAGGTGTACAATAAAGTGATTCAATTTTTTGTGTGTGTATATATATACATATATTCATTTTTTTTCAAATTCTTTTCCCATTTAGATTATTACAGCACATTGACCAGTGTTCCCTGTCCTGTACAGCAGGTCTTTGTTTATTATCTGTTTTATATACAGTAGTGTGTTTATGTTAATCCCAACCACCTAATTTATCCCACCTGGGAATCCACATTCTTAACACGCCCTCCAGGTGTTAACTTTGTGCACAAAAGATTGAAAAGCTCTGACTCTCCCCCATTTGTTTGGGAAGAAGAAGCAGTGACTCTTTATCAGTGAGTGCTGAGCTGAGCTGGTCACCTTGTGCCACCTCCAGCCTTCCTGGTGCCCACACCCTTTTCTTTCACCCTTTCCTCTTCTGTTCCCTTCTTGTTTAGGCCTGTCAGAGGCCCCACAGGCAGGGCTGATAAAATCACTCAACAGAGGAAGTTGGAGGGGAGAGGCTGAGACGTTGCAGGGCCTGCGGACTTATCCTGCAGGAATCTTGTCTTTCTGCCACATCCCCCTACTCCTCCCAGTTTAACTTTTAACCTAAAGCAACAGAAAAGGGACAAGAGCTAGTGAAACAAGCTCTGAGAACAGCCCCAACCACACAGTTCCATCCTCAGTGACTCTCAGGTCACAGGTGTTGGAATTCAATTCCAGGTCAGTCCTGTTCCCTCTTCAGTAAATGCCAGTTCTTGGAACTTATTTCTGCAAGTCGTCACTTTACCAAAGTGTAAGCCCCGGTCCCAGGGTTCATCCTTGTAAGCTGATGAGAGAATTCTTATCAAATGACCCTGATAAGCTGCTGGGTATAAGTTCTGGTTTTAGCTGTGCATCAAGACATTTCTGTTCAGTTCAGCCGCTCTCGGCTGTGTCCGACTCTTTGCAAACCCATGGACTGCAGTACACCAGGCCTCCCTGTCCATCACCAACTCCTGGAGCTTGTTCAGACTCACGTCCATCGAGTCAATGATGCCATCCAACCATCATCCTCTGTCATCCCCTTCTCCTCCAGCCTTCAGTCTTTCCCATCATCAGAGTCTTTTCCAGTGAGTCAGTTCTTTGCATCAAGTGGCCAAAGTATTGGAGCATCAGCTTCAGCATCAGTTCTTCCAGTGAATATTCAGGAATGATTTCCTTTAGGATTGAGTGGTTGGATCTCCTTGCAGTCCAAGGGACTCTCAAGAGTCTTCTCCAATACCACAGTTCAAAAGCATCAGTTCTTCAGCACTCAGCTTTCTTTACAGTCTAGCTCTCATATCCATATGTGACTACTGGAAAAACCATAAATTTGACTAGGTAGACCTTTGCCAGCAAAGTAATGTCTCTGCTTTTTACTATGCTGTCTGGGTTGGTCATAGCTTTTCTTCTAAGGAGTAAGGGTCTTGTAACTTCATGGCTGCAGTCACCATCTGCAGTGACTTCGGAGTCCAAGAAAACAAAGTCTCTCACGGTTTCCATTGTTTCTCCATCTATTTGCCATGAAGTGATGGGGCCAGATGCCATGATCTTAGTTTTTTGAATGTTGAGTTTTAAGCCAGCTTTTTCACTCTCCTCTTTCACTTTAATCAAGAGGCTTTTTAATTCTTCTTCGCTTACTGCCATGAGGGTGGTGTCATCTGCCTATCTGAGGTTATTTGTATTTCTTTTGGTAATCTTAATTCCAGCTTGCGCTTCATCCAGCCCAGCATTTAGCATGATGTACTCTGCATATAAGCTAAATAAGCAGGGTGACAATATACAGCCTTGATGTACTCCTTTCCCAATTTGGAGCCAGTCTGTTTTTCCATGTCTGGTTCTAACTGTTGCTTCTTGACCTGCATACAGATTTCTCTGGAGGCAGATCAGGTGGTCTGGTATTCCCATTTCTTGAAGAATTTTCCACAGTTTGTTGTGATCTACACAGTCAAACATTTAAAGTCAAGACATTTGAAGGTTAGCAAAGTTCTTTATGGCTCTAGTGGTAAAGAACCTGCCTGCCAAGGCAGGAGATGTAAGAGGCGTGGGTAGGGAAGATCCCCTGTAGGAGGGCATGGCAACCCACTCCATTCTTGCCTAAGGAAATCAAATGGACAGAGAAGCTTGGCAGGCTACGGTCTATGGAGTCAAAAGAGTTGGACATAACTGAAGTGACTTAGCACATATTACGCATATAGCACATGAACTACTTTGTATTACAGATTTTAAAGTTTAGTGCAACAAATGCTCTTTTTTTTTTGGTTCACAGCTTTCTGCATGGGGATGATTGCTTAAGGAGCTGCTAAACAGAACAGATGCTGTCTTGAATTTTTCCTTAAGAAAAAACAGACTTTAAACCAATGTCTGCTTCTAAATTACTTATGAAACTAATTTTTTCTTCATAGATTTTCACCTCCATTTCCTGTTTTTTTTGTTTGTTTGTTTCTGTACCTTCTAACACAAAACATTGTTACTATGAGTTTATGGTTATTAAAATTTTTTGTTTCAATTTGCATTCTCACAGCAAATGAGAGACTACATGTAAACAGCCCTTTGTAACTGAAATATTATATAACCCTCAGTTCAGTTCAGTTCAGCTCAGTCGTGTCCAACTCTTTGCGACCCCATGAATCGCAGCACGCCAGGCCTCCCTGTCCATCACCATCTCCCAGAGTTCACTCAGACTCACATCCATCGAGTCCGTGATGCCATCCAGCCATCTCATCCTCTGTCGTCCCCTTCTCCTCCTGCCCCCAATCCCTCCCAGCATCAGAGTGTTTTCCAATGAGTCAACTCTTTGCATGAGGTGGCCAAAGTACTGGAGTTTCAGCTTTAGCATTATTCCTTCCAAAGAAATCCCAGGGTTGATCTCCTTCAGGATGGACTGGTTGGATCTCCTTGCAGTCCAAGGGACTCTCAAGAGTCTTCTCCAACACCACAGTTCAAAAGCATCAATTCTTTGGCGCTCAGCCTTCTTCACAGTCCAACTCTCACATCCATACATGACCACAGGAAAAACCACAGCCTTGACTAGACGGACCTTAGTTGATAAAGTAATCTCTCTGCTTTTGAATATACTATCTAGTTTGGTCATAACTTTTCTTCCAAGGTGTAAGCGTCTTTTAATTTCATGGCTGCAGTCACCATCTGCAGTGATTTTGAAGCCCCCCAAAAATAAAGTCTGACACTGTTCCTACTGTTTCCCCATCTATTTCCCATGAAGTGATGGGACCAGATGCCATGATCTTTGTTTTTTGAATGTTGAGCTTTAAGCCAACTTTTTCACTCTCCTCTTTCACTTTTTCATCAAGAGGCTTTTTAGCTCTTCTTCACTTTCTGCCATAAGGGTGGTGTCATCTGCATATCTGAGGTTATTGATATTTCTCCCGGCAATCTTGATTCCAGCTTGTGTTTCTTCCAGTCCAGCATTTCTCATGATGTACTCTACATAGAAGTTAAATAAGCAGGGTGACAATATACAGCCTTGATGTACTCCTTTTCCTATTTGGAACCAGTCTCTTGTTCCATGTCCAGTTCTAACTGTTGCTTCCTGACCTGCATACAGATTCCTCAAGAGGCAGGTTAGGTGGTCTGGTATTCCCATCTCTCTCAGAATTTTCCACAGTTTCTTGTGATCCACACAGTCAAAGGCTTTGGCATAGTCAATAAAGCAGAAATAGGTGTTTTTCTGGAACTCTCTTGCTTTTTCCATGATCCAGCGGATGTTTGCAATTTGATCTCTGGTTCCTCTGCCTTTTCTAAAACCGGCTTGAACATCAGGGGGTTCACCGTTCACGTACTGCTGAAGTCTGGCTTGGAGAATTTTGAGCATTACTTTACTAGCATGTGAGATGAGTGCAATTGTGCGGTAGTTTGAGCATTCTTTGGCATTGCCTTTCTTTGGAATTGGGATGAAGACTGACCTTTTCCAGTCCTGTGGCCACTGCTGAGTTTTCCAAACTTGCTGGCATATTGAGTGCAGCACTTTGACAGCATCATCTTTCAGGATTTGAAACAGCTCAACTGGAATTCCATCACCTCCACTAGCTTTGTTCGTAGTGATACTTTCTAAGGCCCACTTGACTTCACATTCCAAGATGTCTGGCTCTAGATTAGTGATCACATCATCATGATTATCTGGGTAGTGAAGATCTTTTTTGTACAGTTCTTCCATGTATTCTTGCCACCTCTTCTTAATATCTTCTGCTTCTGTTAGGTCCAGACCATTTCTGTCCTTTATCAAGCCCATCTTTGCATGAAATGTTCCCTTGGTATCTCTAATTTTCGTGAAGAGATCTCTAGTCTTTCCCATTCTGTTGTTTTCCTCTATTTCTTTGCACTGATCGCTGAAGAAGGCTTTCTTATCTCTTCTTGCTATTCTTTGGAACTCTGCATTCAGATGCTTATATCTTTCCTTTTCTCCTTTGCTTTTTGCTTCTCTTCTTTTCACAGCTATTTGTAAGCCCTCCCCAGACAGCCATTTTACTTTTTTGCATTTCTTTTCCTTGGGGATGGTCTTGATCCCTGCCTCCTGTACAATGTCATGAACCTCATTCCATAGTTCATCAGGCACTCTATCTATCAGATCTAGACCCTTAAATCTATTTCTCACTTCCACTGTATAATCATAAGGGATTTGATTTAGGTCATACCTGAATGGTCTAGTGGTTTTCCCTACTTTCTTCAATTTAAGTCTGAATTTGGCAATAAGGAGTTCATGACCTGAGCCATAGTCAGCTCCCAGTCTTGTTTTTGTTGACTGAATAGAGCTTCTCCATCTTTGGCTGCAAAGAATATAATCAATCTGATTTCGGTGTTGACCATCTGGTGATGTCCATGTGTAGAGTCTTCTCTTGTGTTGTTGGAAGAGGGTGTTTGCTATGACCAGTGCATTTTCTTGGCAAAACTCTATTAACCTTTGCCCTGCTTATTCCTCATTCCAAGGCCAAATTTGCCTGTTACTCCAGGTGTTTCTTGACTTCCTACTTTTGCATTCCAGTCCCCTGTAATGAGAAGGACATCTTGTTTGGGTGTTAGTTCTAAAAGATCTTGTAGGACTTCATAAAACCATTCAACTTCAGCTTCTTCAGCTTTACTGGTTGGGGCATAGACTTGGATAACTGTGATATTGAATGGTTTGCCTTGGAGACGAACAGAGATCATTCTGCCATTTTTGAGATTGCATCCAAGTACTGCATTTCAGACTTAACCCTAGAACTTTAAGAAAAAAATTTCTGCTTGCTTTTTATTTTAGCAAAGGACTCATAAGCAAAGAACTGTTACAATTCAATAATAAGGAGGAAGACAATCTATTTTTTTTAAACAGGCAAAAGATGTTAATTTGAATGGACACATTGGGAAAGAAAAGAATGGCCAGTAAGTACGCAATAAAGTTTCAATGTCATTTGTCATCAGGAAAAGGCAAATTAAAACTATAACGAGATGGTTCTAACTGTGGACTGGAAACAAGTGCAAAATGTGAGCTGTGAGTAGAGTAGCATTTATTCAGTGCTCCAGTGAGAATGATAGCCCGGGAGACAGCTTCTCAATGAATTCCCATAATTTAATTTCGCAAGACTGAAGTTTCAAGTTACAATAAAAATAAAACTCATATTTATGAGAAGATAAGAAAAAATTTAAACATAAAATGATCTGCCCCTTGACCTCACCTCTCCTCATTGTGCATCATGTGTGTGCTTTAGGCATTACCTGAACCTCCCCTATAAGCAGAAATACGTGCTCAGCCATAAACAGCAACATTCTCCCTGTGCCAATAGATAACTCCTTAAAAGATAACATTCCTTCTTGATCTGGTAAAGGGTCACATGAGCCACCACGACGGCACTTCAATCTGGAATAGGTAAACTCTCAATAGTATGTCATTTAATGTACAGACCTCTGTCTCAAAAATGTCTTAAATAAGTTATGTCTTGACTTCTAGTGGGAGGGACAGTTCTCAGAGCTTTCTCAGATGCTCTTCAAATTCGTCTGGAATAAATTTTCCAATGTTTTTTTAGATCGACTGATCACGTTTTCATCGACATTACCAAATCTGAGGACACTATTTTATTTTATTTTGGTCGCACTCTGTGGCATGTGGGATCTCAGTTCTCCTTCCAATATCCCCTGCATTGGAAAGGCAGAATCTTAGCCACTGGATCAACCAGCAAAGTCCCTAAATTGTATAATCGAAATTTAATCAGAGTAGAGCTCAAACTTCTCACCAAAAAAAAAGTAAATAAATGAGGTTTTGGTATGTTCATTAACTTGATGGGGGAATCCTTTTGTACACAAAAAATTGGTGCATGTTATTGTATGTAAAATATATTTCAATAAAGCCTATTTTGTCATTGTTCAGTTGCTAAGTCATGTCCAACTCTTTGGGACCCCATGGACTGCAGCATGCCAGGCTCCCCCATCCTCCACTATCTCCCCCAGTTTGCTCAAGTTCAGGTACATTGAGTCGGTGATGCTATCTAACCATCTCATCCTCTGCCACTCTCTTCTCCTCTTGCCTTTAATCTTTCCCTATCTTAACATTTTATTTTAAAAGCCTATTTTAACGAACTATAAAAGATATTCTGAAAAGATGCTAATAGACAACAGCACCAGGATTAATAAATGTTAAACACTTTTGTCATCTGCTTTAGCTTTTTTCATGTAGAAGAAATGAAATATTACTGGTAAGAGTGAAGCCTTCTTAGTTCTCAGACCTATCTTCTACCTCTCCCCAGTGTCAAGCACATCCACAAAGCTGTGTGTTTTCTTTCTGTCCATTAAAAAAAATGTAGTAGCAAGCATCTTCCTTTCATTGGTGATGATACAAAGCTTAGCAAGAGCTAACACACGGGCCACAGCTGAGCAGTGAGTCAGCAGCTCATTGGTAATGATGCTGCTTCCCCAGAGCCATGTTACCTAACCTGTGCTTGAGAAGTTGCCAATGTAATTTACACGATTACCAGAATGTTTATACTGCTGTCTATCCTCAGTTTTAAACATGACCACCGTGTGGCACAAATGAGAGTTTAGGGTATTGTGATGTTTTTCTGAGCATTTGAAATGGACTCCTTGGAAACCTGAAAATCTAAGATGAATGTGATTTTTTTAAAATCAGTGTAGGTATTTGAGATCAGTTTAATTACAATTAAGCCAGAATAACAATTGATGCTGAAGCTGAAGCTCCAACACTTTGGCCACCTGATGCTGACTCACTGGAAAAGACTCTGATTCTAGAAAAGGAGAAGAAGGCAAAAGGAGAAGGAGACGACAGAGGATGAGATGGTTGGACAGCATCATCAACTCAATGGACATGAGTTTGTTGAGCAAACTCTGGGAGACAGTGAAGAACTCAGAAGCCTGGTGTGCTTCAGTCCACAGGGTCACAAAGAGTTAAAGAGTTGGACACGACTCAGCGACTGAACAAGAAGCCAGAATACAGATATTGATGTATTTCTCTCTAATTCTACTGTAAATTAGTTTCAAAGTAGTTAACAGCATTGAATCCCAATGCTTCAAAGTCCGATTAGCTGCCTGCTTTTGACTGTTGGTTCTATACTGAAGAGGCCCTGAATACATAACTCCAAAGTATGCCTCTTTGGTGTATTTATTATTGCGAGCTGAGGACAATTGGGATACAGGATACAGGGAGGGCTCTTTATGCTCCCTTCCCCTTTCTTTTCTTCTTAAAAAAAATTATTTTTAAAATTTGTTTGGCCACACTGCTTGGCATGTGGGATCTTAGTTCCCCGACCAGGGATCAAACTCATGCCTCCTGTATTGGGAGTGAGGAATCTTAACTTCTGGACAGCCAGGGAAGTCCCAACCCTCCCCCTTTAGGTCCTAACAGTTCCCATGAAAAAGGTACCTCCTTACAACAGGAGGAGAACATTCTTTCATTTTTCTGTCTCCCAGTTTTCTTGAGAGATATTGACGTTAAATTTTGTATAAGTTTACAGTGTACAACGTGATGACTCTGAAGAATCTCCTTAGACTGGGAGCTGACCTAAACCAAAATGGACCTGTACTGAGAACCCCACCAGAGTGAGCCTGATCTTTCATGAGTTCCTGCAGCATATTTCCTAGGTATTGTCCCCCGATTTGTACAGATAACGACATCCAACTAGCTGTGCTGCAGGGCACTGTTGGGTCGCCCCAATTTACCACGCCTCACCAAAGCCCCTTTGTCTTGTGACATCACCACAATATTTCGTTATGTAAAAAGGGATATAAGCTTTTGACTCTAAGACTTTCTCATGTCTTCATTTTCTTTCTGAAGACTCCTGTGTACATGTAAAAATATTAAATTTGTAAGTTTTTCTCTTGTGAATGTCTTATCTCTGTTTACTCCTTAGGCTCACCATAGAACTTAAGAGGGTATAAATAAATTTTCTCTTTTCTACAACATATATGAGACAAACACAAGGGATGGTTTGACATTTCTTGCTCTTTTTTTTCTGGTTTCTCTTTTTTATGGTCCATTTCCCAATTTGTCCAGATTTTTTCCCCCCTTAGTTCTGATGTTTATCTTTCAAAAGCTTAGAGATATTGGAAGAGAAAAGAAAAGTTTAGGTTGGTTTTAGGTATTTTGTAATAATGAAGCTGTAAATTTCCTTTTGTAATTTTTCTTTTTGGAAAAGATGTAGACTTTGAAAAGTTCTTTCGAAGAACGCTGCTAATTTTGATTGTCACTAGTAGAATAATTTGCCTTTTTGTCTCTTAAAAATAGCAATTGCTTTGATTAAAAAATAATAAATGAAATAATTTCTCTTTTCTTTATTGGAGGAGGAAACAAACCTTGGCTCCCCCAAATTCACTATGAGGTCTAGAGTATTTTCTTTATGCTTCAGAATTTGAAAGCTGCACCTTCACTTGCTGTTCACTTTGGGGACCTCCTCAGTTCTCATTGGCTATTGACCTGCAGATCACAATGCAGGCTGAGGCTGTCCTCAGAGCAAGCCCATTGTCACCATTTCAGCTGCGCCATTTCCTCATCATGGAGTGACCGCACCTGGATTATGAGTGTTACCCAGTGACGCACCTCTCTGTCAGCAGCATCTGGTCATTGTACAGATGACCACATCTGACTAGCTGTGCTGCTGGGCAGTGTTGGGTCACCAGTGACTAGGATGGGGAGTGGGGGTGGAAGGGACTCTTTCCTGGGTGCTGCTGAGAGGAAGTACTCCACCCTCCTATGGAGAAGTGGGACACCTTCAGGATGGAGGGAACCCACATTCTAGAGATGCAGCTGACGCTGGAGGATGCAGAATTTGATTGAATTCCCCTTGGTTTTTGCACGGCCACTTAGAAGACAATATACAAAGATTAGGAACTGAAGGACATTTGGCAAGAGAGATCTGAAAAATCTGTTTTGGGACAGTTAATGGTGACCTTTAGGTAAGAGATATGGGTGAAGCCAGTCCTTCAGGTTGGGGGTGGTGACAATGTCTTCACTGACTGAGAAGGTGTGAGCATTCTGAAGAAATGGTGGGGTTTGTTTCATCTTTGGGAGGCATCAGGAACTGGCAGAGGTGATCTGGGGGCAGGACCATAATGACAGAATGGGAGGCAAATCTTGAGGGGAAAATGATAAGGCTCTTTCTCACGTGTTTCAGCAGGGCAAGGACTGCTCCAGAGTAAAGTGCTTTGGTCTGTCAAAACAAAATCACCTAGAGAAGGATACAGACAAAGTTTGAAGTCTTTGAACAATCTAGTCTTTCTGTAGCTCTGTCGTCCTCAGCAGACCTCTCATTGAGCCTGAGGCCCCAGTTCTCTTTGCCTTCTGTAAGTCAAATTTGCTCTGCAGACACACTGGTGTTGTTTCTGAGGTGCTGTAGTATAAGGTTGTCTGCTTTTTAAAAAATTTATTTATTTATGTACTTTATTATTGGCTGTGCTGGATCTTCCTGGCCTCGGGAGCTCTTTCTCTAGCTGTGGAGAGCAGGGGCTACCCTTTAGCTGTGATGCACACAATTCTCATTGCGGTGGCTTCTCTTATTGCAGAGTATGGGCTCCAGGGCTCGGTAGTTGCAGCTCCTGGACTCCAGAGCACAGTCTCAGTATGTTGTGGCACATGGGCTTAGTTGTTCCTTGGTGTGTGGGGGTCATTCCAGACCAGGGATCGAATCTGTATCTCCTGCGTTGGCAGGCAGATTCTTTAGCACTGAGCCACCAGGGAAGTCCTTGTTGGCTTTTTTCAAGCTTACCTGGGCAGACTTAATACTAGTATTCTAGAATATTAGTATTAAGATCATCTTATTCATGCTTTTTCTGATTTTAGTAACTTTAATCACTTTTAAGATTTTACATTTCCAGGCTGAAAAGTTCTCTATTATAAACATTTTCCCTTATGTATCAGACCCTAGGTCTTTTGATATGAGATCTGCGACCCTTTTCCAGCTTCCTTTCTTTTTCCTCTTGGTATGGTCCCAGGGAGTGATGCTGAAAGCTCAGCTTCTCTGTACCCCAGTGGGGAATTGAATCTCAGAAGCAGAGTTTTGGGTGAAGTAGAAAAGGATAGCTTTATTATCTTGCGAGGCAAAGGCAGATATCGCAGGCCTTGAAAAAATGTGTCCCTACCCAGGAAGCTTTTTTTTTTTAAGCTTATAAACAACATAAGTTTGTTTCTCATAGTTCTGAAGGCTTGAAGTTTAAGATCAGGGTGCCAGCATAGTTGGGTGAGAGTCCTCTTACCCAGGAGGATTTGATAAGGAGTTTTAGAAGAGCCTGGCAGGGTACAGTCAAGGGGGCCGCAAAGAGTCAGATGTGACTGAGCATGCATGCATTTATACAGCAATATTTCCCAAGGGTGGGGGTTGTTGACAAGATTAGGGTGTGTACAGGATCTCATAGTGGTGGTGGTGAAGTGTGTCAGACTCTTGCAACCCCATGGACTGTACAGCCTGCCAGGCTCCTCTGTCCATGGGATTCTCCAGGCAAGAATACTGGAGTGGGTTGCCCTTTCCTTCTCCAGGGGATCTTCCTGACCCAGGAATCAAACCTGGGTCTCGAGCATTGCAAGCAGATTCTTTGCCGATTGAGCTAGGAGGGAAGCCCTGCAGGGTCTCACGTGGTCTCCTAATCTAGCTAAGCTCCTCTGGTCCCTTTAATCTTGCCTCAGGTGGTTTCTTGGCGTCTCCTCCCTTGATTAGCAACTGTTCAAATCTGCCCTTTGGAACTCCAGAAGGACGTGGAGGGTAGAGTCTTGCTTACAAGAAATGGGGGACATAAAAACAAGGCCTCCATGCCTGGGAGCCTCACAAGGTTCCACTCAGTTTCAGGATGGACAAGCCTGGGGCATGGGCGTCCTTGAAAGCTTATGGCTTTCCTTTAATTAGTATACCAAGATTTTTGACAGTTAAGGCAATAACCTCTTCAGACCACGGAATGTGAAGAAAACATGTTCTACACCGGCCAACTTCTACACTGTGTTTTGTATTGGATAAGTATGTAGGCAGATTTTGGGTTTAAAGAAGTTAAAGCTCAGCTGAAACAAGTAGAAAATGAATCGTTTTGGGCAAATGGACACGGTATTGATGAATTAGTTTCTGACCTGCTATTACACTGAAACATTTTTAGAATCGCTCTGAATTTTATACTTTTAAGAGGAGCGGGCTCACATTCGTTTTCTGGAAGTCGTGAGGCACAAATGGTAGTGTCTCCGTGAGGTAATAAAAAGCAATCGCTGTTGTCTTGTCGCAAGACGCTTCACTTTTAGGTCTGAAGCCGCCTCCGACTGTGTCTAGCAATCCCTCGTTTCGGTTCCGCCCGCGGCTTGCGGGCCGTATCCATAGAAACCGGGAAGCGTCCAGAGCGGCGGCCACGCCTCTTCCGCTGCACATGCTCCCGTTTCCGGTGGGAGGGCAGCTAAGGGACTTCCGTGTCCCCGGGTGCTCGGCGCCTCCCTCTAGATTCCCGACCCACCCAAGCTGCTCCAGGTCCGGGAGCGGCCAAGGGGCGCTTCCGGCTTCGACCAGTGCGGCTGCGCACGAGGCGCCTTCTCATTGGCTAGGGCCGCCTCGTGTGATTAGCGTCACGGCGGCGGCAGCTGTAGGAGCCTCCCGGACGCTGGGTCGCGGCGGCGGCGGCGGCGGCGGCGGCGGCGGCGGCAGCGGGCGCCACCTCCGCTCCTCTGGGCTCCCAGCAGCCGCGGTTCCGAGGAGCTCGAGACGTGCGGCGAGGCGGCGGCGAGCTCTGGTGAGGTTCTCGAGTGGGAGCGCGGTACTAGGGAGGGAGGCTGGACTGGCGGGGGCGAGGGCTGAGGGCAGGTGTCCCGGCAGCGCAGCGGGCGAGGAGCGCACTAGTCGGTTCTCTGCTCCGACCCCCGGGCCGGCGCCCTCAGTCCCCGGCCCCCTCCGCCGGGATCTTCTCAGCCCCGGGATCTTCTCAGCCTCCGCTCCCTGCAGTCTGGTTCCCCCAGCCTTGGATCTCCTCAGTCCTGAGTCCCGCCGCCCCGGGTTCCCTTCAGCCACGGCTCCCCCGGCCCTGGGTCCCCGGTTTCCTTCGGTCCTGTTCCCTTCTCAGCCCCGGGTCCGCTGGGCCCCGGGTCACCCTTCCGGGTTTCCGCTGGCCGCACTCCGAGGTGGGCTCCGCTCGGGCCCCGATCCGGCTTTTGCTGCGGGGAGACCCCTCACCGGCGTTTGCCCGCGCGCAGGCGGCTTGGCCGGACCGGGTCCTGGGCCCGGTGTGTCTATATCGCCCCTCGAGGCGGCTGCTCACCGGCTCCCGCGGGCCTGGGCGTCTGTGCCGGAGCTCGCTGTGGGCGCCCCTGGCTCTGGACCTTGTTTTCGTTCGCCGCTGAGGCTTGACAATTTGGCGCGGTCGCTGGGTAGAAAGGTGCACGGGTCCCGCCGCGTTCGTACCCGGCACGCAGACTGTGGTGCAGGGTCAGCGTGTTTTTTAAGCAGAGGGGTCTGCTAACGTCTTTATGTTTAGACTCTGGACTCCTCAGCCCTGGGTTGTTCCCCTCGCATCTTCTCCCAAAGCAGCCCTTCGTCCATCCTCCAAAGAAACCCTTTAAAACTCTGAGAAATCTGTCATAACATTTCAATTTGCTTCCCAAGTGAAATGTTGAGAATAGTTTCTTCCAACCCAAAGCTTTATTTTGGGGGCGGAGATCAGAAACTTTTTGAAGTTTGAAGTGTCCTACCAAAGGCCACTTGAGTGTCTCGTCTTACCACCCTCTGACTGTAATTCTGTTAGACTTTCATAGATGGTTCATTCCTGATTCTTTTCACTCCTCATGTTTATCTCAGAATTTTCACTTCTAGTGCTGGTAGTTGTCCATAGATGTTTTCATCTCTTCTCATAAATTTTTCCGTGCTGACTGTCCTGATCCAAAACCAAAATCCTTCCATCAGTTAGTTGGGACTTCAGGCCCTGTGGTGGCAGCCACTAGTGGTGAATTATTATGACATTTTCAAGAAATTTCAAATCGATTTAAATACGAAAGGTATTTCTTTTTGCCTGTGTTTGTAATTGCCTAGCTACTAGTATGTGTTCCCATTCAGACTTCAGGCTCCTTAGCAAGCTTTCTCTTACTGGGGCACTAAGGATGAGAGGAAGATTCCCAGAGCCTAAATAAAAAAGTTGATTTTTTTGTCCCTACTCTTGTGTATATTAATAAATGAAAAAGTCCCTTCCCCCTAATCAATAGCGTCAGTTTAGCAGATGCGCTTTCTTTTTGTTTTCCAAAATGAGCACAGTTTTGTTTCCCTCTTTATTTCAAGGGTGAGCAAACTTGACAGCTTGTGGGCAATGTCCTACCCGCTGCCTGTTTTTGTAAGTTAAATTTTCAATGGGACATAGCCATATGCTCTCATTTAGGTTTTGTCTGTTGCTTTTGTGGTGTGATTTGAGTAGTTAGGACAGAGACCTTTATGGCCTGTAAACGGTAAACATATTTACTATCTGGCCTTCAAAAGAAAATGTTTGCCAACTCCTTTACTTTATTAAAAACAACACATATTCAATGTAGAAAGTTAAAATGAGTCAAAAAAATGTAAAGGAAAAAGTAAATAGGATCACAGCAAAAATCACAACACAAATCAGGGGTTTGTTTTTATGATTATCCTTGTAGAATCTATTAGTGATTATTTCTATGTAAATGGGCTTATGTTGCCAAATATTGGTTTGCAGTCTGTTAAATACTCATTTGGCAATTGAATACATTGTATTTTTCTGTATTGAAGATTTCACTAGAAGGGGCTTGATGAACCAGGTTTTCCTTGTTTGTCTTACCAATCAAGGTTTTTTTTAAAAAATGAGGCATCATAGATGCTTATTGGTGGTGGACACTATTTATTGAACACAATAGATGCTTATTGGCGGTGGACACTATTTATTGAACACAATAGATGCTTATTGGTGGTGGACACTATTTATTGAACACTTACTATGGACTAGATAGTTTACCAGTCTACATGATACAGGTAGTGAGTCATTTAATGCCTGCAGCAGCTCAGTACAGGTACACAAACTATTGTCGCTACTTGCACATGAGGGGACTGGAGGCAGTGAGAGATTAGCTGCCTGAATTGGTCAGCTAGTTAATGATGGAGCTGGGGTTTGAGTCCACACAGTCTGGTTTCCTGGTGGCTCAGTCAATAAAGAATCCGCCTGCAATACAGAAGACCTGAGTTCGATCCCTGGGTTGGGAGTATCCCCTAGAGGAGGGCCTGGCAACCCACTCCAGTAGAATTCCCTGGAAAATCCCCATGGACAGAGGAGCCTGGTGGGCTGCAGCCCATGGGGTCACATAGAGTCGGACTCGACTGAGCAACTGAGCGCACACAGTCTGGTTTCAGCGCCCATGCCCTCAATGTGCTACTTGGTCACTGTAGTAAGTTTTTAGACAGTTGAGAGATACATAATGTAAAAATTCTTCCTTGTGCTCCTCACTCTCTGTAGGAAATGACTGCTAACAAGTTTGATATAGAGCTTTCCCTCTCTCTTTGCATATGCAAATGTTTATTTGCAAATCCATCTAACACATGCAGGTTTTACAAAAATTAACAGACTTCATTAGAGCAGTTTTAGATTTATAGAAATTGTGTGGCTAGTAGAGAAAGTTCTCATATCACCCACACTCCATTTTTCCTTATTAATAACATCTTGCACTAACATACTATATTATAATTGATAAACCAATGTTGCTTCATTGTTAATTAAAATCTGCATATTAGGATTCATTTTTGTATTGCAGAGTTTTTAAAGTGGGATCAAACCAGTCATTGTTCAGCAAGTGTACTTTTTTGGGGGTGATTTTCAGAAAATAGTGCTTCTGGACTTTTAAATGCAAATGAACAATCTTAATTTACTAGTATTCAGATTAATAACACAAGTTTAGCATTTTCCCTGGAATGGAAAATTTGCTTGGAAGTTACTGCTTTTTCCGTTTTTCAGAAATTTATCCTGTAGCACCAGCTGGTCTTCTCTGAAGAAGCACTTACTTTTGGACTGGACATTCTGGCTCTTCCATGAAGCTTGTTCACTTTCTTGGAGATTTCTAGCTGTTCTTCATCAAGGGAGTGGTGCACAGCCCCCATTTACATCAGCTTCCTCCTCACTGAGCCTGGTATTTCCCCACCTATCCGGATAGTTCTCAGCATTCTGTTCCTCAGCTTTCAGAAGTTCAGTTCCTGGAATGTAATCTTTAGCATCTAAGTCTCCATATTCTTGCACCCTTGATTTTATTGAGACCTCTGTAGGCTTACCCTGGAGTTCCTTCTGTGATATCTGAGGATTCAGTTTTCAGAAGAACTGAATCAGAGTTCTAGGAGAGGTTGAGAGTGTATTTTATACTGGGCCAAGTCTTCAGGAAGGTTTCAGTCATTGAGCTGTTACCTCTCTCAGGGCATTACTTCCTCCTGTCATGACTTCCCCAGAGTTCTTGTCATGACAGAATGGGTGGCGTGGTCCTGAGCAGCACCTCAGTGGTCTCTGGGACTACCAGGTACAGAGAAGTAGGTAATGCAAACAGAAGGGTCTGGTTCCTCCTCTTGGTGCTGCTGCAGAAAGAAACCTGTGTACAATGGGACAGAAAGAGCTTGTGAATTCTTGCCAGTCTGGAGATGAAGTTCATGAGCAGTATCTTCACTTCAGAAGTTTCCTTGTAACTCTTCAACTGCTTTAGTGGTTTTCCTGCAAATCCTTGGGGCTCATGAACTGAATGGATCATTGAGAAGTTAACACTTGTAACTTTTTTCTTCTGGTTTTGAGGTGCTTTGGTAACATTCTTGTCCTGTGTTCGGAGCCTCTCCCCCAAGGCATGCAGCATTAGCACTCTTAAGTCCTTGCCCTGTTGTTATTGTTCATCTTGCCCTTGGAAGAATGTCAGGTCAGCGACTCATACTTCGGTGACCTTAGAGAAGCTTACAGTTGTGATAACACTGACTGATGGTCTTGGCATCATTTCATTTGTTTCTTCTGTAATTTAGTCATCACTTCCAGAGATACCTTGGCTGCAGTTGTGCTGCTGTCTCTTAACGTGTGTATGTGCAATTCTGCAATACATATTCACTTCATTCTTGTTTTTTGCACCTTTTTTCTCATCAGTCACAAAATGAGTGTACAAAGTCTTAGAAGCTTACCTGGCAGCATAGAGGTTCAAAAAAGAACTCTGGCAGCCTTGATGGATTGATGAGGTTCTCGGTGAGGTCAGAACTTTGCAGTGTTATTGGGAGGTGTGCATTCAGGACAGTGTAGGAGAGAAGGTCTTGGTTCTTGAGGAAAGTTGTCTAGATGTTCTGGGTGGCAGTGACCAGTCTGTGCCATAAACATCACCAGCGTTGCCAGTTCTTTCCTGGGTTTGTGGATTAGTCACTCAGTCGTGAGTCATGTCCGACTGTTTGTGACCCCATGGACTGTAGCTCACCAGGCTCCTTTGTCCATGGAGTTCTCCAGGCAAGAATACTGGAGTGGGTTGCCATTCCTTTCTCCAGATTTATTTGGTTGCAATTTGAAAATCTCCCACATTGGATTTGCAGTGAATATTCTGCTGTGTAAGCTTCTCAGTGTAGACCAGAGGGTCTGCTTTATTAATCCTGTAACTGCCATAGGTTGCTGGGCAGCTTGTGTTTATTTCTGCTTGACAGGTTGACTGTAGACTGACTTTCTTTGAGCGTTTCTCAGAAGACCCACACCACTAATAGCAGCCAGCCCTTCTCAGGCTGGGTCCTGGAGTGTTTCTTCCAGGTGTGACCAGAAGTAGCACTGGGAAGTTGACTGATGGCGGCATCTTGGTCACAGTAATATGTTTAAGGGGCTTCCCAGGTGGCTTAGTGGTTTGAAAAAAAAAAAAAAGAAATCTGCCTGCCAATGCAGGAGACATGGGTTCGATCCCTGAGTCGGGAAGATCCCCCAGAAGAGGAAATGACAACCCACTCCAGTATTGTCTGGGAAATTCCATGGACAGAGGAGCTTGGTGGGCTGCAGTCCATGGGGTTGCAAGAGTTGGACATGACTTAGCAACTGAACACGTGCAGTGTGCTCAAAAACCAAGGTCCACGATGGCTTCTGGGTCTCCATCCTTTAGTTTCTTGGTATTTTATTGAATGTGTGCACCATAATTTAATAGTTTTTCCTATTGCTGGGTATTTAGATTGTTTAAATTGATTGTCTAGTGTTTAGATTTAATATGTATGCGTTGTATGTACAATGTCACATGCTAGTGGCTCTTTAGGGCAACTTTCTGTAGCTTTCTTCTTTTTTTCTTCAGTATTTGTTGATTTGACTCTGCCGGGTCTTAGTTGTAGCATGTGAACTCTTAGTTGTGGCATGTGGGATCTAGTTCCCTGACTAGGGATCAGACCCAGGCCCCCTGCATTGGGATCATGGAGTCTTAGCCACTGGACCCCTAGGGAAGTCCCTAGGGTGACTTTCTGAGTCTAGTTACTGGGTTGAAGGAAATGCATATTTTTTGTTTTGATGTATATTACTAGACTGCTACCCAGAAAGGTCACAGCAGTGTAAACTCTTGTCAGAACTGTGGCTGAGGTCTAGATTCTTTATACCATTTTGAACTTTTTTTTCAATCTTTATCTGATTGGCAGTTAAACATATCTTGCAGTGTAGTCTGTCTCTCTCACTGGGAGATGTATTTTGTTTGAAGTTGGTTTAGAGTTACTTTAGGCAAGACCAAGCTTTCTGTAGTAGTTCTTTCTAGTATGTTCTCCCTTAGATAGAGCGGCTCACCTGTTTAGATTCCCTGTCTAGCCCTGAAAGGCAGTGTAATTTTGCCAACCCTGCTAAAAGAATCTGGGTGACTGCCCGGTAGACAATATACTTGTTGAGGATAGGTGTCTGTTGCAGTCCTCAGTTCAGTTCAGTTCAGTTCAGTTCAGTTGCTCAGTCGTGTCTGACCCTTTGCGACCCCATGAATCGCAGCACGCCAGGCCTCCTTGTCTATCACCAACTCCCAGAGTTCACTCAGACTCATGTCCGTTGAGTCAGTGATGCCATCCAGCCATCTCATTCTCTGTTGTCCCCTTTTCTTCCTGCCCCCAGTCCCTCCCAGCATCAGTCTAGTGGTGGGTAAATGTTATGTTCTTTTTAAAACCTAAATTAGATTGTGTTCTTTTGGGCTACTGCTGAGTGAAGTGCTTTAAGTTTGTTAAAAAATGACCTTTTCAAAGTCTTTGTGTAATGTAAACTTGAAAAATTACAGCATGAATTGGTCATCTTGGTGTATATTATCTATATCGTCCTTTATTTCTAAAATAAGGTAAGTAAGACTGGTTAATATCCTAGGACCTGTTTGTAAGGAAATAATTAACCAAACCTATTTAGTAAGTACAGACATATTCAGTTTTGGAAGTTAAAGGACTAGGTTAATTAGGGGGGTTGTTTCATGTAGCCCCTGGTTTGGAGTATGCCATGTGGTACGGGGCGTGTGTACCGCCTAAATGTTATCTTGCCTTCGGTAGACCTCGTAAGTGTCCAGACAGAAGGCAAAGGCTAGCTGAAGTTGGGAAGCTGCCAGAATATCTTTCAGTTCAGTTCAGTCGCTCAGTCATGTCCAACTCTTTGTGACCCCATGAATTGCAGCACGCCAGGCCTCCCTGTCCATCACCAACTCCCAGAGTTCACCCAGACTCATGTCCATCAAGTCGGTGATGCCATCCAGCCATCTCATCCTCTGTCGTCCCCTTCTCCTCCTGCCCCTAATACCTCCCAGCATCAGAGACTTTTCCAATGAGTCAACTCTTGGCATGAGGTGGCCAAAGTATAGGAGTTTCAGCTTTAGCGTCAGTCTTTCCAGTGAACACCCAGGACTGATTCTCTTTAGAATGGACTGGTTGTATCTCCTTGCAGTCCAAGGGACTCTCAAGAGTCTTCTCCAACACCACAGGTCAAAAGCATCAAGTCTTTGGCTCTCAGCTTTCTTCACAGTCCAACTCTCACATCCATACATGACCACTGGGGAAACCATAGCCCTAACCAAATGGACCTTTGTTGGCAAAGTAATGCCTCTGCTTTTCAATATGCTATCTAGGTTGGTCATAACTTTCCTTCCAAGAA
This sequence comes from Ovis canadensis, assembly GCF_042477335.2. Taxonomy (NCBI): domain Eukaryota; kingdom Metazoa; phylum Chordata; class Mammalia; order Artiodactyla; family Bovidae; genus Ovis; species Ovis canadensis. The sequence goes on from NC_091247.1 coordinate 219,907,541, forward strand.
GTAAGCGTCTTTTAATTTCATGGCTGCAGTCACCATCTGCAGTGATTTGGGAGCCCCCCAAAATAAAGTCTGACACTGTTTCTACTGTTTCCCCATCTATTTCCCATGAAGTGATGGGACCAGATACCATGATCTTAGTTTTCTGAACATTGAGCTTTAAGCCAACTTTTTCACTCTCCTCTTTCACTTTCATCAAGAGGCTTTTTAGTTCCTCTTCACTTTCTGCCATAAGGGTGGTGTCATCTGCATATCTGAGGTTATTGATATTTCTCCCAGCAATCTTGATTCCAGCTTGTGTTTCTTCCAGCCCAGCATTTCTCATGATGTACTCTGCATATAAGTTAAATAAGCAGGGTGACAATATACAGCCTTGATGTACTCCTTTTCCTATTTGGAACCAGTCTCTTGTTCCATGTCCAGTTCTAACTGTTGCATAGGTTTCTCAGGAGGCGGGTCAGGTGGTCTGGTATTCCCATCTCTCTCAGAATTTTCCACAGTTTATTGTGATCCACACAGTCAAAGGCTTTGCTGTAGTCAATAAAGCAGAAATAGATGTTTTTCTGGAACTCTCTTGCTTTTCCCATGATTCAGCGGATGTTGGCAATTTGATCTCTGGTTCCTCTGCCTTTTCTAAAACTGGCTTGAACATCAGGGAGTTCATGGTTCACGTATTGCTGAAGCCCAGCTTGGAGAATTTTGAGCATTACTTTACTAGCATGTGAGATGAGTGCAGTTGTGCGGTAGTTTGAGCATTCTTTGGCATTGCCTTTCTTTGGAATTGGAATGAAAACTGATCTTTTCCAGTCCTGTGGCCACTGCTGAGTTTTCCAAACTTGCTGGCATATTGAGTGCAGCACTTTCATAGCATCATCTTTCAGGATTTGAAACAGCTCATCTGGAATTCCATCACCTCCACTAGCTTTGTTCGTAGTGATGCTTTCTAAGGCCAAGGCCCACTTGACTTCACATTCCAGGATGTCTGGCTCTAGGTGAGTGATCACACCATCGTGATTATCTTGGTCATGAAGAGCTTTTTTGTACAGTTCTTCTGTGTATTCTTGCTACCTCTTCTTAATATCTTCTACTTCTGTTAGGTCCAAATTGCTTTATCGAGCCCCATTTTGCATGAAATGTTCCCTTGGTATCTCTAATTTTCTTGAAGAGATCTCTAGTCTTTCCCATTCTGTTGTTTTCCGTCTGTTTCTTTGCATTGATCGCTGAAGAAGGCTTTCTTATCTCTTCTTGCTATTCTCTGGAACTCTGCATTCAGATGCTTATATCTTTCCTTTTCTCCTTTGCTTTTCGCCTCTCTTCTTTTCACAGCTATTTGTAAGGCCTCCCCAGACAGCCACTTTGCTTTTTTGCATTTCTTTTCCATGGGGATGGTCTTGATCCTTGTCTCATGTACAATGTCAGGAACCTCAGTCCATAGTTCATCAGGCACTCTTATGTATTATATCTAGTCCCTTAAATCTATTTCTCACTTCCACTGTATAATCATAAGGGATTTGATTTAGGTCATACCTGAATGGTTTAGTGGTTTTCCCTACTTTCTTCAATGTAAGTCTGAATTTGGCAATAAGGAGTTCATGATCTGAGCCACAGCCAGCTCCTGGTCATGTTTTTGCTGACTATATAGAGTTTCTCCAACTTTGGCTGCAAAGAATATAATCAATCTGATTTCGGTGTTGACCATCTGGTGATGTCCATGTGTAGAGTCTTCTCTTGTGTTGTTGGAAGAGGGTGTTTGCTATGACCAGTGCGTTCTCTTGGCAAAACTCTATTAACCTTTGCCCTGCTTCATTCCGTATTCTAAGGCCAAATTTGCCTGTTACTCCAGGTGTTTCTTGACTTCCTACTTTTGCATTCCAGTCTCCTATAATGAAAAATACATGTATAATATATACATATATATAAATAAGGTAAAGGAGGAAGCATATATTCTTTTTTCAAGTGGCAGCTTAATTCAATGACTAAGAATAAAATTTGGATTTGAATTTTCTTGGCAGCCGAGATAAAAATGAAAATATGGTAAAATACCTAGCACTGAACTGGAAGAAGGAACTAGACCAGTTTTCTAGGGATAAATCTTCCCTTGACAGATTTTAAGGAAATTGGGTATTACATAAAGCCTTTTTTTTTTGGCTAGAAGCCTGAGTTTAGAAAAGGGGAAGGATGATGCATTAACATTTCAAACAAATGAAAGAAGTTTTGTATAGGGCAGTGGGTTTGAATTTAGGTTGCACATGTGTATTTTATTTGGCTAATAAAAATTTTTTTCATTAATATATTTCAAATATATGGGAAAATCCTGAGACCAATATAATTAACACTCACATACCCACCATACATGTCATTTCTCTCAAAATCTTAACATTTTCCCACATATAGGTGAAGCACCTTCTTAGGTTACATTTCACTTTGCAGAAGTATTGCTATTGTCTTGAATTTAGTGTTGATCACTTCTAATGCCTGTTTTTATGTAATTACTACATTGGAGTATATTCATAAATCAATATTATGTCTTGGGCATTTTCAAACTTTATATGAAACAATATTCTACATATTCTGTAACTTGTTTTTCATGAAACCTGTTTTTTAGACTTGAAAATGCTGATTTTTTAAAACCCATTTTGACCTACAGAAATGGCACTTTCATATGGTTCATCCTAATTAGTCATCACTTTTATTATCTTCTTATAGCTATATTATTGTATTATATGAATGCAACCAGTTTAAATTTATTTTTCATGTTGATAAGGTATTTAGGTTGTTTCCACTTTTCCTGTTTTAAAAACAGTGCTATAGTGAACATTGCTGGTTAGCAGTCTTTGTGCATGTATGTAAAATCATTGGCAGGTTTTTCAAACTACAGGTTGGGAGCCATAAATTGGTTATGAAATCACTTTAGGAATTAAAATAGGTTAGAGAAGTATCAGGTAGTTTTGCAGGCAATAAGGATAAAATGTCTTTTGATTTGGTGTGTGTGTGTGTGTGTGTGTATGGTGTATGGTTACTAGCTTTGAAATGAAGTTCTCTGTCAGACATTGCCAAATTGTTCTCCAGAATTGTGTCCCTTGCCGTTTTTTAGCATGAGAAAGAGAATTTGCTGTATCTAACTAAATCCTTATAGATCCATGGCATTGTTAGATTTTTCACCTGTTTACTTGTTTACAAGTCAGATGAGTGTGAAATGATATTACCTTTAATTTTTTCTTGATTGTTTGTGAGGTTGAGCATGTTGAAATGTTGAGTGACCATTCAGGTTTCCATTTCTTGGCTGAGTCTGTCCCTGTCCGTCTGCCCTACCCCTAACTGGGTTGACTTTTAAAATGGCTTTTAGTAGTTTATTGTATATCCTGTTTATGTCTGTGAAGTGACCTGCAGATATCATCTAGTTTGTGTGGCTTATCTGTCAACTTTTTATGTGGTTTGTTTTGGTGAATGGAAATGATTATCAGATCTATCATCATTTTCCTTGTTGATCTGTATTCTTTGTGCTTTATCTAAGAAATCTGTTTTGTACTCCCAGGGCATTAAGTTCTCCGGATTTCTTTCTAAAAGCTTTAGAAGTTTGGTTTTTTATATTTAGGTCTTGATCTTGCCTGAAAAGAATTTTTTTGTGTGTATTTAAGTCAGGGATCTAATTTTTTTTTTTTATATGCATAGCCAGTCATCACAGCACTGTTTGCCTGTTTAAAATACAGTGTGTTTTAAAATTTGAACTGTAAATCTTTTAAGCATTTTCTGGTTCAACGCAATAACAGCCTTTTTGTCTTTTATCAGGCTGCTTTACATGGTCAAGTTTGATCCATTAGTGGTTTACTTGATCCAGAAACAGAACCTGGAGGAGTAAATAGATACAGCACATTGTGTAGATCTCATCCAGATGTCATTTCTCTCAACCAGTGTTTAAATAGAGGCTCGGTTGCATCACTGACTTAGTGGACGTGAATGTGAGCAAACTCTGGGAGATAATGGAGGAGAGAGGAGCCTAGTATGCTGTGGTCTATGGGGTGGCAGAGTCAGACACAACTTGATGAATGAACAGCAGCAGCAAGGTTGCAGATGGTCTGATGATAAACTTTGGTGGAGGAAACACGTTGCTGGTGTCTTTGCTTTGTTGGTTAATACCCACAGACTTTGGAAACTAGATAAGCAGGTGTTAGATTGAATGACTCCTTGATACTTGAAACTTCAGAATCCTTACATGTATTTAGTCATCCAGTTGCTGTTATGGATACATTCTGAAGTTTGAGACTTTCAGTTTTGGTTTTAGGAGAATTAATACATATAAATCTGAATCTTTCTGAAATGTCTAATAGAAACTTCTACAAATCAATTTAAGAATAAAAACTATTTTTGTTTCCACTTGAAATGAATGTTTAGTTGCTGTGAGGTCTGCAGATAGTTACATATTCTATATCTTTCTTTTTTCTTTTTCCTCATTTCTTTTTTTTTTTTTTTTTAATTGGTGATCGAAAGAAGACCTTGTGGTTTAGTGGAATTCAGTGATCCTGGGAAAAGTTATAGATACAAGTTTTATTTCTAAATTTCTGATTGTGATATTGAGAAAGATAATTAACCACTTCTTGGTTTCTCCATCTGCAGCATTCTAACCCTCCCCTGTCCCCCCAAGAAACTTATGTTGTAGAGGGTGTTATGCAGGATGAGATAGGGCCCTGAGTAATGGTTGCTTAGACAGCTCTTTACTGAAGTGTAGGGGTTTTGATTTTGCCTGAAACCCTGACTCTACAGGCCAGATATCCAGATATACCTGGAAAGATTTTATTTCTGATATGGTTGGAACACGAGTATGGTTATGTGGTAAAATAATCCGTCTGCAGTGCGAGAGACCTGGGTTTGATCCCTGGGTTGGGAAGATCCCGTGGAGGAGGGCGTAGCAACCCGCTGCAGTATTCTGGTCTGGAGAATCCCCATGGACAGAGGAGCCTGGCCGGCTACAGTCCATGGGGTCGCACAGAGTTGGACATGACTGAGCAACTAATCACAACATGTGGTATTGTAGGGCAGATGAATTCTGGAAGGAAGTCTTTGCATAATTTACATATTTTGGTTCATTGTAGGTATGACAGTTTATATACCCTGGACTTGTCAGGATTTCCCTGACTAACTACATTTAGGACTGTTGTTCTTCTCATCTGTACGTGGATTTTTGTGCACTGTTCTTTGTTTTAGAAACTCAAGAGTTGCTTATAGGTCTTGGGAGAGGGAAACGGCATCGTAACATGACTATAAGAGTTGTGGGAAGTCCTTTGTATAAACTATTTCTAATCCATGAGCATGACCAGTCGCTGTAATGCACTGTCTGTACCTTAACTGAAGCCCTGTAATGTGGAGTGGTAGGCTTCCCTGGTGGCTCAGATGCTGAAGAATCTGCCTGCAGTGTAGCAGACCTGGGTTCGCTCCCTGGGTTGGAAAGATCCCCTAGAGAAGGGAATGGCTACCCACCCCAGTATTCTTACCTGGAGAATTCCATGGACTCAGGAGCCTGGCGGGCGACAGTCCATGGGGCCACAAAGAGTCAGACATGACGAATGACTGAAAGCAATAACAAGGTGGAGTTAAGATCTGGTCTTCGGAGTTAGATACAGATTTGAATTTGTGGTCTTCCACTTCAGTTTGTGTCATTGAGTTACTTGATTTCCTTTAGTGTCAATTTCTTCATCTGTAAGTTAGGACCCCGTTTTATAAGGATTGCTGGAGGGTTAAATGAGATGATGGGTGAAAGGTCAGCTATTAGAGTTGGCTCCGTTAAGTGTTGAGCAACAGTTCACCTCCCTTCAAAGAGATAACATCATGACTAGGAAAACTGGAACCACTTCCCTTTGTGGGAGGCAGTGTTGTATCGTGGAGGGGGCCTAACTGGGCAGTTCTCGCTTCTCTATTTTGGGACTTGTGTAACCTAGACTGGTCTTACCCCCAGTCCTCTTGTTTGTAAATAGAGCTTGTACTGTCTGTAGCAGGCAGGTTTTAAAGTTAAAATGAGAGAATGTGTAAAAGCTCACCTTCTCTGGCACTTGGTGGCCCTCTGAATCAGCCTCTGAACCTGTGTAGTGATGGACAGTAACACTGTATTTGGGAAGTAGGTCTCAAGCCTGAGAGGTCAGCTCTCACTGGCTTTGCCCCAGCTCTGCTCCACAGGATCAGCTTTGCTGGTTTCTTCTCAGCAGAGTTGGTCAGTGGGTGGGGCAGTGAGGTTCCTTGTGATATTACTTAAAAGTTACCCTACTTCATGCTAAGAAGGAAAGTAGCATAAGTGATGAGTGTTGCCTGTCTTTATAGCTTCAAGATCATCTTTAAGAAATAGCTGCATTTGATTTGAAATGTTTCTTTATGCTTCCAACAGTTGATATTATGAACATGAATGTATAATAGTGCCTGTCTTAAAAATCTAACTGTTGCTCCGTCTCAGTTATCAGCTGTGCCATTTGTTAAGGGCTGTGTCAGTAACATATGTTGGGAACTTTTCCCATTTTATCAGTTATTCTTTTCCCAGTTACCATTTTTTTTTAATTGACTTTTTTTTCTACTCAGAAATGTTCTGAGTGTTTGGGAAGGATTCCAATTTTAACCAGTCATTTTATTGTTTCTGGTATGTGGCAAGGCTCTGTTCTCCTCCCCATTTTCTTCCCTGTTTCTTAATATTTTCAACATTGCTATAAAGTACAGCAGTCTGTCAGTGTTATCTCCTGGTTTTGTCATTTAAGTGCTACCGTGCGTTTATTTGAGAACAGCTTATGGTTCATGCTAACATAGAGGGTTGTGGATAAGAGCATTAACTGGGGTGTTAGGCAGACTAGATTGATTGGGTAGATTAGGTTGCCCCTTATTACTGTCATTTGAGACATGTTATTTATAACCTCTCTGGGTGTTTGTCATCTCCAGAATGGAGGAAGCAGTTGTGCCAGTCTCCCAAAACTGTTGAAAGGATTTCAAGAGAGAATCCAGGGTTCTTTGCACTTAGCGCTGATTGCATGTTAGCTGTCCCTGTCTTCCCCCTCCTCCACATCATACAGGGAAGGATTGTGAGGTCCTTCTTTGCATCCCAGACCAAGCTTGTGGTTGTGGATACAAAACTGGATTCCACAAAAGGCTCCCTGACCCTGAGAAGTTTGCAGTTGAGAAGGGGAAGAGACCAGTGAACAGAGAAATGTAGTCAATTTTGACAGCTACTGTAATAGAAACATCAGTAAATGAGAAGAGTGGAAGGAGTTAGTGTCAGGAACCTGGGGAAGTCAGGGAAGTTAGTTTCTGCCTAACTTATCCTTGATAAGTGTGGGTCGTGATTCTCCATTTATTTATTCAGCATATATTTAGTGAGTACACTTGCTGTGTGCCAGAAGCAATTTTAGGTACTTGGAATATAGGAGTAAAGAAGATACATAATGTCTCTTCTTTGAGGAATTTTCAGTCTAGTGAGAGAAGACTAGTAGTAAACAAAGAAATAAAAATAACAGAGACAAGTGCTGTGAGATTAAAAGGTGATGTGATAAGGAAAGACTGAGATTATGTGGTCAGAGAAGGATTCTTTGAATAGGTGACCTTTAAATTGAGATTCGCGTGTGAAGAAGGAGTCCAGCCACGGGAAGATCTGGGCAGTGAACATTCCAGGCCGTGGGAACGAGTGGCATAGAGGAGCCCTTTGAGCATTTGGAGTATTTGGAGAGTAGACGGGAGGTCATTGAGGCTGGAACATAGTGGGCAAGGGGAAAACGGGTACAGGGTGAGGCCAGAGTTAGGGGCTAAGCCATTTAAGATTTTGTAAGCCTGGGTAAGAGCTTCCTTAGGTGTGAAGAGAAGCCATCGGAGGACTCAGAAAGCAAGGGAGTACCTTTTGATAAAGTTACCCTGTGACTGCCACGTGGGAACTGGGTCCTGAGGATCAGGAGTGGGCTAAGGGGGTGGGTAACTGGCTCTTGTATTAGGACAGGTAAGACGTGGTGGCTTGAATCAGAAAGTTAGTGAAGGGAAATAGTAGATTGGGGTGTTTGAAGACCCCTCTCCCCATCACTGTAACTATTTTTATGTTTTTATTTTTTTGGCCGTACCTCGCAGCTTGTGGGATCTTAGTTCCTCAACCAGGGATTGAACCTGGGTCCTAATCCCTGGACTGCCAGGGAATTCCTACTGTAAAGCTTTTAAAAGGGTTAATTGTAAGAGGTCTAGCCCTTTTCCTTGCCAGTTAACGTGATAGAAATCTTCCAGCAAGGTTCTCTGAAGACTTGAAAGCCAGCCAAGGTAACACGTCTAGTATTTACTTTTAATAATGATTTAAAAAGAGAAAAAATAGCTAGTATTCAAAAGAAAATCTTGTGCCTTTAATATCCCTGCTGGTTCCATTGTTGAAATAAATCATTCCATCCTAAGAAACACTCTGGTTTCATTATTAGAAGTTTAGATTTGCATCGTAAAGAGATCATGAGGGGCATAACCTACTGGCACTTTCATGTAGAACATTCTGTACCACTCAGGTTTCCCAACGAGAAGAGCGTGAACTTGATACCAGAAATCCCATTTTAACCATGTACTGACTTCACACGCATACCCCAGTGTGGAATGACAGAGCACACTGGAGTGATTTCAGTGTACAGCTTTTCAAGTCACTTTGAAATTGGCTACTTTCCCCTTAGGGGGAGCCAGCAAAATCATGGGACAGATTTTACAGCCTGTCTTCCACTACTGAAGAATCCAATTTTAGAACTGGAAAGATAAGCCACAGGCTTAGACTGCGCACCCCCCACTCTCCGTGTCCCAGCTTACACAGTGGGACGTTACACCGCTAACCCTCAGAATTGGAAGACTGAGGTCCATGGCAGTTGGCCAGTCATCAGAGAACCTCTCTGGAAGATTTCTGTTGCCATTAAGTGGCAATGAAAGGGGTTGGACCTCTTAAAATTAGCACTTTAAGAAGCTTTACAGAGGTGAGGGAGTGAGGTCCTCTGGGTGCTCCTGTTCATGGCTACACTGCATTGATACTTTGTCAGCTTTGTGTCCTCCGTGTGCTTTTCTGAATATATTATTTACATCAATAAAAAATTTACTAGACAGGCAACATAATAGAGTGCTACAGTGTTTTTCTACCCCCCAATTTAAAAAATGTGTAAAATACACATAACATAAAAGTTACTTTAACTATCTTTAAGTGTGTAGTCACCTTGCTGTACGTCCGTGTTGTTGTGCAAGCATCACCACCATTCATCCACAAAGCTTTTTTCCCTCTTGCGAAAAGGGAAACTATGCCCGTTAAGCAGTAACTCCCATTCCCTCTTCCCCCAGCCCCTGGCAGCCTCCGTTCTTTCTGCGAGTATGGCTTCCCTGAGCACCTGTGGTAGGTGGAGCCGCACAGTATTTGTGCTTTGTGCTTGATAGCGTGTGGTCGTCAGGTTCATTCAGGTCACTTGTGTCAGAATTCTCTTCCTTGGAGGCTGCAGGTTTTCCTGTGCATCGGCACTACGTCGTGCTTGTTTATCCATGACGGGCACTCGGGCTGCTCTGTGTTTTACCTGCTGTGAATATGGACGCGAGTGTGTAAATGTCTCTTCAAGACCCTGCTTTCAGTTCTTTTGAGTACATACATACCCAGAAGTGGAGTTGGTGGGATCGTAGAGTAAATCTATTTTTAATTTATTTGAGGAACTGCCATACTGTTTTCCACAGCTTGCTTGCTCTTTTAAAATTGGGGGCAACATAAAAATGAACAGTGTGAAATAGGTGAAGTAATGCATTGCACTGTAGCCTACCTTGGCAGGAACCCAGTGTAACTCTGATTAAGTACGTCTCTTTTTCCCCTGGGGAAGGAAACATTCCTTCAAGAAACCTCTGTATCTGTTGCAGGTTGCTTCTCAGCAGTGAGCACATCCTTGCCTCATGGAAGGTGCAGACAAGTATTGGTTTTTAGAAAATACCTTTTTTGGAATAGAGTTAGATTTTTAGACCACCAGTATCAAACCATTAAGTTAGCAGTTTGTTCAGGTAGAAAAAAATTGCTTTATAGGTGACCATTTAAGCAACCTTGTTGCTTTTAAGCAACATAGTAAGTTTATCTTATACAGTATTATTTGAAGGGAAAATGAAATCTAGGAAGTAGAGTTTTAAATTTTTCATGGTTTTCCCCTTGGGAAGAAAACGTGGTGTGAGCACAGTTGACTGAGGGTCGAGAGATTACAGGTTCCAGTCCTGACTTTGCAGTCTACGCTTTGGTGTTCACTCTCCTGGATTTTTCACTTTGATTTTTACCCCAGCAAACTCCTCTTGTTGTTGTGCAGTCACTGAGTCCTGTCTGATTCTTTGTGACCCCCTGGACTGCAGCACACTTCCCTGGCCTTCACTGTCTCCCTGAGTTTGCTCAAACCCATGTCCATTGAGTTGGTGATGCCAACCAACCATCTTATCCTCTGTCATCCCCGTCTTCTGCCCTCAATTTTTCCCAGCATCAGGGTGTTTTCCAATGAATTAGCTCTTTGTATCAAGTGGCCAAAGTATTAGAGCTTCAGCATCAGTCCTTCCAATGATTATTCAGGGTTGATTTCCTTTTGGGTTGACTGGTTTGATCTCCTTGCAGTTCAGGGAACTCTCAAGAATCTACTCTAGCAGTACAGTTCATAACTTTTTTAAAGAAAGATTTTGTCCAGTGTTAACTAATATGCTAGTATCACTTCTAGTCCTAATAATACCTAGTTCTGTTTTCAAGCTCATTCTCTCTTCTGAATTCCAGACTTGTGTTTTCTGGTGCCAGCTGAACATTTCTTGCACTTCAGACCCCATTTCTGAAAACGAATTCATTCTTCTTCTATGAATTTACTTCTCCCATATCATCTCTTCATCTGAGTGAGTGGCGTCCTCTGTGCAGTCGACTGCCCAAGCAAAAAGCATGAGTCATCTGGGTTCTTTCTGTCGAGTCTTCATGGACCCTCATTCAGTTATCCAAATGTTGATTTTTCTCTACTGAGCATATCTTGAATTTGTCCCTGTTCTCTGACTTCTGAGCAGACCCTGGACTCCTTGCCTTGCATATTGCTGTTTTCTCCTCACAGAGTACCTTTCCTCTACTCTGCTTGGCAAACCCCCATTGCTTTTGGGCAGAGTAAGTGACGCTTGAGTCTGCTCCTAGAACACATGAGGCCACTTTTCAGAGACCTTAGATCTGCTCTGCTTGCTGGAAGTTACCCAGGTTGACTTGTGTAGGATTTCTCCATCTGTTCATAGACTGAGAGCACCTCTCAGTTAACTTGTTGTTTCCTGCCAGCTGTTGTGTATTGGGTTCCTTTCTCCCCTCCCCCCACCTCTCTCTCTCAACTTCTGTGTAATATAGCAAGCATAACATTCATAGAATCTTGATGAATGAAAAATTTCTCTTTGAATAACTTAGAATATTAGAATAATTTAGGATGTGCTAACTATTCCCTTAGAATAACTCTTTGGATTAACAGATAATGGTACTCTGAAGTCTTAGTTTCCATCTCCATCTCACTCCCTTTTCCTGTTAAGAATCTTAGAGCAAATTAAAGCCTAATTCCAGATAGTTCCCCTGTTTTTTATTCTTTTTAGCAAGAAAATCATTTATGCAAGTACTGTTGGACCATAGTTCCAGCTGCTCTTAGAGACTAATAGCCTTGGATAAGTAACCTAATCTCTGAGCCTCAGTTTCCACATCTGTATGATGGGGGGTAAAATACCCTAGAGGGCCATACGTAAGAATTATGTGAGATCCTGTGATACAGAATTTAACTTTGCCGATCCACAGTAAATGTTAGATCCCTCTTCCCTGAAACAGAGTGAAATGGTGGGTGTGAAACAGCTTTGTAAATAAGTATGTGTAAGCCACTAACATTGTTTCCTCTTTCAGAAGTGGGCATTTATAGCATAGTTTATAATCTCACTATTAGAATGTGCTTGCTCAGGCCCTTATGTGATAGGCACAGGCCCAGTTTTGGTGATCTTTAAAGATGGTGTTTGTTCTTGTTCTAAAAACTTGAGTGAACTCTTGCAACAAACTCAGATGGTTCATGAAGCTGCTGCTGCTACTGCTGCTGCTAAGTCACTTCAGTCATGTCCGACTCTGCGACCCCATAGACGGCAGCCCACCAGGCTCCCCTATCCCTGGGATTCTCCAGGCAAGAACACTGGAGTGGGAGTCTAACTTGAACTCGTGAGCTAATGCTTAGTCTTGTGTGTCCACACATAAACACTTAAGTGTGCCTTTCACCCTCTCGGCATGCTGGCCAGGCCCTCCCACTTCACCCCACTCCTCCTTTCCCCCAGTAAGAATTTTGCATCTCCTGGGATTTATGAGCATAACATGTACCTTGGCTTCTTCCTGTTTTCATCTTTTTAGTTGGATTGGCTATGATAATCTCCTTATTTGGATATGTAACTTAAAGCTCTAAAATAAGCTTTTGTCCTACGAATTTATGAGTTAGAGGGCCAAGGACTTGGAATTATTGAACTTCTAGGAAACTTATGTGATCCAGTTTAGAGACATATTGATGACTTCTGAAAGTGTTTTTACCACTTAAGAACATTTAAATGTCATCCTATTCATTAAACATTTAAGTGCACAGAGTCAGAGGGGTATGAAAGTGTGCTCTGGCCCTGAGGTTTTACCTTCCAGGGTAGTCCAGTTAGATTTCAAAACAGCTCAAAAATACTGTAGTTCTTTGGCCCATTTTTTGATTGGGTCGTTTATTTTTCTGGAATTGAGCTGCAGGAGTTGCTTGTATATTTTTGAGATTAGTTCTTTGTCAGTTGCTTCATTTGCTATTATTTTCTCCCATTCTGAAGGCTGTCTTTTCACCTTGCTTATAGTTTCCTTTATTGTGCAGAAGCTTTTAATTTTAATTAGGTCCCATTTGTTTATTTTTGCTTTTATTTCCAGTATTCTGGTAGGTGGGTCATAGAGGATCCTGCTGTGATTTATGTCGGAGAGTGTTTTGCCTATGTTCTCCTCTAGGAGTTGTATAGTTTCTGATCTTACATTTAGATCTTTAATCCATTTGAGTTTATTTTTGTTTATGGTGTTAGAAAGTGTTCAAGTTTCATTCTTTTACAAGTGGTTGACCAGTTTTCCCAGCACCACTTGTTAAAGAGATTGTCTTTTCTCCATTGTATATTCTTGCCTCCTTTGTCAAAGATAAGGTGTCCATAGGTACATGGATTTATCTCTGGGCTTTCTATTTTGTTCCATTGATCTATATTTCTGTCTTTGTGCCAGTACCATACTGTCTTGATGACTGTGGCTTTGTAGTAGAGCCTGAAGTTAGGCAGGTTGATTCCTCCAGTTCCATTCTTCTTTTTCAAGATTGCTTTGGCTATTTGAGGTTTTTTGTATTTCCATACAAATTGTGAAATTATTTGTTCTAGCTCTGTGAAAAATACCATTGGTAGCTTGATAGGGATTGCATTGAATCTATAGATTGCTTTGGGTAGTATACTCATTTTCACTATATTGATTCTTCCGATCCATGAACACAGTATATTTCTCCATCTATTAGTGTCCTCTTTGATTTCTTTCACCAGTGTTTTATAGTTTTCTATGTATAGGTCTTTAGTTTCTTTAGGTAGATATATTTCAGACATTAAGCAACTTAAATGCAAAACATTACCAGTAATATATGCCCTGTCAGTCAGAGGCATTGCTTTATTTCATAAAAGTGTGGTGAATTTTTATTTCTTTACTTGTGAAGTAGAAATTAGAATACCCTGGAGAATCGTTGTGATGATGTAAATGAAATTGAATATATAAAACCTAGTTGTAGTACATAAAATCCACATATATTCTTTCTATATTAGGTATGTTTTTAATTGAAAGAGTAGTATATGGCATACGGAAAAAAAAAATGCAGGCAGAATAAAATGAAAAGTAAGCCGCCTCCCTCCTAACTCTAGGTTCTTCCTTGTGTATGTACTTGTGCATCGAAAACACAGTTTTGAATATTTAAATAGTTATCCTGTGTGCACAACTATACTTGTTTATGATTATATACTTTTATTATAATATGTAAGTGAGAATATTATACATGTATCTTTTGTATTCTGCTTTTTTCATTTAAAAGTAGATTTTGGCAGTCCTTTTTTCAACAAAATAGGGGTTTTTCTATACATTATTTATTGTTCTTAATGAGTACAGAAAATTTTAGTTTTAGTGTATAATAATACAACCTGTGTCTTCCCCCATCACTCATGCAAATATGTTAATGCAGAGCTTTCTCTCCTGTAGAATCAGCTCCGTATCCTAAACATCCATCCTCCCAAGAAGAAGGGACAGAAAGAAAGACCTCTTTGTCAGAAAGCCTCGGGTGTCCCATGAACGAGACAGAGGAAAGCCGGCTGGAGCACAGCAAGACTCCAGAGCCAGCTCTCAGGCTCAGGAAAGGGCACCAGCTCGATGGCACGAGGAGCGGTGACAGTGATGCCCACCACGCTGGTCGGGAGCCTCTTGTAGAGGCGTCTGGCTTTTCTTCCTATCATAAAAAAGTAAGTTGGAAAAGACTCTGATGCTGGGAGGGATTGAGGGCAGGAGGAGAAGGGGACGACAGAGGATGAGATGATGGCTGGATGGCAGCACTGACTCAATGGATGTGAGTCTGAGTGAACTCCAGGAGTTGGTGATGGACAGGGAGGCCTGGCATGCTGCGATTCATGGGGTCGCAAAGAGTTGGACGCGACTGAACTGAACTGAACTGAAGTTAAAGAATGGTGAGTAAAAACAGATTTATGGGAATGTGGCTGGAGGAAAAATGTTAAAAATTTTGAGGACTCTGCTGGAGAGAAGATGGTATTTTGAAAAGGAACCTCGAGCACGTTTGTAAGGTTTTAAAGTCTCTTAAGTTATCTAGGAGTTAGTCACACCTTTTCTGTTGACACATAAAACCACACTTAAGCTGCCCTATCTTGTTGAATGAAATGGGTTTTGTAGTTACCATATATCCCTTATAGTTTGACCACGCTTTAGTGAGGGCATTGTCATTTCTGTTTTTGGAGAAATCCTGAGTGTATGCTGAAACTGCTTCTCCAGATGCTTTGTCTCGAGTGCATATCTTGGGAGTCAGTAGGCTTCTGGAAAAAGAACCTAGTCTTTTCTTTTACCTTCCAGAGGAAAGACCACCTTTTAAGTGACTCAAGCAACTCTGCCTGGAGAGCAAAGGTGTAGATGTCTGAGCAGGGCCACTAGTCAGTATGGCTGTCTTTATGCCAGTCCATACCGTGTCCATGACTGTAGCTTTGTAATATGTCTGGAAGTGTGATGCCTCCAGCTTTGTTGTTCTTTCTCAAGACTGATTTGACTGTTCAGAGTCCTTTGTCATTCCATATAAATTTTAGGATTGCTTTTTTATGACTGGGGTTATCTAAAAGGAAGTGGAAATGTATTAAGCGAAACTAGATGAGGCTTGACTTGGTTCCTGAAGGACCGGAAAGCATTCCAGGCAAAGGGAGTAGCAGATGTGCAGACTCAGAAAGGGCACAGTGCTTTTAGGGAATAGCAGTAACGATAGTAGCTAAGCGTGTCAAGTGCACACTGGTGTATGCTGACGTGTGAATCTGCAGAATGTTCGGTATGGCTGGAATGAAGGACAGAGGGTACAGGGAGTCAGTTTGTTAACAAGTAAGCCTAGACAGTGGAGCCTAAAATCCAGATCTTTAACCCTTGCCCCAATATTCTATCAGCCAAAATTCTTTCTGAAGTGTGTAGTGTTATGTGTTGGTTGAAGGGCATAGACTATTATTTCTAGGTCTCTGATTCTAAAGCCTTGGCGCTTTAACTGTATTTGCTGAAGTTTATAGTTTGTGTTTCATAAGCATCTATAGATAACACAAAAGAGACATTTCAAACCAGGTTACCCTGATCTTTAGTTTTATGGCTTTATTTCATATCTCTGAGTTTTTAAGGTATAAAGTTAAATAAAGAGAGCAGCCTTTATGGTTGTCCTACTTTTCCTCTGCTCCAGATTCTTCCTTATAAATGGGGGCTGCAGCCAACTCTTCATTCATTCAACCTAGGATTTATTCTCTTGGACTGATGTGTGCTTTAACCAAACTCATAAGAATGCCACAGTTTGTTAGTTTATCATAAGAAAGCTGATTTGTCTGCCAGTCACTCCTGTCTGCCAATCACTTCATTTTCTTTTTTTGAGGTCTGCTTAGGAACTTCAATAAAGATTAAAAAACAGTTGCTTTGTGAGAATTAAAAAAAAAATTTGGATGATTTTAAAGATTTTTTCCATCAAACTT
The DNA here is from genome assembly GCF_042477335.2 of Ovis canadensis. Lineage (NCBI taxonomy): Eukaryota > Metazoa > Chordata > Mammalia > Artiodactyla > Bovidae > Ovis > Ovis canadensis. Next base: position 219,923,792 of record NC_091247.1, read on the forward strand.
TGATAGAGAGAACTAGTCTTTAAGGTTAAGAGTATGTGTATTTCTAGGCAGACCAAAATGAATGTTCACAGAGACTAGCTGTTGAACTTACTATGTTGGATGATACCAGAAATGCAGTCATCAGCGCTTACTCTTTCAGCTCTTGTTTTGGACACCTTAGTTTCTGCTGACCCCTGTGTGTGTCTGGGCTAGGTATGTCAGCTTGCTAGTGCCCTTACTACACATTGCAGATTTCTAAATTTAAGGCTGGATTCAACCTGTCAACTTTGCAAAAAAACTACCAAGATATAGCCCGTTGATGTATCATTGAATCACTTTGCAGCACGCATGAAACTAACAGCATTGTAAGTTCACTGTACTTCAGTTAAAACAATGGTTAATTAAAAAAGGCAAGCAAGCAAACAGTAACTTGTTGACGAGATGAAGTGAAGTTTCTTACTGCAGTAAGAGTGAGCAGCACCCTCAGGGTCTTGTTTAGAAAGGCGAGGTTGTGGACAGCCGTGTGTGTGGTTTGGGGCCTGACTGTCGTGGTTTATGGCAGGTACTTTCAGTACCGAGCTTATATTGATATTGCACAGAGTTTATGATAGTTTTGATAGTTGGAGCAAGTCTAGTGAGCACATACTTGGAAGGGAGCAGATTTGACCAGTTCAGCAACTGTATTAAGGAGCTGGTTGAGCAGTCTAATGTTAGTGAATTTTTGAGAAGTTCTGAAGCTCATAATGTCACCTAGTAGTTTGTGTCCTTAATCTTCCTGGGCAGGTATTTTCTGAACACATGAAGTCATCTTGTATGGGGGCCTTAGCTTGTATTCCTTGTAATTACGTGGATACAGCAGGCCTCAGTTCTCAGACCTCTGGAGGGGCAAACACACTTCGACCCAGGTTTGGTGTCCTGGCCCTGGATACCTTTCCGTTTCCTCTACCTTTATCTTCTCATCATGGACAGCATTATGATTATGATTAAGAACAGGTGGCAAGAATACTGTGCAAAAAGGTCCTAATGACTTGGATAACCATGATGGTGTGGTCACTCACCTAGGGCTAGACATACTGGAGTGTGAAGTCCAGTCGGCCTTAGGAAGCATTAATGTAAGCAAAGCTAGTGGAGGTGATAGAATTCTAGCTGAGCTATTCAAAATCCTAAAAGATGATGCTTTTCAAGTGCTACACTTAAATGTCAACAAATTTGAAAAACTTAGTAGTGGCCAAAGGTCCAGAAAAGGCCAATTTTTATTCCACTTCCAAAGAACAGTAATGCCAAAGAATGTTCCAGTTACCGTACAGTTGCACTCATTTCGCATGTTAGCAAGGTTATGCTCAAATTCCTTCAAGCTAGCTTCAGCCATACATGAACCAAGATCTTCCAGATGTACAAACTGGCTTTAGAAAAGGTTGAGGAACCAGAAATCAAATTGTCAACATCCATTGGATCATAGAGAAAGCAAAGGAATTCCAGAAAAACATCTGTTTCATTGGTTATATGTGAATCACAACGCACTATGGAAAATTCTTAAAGAGATGGAAATACCAGACCACCTTACCTGTCTCTTGAGAAACCTGTATGCAGGTCAAGAAGCAGCAGTTAGAACTGGACATGGAACAATGGACTGATTCAAAATTGGGAAAGGAGTATGTCAAGGCTGTATATTGTCACCTTATTTAACTTATATGCAGAGTGACATCATGTGAAATGCCAGGCTAGATGAATCACAAGGTGGAATCAAGATTGCTGGGAGAAATATCAACAACCTCAGACATGCAGATGATACCACTCTAATGGCAGAAAGTAAAGAGAAACTAAAGAGACTCTTGATGAGGGTGAAAGAGGAGAGTGAAAAATTCAACATTCAAAAAACTAGGATCCTGGTATCCAGTCGCATTGCTTCATGGCAAATAGAAGAGGAAAAAGTTGAAACAGTGACAAATTTTATTTTCTTGGGCTCCAAAGTCACTGCTGATGGTGACTGCAGCCATGAAATTAAAAGATGCTTGCTCCTTGGAAGGAAAGCTGTGATAAACCTAGGCAGTGTATTAAAAAGCAGAGACATCACTTTGTGGACAAAGCTGTACATAGTCAAAGCTGTGGTTTTTCCAGTAGTCATGTACAGATGTGAGAGCTGGACCATAAAGAAGGCTGAGCACCACAGAATTGATGCTTTTGAACTGTGGTGCTGGAGAAGACTCTTGAGAGTCCCTTGGACAGCACGGAGATCAAACTAGTCAGTCCTAAAGGAAATCAACTCTGAATATTCATTGCAAGGACTGATGCTGATGCTGAAGCTCCAGTACTTAGGCTACCTGATTCCAAGAGCCGATTCACTGAAAAAGACCCTGATGCTGGGAAAGATTGAGGGCAAGAGGAGAAGGGGGTGATAGAGGATGAGATGGTTGGACGGCATCACTGATTCAATGGACATGAGTTTGAGCAAACTCCAGGAGATGAAGGACAGGGAAGCCTGGTGTGCTGCAGTCCATGGGGTTGCAAAGAGTTGGACACGACTGAGCAACTGAACAACGATTGTAGCCTGTGGCACTTGCCTACTGACTTTTAGTATGTAAATATGTAGTTTATGTCCAGCTATTCCCCTAAGTTTCAGCTGAACTGAACTAGTCTCTTTTCTTCGAAATAGTGCTTTTGCTTTTCCTTCTCGACAGTTCTTTCATCTTTCCAAAATTCTAATTCTAATGCAGCCTTTCCTGAGCTCCACATTCCGTTTCTAAACTGACTGTACCTTATTTTTGTTACAGTTATCTTTGTGGCTAATTTGGTCCCTTATTAGATTGTACACGCGTGGAAGGCAGAGACTGTATTTTGCTCACCTTTATAGAAAACGTCCTTTTAATAAATATTTATTAAACTGAACTGAGCTGAGCTGGGCTAAAGCAGACCAACACCCAATAGACTGGTGGGTTATTGTCATTTTGTGTTAGACTTATCTTTAACGACTTTGGTCTTTATCGCTCTGGTTCTCTTTCCAAAGGTAAAGTGTAGCCCGGAGAATTGACATTTTAGCTTGTACTTTGAATGGATCATCAGTTGGATATGGTGGTGTTTTGAGATATAACCCACTTTAACTCTTCTCACAGATGGACTTCAGTGATGGGAGCAGGAAAGAGAGATTTGAAAGCGTCTTTGTACTCACTGCAGAGCGCTGGCGTCTCTTTCAGTATAGGGACAGTGATTTATTCGTAGGAAGCCGTGGAGCACTACGGTTTCGGCCTTTACTTTAGGCAGCTTGGGTTTTTGCTGTTCCCCGTTCACACTGCCCTGTTTCTCTTCGTGACCCGTGTTGGTGACAGTCAGAGGTGTGACGACAGGGCAGAACGTCACGTGCGTTTACCCTCACGCGTGACCGCCTTGGATGCAGTTCGTTGTTGAGGCAGATCTTTGGGTCTGTGGTTTAGTGGCTACTGGAAGGGGAATTAAAAGTAATTTCCACTCCTGACAGGGTCATTCTTTAGAGTTCATATTGGAAGACAGAGGCTTTTATATGATGTGTATCGTGCCCAGCGCAGACTTTTCCAGACCTTCATCATGTGGCAGGGCTATAAACTTGCCCATGTGTCATGGAGAAAACATTTTTGTCCTTGTTCTGGCCACTTAATTCCTACCATGTTATCCTCTGTTTAACCAAGGAAGCTATATTTACCACCACCCACTCTGTGAAGATGCCTAATTAGCAACTCTGCAATGCTTGACCACAATAAATAGCTATTTGTGGTCCTGTGTTTTAGACATTTGTTTTTTGAGGGCATGTTTGTGAGTATTCTGTTATAAGAGGGCTCAGTAGCTGCAGTGCAGGGGATTATTTTGTTAATATTTTTGGTTGTGCTGGGTCTTTGTTGCTGCGTGTGAGCTTTCTCTAGTTGTGCTCTTCAGGCTTCTCGTGGTGGTGGCTTTTCCTGCTGTGGAGCACAGGTGCTAGGTGCACGGGCTCAGTAGCTGAAGCGGACAGGCTCAGTACTGGTGCCTTGCTGGCCTTAGGCACACGGGCTCAGTAGCTGGAGCGGGCAGGCTCAGTAGTGGTGCCTTGCTGGCCTCAGGCACACGGGCTCAGTAGCTGGAGCGGGCAGGCTCAGTAGTGGTGCCTTGCTGGCCTCAGGCACACGGGCTCAGTAGCTGGAGCGGGCAGGCTCAGTAGTGGTGCCTTGCTGGCCTCGGGCACGCGGGCTCAGTAGTTTGGCATGTGGGCTCTGTCGTTGCAGTTCTGGGCTCTGGAGCGCAGGCTGTAGTTGTGGCACGTGGGCTTAGCTGCCCCAGAGCGTGCAGTGGCATTCCCTCTCAGACCAGGGATCGAACCCATGTCCCCTGCACTGGCAGACGGATTCCCACCCACTATACCACCAGGGAAGTCCCTGCCTGATGTGCTATAGGTTTAGATAAGAATACTGATGTAGTAAGGTGGTTGTCAGGATTAAATTGAATGGCCTTGCTTTTGTGCTTGGTGTGCTTTAGGGATTTAGTAAATGGTTTCACAGTGTTTTTCCTCCTTTCCCCTAGAGCACTTAACTGCATTAGATTTATTTTACACGTTCCAGGTGGGATTCTTGGAGATTGTCCCCTCAGTAATTTCTCAGCTTTGTATATGTAATAGTATTTTGTGGTCTATAATTCTTACAACAAAAAACAAAGCATCCAAGGCCACTCCTGAACCTTGCTACGGAAACAAACAGGAATGCTGCTGCCGTAGTTTAATTGTCTGCAGAGAAGAATCAGGCACCTCTTATTTTTAGTACTCAGTAATTCTATAATAAACAGACCTTACTTCCTATATTGTTAACTTGTCTGAGGCCTTGTTTTAACCTTAAGAGATTTTCAGTGTAATTTTTTCAAGGAAAAGGTATTGTTCGTTTCCTCTGGCTCCTGACCTCTGTCCCCGACTGTCTCTGTGATTGCCTTGCAGAGCGTGGAGGAGTGTGAGTGCGATGATGGAGCATCTCAGGAAGATGAGGGGTTCATGGGCATGTCCCCCCTCCTGCAAGCCCACCATGCCATGGAGAGGATGGAGGAGTTTGTCTGTAAGGTAAGGTGGCTGCTCCTGGTCATTTCCACGCTGTATGTTTAGTCCTTCCCAAACAAGTCTGCGAGTTAGGAGAGCAGGAGTACCGTCCCTCTGGGGAGAGTGTGTGTCCCAGTGAGTGGGCTGCCTGCAGCAGCCCTCATAAAGGTTTGAGAAAACTAGATCCTCTAGCTGGGAAACCAGCTCACAGAGTAGATGTCTTACTGACCAGTTAGATAAGACAGAAGGAAGCAGAGTTGGGGGTGCTGGATGCCTATAGGCCCTGAAATGAGTCTGCTCTGCAGCGTGCTCCTCCTGTCGGGGTCCAGTGGGTGATAGACTCTTCCTCAGGTAGGACTTGCCTCGTCTTCACACACATCCAGTGTTGTCAGTGTGGCTGGTATGTTTTCTGAGTCATTAGGATCCCCGTGGGGCTCTGTTCCCCTAAAATGGCATCTGGAATTGGGGTTGCTTGTTTCGAAAACGTGATCAGGGACCCTGATATGTATGGGTTTAGCCACTTGATCCATCCGATCCTGACAGGTGTGACCTCAGGTCAACACAGTTCAACCTGTGTGTGTAAATTTATTATTAAACGATTTTGAAGAACTCTTGATCATTTAGAGAACAGTTTTTCTGACACTTTGCTTTTTCATGAGTTTTGTGAAACCAAGACTTTTTATGAATATAGTCTTAGATCCTAAAAACTAAATTTAGGTTTTTCTACATTTACAATGATGCTAGAAATAATTGGGGCCAGTTGACTTAGAGTCCTGTACTTTGGACCAGAGCTGAGAATAAAACATTATAATCTGAATATAGACATCTCTTTCAAGACCAGAGGGATTTCAGGGAGAGGGTGGCAGAGTCTTAAACATTTATGGATCTACTTTTAGAGCCCAGAAAATTTTAATCAGTGTTTGAAAACTGGTGAAAAAAAAGCCAATCGAAACATTAAACCCATTCTAGTAATCACTATCTCAGTAGAGTTAGAGCAAAGGGATACAAAAGATACATTTTGGTTTTCAAAAGCAAGTTTTTCCCTTAAATCTCAGAGTTGAGTATTCAGTGTCAGCCACTAGGGATTTTTATATTTATGGATCAGTGGGGTGCTGTAGGTAACTTGACTTTTTGTTCTCCTTTCTGAACCAAGAATAGAGAGTAAGGCAAATAAAACTTTCCAGTTTAAGAGATAACAGGTGGTGAATAAATAGGACACTTGTTTGCTATAGACTATGATTTCCTGAAGGAAAGGAGTGGGTCATAAAATTATTATGAACCCCTATTATCCTGTAGAAGTGTGTCTGAGCGAAAGGGGCAGGCTTCCTGAGTCACCCCACCCACCGTGGCCAAGCTCCTGACTGTCCTTGATAAACCCGCCTGCCTGTATTTGGTGACACTGGATTCTATTTCTTGGAAGCAAGTAAACAGACAGTTGAGAATGCAGTGTCCTGCCACCTTGCTTGTATGCTTTACCTTGTGGGGAAGGCTTTTCTACAGGAATAGGGGGAGTAAATAAAGTCATTTAGGCTTTAGAGACTGTTTGTGTTTGGCGTCTCTTTTATTCCAGCCTTCAGTCGCTGCTAGTCTACCATCATAGTCTGGCCCATGTGGACATAGAGGTCTTTTGCGGGTCATTTTTTTTTTTTTTCTAAATATGTTTTGTTTATCATATGGTCTAACACCACCCTAGTGAGCCATTGCTAAGATGTTTGATTTAGGCATTGCCCTTGTCAAGCTTATAAACAAAGGTGTCTTTGATTAAGCTTGACCTTGTTCTTCCTGCTTGGAGTTGAGGGGGGAGAATACCTGTCTGGTCGGCATTTGGCTGCCCTGCCAGTTGAGCCACGGGTGCAGTGTAACGATGGAGGCACAGCGCCTGGGCCCAGCCTTCAGAGGCCAGAGTGTGTGTTTAGAAACCTCAGGGAAAGCCGCTCTGACACTGTGTACCGGTGTCACTGGTAAGAGCTAGTAACTGCTCGTGTGATAACACATAGCTCTCCTCATACAATCACAGCTGTTTGCAGGCTGTGAACTGCCTGGAGGGAGGCTAGGATTGGTTTCCATCTTAGAAAATAAAGTTCTCTCCAAGTAAAGCTGAGTAGCAGCATCTGGTGACAGATGAGTTTATTTTGTTGCACGTTAGGAACCACCAGTGGGAGGGCAGGTGAGCACAGGCCTGGGGTTGGGAGGAGAGTGGAGACGGATCGTGAGTGCCATTGTGAGGGGGTCATTGCTATTCTCGGTTTTTCGTCCCACCCCAGTGGAGTGCAGGGAGGGGAGGGGTGGGGTGGGCACGGTGGCCGGCAGGTGGGGGTCCAAGGGGAAGCCCTAGGTGGACATGCTTCTGCCTCTTCCTCGGCGTCTGTTTGGCTCAGCAAGGGCAGGTTAGTTGAGGTGGAAGTGATCTTACGGTGTGAGCTCGCTGGGCTGAGAGTCGTGAAAGGAGCGGAGTGATGAGGCTGGCGTGTTTTTTAGGAGGGGCTCCCCCACCCCCATCTCTTTCCTTTAGAGTCTGACAGGGGAGTGGCAGCGAGGAAGAGGGGACCTGAAGGGCCGGAGGCTGCGCTCCTTGGCGGCTCCCCAGGCTCAAGCTCTCAGGTGGCCACCTGTGGGGACAGCAGGGTTGCACACCGCCTTTGGGGTGGGGGAGCTGGGGGTCATTTCTGTGCATCCTCGTAAGTTTCCACACTCGTGTCCTCGTTTTATAAACGAGAAAACTGAGGCTTGAGGATTTTTCTAGTTAATGAAGACTCCCTCCTTCAACTGGGTAATGGCAGAGATCCAAGGTTTTCCGACCCCTTTGCTCTTTCTTTCTACTTGATTATATTTGCTGTGATTGGAAGAGAAAGCAAAGGAGAGGGAGGCAATTTTAGCAAAAGGTGCCTAAGTGTGATTCTACGTTTTTTTCCCCACCAACAGGAATATTAAGTATAAAAACGGTCTTACTTAATACAACAGGGGTTTTCCTGGTATGTATTAGGGGCTTCCCTGGTAACTCAGTTGGTAAAGAGTCCACCTGCAATGCGTGAGCCCCCAGTTCGATTCCTGGGTTGCGAAGATCTGCTGAAGAAGGGAGAGGCTACCCACTCCAGTATGCTTGGGCTTCCCTGGTGGCTCAGCTGGTAAAGAGTCTGCCTGAAATGCGGGAGACCTGGGTTTGATTCCTGGGTCCGGAAGGTTCCCTGGAGAGGAGAAAGGCTACCAACTAGAGTATTCTGGCCTGGAGAATTCCATGGACTGTATAGTCCACAGGGTTACAAAGAATCGGACATGACTGAGCGATTCTCTTCTCCCTTCATGGAGAAGGGAATGGCAACCCACTCCAGTGTTTGTGCCTGGATAATTCCATGGACAGAGCAGCCTGGTGGGGTACAGTCCATTGGGTCACAGAGAGTCAGACACTACTGAGCGATTAACACAAAGTCTGTCGTGAAGGATGAAGGAGGAGCATCTGTATGGGCAGGACTCCAGCCTCTCATCTTGCCTTGGCCGGACTGAAACAGAGCTGGAAAGCACTTTTTTTTTCTTCTTGGCCATGTCTTGTGGCTTGCCCATGTCAGTTCCCTGACTCAGGACTGAACCCAGGTGCTCCCCAGTGAAAGCGCAGAATCCTAACCATTAGGCCACCAGGGAAGTCGCCTGGGTATTTTCTGTAACTTCATTTGCTCTTTCCTTTTCCTTAGAAAAGCTCCCCTACCCCAATAAAAAGAATGTATTTTTTCCTCAGTCAGTTTTTTCAGAATATAGGCCATTATGCCTTTGAATGCATTTGTCTTTCTAAAGATAGTTTACTTTATCTCATTGTAAGGCAGTGCGGTAAGAGATAGCCATCAATGTTGCTAAATCAACAGTTAAACCCACAGAAGGATTTGCTGATCCTCTTCCAGGTCTGGGAAGGTCGATGGCGAGTGATCCCTCACGACGTGCTACCTGAGTGGCTCAAGGATAATGACTTCCTCCTACATGGACACCGGCCCCCGATGCCTTCTTTCCGCGCCTGTTTTAAGAGCATTTTCAGAATACACACTGAGACAGGCAACATCTGGACACATCTCTTGGGTATGTTGAGTAGTAATGATTAATGTGACCTTTCTGGTCCTCCCCCCACCGCTGTATGTAAGGGTAAGGACAGAACTTAGAAAGTGTGTTTTGAATTTGCCGGTTTTGTTTACTGGATTGCTTGTGATGCAGCTCCTCGGTGGTGTCTCTGGTTGTCCCAGTTTACACTAGGTTTTCAGACATGTCCTTAAACCAGGCCAAGGAAAAGGCACTATGCAGAATTGGCTGTAATATTTTAATGAGCATGGAGAGGAAAGTAGTTATTTTACAGAAGTAAGTTGATTTTTAAAAGTCATTATGCATGGCCAGTGAACATATGAGAAAGGTGCTCAATGACATCGTGAGTCATTTGAGGAAGTACAGTGAGATACAACTTCACACTCACAAGAATGGCTGTTATCAAGAAACTGGAAAGTGACAAGTCTTTGCCCGGATATGGAAAGATTAGAACTCTCACGCATTGCTGGTGGAATGGAAAATGGCGCAATCTGTATGGAAAACGGTTTCAGTTCCTCAGAAAATTAAATGGAGTTACCAGCAATTTTAGGCATATACCCAAGAGTATTGAGGACATATTCCCACAAAGGTGTGTACATGAATGTTTTTAGCAGCTTTATTCATTGTTAGGGGAAAGTGGGAACAACCAAGTATCTATCATCTGACCTATAAATAAAGTGTAGTATATGGATGCAGTGGAGTATTATACAGCCTTAAAAGGGCTGGACTGCTGAGAATGGGCAACGGCACGGGCTAGCCATGAAAACCTTGTGTGAAGTGAAAGGAGCCGGACACAAAGGCTGGGTACTGTACGATCCATATACACGAAGTACCCAAAATGGGGAAATGCATAGAGCTAGAAAGTCCAGTAGATCAGTGCTTTGTTAGGGTTGTTGGGGGGTGGGGGTGGGGTGATGGGAGATGGCTGAGCAGGTGTGGGACTTCTTTTTGGGGCAGTGAAAATGTTCTGAAATGAAATAGTGACGATCGCACAACCTGGTGAATGTATTGAGTAGTCTGGCCTTTCCCCATTTAATGTACGTATCTTACCACATGTTTGATTTCCTCTGTGCCTCCAAGTTCTCCAAAATCAGAGAGTAGATCAGAGCAGGGAATCAGATCGAGTTTGTTGCTGACTTCTAACTTTACTAAATGATCGCACAGAATCACTTAGCAAACGTTTTAACTTCTTAATTTCTATGTTTGTCTTGTGTTGAGTAGCCTTTCCCTGAGCAATAAGAATGTGGTATCTTACTGTGAAGAACAGTTTAAAAACTGGTTTGAAATTGCCCAAATAGCACTTCACTGTCCCTAACTCCTAACTCTGTGGGCCAGCTGGTGAGGACCAGAGCCGCAGGTGGTTCCATAGAGCGGTCCGCTGTATTTCCTAGCAGAGTTTGGAGGGGTCAGCGTTCATTGCAAAAGAAACTGCCAAGTGGGCCTTTGAAACCTAGCTGTAGCACATGTGCCAAAAACATTATAAATGGAATGTCTTATGGATCTAGAGGTAGAGGTGGGCTTAGTTAGCAGGCCTTGTCTGTTTTCTTTTTGGATTAATCACAAGTTACCCTGTTATACTGCGCTTGTGAAGCTGAGGGGCATGTGATACCAACAGTGTCTGGACAGACCAATGTTTTGGATAAGATTTAGTTGTTCGGAAGAATTTTGATTCAGGTGTTAGGACTGAAAACGTAATCGATACATAACACTCTCTTCAGAAGGTAGTAATCCCGGCTTTCTTCCGTCCTCTTTTCTAGGTTGTGTGTTCTTCCTGTGCCTGGGGATCTTTTATATGTTTCGCCCCAACATCTCCTTTGTGGCCCCCCTGCAGGAAAAGGTGGTCTTCGGATTATTCTTCCTGGGGGCCATTCTCTGCCTTTCTTTCTCGTGGCTGTTCCACACAGTCTACTGCCACTCAGAAGGGGTCTCCCGGATCTTCTCCAAGTAAGTATCTGCAGAGTCCCTGTTTGGACCAGTGGTCCAAAGCCCGTGGGCTCAGGGAGCGCGTCCAGCAGCGTGGGCAGAGCCCTCGATGCTGCCTGCCGGCGCTCTTGCCTGGGAGCTGCAGTGGGCAGCGATGTCCGACAGTAAGTGGATTTTCTCCCCCGCCCTAGACTGGATTACTCTGGTATTGCTCTTCTGATCATGGGAAGTTTCGTTCCTTGGCTTTATTACTCCTTCTACTGTAACCCGCAACCTTGCTTCGTCTACTTGATTGTCATCTGTGTCCTGGGCATCGCAGCCATCATCGTCTCCCAGTGGGACATGTTCGCCACCCCCCAGTACCGGGGTGTGAGAGCAGGTAAGAAGCCCAGACTGGGGTTCCGTGCTGCCAGTCTGCAAGCGTCCGGCTAGGCACTTGTGATGCAGAGATGGAGAAGTCACGGTTCCTGTTCTTGAGGGGCTTGTGATGTTGGGGTGTCCCTGCTCGTCTCACAGCATCAGTGGGGGTGGGTGCTGAGCTGATGCATCTGATAGTACAGTTTACACGAGTCCAGGGCTGTACGTGGTCCTTACGGCTGTGGCTCCATACCTTTTGTGAAATGATGGTTCCTTTCTATGTATTTTCATTTTTAAATGTGTTAAACTCCCAAGCTGATGGTGTTATAGAGATAGCACACACCTTCTCTGGTACAGGATGAAGAGGGTTTTATGTTCAGGATCATGCCTATTTGGTTGGAAACCAACCGAAAGCCCCTTCCTTCCTGTGCGAGGGCCTGGCTGACCCCATTGGAGCCAGGGCTCCTCAGTGTTTTTGCCTCTAGTCTTTTTGCCACACCCAGCGCCTGCCGAGAATGAGCAGGAAGTACTAGAAGGAGTACTCGTCTTTTCAGTCTTTTTGCTTTAAACCATTTTGTGTTAAAGCCCAAGCCACAGCTTATCTGCAGTTCCTGTCCATGTGGTGCTTGGTTGAGGCGCACACTTCATGGTGGCTTTAGACCCCAGTTACCTTTAGGCTGTTTCTGATCGTGACATTTTCTTTTACAACCCTAGACACGTCTTTTTAATACATAAGTAACATAAATTACAAAACTTGGACAAAATGGTACTTAACCTTCAACTTGACACAGTCTGATATGTTTTATTTCAGTTCATTAAAAAAAAAAAAAATCGGTGATCCAGACTCAGTTTAGTCTTACAACCCAGGGCATGTCCAGAAGTTTGCAGATCACTTGCTGTAGAGGGTTCGAAGGCAGTCCGACTGGGGGGTGCCGTGCTGGTGGACTTGGGTGTCTGGCTGGTGCTCTGGGGGCCCTCCCTCTCTCATCGCCCACCCTACCTCTCTCACCCCGGGGTGTCTGTTGTCTCAAGGGAGGATAAACTATGTGGAACTGCCCTGTACTGTAGCCTGTGTCTTAAAAAGAAGCGCATATAGGGTGTTGCAAGCCAACCACTTGAGTTGTTGGTTCCTGAGGCATTCAGCAGCACATCACTCTAAGCTCCTTGAAGACTGCTGATTTATGGAGCCGAGGCTTTTTCAGCAGGAGGCTCTCTCTTTGCCTTTGTAAATAGATCTCTTTTTAGAACGTAGCCGTGCTGAATTGCATGGCAGAATCCCAGAGTTTGAAGAACCTTCTTTTTCTTTTCAAACTAGAAGCTAATGTTGCATCCCGCTTTTGAGATGCTCAGTTTACAGAGTCACTGGCACCATGCCCAGTTGTCCCTCCTCCTTTCTCCTTGTCTCCATTGTGTCCTTGTGATTCCCAGGAGTGTTTCTGGGCCTCGGCCTGAGCGGGATCATCCCTGCCTTGCACTACGTCATCTCGGAGGGCTTCCTGAAGGCTGCCACCATCGGGCAGATCGGCTGGCTGTTGCTCATGGCCGGCCTGTACATCACGGGGGCGGCCCTGTACGCCGCCCGCATCCCTGAGCGTTTCTTCCCCGGCAAGTGTGACATCTGGGTAAGTGTGGTCGGCAGCTGGAGGCGGGCAGGGTTCACTGTCTTATCTGTCCCATCTGTGAGTTAGTTACTGGCACCCAGGGAAGTGACAAGATTGAGGAAGTATCCTCACCCCAGCTTCCCTCTGAGCCGCGTCAACATGGTGAGTGCGGGGCTGAGGGCGCGCACTGCAGGGGCGGCCCCACCGTGAGACCCGCCGCCCCATAATGGGCCGTCGCCAGTGCCTTCTTGGGACCGGCCCGGGAGCTTGGGTACTCCTTACTCAGCGCACTGCCCTTCAGGGCAGGCGTGGAGTCGTTGTCCCCCTGTCCCCGTGCTGGGCAGCAGGTTTTCAGGCCTCCTCCATTTGGTCTAGTGTGTGGGAGGAGGGGGACAGACTAGGTTTTTACCCAGGTCCTTTTCAGCACCAGAATTCAGTGATTAGTAACAAGAGACTGATGTGTGTGTGTGTGGTTGGAAGGGAGGTGGGCTAACCAGACGGTTGTTAAAGGTAAACCGAGAGGAGGAAAGAGTGGGGGCAGAAAATGCAGGGGACCAGTGGGCAGCCTGGTACCAGTCCACACACAAGTCCCGGTCCATGGCCTGTTAGGAACCAAGACTGCACTTCGGGAGCTGAGTGGTGAGGGAGGGAGCAAAGCTTCCCCTGCGTGCACAGCTGCTCCCCATCGTCCTCTTGACTGCCTGAGCCCTGCCTTCTGCCGGATCAGCGGCCCTTTTAGATTCTCACAGCAGCAAGAGCCCTGGCCCTAGAGTGAAGGTGGGGTATCCTGAGATGCCCACAGTGTAGGAGTAGAGTGCATAGGAGACGCAGTGCGTTGCTGGGCCCCCTGCGCCAGGAGTGCGCTGCATCCCGAGCTTGGGGCCGCAGCGCTGTTTCTGTGGGGACAGCGGGCCTCGCCTCAGAATGCGATGTGCCTGCGGGGTGCTCTGAGAGCAGGGACGCCTGAATGTGAGCCGCCGCCCTGCCCCCGCCCCGGCTCCGCGTGGTCTTCGGGATCTTCTGCCGACGTTTAGTGACGACTCGCCCTCCCTGCTTCTATCTCCAGTTTCACTCTCATCAGCTGTTCCACATCTTCGTGGTGGCTGGCGCGTTCGTCCACTTCCACGGGGTCTCGAACCTCCAGGAGTTCCGTTTCATGGTCGGCGGAGGCTGCAGCGAAGAGGACGCACTGTGACGGCGGCCAGAGGCCGGGGACGGTGACCCCCACCGGCCGTGACGCCAGCGCCAGAGGAGCCCCACCGCGCGGGGCTTCGTGACGCCCCAGGGCTCCACGTGGCCCGCAACTGGGAAGAGAAAACAAAAATAAATCACACCTCACAGGTGGAGAAGAGGCGAGATGGCCCAGCCCTGCCTCGTTCTTGGGTCTGGCCGACGGAGGGCGCTTGCGCCCCGGGCACGCTGGCCTCTGTGCTTGTAGCCGGCTGAGACGTTGGCTGGAGGTGCCTCCTCCTCCCTCCTCTCTCCTTAGAAACGGTGACGCCGAGCAGTGTTGGCGAACATTTATTATGTTCTCTGAGGGGTGGCAGTGTGATTTTAGATGCCCTTTTGGGAGAACAAAGAAATTAATGTAAATAAGATTTCTAACTTACTGTTTAAATAAAAATTTATATAAATGTTTAAACCACAGGGCTGGGGAGGGAGGGAGGCTTTTGTATAGAACGAAACACGTGAGAGCCACACGCCGTTCCAGTTTTGCACATGTGACCGCCGGAGGATCAGGCGACAGCCCCAAAATGTATGACGCCCGGCAACCTGGGTGCCTTCTGCCAACGGGGCACCTCGGGCCCTGGGGCGGCAGCGTCCTGCCCCGCCTGGCGACCCTGGAGAGCCAGAGGCAGGGGCGGTGTGTTTGCTGGGGGAAGCGGGGTGTGTGAGATCATGGCAGTAGTGACGTGTCAGAGTTTGAGCGACTTGTTTGTGCCACCTACCCAGGAACGTTACTGAGGCTGGCGGGGATTAGGGGACCGCCTGCAGGGCTTCCCGCATCCTTTTCAGTGCCGTGGGGACTCGGCTGGTTGCAGGGGTGGGGATGGGGTGTCTGCAGTGGAGCTCTGGACCACTCTGTATGAGTCCTTCCAGGAGAATCACTGCCTCACCTCCCCCTCAGCCCCTGCCCCCACGCCGGGAGAGAGACCACCTTCCCTGGCACCATGGCCCCTGGCCTGAGGCTGGCCGTACAGGGGCCCCGGGGCCACCGCCTGTGGTGGGGGGGGGGGTCTCCCTGTGGTGCTGCCCTGGTGCCTGGGGGCTGAGCACGCGCACACCAACCTGACCCCCTTCATCCCCGCCGCCCCAGTCAGGTCTCCAGGAGCAGGGAAGCCCGCAGCACGCCTCTGAGGCCAGAGCCCTTTGCCCACCGGTGCTGGGGTGACCGGCACCCCAGAGCCCAGTTTTCTAGGGGTGGTGTGGTACGAAGGTTTAGACGGAAGTGATACATTACTGCCAGGGAGTCTGGGTGGCTCCTTGAAGCTGAGTCTGAGGGGCTGCTCAAGTAAGGCTGCTTGAGCCCCAGAGGTGTCCTGCGGGGGTGTCAGAGTCTGGTGCGGAGGGTCTGGCTCCTGGGAGGCCTGCACCTGCCCACATATCTCCGAGTCCAGTTGTTAGTCTCAGCAAAGACTTCTGGTGGTTGAATTGCACCCGGGACGGCAGGCGTCAGCCTTGAACAAGGTCCCGAGCTGGGCTGGCCACCTCCCACCAGTGTTTGGGAACATGGGAAGGTCTCCCGTTTACTCAGTGGGTTTCTTTTCTTGGTTAGCTGTCTCCTTTCCCCTGCGTCTCCAGCAAAACCTGGGAACCAGGAGGCAAGAGTCTTCTGTAGAACTCAGGAGTATTCTGGTCTTGAGTGAGGGCGCTGCCCCCGGTGCTGGGCGTGCTGGTGCCGTGTGGACAGGTGGAAGAGCAGTATTACCCCTCCAGGGAGCACGGCCCACAAGACAGTGCCCCACCGCACCCCTGGGAGGAGGCTCATTGGGCTTCAGGATGTACCCCAGAAGCCAGCCTTGCGTCCGGTCACCTGCCCAGGGAAACGGTGTGTTGTGTGCGGCCCCCGGGACACCGCCAGCAGTCCAGGGCCCAGCCGCGCCCCCTCCCCCCGCCCCACCACACTCCCCGAAGAGGAGCTGCACCTGGCTCAACACAGCACAAACCCTTAGAAAGTGACGTGATCACCAACCAGACGTCCCCCGACCCCCACCCCGTGACACCCCCCGCCCCCCGCGGCGGCCCCTCCCTGGGAAGCGGGTGTGCACCACCTCCGTGTGTCCTCCGAGCCCAGGCCCGCCTCACGCACGCCTCCGCCTGCTGGGAACCCCACAGGTCGGCGCCTGGATGCCTTACTCTCAGCAGTCAGAGGCTCGCTTGCTCTGTGCGGATGCTCATTTTCTCTTCCGGCCCCCAGCTGTTTGGGACCTCTGCAGCTTCATCCTCTCACCCATTGAAGAGTGGCCTTCTCAGTATTTACCCCTTCCTGTTTATAAATTGTCGAAGCCACAAAGCACAGTTTTGGGGATCACAGGGGGCTGGGATTTCAGAAGGGCGTTTGTGTGATGGCCCCACTCACCATGGGATGTCCCTCCTTGCTGTGTTCTCAGACTCCTAATAAAGAGACCAAGTGGAACATGAACGTTCTTGTTGTGCCTTTTTTTTTTTTTTTAAAGAAAAAGCTGCCTCAGCTTCCCTCTCCATAGCTTTTGGTATTTCTTGAAGCCTTCATTTAGATACTGAAGCTTAAATTTCTGGAAACATCCCACTCTGAGTTCTGGAGACCATTCTGAAAAGGCTCTCTGTGGACTGACCAACAAATTAAGCTCTTGTGAAATATTAATAGGATTCTTTGGCCACACAGGTATTTTCTATACTGAATAGAATATCTCAGGACACTTGGGGTTATCGTTGGGCTACCAAATATTTGAAAGTCATATTGTATACTGCCATTTTCGCAGAGTAGTGTTGAGAGTGCGAAAGTTGAAAATGTTCTCTGGCAGTGTTAATTAGATAAATCTTGTAATTTGTATATTTCACATTTCCGTTTAATTTTCCTAACATGTTAATGATGGCAGGCAGGATGAGGATGAAAGTTAATAGAGGGTGTGGTATAAAAACCAATGCTCATGCCCAACTCAAGCCTTTCCGGCCTTCCTTACACTTTCATCATAACTGGGGTCCCAGGCACAAGACTGGAGGGGAGAGCCAGCTCCAAGGGGCAGTTGCTAATTTATCGTTAGAGGTACGAAAATAATATGTAAAGAACGCATCATGCGAAGGGGGTGTGTTACAGCACTTGACACTTGACGTAATTGTAACAGTAGCACCCAGTGAACAGATCTGTTGTTGACTTGTGTTTCGTAGGTGAGATTAGGAGAGGTGAGTCTGACTTGTGACACAGTCTACACTAAGAGGAACATTCAGATCAAATGGTCTCATGTAGGGACTTCCCTGGCAGTCCAGTGGTTAGGACTCTGGGCTTCCACTGCAGGGGATGCAGGTGCGATCCCTGGTCCGGGAACTGAGATCCCCTTGCTGCGCGGCACGGCCAAAAATAAAAGCCTCGTGTGTTTTGACTGAAAGGTTTTGGGGGCTTGTTAACCCTTCTATGTAATTTAAGAGAAGAGAGGATATACCCTTTCTGCCTTGGGTATATTTAGTTTTCTTCAGGGGAATTTCCAGTATTTGGATGAGTTCTCATTTTAGGTGTAGGAATAGGTTTTTTGCATAGGGAACCTGGAGGCTGGACACTGGGTTGTGTCCTTTTTTAATTTTTTTATGTGGGCCATTTTAAAAGTTTAATTACTGAGTTTGTTACAGCATTGCTTCTCTTCTATGTTTTGATTTTTTTGCATGCGAGGCATGTGGGATCTTAGTCCCCAGCCAGGGATTGAATCTGCATTGGAAGGCCAGGTCTTAACTGCCAAGGAAGCCCCTCCCGTCCTGCCCCTCCCATCCTGCTTGAGGCCTACAGACACCCCCTGGCTTTCCTGGGTCCTTTGCTGTGCTGTCTGCAGGCTCCCTTTTCACGGTGATACCTGTGGTGCGGGAAAGGAAGTGGATGAGAACGCATTTGAGTCCTGGCCTGACAGTGGCTAGGGCTCTCTGGCCTGGAGATGGCTGTGGGCGCTGTTGCTCTCGTGAGTAACCCCTGGTCTCCGAGCATCCCGCTCGGTCAGGGCTCAAGCGCTGACCCCACGCCCTGTGTCGTGCTGGGCGGGTTTTCCCGCTCCCAGCCCCGTGATATATGGCAAACTGGTCTAGTGTGACTCTGCCTTTGCTGGTGATGGCAGCAGTCTAGCTGGGCAGGAAGTCTAGCCTGTCACTGCCACCCCTGCCACCCTGGCCTGGGGACAGTGCTCTGGGGACAGCACCTGGGTCTGCTGAGACAGCTGCTTCCTCACCTGTGAGCTTGTCCCCGCCCCACCCCGAGTCAGCATCCCTCACTCGAGCTGCAGGGTTGGGCTGGCATCTGCGCCAAGCTCTTGCCCTCATTCTTCCCCGAGTTTGTGTCTTTGACTTGGAGACGTCCGCTCCCTTGCCCTCCGGAACGAACTCCCACTTGGCGTCATGGAGCGGTGCTCAGGCCTTTTGTCTCAGCAGCACGTGTCTCAGCGTGTCTCAGCACACGCTCAGAGGTGACTTAGGAGCTGGCGCACCCCTGACCTGAGTTCAGAGCTGGCAGCCCTGGCACCCTCGGGCATCCACAGGTTGTTTTTTTTTTAGGAAAAGGGAATTCAGGACTCTCTCCCCCAGAATCTTGTCATCTATTCAGTGACTTTGGTTTTAACTTGGTTGGTCTGAGTTTCCCTGGTGGCTCAGACGGTAAAGCGTCTGCCTGCAATGCGGGAGACCTGGGTTCAATCCCGGGGTTGGGCAGATCCCCTGCAGAAGGAAATGGCAACCCACTCCAGTATTCTTGTCTGGCAAATTCCATGGACTGAGGAGCCTGGCGGGCTACGGTTCCATGGACTGAGGAGCCTGGTGGGCTACAGTCCATGGGGTCGAAAAGTCAGACATGACTGAACGACTTTACTTGGTCTGAAACCAAGGTGACAGCTCTTTAACGTGAGCTAGGCTGCCACCTGCTGTCCTCTGGGCTGTGGTAGCGGTGGTGGTGGGTGGCAGAGGGTTAGAACCACCGAAATAGAAAAGGGCAAGAACAGCTCTGACCTCCGAAGGCAGGGCTTATGTTCTCTTTTCCCAGGTGAAGAGCAGCTTTATTGTATCAACGGCTTTTGCTTCCATTGGTTCTGACAGGGAGTCCTGGCCCTATAGCCCCTCCTGGCCACACAGAGACAGGGCTGAGGCTGGGAGCTGCCCCAGTACTTCTAAGCATGGTTTTTAAATTGTGTGGCCAAGAGTGTCGATAAATTGCCTGAAAAGACTCTTCCTGGTTGTGGGGAGGGGGAACAGGATGCTGTCCTGGAGAGAGGTTAGAGGTCAGGGTCTGGACACGCTCCAATGCCCCAGAAGGACACGGCGAGGGAGGGGCTGTCGCCTTGAGGGCTCTGTGACATGAAGGTGGGGAGTCGACCTGAGGGGACCCCTGCTGCCTCCTCGCCCACCTGCACCCGGCGGTCACCTGTGACCTCGCCTGTTGTTCCAACGTCCTTTCTCCCTCCCCTCACCAGGAAAGCAGGTGCTTCAGAGGAGAGCCGGTGACACGCTGTGGGTGCCAACCGCAGGCCACGTGGTTTCAGGCTCAGGATACGGACTCCACGTGCACGCCTCGCACATCACAGTCACCTCTTCCAGGGAGGCCGGCTGAATGTAGAGATCGGAGGCCACCCCAGGGTTTCTGCACAGTTCTGCCTTCAGCGTCATTCCCACAGTGGGGACTGCAGTCCCTGGGGAGCCAGGTCTGCATGGGAGGAAGCTGTGGCCCTGAGACCCCTGGGTGGGGGGCGTGCCCAGATGCATCCGTCTCCCCCACTGGACTCCAATTTGCAAATAGGAATGCTCCCCAAAGCTACAGCCGCGAGGCCAGAATCAGGTGGTCTTTCTTGTGGATCATCAGCCAGAAAAAGACCACCCTGGGTCCTTGGGCCTCCAGGGGGTCTGGAGCCTTCAGGACCCCCCTGATTTTGCCTCCCTGAAGACCAGTCTTTTGCTAGGACCCCTCTGGCTGCAACTGGTCCTGCCCCCTGCCCTGGACTTGCATCCTGCTCCAGTGCAGCAGCTGTATCGCTAACCTACTAGGTTTTTCTTAGAAAGAGGCAAATGGTAAGTCAGGGCTTTGCAAAGACATTTATAGAAATTTTTTTAATAGCAATAGTTAGTGAGCATCACACGCAGCCATGTTCATGTAAAGGACCTGCCTTCTCTCTCTCTCATGCACGCGCGCACACACACATACATGCACAGATACACACACACCTTTTTTGAGCTTCAACTGTGAGACTGAGCTTCCCTGCTGTATACCTTACCCTGGGGCAGCTCCATCTCTGGTGGGGAGCATTCCTGCCCTCCTCCCCTCTCTGCCCTCAGCCTCATTCCTCTCCTCCTTCTCAGGACATTTAAGTCCTTGGATTCTACTGAAGACCAACCAGGCTCATTAGAAACAGTTGCCCTGTCTCTAGCTAGGTCTGGATTTCTGGGGGAATAGATGGAACTAAAGCTCTCTGGTCTTGGTCCAGGTTGAGCTCATGCTGGACTCCCCAAGAGGAGGTGGGGAAGACTGCCCACTGAGATGTGGGGTGGAGGGTACCCGGCACTCCAGAAGGTCTTCAGGATGGGTTTCTGACTCCACCAGCAATCTCAGGAGGCCCACGACTGATGAGCATGGCCCTGGGCAAGAACCCAGCTGTAGAGTGCCAGGCAGCATGGCGGACTACTGACTTCCCAGCGTCGAAGCAGGCCTGATGGGGCAGGGTCACCGCAGCAGCTGGGGTGGCAGCACCCAGGCCCACAGAGGCAGCAGGAGCAGGCGGAGCGAGGCCGAGGTGTCTGAGGCGCCTCCGCAGTCCTGGGCATTCTCCTGCGGACCCAGAGCACTCCCGGTGAGGTGCCCATCCAGGCAGAGGCGACCGGGAGACTGGGAGTCAGGAGGGAGGTTCTGGCACGAAGAGGGACCGAGGGCTGAGGGAGAGGGGAGTTCTGGCAAGTGGAGGGAGCCCTGGTCCCCCCACCCCCTGCTTCTAGGAGAAGGAAGATGGAAGGGCTGTGGAGTTATCCTCTTAGAGTGACTGCAGAGAAGCCCGGCACTCTGGGAGTATCCTGGCTGTGGACTCAGCGTGTCTAGCAAGGACGACTCAAGTACAAGAAGCCCAACTACGGTGTTCAGGGCTGGTCACCACAGTATTATGTGCATAATGGTTTCCTCCTACCCGCCCGGACCCCGTGGATCCAAGTGCGATGGGGGCAATGTGGAGAAGCTGTGTTTGAGTTTACCAACGGCCTGGCCCCTGGGAGACCAGCTCTCATCATAAAAACACTGCCGGGTCCCTCCCTGCACAAATGCACATGGATGAGGGTTCCAGAGGTGCCCTTCCAGCTGCACACTGGGTGTCCAGTGCTCTCACGTCTGAAGGGTACAGGCTTGGGCTGAGGTTTGGGGATGAAGACCCCCGCCACCAGCCCCCACCTCTGGATGGAAGGCGTGGCAGGCGTCCGGGCGCCGGCGGAGCTTCTGGGAACGCATCCTGTCACACTTGATGGAGGCGTTATGTGCAGAGGTCACTGTTAAGGTGAACACAGCTGAGGCGGAGATGACGCTGGAGCCTGTGTGTGTGACAGTCGCTCAGTCGTGTTCGACTCTGCGACCCCAAGGACTGTAGCCCACCAGGCTCCTCTGTCCATGGGATTCTCCAGGCAAGAGTACTGGAGTGGGTTGCCTTTCCCTTCCCCAAGGGATCTTCTCGACCCAGGGATTGAACTCAGGCCTTCCGCACTGCAGGCAGATTCTTTACTGTCTGAGTAAGGGAAGCCCAAGAATACTGGAGTGGGTAGCCATTCCCTTCTCCAGGGGATCTTCCTGACCCAGGGATTGAACTCAGGTCTCCTGCTTTGCAGGTGGATTCTTTACTGTCTGTGCCACCCGGGAGCCTCTGGGGACTCAGTTCTGGAACCTCTGGTGGGACTGGCTGCCTCACTGCCTTCCAGGGTCAGAGGTCAGCCCTTGGAGCCGTGGGAAGGGCAGGGTGTTGGTGGTGAGGGTGGCTGGCCCCACCTCTCTAGATCTGAGCCCCTCGGTGATGACCCGCCCTCCCCGCTCCCCCGTCCACCCCTCCCCTGCATCCCACACACACGCAGGCTGGAGCCCCAGAGGATATATTTGACCTCCTCTGCCTCCCGCAGCACTGGCGGGAAGGTGCTGCAGTCACAGGTGCGATCCGTCACCAGGAGCAGCAGGTTGCTGCTGGGGACCTGCTGCATCACAAACGCCCTGTGGACACGAGAGAGGTTGGGCCGTGGAAGCTCCGAGCAGCTGGACGCTGGGCTTCAGGGAGACTCTTCTGGAGATGGCGTGAGGGCTTGGGGGCCCAGGTCAGCCCCCTGGTGGGAGGCAACCTGGTTTACATCTCCCACAAGCCTTTGCAGCTGCCCTGCTCTTTTCCTAGAAGATTGGAGGGAAGGAAGCCCAGACATCTAGGGGGATAGGAGTTGTTATTGACGTCTGTGGGGAACACAGGCCTAAGTCAAGACCATGTCAAGTAAACAGGCCAGTGTGGAGAGGCCGCCCCCAGCGGGGTTACAGTGCTCAGGCGTAGCCACAAGGTGGCGCCCCAGGCCCGCACGCTGCCCAATTTGAGCCGAGTAGGTGCAAGCCGGTTGCGGTCACTGGCTCAGCCAGTGCGTTGGCCACAGACACTGCCCATAGGCATTTCCTGCGGGGTAGGGGACTTCATACGTGCACGTGCACACACACACAGCACACCCACGTGCCCATATACACGTGCACAACAGACTCACATGTACATATTCAACCTTCTTCATACCATATGAAGTTGGTATCATCCCTATTTTACAGATGGGAAAGCTGACACCTCTGGGTAAAGTGATGCACTCAAGGTCACCAGTTCCTCTTCAGTCAAAGTCCGTCTACTCTGAGGCCTTGGCTTTACCCACACTGTTCGCCGTATCCACCCTGCCAGCCTCTGAGATAAGTGTACAAATAACTACATTCCCGTGAAACCAGCTGTGTGAGTCCTACAATGACAGTGCCTGCCTGAACAAGATGGGCTGTCTGTGTCTGAGGCCAGGGTCCCAGGCGTCCCACTAGAAGGCAGTTTGCTTGTGCCCTGAATCTCAGGGACATCCTGGAAGCCCCTGGGGAGTGGCATGCTGGCAAGTGGACAGCCTAGGGGAGGCCATCTCCTCCAGGTCAGGATGGAACATCCCGTGGGTGGGCGGTGGCCCGAGGTCGGGGTGGGAGTGAGCAGCACAGAACTTTGAGCCAGGCCTCCCAGCCTCCCTGGGCTGGAGCCTGGCCTCCCTGCGGGAGCTAGGGCAGAGGTGTCAGGTGCCCTAGCCACTCCTGAAACGTCCTCCAGCCTCCCGGTCCTTTGCGTGGACAGACGTCTAAGTGAGAGCTGGCCCTCCTTCCCTGAGTCTGCCCTGGCCTCAGGGCCATCTCTCCTGTCTGCCGACATGGACACTATGCCAGCCCTGTCCCCAGCTGGCTGCCATGCTCTGGGCCGAGGCCTGTGGTCCCTCCACCAAGGAAGTGGGCACAGAGGCCTTGCCGCGGGGACCCCACCTGGCTCCCTCCCCTCCCCGCTCACTTCTGGCAGGCGCGGCACTCCACAGTGCCGTTGGCCTCCCGCAGGGCCTTCTGGTGGACGAACACGGGGTAGGCGGTGTCACAGGGCTGCAGCAGGTCCTGCTTCTTGTGCTTGTGGGCTGTGGGGACACGGAGGGGTGTGGACGCGGGGCTTCGCTCACCCCTGTAGGGGTGGGCCTCGACAGCCTGGGCGGTGCGGTCACTGCGCCGGGAGGAAGACGCTCCCTCCACTGGCAGATGGCAAGCCATCAGGACTTAGGGGGTGGGGGAGAGGGAGCGGCTGAGTGTGAGTGACGCCTGGGGTTACCCTGGGGACGCCTGTCTCTCTCCTCACCGTCAGCGGTGATGTCCAGGGGCTTGGAGGAGGTCAGGGTGTGGGGGGCCTGGGAGATGACAGCCTTGCTCCCTGTGGTCCAGCGGGCACTCTGCAGACATAGCTCCCGGACAAGCCCTGGGCCTCCCCCCACAACTGACCCCACGGTCACTTAGAGGTGGGCAGGGGGCCCAGTGCCCAGACTTCCTGGACTCCTCAGTGGGGCCTGTGTGGTCACTTGAGCGGGCTCAGAAAGGACTTGGCAAACTCAGAGGCCTGGCAGCCGCCCTGGAGGAGGACCCACGTCCACTCCTGGGTGAGCAGATAGCTGTTGCCTGTGTGGGGCCTTGGCCTCTGGACCACAGGACACTGTCCTCCTAGCGTCGTCAGAGCTACTGCCCAGGAGAGGGCTGGAGGGTTCCGTTTTCCCTGGGGCAGGGCTGTGATCATGTGGGATGAGGTCTGGGCTACACACCCTCCCCTAAGGAGCGAGGCTCTAAGTTGAGAGGGGCCTTCATTGTTGAGGAGTCCTGGAAGGAGAGAGGTTCCTGGGACCCTCCCAGCCCAGCACTGGGGCTCCTAGGCCGCTCTACTTACAATGATGGAAAACGGTCTTGGCTGTCCAGGACGTGTGGCCCAGCACGGGGTGGCGATGATGGTGATGATGGTGGTGTCACATGGTGTGGGCATGAGGTCACATGGAACGGATGATGTCACACGGGAATGGTCAACATCACGTGGGATGGATGATGTCACATGGATGATGTCACATATGATGGATGACATCACATGGGATGGATGATGTCACATGGGATGGATAATGGCATATGGATGATGTCACACAGGTTCATGGTGTCCCGAGATGGTATGACATCACACAGAGGTGAGGGAAGGTGATGGAGAGGCCAACAGGATGGATGTGAGTGGTGGGCCCTCTGCAGTCCCCTCCCCGCAAGTGGCGGCTAGAATGATGCTGGGCTCTGGGTTCCCGCAACCGAGCACTCACCCTCAGCCCTGTGGTCCCCACGCCAGGAGCCCCAGGCCCTCCACTCCAGCAGGAGCCTGTCGGATAGAAGTGGCCAGAGTCCTGATCGCCCTCCTCACTGGTCCCCGGGCTGTCTGCCCCTCCCCCCAGGGAACCCTTGTCCGGAGGCTCCTGGGGTACAGAGGCCCTCCCTGGCAGCTGCCTGTAGGAGGGGGCATTGTATGTGCCTGGCTGGTTCCACTCCAGACCTCAGCCTCCTCCCCTGGGGTTGTGGGGACATCAAGCAGCTCCCTTCAAGGGGCCCCCTCATAGCCCACCCCTGCATGAAGCCCCCAGCCCCTCACTCACAGCAGGAGTTCGTTCATCAGCCACCTGGTAGCCGACAGGAGGGCAGAGATGGGCTGGGGGGAGAGGGGACACACTGTGAGCCCTGGGCTCCCCCCACCCCATCCCAGCAGCGGGATCAGTGGAAAGCTGTTCTGGGAAATTCCTGCTGTAGAGCGGATGACGGGATAACGCCAGTCATCACCCTGGGTGGCGTCTATGGGATCCCTGATGGGTTGTGGACCGTGCGGGGGTGAGGGTGGGAACCAGGCAAGAAGGGGGCTGCAGCTGTCCCTCTGCCGGAGCAGTTGCCCTGACCGCCCCGCCCCGCCAGATAAGATCTGGGAGGGAGCGGACTGTGGGCGGCGGGGGCAGTGGGAGAGGGTCAAGATGGGCCCTGCTTCCTGGAGAGAAAGGGACAGGTCACCATCTGGTGGAGGGAAGCCCCTGGGAACACTCACGCTGGCCAGGGGCTGGGAGGCGCTGTGGTGGTGGGTTGGGGGTCTGCACATGGCCTGGTAGTCGTACATGGTCACTCTGAAGCCAGAATTGGGACAGGGTGAGTCCAGACCCCACCCGTATTCCACCCCCACCCTTCCCTGAGAGACTTTGCAGCAGGGTTTTCGTCAGCAGGTCAGAAAACGACATTTCTGGGCTTGGGCTGCTCAAAGCCAAGGAACAGCAAACCTCATTCGCCCTCTCAGGGACCTCAGCCCTTCCCACCCCTGCAGGCCTCAGGCCTAAGGAGGTTGCTCTACAGCCCTGGGGGTCCCTGTGCGGTTCTGAGGTTGGGATCTAAGATGCATCTCATCTGTTTAGCATCTGACCCCGCCTCCTCTCTATGTGTTTGGGGAGGGGGTCGCCTGCCCCACTTACTGGTTGAACACCCCCATGCTGAGCAGCTGGGTCACGAGCGCACCGTCTACCTCCCCCAGGAATCGGCCCACCTGTGAGGGCAAGAAGAGGGGGAGAGGAAGGGACAGGGGGTCGCTCCGAGCTCCAGACTTCACCTGCATCTGGGCTTCCCCTCCTGAGGCTCAGTAAGTGTGTGTGTGTGGGGGGGGTGTTGTACTTTCTCCTTGGCCCTCCTGGGTCCAAGGGGGTCCTGGGCATGTGGCCAACTGGTGTGATGGGGCAACTCCAGGCCAGGCTGGCCGGTGAGGATGGACTTTCCCATCCGAGAGGTCCAGACGAGGGGAGAGAGTGTCCAGATCCTGGCCCCACGGAGGTGGGAGGGTAGGCGCTGAGGTCTGAGCGTTCACATGCAGAAAGGTGCCTCCAGGGCAACGGGCCCACCTGATGGGGTTGGTGCTCTCAGAAGAGACCCCAGGGGGCTCCCTGCCCCTTGTGCTGCTAGGGACACACTGAGAACCCTGTTACCCAGGGGGGCCCCCTCGGGCTCCAGCCCCTACGACTGTGAGAAGAGCATCTTTGTGGTTTGTGAGCCGCCCCGTCTGTGTGCTCTGCTTTGGATGTCTGAATGGGTTAAGGTGGTGGAGGGGGAGGCAGACAGGAGTAGGTGGTGGGCGGCAGGAGGGGCTCAGGACTCTGGGGTGGGCCCCCTAGGCAAGGCTGCAGACAAAACCCGGGGGCCTCGGGGAACCCCCACCAATAGAGCAGGGAGACAAAACAGACAGATGATCGCCTCTGGGCATCTGAGGTGGAAAGGCTGGGTCCTGGGGTCTCTCAGTGCCAGCTGTGGTTTCAGACTGTCTACTGATTGTCTCTGGGCAAGGATGATCGCTTCTGGCCTTTTTGACAGTAGAGGCCACTGGGCGATGTGACCGTCCCTGCCCCCCTGTCTAGTTTCGCCTCTGAGTGTCTTACCTCCTGGGGCCTCTCTGAGATCAGGATGAACCCGTTGTTGTCGACGACGAAGCAGTCCAGATCCTGGGGAGAAGCCCAGAAGGAGGTCAAGGCCAGGCCCTAACACTGACCCCTGCTGGACCATGTGGGGAGGCCACTGCATGGAACCCAGGCTGGGGAAGCAGGGGCTGGCCCATCAGGGGGACGCGAGTGGGGGCTGCCCCTACCCCCTTCCCGCTGGGGAGGCACTCACACTGTCCTGGCAGCTCTCTTGGCACGGCCCCTCCGCGGCACCACACTGGAGGGAAGGGCAGAGCTGTGAGTTGTGTATCCGTGTGTGTGTGTGTGAGTGTGTGATGTGTGTGGTGCAATGTATGTGACGTGTGTGTGAGTGATGTGTGTGTTATGTGTATGTGTGATGTGTGTATGATGTGTGTGTGATGTGTAATGTGTGTGGTGTGTGATGTGTGATGTGTTTGTGATATGTGTGATGTGTGTGATGTGTGTGGCATGTGTGTGATGTGTGTGGTGTGTGATGTGTTTGTGCATGGTATGTATGTGTGTGGTGTGTGTGTGATGTGTGTGATGTGATGTGTGTGATGTGATGTGTGTGATGTGATGTGTGTGGTGTGATGTTTGTGGTGTGATGTGTGTGGTGTGTGTGGTGTGTCGTGTGTGATGTGTTTGTGCATGGTATGTGTGTGGGTGGTGTGTGTTTGATGTGTGTGGTGTGTGTGTGATGTGTGTGATGTGTGTGGTGTGTGTATGATGTTTGTGGTGTGGGTGTGGTGTGTGATGTGTGTTGTGTGTGATGTGTTTGTGCATGGTGTGTGTGTGTAGTGTGTGATGTGTGTGATGTGTGTGATGTGTGTGGTATGTGTGTGTGATGTGTGTGGTATGTGTGTGATGTGTGTGTGGTGTGTGTATGATGTTTATGGTGTGTGTGTGTCTGATGTGTGTGTGTGATGTGTTTGTGCACGGTATGTATGTGTGTGGTGTGTGTGTGTGATGTGTGTGGTGTGTGTGGTGGGTGATGTGTGACGTGTGTGTGATGTATGTGGTGTGATGTGTGTGTGTGATGTGTGTGTGTGATTTGTGTGATGTGTGATGTGTGTGATGTGTGTGGTGTGGTGTGATGTGTGTGGTGTGTGTGGTGTGTCTTGTGTGTGATGTGTTTGTGCATAGTATGTGTGTGTGTGGTGTGTGTGTGGTGTGTGTTTGATGTGTGTGGTGTGTGTGTGATGTGAGTGGTGTGTGTGTGATGTGTGTGGTGTGTGTGTGATGTGTGTGGTGTGTGTGGTGTGTGATGTGTGTTGTGTGTGATGTGTTTGTGCATAGTATGTGTGTG
The DNA here is from genome assembly GCF_042477335.2 of Ovis canadensis. Taxonomy (NCBI): domain Eukaryota; kingdom Metazoa; phylum Chordata; class Mammalia; order Artiodactyla; family Bovidae; genus Ovis; species Ovis canadensis. The sequence continues at coordinate 219,952,239 of NC_091247.1, forward strand.
TGTGGTGTGTGTGTGATGTGTGTGATGTGTGTGGTATGTGTCTGGTGTGTGTATGATTGTGTGGTATGTGTGTGTGTGATGTGTGTGGTGTGTGTGATGTGTGTGGTGTGTGTGGTGTGTGTGGTGTGTGGTGTGTGTTGTGTGTGATGTGTTTGTGCACGGTGTGTGTGTGTGTGGTGTGTGTGGTGTGTGTGGTGTGTGTGGTGTGTGATGTGTGACGTGTGTGTGATGTATGTGGTGTGATGTGTGCGTGTTGTGTGTTGTGTGTGTTGTGTGTTGTGTGTGATGTGTTTGTGCACGGTGTGTGTGTGTGTGGTGTGTGTGTGATGTGTGTGATGTGTGTGGTGTGTGATGTGTGTGGTGTGTGATGTGTGATGTATGTGTGATGTGTGTGATGTGATGTGTGTGGTGTGATGTGTGTGGTGTGATGTGTGTGGTGTGTGTTGTGTGTCTTGTGTGTGATGTGTTTGTGCATGGTATGTGTGTGTGTGGTGTGTGTGATGTGTGTGATGTGTGTGGTGTGTGTATGATGTTTGTGGTGTGGGTGTGGTGTGTGATGTGTGTTGTGTGTGATGTGTTTGTGCATGGTATGTGTGTGTGTGGTGTGTGTGTGATGTGTGTGGTATGTGTCTGGTGTGTGTATGATGTGTGTGGTATGTGTGTGTGTGATGTGTGTGATGTGTGTGGTGTGTGTGGTGTGTGTGGTGTGTGGTGTGTGACGTGTGTGTAATGTATGTGGTGTGATGTGGTGTGTGATGTGTGTGTGTGGTGTGTGATGTGTGTGATGTGTGTGGTGTGTGATGTGTGTGGTGTGTGATGTGTGTGTTGTGTGTGGTGTGTGTTGTGTGTGATGTGTTTGTGCACGGTGTGTGTGTGTGTGGTGTGTGTGGGGAATGGAGCCCACAGGACACCTGTGGTGTGCATGCGGGGGTGTGTCACATGCCTGTGTGGTGAGAGCGGTGTGTGCACACGGGGGATGTGTGTGGTGTGGCGTGTGTATGGTGTGTTCCTGTCGTGTGTGCCCTGTGTATGTGCACGGGGGGTCCGGGGCTGCGAGGCGGGCAGGGCCTCGCTGGTGGCAGCAGCTCAGGCGCCCAGGTCGGGGTCTTCACCCTGAGTCCCGCCCGCACCCCCACACGCACCTGCCGGGTGGCGGCCCAGAAGCTGCGCTGCAGGAATTCCATCCTCATCTGGACGCCCACGGCTGCCGCGGAGCGGGGAGGGGGGCGGCGAAGAGAGGGTGAGAGAGGTGTTGGATCCCAGCCCAAGGGAGGAGGTGCATCCGCAGAGGGCTGGGGGCACCTGGCAGCCTGGGCCGGGGGGGGGGGAGCGTGGCTCAGTCTCTCCAGAGCCGACACCACCAGAAAACACCCCAAGATGCGATGATGAAGTCAAGGAGCCGGGAGCTCGAGGTGGGTGCCCGGGGAGGTGGTCCCACGTTCCCACTGAGACCCAGGTTGGAGTCCAGGGCCCTGTGGGAGCGATACCCCTCCACCAGCCCGCTCAGGGCCCCATGTAAGAGGCTCCTCCTTACAAAGCAGGACCCGGTGAGCAGGCCTGCAGGAAGCTCCCAGCCCCGGAAAACCCGGCTCGATGCCGCTGCTTACAAGAGCCACCATGCCTCTCTGGTCCCCAGACAGGCTGGGAGAATGTGAGGTGATGCCCAGAGGCTAGGAGAAATCTGGGCCCGGAGAATAGGAAGACAGGCAAGTTGTAGAGAAAGAGAAAGCATAGGGAAACGAGGCCGCTTCCTACCATCAGGGATAAGGATAAGAGAAAATGCCCTGGGTGTCAGACAGCTAAAGCCCCGAGCTTGAGTCCACACGGTAGAAGGCTGGGCAGTGGGGGGAATCCACGCCCAAGTCACCGGCCCCTAAACACGAGGAAGACCTACCGCCCGGGGTCTCTAGGGCCCTGGCTGCTCTCTCCTCTGGGCCTGACGTGAGCCCCTGTCGGGAGGGCGCTGATGGACCTGGGCAAGCCCCCTCGCGGTCTGCGGCTCCTTCCTCTGTGAAATAGGGACCGGTCGGGGTCCCCAACATTCTGCCATGTTCATGAGACCGCATCACCCCAATGGGGAGATTTCCCACCACAATCGAGGGCTTTGCTGCTGTCGGGTCTGGGGTGTGTGTGTATGGAAGGAGTGGGTGGGAAGGAGATAGGATGCTCCCCTCCCCCAGTTGTCCCTATGGCTGCAGGAGGCCCCTCAGCCCTACCCCTCGTTTCTCCTGTTACAACCTCCCCTAATGCTCACTTTACTTATTCATTTTTAGTCTTTTGGCTGTGCCGCAGGGCATGCAAGATCGCAGTTCCCTGACTGAGGGGCGAGCCTGCACCCCCTCTCCTGGCAGCGTGGTCTGAACCACTGGGCCGCTGGGGAAGTCCCCTTGCCCTTCATTTTTAGACAGACTTCCCTCACCTGTAGGGAGAAGCTGAGCGAAAGAGGAGGCATCTTCTAACAATGGCCAGAGGGGAGCAGCGTGAATGGTTCAGGATTCAAGAAACCCTGACCCTGGCCTCTGGGTCCAAGCTCTCAGACTCTTTCCAGAGCCAGACTCAGCCTTGCCACTCCATAGCTCAGGGCCAGGTCTCCTGGAGGTATGGCATTTCCAAACTGGAAGAAATTCTGGGATTCTAACCCAGGGCATCTCGAGAGGGCGGGGCCAAGGTTTCCCTAATGAGACCGGGTTTTGAGGCTCATGGGTGGAGACAGAGGAGCAAGGCCCCCAGCCTGTTCTCCGGAACCAGGGTCCATCTCACAGTGGATTCACGAGCCCCTCCAGGCCCTAGGCCCTGGTCCTAGGACTTGGGACATCTCACTGCTTGCTGTCAGTCCACCCTGGTCACCAGTAGGCATTTCAGACTTCATTGGTCAAAACCCGACTGTGGCTCTTTCTCCCCAAGCCTGAGCCTCCTTGAGAACCCTCCCCGCATGAGGCCACAACGCCCACCTAATGGTCACCATCTTCCCACATCCCGCCAGGGTGCTGCTGCCCTTGTTGCCAAACTTCATGAATCTCCTCACTCTCTCCAACCCCACCACCATCTGGATTAACGCCCCAGACCCCCCAGCGGATCCTTCCCCACGGAGCCTAGAGAGTGGCCTTCCTGAGGGAAGTTGGGTCTCTCCCTTGCTCAGAACCTTCCAAGGCCTTCCTGCTGCCCTCCGAACAAAATAGAAACTTCTCTGTGGTTTGGCATCCAAGGCCCTGCCGATCTCTCTGATTTCAGCCTGAATCTCTAACTCCCTTGAACAAGCCTGTTCCCCGCCCAGGGCCTTTGCACCTGCCGCCCGCTCCCCTCGACCAGCACCCCCACCCTCGGAATGCACTTCCCTAGAATTAATGAAGTGCTCCTTCTTACAACTGGATCTCAGTGCAAACAGCATCTCCTGAAGCAGCGTCCTGACCTCCCAGATAACGAGGTCCTCCCCTCGACTGGCCGTTCACATTCTATCTCATCACCCTTCATTTTCTAGGGAGCATGACATTTACTTTCCTCATCCATAGTCTGTCTTGCCCCACCTAGAATTGGCACTAACAGTGAGCAGGGGGCTGGAATTCCCTAGCCCCGAGAATAAAACTTAGCACATGGCGAGGCTCTCAATAAATACGTTTCGAGCTAAATAAAATAAATGCTTGTGTATTCTGTGGGGGCCTCGCAGAACTCCTCTCTCCATTCAGAGCCCCTCCTTCCTAAAGTTGGGGGTCCTGGATGCTGGAGAGGTCCCTCTCCTTCCTAGAGATAGGGGTGCTGGATGCTGGAGATCCAGCTGTGCCTGGTGCCCTAGAGGACCCAGGGAAATCCGCTAAGAGTTGGGGAATTCAGGTGAGACACGAAGAGTAATTTCCTAGGGAAGAGCTGTTAGCTGCTGAGAGCAGGGGTTGGTTTAGAGTGAGGAAGGCAAGGTGCGGGGCCTGGGGGAAGACAAGGGGGCAGGAAGGGGGCATCTTCAAGGATTTAAGGACAACTCACTCGCTGTGTTCCACCACACCTTACCTGGGGCTCGAATCATTTCAAACCCTTTTGTTCAATGCCTGCCTCACAACCCGAATCGTGCTTTTCCACCCCATCAAAGAGCCCAGCCTCCTCGGGAGACTCCACGGCAGCTCTCAGACCTCATCCCTCGCTCCAGTGGGCCCCAGGCTGGCCACCCCTGCCTGGCAACCCCCCGGAAGCCTGCTCTGTGCAGGTGAGACCACCCCTCGGTCCTGGGTTGCAGATGGAGTGGTGAAGAGTCAGTCCCTGGCTGAGGCCGAGGGCGGGTGAGACCTCCATCCTCCCAGCCTTCTGTCCCCACCCCCCCAGGCCTGTGCTTGGCGGGTCCTTGCATCAGAGCCCGACCTCGGTCCCTAGGGGGACCTGCCACAACCTGTTGGAGGGGGAGCGATCGGACCCCCTTCCTTCTGCCCCTACTCTGCCTGTCCCCCTGATCCACGCCGCCTCATGCCCTCCTCTGCCTGCTTCCTGCAAAGCAGTTTTTCTTTAAGACCCACTCGCTCGCTCGGCTGGCAGACAAAGAGCCTCAATAAGGCCACAGGCAGCAGACAGCTTATCAAGATGCTCCTCTTTGCTCTGCGTCCTGGCTGTCACCTCCGCGTTGCTTTGTCATCACAGACGGCAAAACAAAACAGCCGCGCGGCACACGCACACACCCGCCCCGCCGGAGCCGCCGTGCCCCAGGAGTCCGAAACTCCATCATCCCCCTCGCTCTCCTGTCGACCGTGTCCTTGAAACCCAGCGGCAGGCGGTGCTGACCTGGGGGGTCGGGCGGCTGTGGGTCGACGGGGCCCATCCTTTATGTAGCAGCTGGGGAGCCGGTGTTCAGGGACCCCAGAGACCTTGTCATCCACCTGTCCACTCTGGGGCAGTGAGTAACCCCGCAGTCCGGTTAACAACAGCTAATGGCTGGTTGTCAGAGCCTCTGGACCCTGACACCTGGCTGAGCTCTTCCGTCCCTGCCCATTCCTCACTCAGCCAGGGGAGGCAGACCTCTCTTCTGGAAGGGCCCCCCGTTGTAGACCTGGGGTGACCCGCCCACCCACAGACAGCTGTCCTCTGTGATATGGGTCAGAGAAGAAGGTCCAGCTGGACACGTGCACCAGGATGGGAGTTCTGGTTGAGTTTTTAAGGAGGGGAAGGTGCCCCGTGGGTGAGGCGAGGGTTCCAGATGCTGGGAAGGACATGCTGTTTGGGAGCAGCCGGGGGACAAGGGGGTGTGTGGGGCAGGTGGGAGCCAGTCTCATGATGCAGGGTGGGAGGCTGAGATCTTGGGAGGGAAGGCTGCTTTTCCTCCGGGCACTCCTGTTGTTGCCCAGCAGAGCAGACAGAGAAAGAAGGTGCAGGAGTGTCAAGGGGTCTCTCAGCTTTCACCCAGTGCTGACCACGGACCCCTGAAAGTGGGCGTAAAGGAAGAGGGATGCTGGATACCCTTGACAAACGCGCCACATGTCCAGCCATCAGGCAGGCTTTGAAAGATGCCAGGAAGGTCACCAGGGTCCAGCTCTGGCCAGCGGCTCCTCCCCAGCTGGTCCTTAACTTTGTTTCCTTCGGGTCAACCCCTGCCTTCCCTTGGAATATCTGTTTCTCCAATGCCTCCGTCCTGACTGGCTGGTAGGGAGGCCTCTGAGCTCTTGATGTCAGTCTCTCCCCATCCAGCCAGAGGCCCACGCTGGGGGAGGGGGCTGGTTTGCCCCGCCCCCCCCATTCCCCACCTCCGCGCTCCTCCAGGCTCACCCCAGGGCTCTCCAGAAAACCTGCCCCCAGGCCCCAGCCCAGCCTGCCTGCATCTCCCTCCCCAGATAGCCCTGGTCTGGGGTCACAAGGCTCAGTGACCTCTGTGTGTCTGCATGCCATTGACTCTGTGTGGCCTGGGGCCCCTCCCTGGAGGACCTCAGGCAGATGGGCCCTCGTGTACCCCTCCCTCCAGAATGTGTCCTTTTGACCTGCAGGCGCGGTGGGAAATACGGCCCCCATCTCGGAACAGACTCAGAGCAGCTTCCCGCTGCTTCCTGGGGGGCCTCTGTGCTCTGGGTCCTGCCGCTTGGTTCTCAAAGGGAAGGGGAAAGGGGACAGAGCTAGAGGATGTTGTGTGGGGGGCAGCCAGGGCAGGAAAGCCTGCAGAGGTGGGGAGGGAAGGTGGTGGTGGTGGGGGGGCGCTGGTGAACAGCGCTCCTGCCCCTGGAGCTCACGGCCGGCCGGCCGCGTCTCCCCCTGAAATGGGAGGTTTCAAGGGTGAGCGCCTCCGGTGTGTGTGCGCCAGCCCGCCTGTGCGCCCGCCTCCCGTGAGCGCGCCTGTCGCTGTCATCGCGGATGTTCCCCCGCTGTCACTCCGCTGCTCTCTGCTCGCACACGCGCGCCCCTCCCCGCCTGCCCCTCTCCGCGGCTCCCTCTGTCCCTCCCTCTCCTCCTCCGTGTGTCATTGACCCGGCAGCCCTGGCCCCAGGAGGAGGCGGCCGGCCGCAGGCGTCCCTCCCGCCGGTGCGCTGCTGCCGGGTCCTGCTGGGGACCCAGGTCCTGCTGGGGATCGGGCTGTGCCGCTGTCTGATTCCTCCAGGAATTCCAGGAGAGGCTGGCTGGACGGCTCAGACCGCTGATTCAAGGGGCTTGTTCCTGCCAAAGGTGAGTGCTGAGCGCCCTCAGCGGGGGTGCAGGGTTGGGGGGGGGCGTTGTGGGAGCTGGGCTTGGGGCCGAGCCCATCCTTGCTAGGTTCTATGCCTGCAGGGACAGCTGCTATGCCTCCTACCTGGGGCCAATGGCTGGGGCTGGGGCAGGACTCAGGACTGGACATCTGGGCAGCTGAAGGGCACAGGGAACTCTGACCTCCCGGTGTTGGGGACAGGAGCCAGCATTCTGCTGGAGGAGGAGGGAGAAGGCAGCCACGGGGCCAGACGACAGGCCCGGTGGCATAGAAACCATCCCTGCAGTGTGTAGGGCGCCAGCCGGGGGCCCTGGGCCACCTGCACGCCCAGCTCAGCACAGACAGCCTCGGGTCTGGGTGCCATGTGAAGGGGGCACAGCAGACGTCTGTGGGGTAGGGGGCAGCCTGGGGCACTGGACCTTGGGGGGCTGACTGACCTCTCTGCAGTATGCCCTCAGTGTGGGGTGCTGGCCCCCTGGAGGCTGCCCTTAGACACGGGTGCAGAGGAGCCCTCCCCAGCTGGACCTGAGTCCCCAGGCTCCGGCGGAGCCTCCCTGGGGGGCGTGGCTGGGAGTGGACGAGGGAGGGGAGCCTCCACGCCCTTCCTCCTGCCCTTTCTCGAGCCTCTGGATCAGCTCTCAGCCCACCCAGGCCTGGTGGGGTCCCTGGGAACCAAGCTGAGGCTGGAGTCCCCCAGATGTACAACCCCTCTACCTACAAAGGGGTCAGAAAGCCTTGGAGGGGGTGGTGGACTCAGCTTAGGGGTGGCCAGGACAGGACAGTGCAGGACAGAGGCCCCCTGACCAGGTGTCCGGGCCTCCTTGTCCTCTCTCTGAGCTGCTGTCTTCTGCCTGGGGTGGGCGGGGGCAGGCTGGCACCTGGCTGTCAGGCCACGGCTGGGTATCACCTGGTCTGACTCAGACTGACACCCGGCAGCTTAGATAACTACACGGGCTGGGGTGCTGGGGGGCAGGCTGAGCACGTGGAGACGGGCGGAGGAGTCCAGCCGGGAGGGAAACCCGCAGCGATCCCCCCTCCCCACTGCACAGGCTCGGCTCTGCCAAGAGAGGGAGACCAGGGAAGCCAGCCGGGGGTGGTGGAAGGAGGAGGGGGAGGCTCCTTCAGATCCGATCTGGCTCCTTTGCGTTTGCCTGGAAGCTGTGTTTAGGGCCAAGTGAGCAAACCCTGCCCTCATTTCAGTCCCCAAGCTGAGGGGCCGGGAGGGGGTTTGTAAAGGTTGGGGTGCCAGGGGAGGTCTCTCCCCGCCACTACACCGATCAGACCTCCTCATCCCCTGCCTGCCGGAGGCCACCATTGAGCCTGGACCAGAGCCTGCCCAAGAGCAACTCCTGTGAGAAGTGACAGGGGTGGGGGTACTTTATGTCCATCTTCCAAGAGGGTCTGCTTGAGATCGGGAGTGTCTGACAGGAAAGCCAGGCTGCAGGAAGTTGGGGATGAAAACGGGACTCGCATTTAAAAATGAACCAGGAGGCTGTCTCCTCCAAGAACAAATTTAGAGATTTAAAAAAACCTGCTTCCGCACTGCTTGAGCCGCGTGTGTTCCGGGTGCCGGGCAGGGAAGAGGTGGGAAGGGCCCGGAAGGCCACACCGGCGGCTGCGGGTGGAGGGCACAGCCCTGGTGCCACCCCCAGGGCTCAGCGTGGGTGCCCCAGTCCTGCCTACTGGGGGCCTTTGGGCTTGGGTGGGTGGGAAGGAGGGCGCTGCCCTCGGGGCCCTGGGCAGTGGCATCAGCCTGGCCTCTTGCCTCTGTGACCTTCACCTCTCCGCAGAGCGCAGGCTGCAGAAGTCTTGCTCTGGGGTGGAGGTCCGGGGGAAGGGTGTGCAGCCAGTTGGCATGATGTCCCAGGGGCAGGCGCGCCAGCCAAGGCACAGTGGACGCTGCTGGCTTGTGGGGTGTGGACCGGGCTCAGGGGGATGGACATGACCGGGCAGCAGGGAGGAGGGGCGTGGACACCGGGCCTGTGGGGTTTCCTGGAGGTTTCTAACCAGAGACTGAGCCAGCCCTGCCTGGAGGAGGAGGGAGGGTGGGTGCAGAAGCACAGAGAGATCGGAGGCCCCCCAAGCTGAGTGTTTGCGGGAGGCAGGAACACGGCAGGCTGCTCCTTCACGGGGCCAGGTGAGGCGCCCGCCCCCAAGTCTCCAGGGTACTCTGGCCCCCAAGTCTCCAGGGGACACGGCCCCCCACACGGCTGGGAGGGAGCACGTGGGCCCTTCTGCTCCAGCTGCCGCCTCCTGCCCGTCAGCACCTCCCGCCCCAGCTTCCCCGGAGCTCCCAGCCCACTTGCTCACCTCAGTGCACAGCCCCTGCTGCAGGGGTTCTAGAAAGCATCCTCCCCAACCCCCCAGCAAGACCCCTGCCCCCCAGGACTTCCCCCATGGCATCTGTGGGCATCCCTGGGAAGAAGGGTGTCAGGGAGGGGGCGACCAGTTTGATAAGAACAACTGTGTCAGGTACGCTGAGCCAGCGGACAAGGAGACGTGGGGTCAGCTGTGAAGCTGGGCAGCTGAGAGGGTGCAGCCCATCCCTGCCCCCTGCCTCGCGCTCCGGCAGCCTCCATGTGCAGGCAGGGCAAAGCAGGACCAGCCTAAAGGCCTGCAAAGACAGCCGGGTTAGCAGCCTCATTGCTGGACTGCTCGGACGCAAGCCTGCCACCTTCTACTGCCTGACCTGAGACAAGATAATGAGCCTCCAGAGCCTCTGTTTCCCCATTTGCAAGTGGGGCTGACAGTGCGTCTCAGCCCAGGGAATAGCTGGGGAACCGGGGACCACGCACAGCTGCTTGTGGCTATGGTAACGTGTCTCCCTGGTCCAGAGCCTTCCCGCAGGAGGTGATGCTTCCAGCACCCCTACCACTCCCGCACCACCCCCTGCTGCCCAGGCCCCTGAAATGGCCCCCCAGGAGAGGAGTGACCTAGCCCAGGGCCTTTCAAACTTGACCAGATACCTGAATTGCCTGGGATCTTGTAAGAGGCAGGTTCCGACCCCGTCGGCCTGGCCTGGGTCTAGAAAGTCCCTGGGGAGGCTGGTGCTGTTGACCCCTGGACTGCCCTTGAGTAGCAGGGGGCTGGGCGGGGCACGAAGCCCCTGTTTCTGCTCTGGGAGGGCACTTGCGGTGCTCGACCCTCGGCTCTTGACCAATCTCCGCCCAGATTCTCTCAGCAGGGCTGCCCTCCGCTCTGTGCCCCTGTCCCTGGACTGGACAAAAATGCCGACAGGGCTGAGGGCCTTGGAGCCTAGAGACCCCACCACCCTCACTTGTTTCCATCCTCTACCTGGGTGGGGTCTCCCCTCCCAGACGCTGTGAATTTATTCCTCAGCGGCCAGCGCCTGCCTTAGCAGCTGTGCCCCCGGCTTCCTGATGTAGGTCACACTTTCCTAACGAGGCTGAAAGCTTCCAGGTTTGGGGTGGGGGGAGGGGGTCCTCAGGTTGGAGGTGGGCCAGAGGGTAGAGTGCTGGGCCCAGGGGTCCCTGAGGGGTGCTTCTGGGGTCCCCAGGCAGGCAGGACCACTCCCCAAGGAGCACAGTCTGCACCCCATGGACCTGGGGAGGGGCTCTCAGGGCCACCAGCGTCCCCTCCCCCCAGATGGTGGCTTTAATGGACCTGGCTGGCTTTAATGCACTTCACACTGGGGGGCGGGGTGCCAGGACCTGCACTCAAGTCACCTTCACGGACAGGTGCTCACTCTGGAGATGGGGTGGGGAGGCAAGGATGAGCCCAGGTGGGCATGGGGCCTGGGTTTGGGCGAGAGGGCTCTCTGGCACCTGTCTCCCCATGGCAGCCGAAAGACCCGTGGGTGGGTCTGAGTGTGGAAGGGCCCCCTAGGGGCCTCTCTCGACCCTGCTTCTAGGCCAGTGGTCCCTCCCCCGCCACCCCATGCACCTGTCTGCTGGGGGCATGCAAGAACTGCCGGAGGGGCGGCATCTGAGGGTGCGTGAGTGCACGCGTGTGTCAGCACGCGCCCTGGCTGCACGCTGTCTGGGGCTGTCTCACCACGTGCCATGTTGGGGGCGTGTGTGCACCCTGCTCAGCCCACACCTACATGCCTCCCTGCTGGGGCCACTGCAGGGAACCATCCCCAGGGAGCGGGCTCCTGTCCCTGGCCGGCCATGTGACCAGGCTAGCTGGTCTTCATCTCTGAGCCTGGGTGGCTGCTGACCCGCCTGGTACTGGGTGGATGCTTTGAGCTGCTGACATGAGGATCCTTGCTGGTGGGAACAGTGAGGGGCTATTCTGAGGGTCAGGGCCAAGAGGGTGGACAGTGACCTCAGTGATGGAGGTCTGGAGGCTGTGTGTGAGCCCGGCCCATGGTGACCGCCATGTGACTGCTGCTCACCTGGCACGGGCTCAGGAACAGGGGTATGAGGTTGGGGGCAGGAAAGAGCGGTCAGCGGCCAGGCTTGTAAGCTGCTGACCCCCTCCCTGGGGCCCTGCCTTCTCCTTGCATCTACCTGGGGTCACCTAGACTGTCTTCCAAGACAACGTGTCCTGAGTTCAGCAGACATGAACTCGCCTCCCATGATTAGACTGGTCTCATGGGGGACAGTGTGTTTTGCTTATCGCCTTCGAGATAAGGAGACTGAGACCCAGAGAGTTGATGGGGTTTAACATACAGAGCAGCTGACAGAGACTTGAACCCAGAGCCCACCCTGACCTGGGCGTTTCAGCCGGGAGCCCAAGGGGTCTGGTGCTGGGAGGTGGGGGAGCATCTGGAGATGACCCCTGAGCTGTTCCTCCACCGCCAAGCCCAGGACCTGGTCCATCCTCAAGGTTTCCCCCTCACTCCACATCTGCCCAGCATGCCTCCTCTGCAGCCCCTGAGAGGCTGTGAGCCCTCCAGAGCAGGGGATGGAGGCTGAAGTCCAGAGCCAGAGCCAGAGCCAGAGCCAGGTCCCCCCCCCGCCCCCGCAGCGGTCCCCTCCCTACCTCCCCCCCAATCCCGAGCGGCCCCCACGCTGAGCAGGCGCTCCTGCCTGGCCGCTGCTTAGGACCCACGGGCGCTGCGCTTCGACTGGGCTCTCGGGGCCAGGAGGCAGCTTGGCAGCTGTATGGAGGGGGGGAGGAGGCGGGAGAGGCCCCTGGTGCCCGAGGGAAACCCTGATGGTGATGAGATTCCAGGGCTCAGCAGGCCCCCAGCAGCTCCTCCCACCTCCTCAGCGTCTGCTCCGCTCTGCCATTGGCTCCCGGGCTCCCAGAATTAAACCGGCTGTGGGAGGGGGAGCGGGAGGCTGCAACCTGGAGCCACGGGGGGACCCGTGTGGCTGCCCTCTGGAAGCAGCATCAAGGTCCCCCTCCTGGCTGGCCTTCCCCACCTGGCGCCAGGCCCAGCTGTGATGGGGCCCTTGGCCACATTGGGAGGGAAGCAAGGAGGTCCTGTGCCATTGAGTTGGAGCAGGAGCGGGTCCCCTGGGAGGCGGAGCCCCCTCTCCTTGTCCCTGGCCCTGCAAGCTCACCTTCTGCCCGGCCTGTCTCCCCACTGCAGCACGAGCCCCTGAGCTGATGAGTTTTTTCCCAGACTTGCCGGAGGCGGAGGACGGAGCACGGCTGCTCCCCCACTAGGAGACCGTGGAGGGAAAGCAGGGGGCTGCCCCAGGGGGCCTGGGCCTCTCCCGTGATCCACCCACCGACTGACCCACCGACTGCTCCTGTGCTGGGCCTGGTCTCTGCCTCCCTGGGGGCCATGGTAAGAGTGCAGTGGGGTGGGGAGCCAGGTAGCCCTGGCTTTAGGCACCTGGGACATGGGGGAGGAGGCCACATGACTCTAAACACGTTCAGGAGATCATCCAGGGAGATAAGCAGAAGGGGCAGGCTGAGGATGGGGGCTGGGGTGGGGGGGAGATGGACGGCTCCTGAACCTCCTAGCCCGGAGCTCAGCGCTGTCTGGGCTCCATCTGAGGGCTCCCGGGATGCCCACCTGCCCCTGCACGATCCCTGACTCATCCAGGGAGGTTAGGTTTCCTGGCTTCTCAGCCCCCTCCTACCCCTCCTCCCCCAGCCAGGGAATCAGAGCTGAGAAGAGCAGGAGAGGAGTGTAAAGAGACACCAGCCCCCTCCACAACCCCTGGGCTGGAACACCTGATGCCCGCTTTGCTCATCTCTCTCTCCCTCTCTCTCAGGACTGACTGAGCGGACGGACGGGGGCTCCTCTCCCCGGAGGTGCAGGGCCTGGAAGCCACTATGCTGGCCCCGGGCAGCCGCCCTGAGCCGAGGACCTGGCTCGCTCTGTGGAGGCGGATCTCTTGTGAGTGGGTGGTGGGGGGAGGTCGGGCATCGGGGCTAGCAGGGCTGCAGGGACCGTCTGCCCGGGTGTCCGTCATCAGCCCTGCCCGTAGTTCCAGGGGAAGGGCCACCTCTGAGCTCCATGGTGGGCAGATCGGGAGCGGGGTCCCACGTGCAGGTCTGCCCCCTTAGACGAGTCTGCTCCTGAGCCCAGGGGCCCCATCTCCCTCTTCTAATGGCAAACCTCTTGTCCTGCTTGGCTGCAGGCTGAGTGGCCCTGGAGCCCGCTCTTAGGGCCCCAAGATAGAGGGAACCAGTGGGCTCTGGGGACACGGCGCTGGAAGGGCTTCAGGGGTGTGGTCCAGGCCCTCCCCTGTATATGGTGACACAAAGGCCGCCCACTTGCCACAAGGGAGACTAGTGAGCTGTCGGGCGAAGGAAGCCCTGGGAATTCTCGCACAGCTGAAGGGTCAAGGCTACTGGGTAAGAGATAAGAACCATCCTGGGGGGACGTCTGTCCACCTGACCTGCCGGCGCCCGGTCAGCCCTGAGATGCCACCACCCCACGACATAGGCGAGCTGAATTATTCACCATGTAGAGCGGCTGAGCCCTGAGATGCCCAGCTCCCCTTTCAGCCTCCTAGAATCACTCACCATCTCGCAACACATGGCTGTTTTCTCGTCACCAGAGCTTTCACACTGGCCCGAATTTCTCGGGACGGGGGGACGGTGACCTCTAGTCCTGTTGGTCCTTCTGAGTGGGGAGGCCAGATGGGCTGAGTGTTTCTCTGGGTAAAGTGGGGCCCCAAGGAAGGGAGGCTGACTTCTGAGTGGCAGGGCAGGGGGAGTTGGGCAGGCTGCCTTGACCGCAGTCAGCTCAGAGGGTGACAGGTCAGCGGTCCAGCAGGTGACCTCGGGTGGCTGGAAGGGCCTCCAGCTGGCATCCACAGCCTTACCTGTGCTGATCCCCCGCACCCCCCCCAGAAGAGAGAGGCTCAGGTGTCAGCCTGGGCAGGCCTCTCCGGTGTCACTGACCCTCCAGGAAAGGGGGTGCAGTCCTGTTCTGTTCCCTCATGCCCTGCCTTTCGGGACACCAGACACCAGAGCCCTGCTGGACATAGATTCAGAGCCACCCCCTCCTGGACCTGGTCAGGGAGGTGCTGCCCCTTCCAGTGGAGCCAAGTGGCCAGAGTGGGTCTGAACTTGTCCATCACTCCTTGGCTGGGGCCTTCCTCTGGGCTTGGCAGGTTCCCTCCCCCTCCACGGGGACACCCAGGACAGTGAAGGGGGCTTTGAGTTCACTCTTAGAAGGGTAGACCCCCAGAGAGAGCTGCCCTGAGGCGTCGTTTTCTGAATGCCCCTTCCCCTGCAGCCCCGCCACAAGGGCTCTGGGCAAACCATGAGACCAGGAGAGGAACGCTGCCACTGGATTCCTCCTGCAGAAACTGGTGATGGAGCCCATGGCTAAGGGCAAGCCCGGTTGTGGAGTGAGAACAGATGTGGGGCATGTCCAGGCCCAAGATTTGTGTGGCTCGCACCCCAGCATCCTCTGTGTGGAGGGGGAACTGGCATCTCACCCCATCATTTCCACACGGTCTCAGGATGGGAACTGGGTGCCGGGGCTCCCTCCTCGCCCTGAGGTGCTGGCCCGTCTTGTATGTGGGATTCCTGCAGGCAGGAGTAGGGGTCTTGGTGTGCCCCTTGGTGCATACAGCACAGCCCCCACCCACTCTCCGTGCAGCTCTAGGTGCATTTGGGGGGTGGGCATCGAGAGAAGGGAAGAGAATCTTTCCCACTGCAGTGCCCCTGGAGGGGATATGGAAGGTCCTCTCACAGCCCCATGTCCTCTGTTGTGTCAACGTCTATCGTGTCGGGGGCCCAGGTGCCCGAAGTGACCTACCACGTGGGATCTGTTCACGTGAGGGTGCTGTGGGTACTGAGTTCTGTCTCACGTGGTTAGGACACGCTAGTGCACGCTTGTGGGTGGCCATGGGGATCCTGGCAAGGCCCCCTTGTGGGATTCGCATGAAAGAGACAGCAGGAGGAGGCGGTGACCGTCTGTCCCTCTGTCCCCCGTCCACCCCCCAGGGCTCGCCTGCTGGATTGCCCTGTGCGTGGCGGAGGCCGTCCCCGCCTGCCCCTTCCCCTGCACGTGTGACGGCCGTGGCCTGCAGGTGGACTGCAGTGGCCTGGGCCTGACCGCGCCACCCCCGGACCTGCCAGCCGCCACCCGCAGCCTCCTGCTTCTCAACAACAGGCTGAGCTCCCTGCCTGGCGGGGCCTTCGCCAACCTGTCGGGCCTGCAGCGGCTGGACCTCTCCAACAACTTCCTGGACCGGCTGCCGCGCGCAGCCTTTGGGGACCTGGCCAACCTGACGGAGCTGCAGCTCCGTAACAACAGCCTCCGGGCCCTGGATGCGGCGCTGCTACGGCCCCTGCCACGCCTGCGCCACCTGGACCTGTCTCTCAACGGGCTGTCCCGGCTCCCGCCCGGCCTCTTCGATGGGCTGCCCGCCCTGCGGTCCCTGTCGCTGCGCGCCAACCGCCTGCAGAGCCTGGACCGCCGGACCTTCGAGCCCCTGGCTGGCCTGCAGCTGCTGCAGGTGGCAGACAACCCCTGGGAGTGCGACTGCCACCTGCGGGACTTCAAGCGCTGGCTCGAGTGGTTCTCCTACCGAGGTGAGTGCAGGGGAGGCTGGACGGGCCAGCAGCAGGCGGAGGGGCTGCTGCCACCCCCTTCCTCCTGCGCCCCTCCGCTCCGGCCGCCTCTCTCCAGACTGACTCCCTGCCACGTGCTTTCCCTTCTGTAGGTGTTTAGGACGGGCTTGAACACACCGTGTAACTGTCCCCTGGGCATCCCTGGGCCCGGGGAAGAGGGGATGGATTAAAACCACCCTCGCGCCTCTGAATAATGCAGCCACCTCTTACACACCCACAGTTTCAGGAGGTAGAGTAGAATTCAGATCCGCAGATGCAATCCCATTTTCATTTTGACGCTGATCTCAACTCCTCCTCCCAAGAAGTTATGTTATCAAAGCTTTGGCTAAGAAGCCCAAAGCCTCTGGTTTCCAGTTCCTTCCTTTCCTCCTTTCGTTAACCCCGGGCAAGTCCTAGAAAAAGCTTCAAAATGATGAAATGAAATGGACAGGAGGGCAAAGATGTAAGCCTCCTGGTTAAAAGCGCCAGATCTGGGTTGGCTTCGTGGCTCTGCCACTTACTGGCTGTGTGATCTTGAGAAAGTAGGCTAGCCTCTGTGGCTGTGCCCCCATCAGTGAAACGGGGCAAATAACAATATCTGCCTCAGAGAATCCCTGTGCAGATTAAATCAGAAACACATGGAAAGTAACTGGAAAAGTACTCAGTGTGAAGTGGATCTGAGGTAAAGCTTATTCATTTATGTGTCCACTTGCTTGCTGGTAGAAGTTGTAATATTTAACCAGGCTTAACTAGAAACCATTTGGTGCCCAGCACAAAGCAGGGCTCCAAGAATATTTGCTGAATGAATGAACTGATGTGAAAAGGACTCTAATGCTTTCATCAGGCTGACTCTTTTTGTTTCAGAGTGTTTCCACAATCTCATTATCTGCCTAATATTCTCATATGTTAGTTAACTAAAAACATTTTACAAATGATGAAGTGCCATAAAATATTAGTCACTGTGGTAATTTCTCCCATTTTCTGTGAGAGGAGAAATAATAATGAACACTTGTATAGTTTCTAGTTTCCAAGTATCTTTCCATACCCATGACCTGCTTGACCCCTTAGAGCAACTGAGATGGTCATTCTTATGACAGGCACAAAAATTGAGCCTCGTGAGCGATTACATGACTTAGGTACTTTGCTCAAGATGATGTGGCCGGGAGGGAGTCAGCCTCAGGTTTTTGGAGCAGGAAGTTGAGGTAGCCCCATTTCCATGGCCAGTTCTCGCTGGCACAAAAGCCCTGGACACAGTTCACGGGGTGTAAGCCTTGCATAGGCGGTGGGCGGCACGGGGGATTGGACAACCAGACCAATGTGTGATCTGCAGGGGACGTCCTTGCCCCTCCAAACGGTCATCGGTCACTGGGAAGTAAAGAGCACGGAGGGGAATGTACATTTCTGGAACTTGTCACTGTTGGAGCTATTTTCCACCCTGCATGCCTCCAAAAGACACCAACCAAACCAAAACAAATAACCTAGGCTTTTCCTGCACCCAGGAAAGACTGATATCTATTGTATGGGGAGTCTGCGGCAGCTGGGCTGGGCTGGGCTAGGCTGGGTACCAGCAGGGATGGGGGGCAGGAGCCCAGGCCCTTCCACGGGGGCAGGCAGTGCCTGAATCTCGGTCTCCAGACACTGAAAGAGGCCAAAAGGGGGTGTCTGGGCAGCTCCCCTCCTCTTGCCCCACCTGTGTTCTGCGCCCGCCTCCCCCAGGTCAAGTCTGGCTCAGCCGTCATCCGGGCGAGCCTGGGCAGCCTTTGTGGCCTGCACGCCCTCCTTGGCTCTGGCCCCTCCTCTGACGTCGGGGGTCTTTGTAGTCCCCTACAAGATGCCTCTGGGCTCAGGGTGCTGTGGCCAGGGCACTGACGGGGCCGCTGTTGCTCTAAGAAGGACACCACTCTTGTGGTTTCTCCTCTCCCTTCTCCAAGGAGGTACCTTAGGGACCAAGGTCCCTCTTGGAGAAGTGTGGCTCCGACTTCTGCCCTTGGTGTTAGTGGGAGGAGCCCGGGGGCATGAGATGCTGGGGAGAACAGTGCCGGGGATTACAGACAGGTCAGCAGGGATCAGGACAGTGCCTGGGTTACATATGGGCCAGCGGGGATCAGGCAAGGAGGGGTATGGACTGAATTTGGGTCATGGCCCCTCCTTCCTGAGCACCGGGCTGGGGGTGGCCGGTTTGACTCTGGGGAGCAGGCAAGGTGGGGATGTCTGTGTGCTTCTCTGCTAAATAGGAACAGGGACACCGTCCACGTCACAAGGCTTCTGCATGGGTTAACTGCCACCATGTGTACCCGCCTCCCCGGCTCTGGGCTTCATACACGCTAGTCCCCCACTTTCCTCTTCTATCTCTTTGGCTGCAGGACTCACTGCCTTGCTGGTGGAAAATGGTCCTCCTGGGCCCTCCACGTGGGACCTGGGGCTGGGGGAGGGACTGCTGGTTCTCATCCCACCTTTTCTCTCTCCCAATGCAGGGGGGCGCCTGGACCAGCTGGCCTGCACCCTGCCCAAGGAGCTGAGGGGGAAGGACATGCGCATGGTCCCCATGGAGATGTTCAACTATTGCTCCCAGCTGGAGGATCAGAATAGCTCAGCTGGGCAGGAGGTCCCCGGGCCGCCCTGCACCAAGGCCAGCCCGGAGCCTGCCAAGCCCAAGCCGGGCCCCGAGCCCGAGCCTGAGCCCAGCACCGCCTGCCCCCAGAAGCAGAGGCCGCGGCCCGTGAGCGTGCGGCGGGCCATCGGCACAGTGATCATTGCGGGCGTGGTCTGCGGCGTGGTCTGCGTCATGATGGTGGTGGCCGCCGCCTACGGCTGCATCTACGCCTCCCTCATGGCCAAGTACCACCGTGAGCTCAAGAAGCGCCAGCCCCTCATGGGCGACCCAGAGGGCGAGCATGAGGACCAGAAGCAGATCTCCTCCGTGGCCTGAGAGCCCGGCACAGAGGGTGGGGAGCACGCTGGCTCTCCCTCTGCCGCCCCCTTTCCACCTTCCTCCCAGCCTCTGTGGACTCTGAGCCTCCGGAAGCCACCAGCGTGTGCTGACGCTCCTCCTGGGCCCCCAGAGCTCTGGACTGCGGGCAGAAAGGACAGGTGTGCAACAGAGGCTCCTGGGCCCGGTGCCCCCATGCCCCTTCAGCCTCTCCTGCAGTCAGAGCTCACAGCTGTGATGCTCCCCACCTCTGGCTTGACTCGTCTCGCCTGCATCTGGGGTGTGGGGCCGGTTTCTGGAACTCTCTTCTGAGCTGGCTGATGTTGGGCCCAGCTTCCAGCAGCTGGTACCAACGTGCAGTCAGACCAGCCCTGCCATTGAGACAGGCGCTTGGAAACCCAGCACCACACCCTGGCCGACACCGCCAGGCCCTGCATTACTGACCTCCCCGCCCCGCTCGCTGGTCTCTCTCCCAGTTGCTCGGCGTTGCACTCACAGTCGCATGGGGACAGAGGTCTTAGAACCTCGGAGAGCAGAGTCAGGCCTCCCCCTTGGTCTCGGCACCCAGGCCACACAACCTCCTGCTTGCTGACACAACCTCCCGCAGCTGATGGGGAGAAGCCCAAACCCATGGGCACGAGGATTCCTTTCAGATCCTCTCCAGGGGCCAAGGTGGAGCTGCTGGATGAGGCTGCTCGTTGCCATGGTAACCTGCTCACACCTCTCCTGCTGGGCTTTCTGGGGACTCTGCTGGCCCAGAAGCCTTGAGGCTGCAGCATGTGTGGACGGCGGGCCCCCTGGGTGTCCAGGTACAGACCACCGACTGGGCTTGTCCTCAGTGCTGCCGAAGTACATCCCTGTCAGGCCCTGTGGGGACCCCCACCCCCACTCCCACAGCCTGCAGCCCCAGAACTGTTGCTCTGCACCTTCATCCCCCTGCCCCTACCTTCAGCATCCCTGGGTCTGTGACCTCGGGGCAGGGGACTGGCTCATACTCTGTGACTGCCCTGCTAGCACATCCCAAGCAGACGCTGGGAGCAGCAAAAAGCCGCCTGCATTCTGCTCAGAGGTGTCAGTGGGGAGGCGGGGTCCCTTTCCCAGCGTTCTGTCTGCTCCACCTGGCTTCCCACAATCCTTGTGGCCCCTAGACTGGGGCCCAAACCAGAGCACAGCCCTGGGATCCTATCTCTGCCCATAGCCCCCTAAACCACCAAAGGGACCGAGGCTGGGGGCTGGGGCGGGAGGGGGCGGTGCAGGCTCTCCTTGCCCAGGTCTGCCCCCTTGGTCAGTGTGATCTGAGGTGAGTCTGGGGCTCTCTCTGCAGGACACCAGCCTCCCCCAGCTTATGGAGGTTTGGGAGCCATCAGGCTGGTTTCTGGCTCTGAGACGGGAGGTCTCGGAGGGGTGGGTGCCCAGAACACGGGTCTGAGGCAGGACAAGGATGGGGTTGCCGAGTGCAGGCTGCCCACCTGGCTGGCCACAGTCTTCCTTCTTTTGAGGTGCTGGCTGACACCGGATCTGGGGATTCGGGGAGTGGGGGAAGGCTGGGCATTGTCAGTGGTGGACTCTTAGCCTGAGATAGAAGATTTTTAAAGGCAAAATTATATTTCTGGTTTGTTGTTTCAGATGACCAATAAAGACTGTATTTTCCTACATGCCTCCTGGTTTCCTTGGGTGGGAGGCAAGCCTGGAACTGGGAGCTGGGACAGCGTCCCCAGGCAGGGGCATGGGGTGTCCCCAGTCCCCTAAGGTGAATGGAAACTCCCAGCTGAGGCCTGGCTTTGGGGCATCCCTGGAAGGGCAGTGGGCGAGCAGAGAGACCCAGGTCTGTATCAGCCCTGCCGTGAGCCTGGCCACCGTGCAGCTGAGGGCTGACACTGTGGGGTAGGACATGCACCTATGCCCCAGGGACCCTGCTGCGTGATGGAGAGGGCTTCCCCGAGGGCACTTTAGGGGACCAGGTTTCACCAGTCTCTGGGAGGTCTCTGCGTTTGCAGGAGGTGCCCCGTTTAACATCCTGTGCTTTTAAGACTGACTCCAGGGACAGCTGACAGGACTTGGGGCTCACACAGATGACCTCTCCTAAGGGTTCAGCAGACAGGATCAAAATTATAGACCAGAGGCCTGGGGACGGCGGCCAGGAGAGGAGGTGGGCGGGAGGACCAGCAGGCCTCTGGGTGGGTCATCCACCTGATGCCCAAGTGACCCACTTGCCTGACTGGCCTCTGGCTGACTGGGCCTGGGCTACACAGGTCACAGTCTTCAGACCAAGATGGAATTCTCTCCTAACTGGGAGCCCTCCACTGGGTGACCGGCCCCCTTGACCCCGGCCCAGCCCAATGAGACAGGAGCAAACCCTAGGGAGAAGAGAACTAGTAGGCCCCTGTTCCAGAAATTTAGCTGGACCCCTTCTGGGGAGGGGGTAACTGGGGGGAAGTCCTGGCTGGATCCCTTCCTAGGTTGGGGGTAACGGGGGAATTCCCAACTGGATCCCTTCCTAGGTAGGGGGGGTAACTGGGGAGGTCCCAGCTGGACCTCTGCCTGGGTTGGGGTAACCAGGGGCAGGTGTCCCCCTGTAACCCTGATGGGCACAGCAGAACTGGGAGACCAGTGCTTGTGGGGGTAGAGGACAGGCCCCCGCAGCCTGCACAGGTGTGGGTAACACACAGGTGCACTGTTCTGGGCACATGAGGTCTGAAGGCCCGCCGGGCTCATGGAGGCGCTGCTCTAGACAGAGATCCTCCGACCACAGCCGCTGTGCTGGGGACACAGCTGCAGCTGATGGCAGCCGCACATGATGCTCTCGACATTCCCCAAGCAGGCCTGGCACTCACAGAGACTTGATAGTGGGTCCTGATCAGAACGGTACATTCCTAGAAATTTTGCATGAACTCTTGAGAAGCAGCTGCTTAGCGGTCAAAGGATCCCTCCTCGTCCACCTGCCTGGCCCTTGGCTGAGGCTTGAGGCTGTCCCTCCTCCTCCCATGCACAGACATGGGGTGTGTGGCCTGCCTGTCAACACACGCTCATGTATACACAAGGGAAGGAACCACCAGGACAGCACTCAAGGGGTCAGAGAGGCTGAGCCACAGGCCAGGAAGAGGAAATAACAAAAGGAGACTGAAAGAAATATAATCGAGGGAGAAAGATCTCCAGCGCCCCAGCCCCGTCCGATCGCATCCACTCCCTCCCTCCTCCCAAGCGTCAGAGCGATTGTCTGCAGCGAGTTAAACCACAGGCACCGGACACGGTTTCCATGGCAACCCCTCCCGGCTCTAATTCAGCACTGAGTTAAAAATGATATCAAATAATTGGAGAGAGCAGGAGAGCATAGCCAGCAGCCTGACCCGCCCCCCCGCCCCCCGTGCCTTCCCTTCACTGGGCGTTCAGGTGTGCGGGAGCTCAGATGACCATGTCATAGAGGGGGGCAGGTGGGCCACAGACTCAGCCGGGGCCCCGGAATGGTCTCTAGGGCCTGGGATCAGCAGCCCAGGTGAAGGACAGAAAGGGACAGAGCGAGTCCCTCCCGCATGCCCTGCTGCACAGCCTCAGGACACCTGTGACACACATTTGCGAACGAGGGTGCTGAGCAACCAGACCCAGCCACTTCCTGCTTCATCCAGCTATGGGCAGCACATGCCCTCGCTGGGGTGGGCAGCCTGCCTGCCTGGTGGCTCCTGCCTGCACTTCACCCTGCACCCAGCCTGGGGGAGAAGACACGAGGGTCCCTACCCCCGGTGCTGGCTCCTAGCAGCTGCTGAGTCCCCCATAAGGCAGGTGCCCAACCCCATCACTCACAGTGGTGAGACCCCAAGGACCTGCAGGTCTAAGCCATGGAGGTTGGATGCAGGACCCTCATCACACAGGCCTCATGGCTCTCAGACAACTATCAAAGGAGCCAAGGACCTTTCTAGGCTCCAAGAAGTTGGGGCAGCCTGCGAATCTCCCTGGGCACTCTTGCAGGGTTGTGATCCCACGCCTTCAAAAGGTGATCTGAGCTCAAATTCTCGTTCATTAACTATTAGCCGTGAGGCTTTGGGCAAATGATGTTTCTGGGTCTCAGTTTCCTCATCTGTAAAATGGAACCAAACCCGATCACCCCAGGGCTGGAGGAGAACTGGCACGGGAACACTGGGCTTGTGTAGGGGCTCAGACATCAGGGTCTGAGTCACAAGCCCCCTCTTCCCTTTGGCGGACAGTGGAGGCGGGAGCAGCACGCAGAGGGTGGGAAGGAGGTCTGGGTGGTCTCTGTCCTGGGTGAGCTCGAGCAGATCTCTTCACCTCTCTGGGCTTAACTTTATGCACAAATACTGAGGCATCACGGTTTTATAAACAAAGTGACTTAGGAAGACTCCCCTCACTCCCCAGCCCCACATTTCATCTGTATGGACTGAGGCCTTGCAGACCACACACAGGCCTCCTGCAACACCTGAGCTTTGCTCTCGACTCTCTCTCCCCGCCGCCTGGCCTTGCAGCCCGTGGGCAGCCCCTACCTGCAGCGATGGCCGTTCTGTTGTCCACGTTCACTGCTACGGCTGTGCTCACGGTCACCACCGCAGGCTCACTGGGACTTTCTGGGGGAAAAATTGCCAAGTCACACTTTCAGCACCTGAGGAGGAGCTGAAGGTGGGGCAGGCTGGGGAGCCCGGTAAACACCATGTTCCCCGTGCGAGTAGGGGGCTTCCAGGGGGCTGCCTGGTACCACCCACCTCCGGTCTTTGTTGAGTGTCTCCTACATATGCCCTAAAGGCAGGGTGCCGCCCACCTCCCCGTGCAGCTCTGAAGCTGCCAGGTGGTCCCTGCCCCTCTGGATGGCATAGCATTGCCAGGTCCCCAACTGCTGACTGGCCTGCCTGCAGCTGCCCGCTGGAGCCCAGGGACCCCGCTGGAGCCCACCCAGGGACTTGCATGGCATCTCAGGGCCCTATCAAGTGGGAGACGGGGTGTGTTCCCGGACAAGGAGCTAGCTGACCCTGAGTTGTCCTTCATCAGTCACGTGAGTCAAGGTGGCAATGACAGCCCCTTTGGGAAGCCAGATGCCAGGGCTGCATGGGGCCCAGAAGGCCAGCTGGCGTCTGACACATCCACAGAGCCCCCATAAACCCTGGGGGCCTCCATGTCACTGCCCGCTTGGCAGCTGTGCTCTGGGGACTCGGCCAGGCTCCAGGGCCCGCCTGGAGGTGCCTCTCCAGCTCCGAGGAGAGCCAGGCTGCCAGGCGTGGCACCAGCTCGAGCTCCGCATCCGCACAGAGCTTCCGCGCTGAGGGGTGTGGACAAGCGCACCCGCGGCTCCTGGACTTCACGTCCCTGAACCTGCTCTTCAGGGCGCTCTTGTCCATGGGGTCAAGTTCCTCACTAAGATTCCTGAGAAAGAGGTACGGTTTTATCACGTGCTCTCTCTCCTGTTAGAATGTCTCTCATCAGACACTGCTTGAAACAAATAGGTCATGAGACTCCTAGTGTCGGCCGTGAGGAAGCTTAAATCAACCACTGGTTTCTCCCATTTGCTCTTTCCAGGCCAGCACCACCCATCACACCTTGCTGGGACCAAATACCTCACAGAAATGGAAAATAACTCTGATTCTAGGAACTGACTCTACGGAAGGTTGTCCTGGGGTCTAGGAGTTCGCTATGATGAAGACACAAGGGAACACATGTCTCTGCATGGGTGGCTGTTTCTCTCTCTCCTTTTCTCTAAAACGGAAGCTGGCTTCCCCCGCTTGCTTTTGAAATGTCTGGAGGATACTGATGGGGTGACCCCCTGCAGGCTGCCCCGGCAGCAGGCTGCCTCCAGGACAGACTTGCTGTGTGTGTTCCACGGGCTTGGAAGGGACACCCGCATATGGGGTGGAGCCCTGATGAAACGGTCTCTGGGGATGTTGGGGGTCTTAGCATCTGTGTCATTGGGCAGCTACCCGGCCCCACACCTGGCTGCATGAGCCAGCTACCAGGGGGTGGAGGTGGGGCCTGGGGCTGGCCCCAGAAAGGGGGCTGTGGGCACGGAGGCCACAGGCCTGAGCCACTAGGGCTCTGGCGAGACCCTGCTCCGTGCTGGCAGTCTTAGCACCGACTGCAAGAGATAGCTGAGCTTGGCCAGGGCTTGTCCTGGGGTCAGGCGGAGGGTTGAGAGTCAGCCTGGGGAGATGGGCCTCCCCTCATCCTGCAGCTGAACCCTGCCAGCCTACTCGGGGTCCCCCATTATACAGGTTGTTTTCTCTCTCTGCAGTTGGGGGTGGGGAATGTATGAGGGTCCCCTTGCTGGCCCCCAGCTCTCCCTCCTCGCCTTGCACTCAGCTCTGCCCACCACCTTCCTGCCCCCTGCCCCTCCAAGGCTACCAGCAGGCCCGTTCTGGGGACAGTATGGGCAGGAGGGAGCCTGTCACCTGGGGGAGGGGGCACGGTGCCGCCCCAGAACCTCTGACGACCTCACGGACCTCCTGCTCTAGACATATGGGAAGGAGGAGGTGCCCCTGAGGCTTGGGCTCCATGTGGGAAGAGGTCACAGCCTGCCTCCTGCCCCACCATTGCCTTACACACAGTGACGTGCAGTGAGACCCTGGCCCTGTGCCCCCCTCCCCCCAACTGTGTGGTCCTGGTGAGCCTCAGACTTTCTCTGTGTAAGAAGAGGCCGTGCATGCCAGATGAGCTACGTGTGGATAAGTGTTGCGTAACGCGATGGGAGGATGGACAGGAAGGCATCTGGAGGGCGGCTCAGTGGGGGCGGCTCTCGCTGGGCTGCCTGGGGGTGGTTGTGGCGGTGGTGGTGGACAGACACCTTGGAGGGAGGACAAGCCTCCACCCCAAGTCGACCCCCAGCCGCCCTCCTCCCCTTTCCTCCTCTCCTGCCCCCTCAGGTCACTTGGCCTGGTGGACATGGATACTTCTGGGCCCTCTCGCTCACTGTGCAGGGTCAAAGTCCCAGAGGGGGACTCGTGGACCCTCTCTGGACCACAGACTCTTCAAGTGGGAATCGAGAGAGTGAGCTCTTGGGCTTCCGGGGTCCAGTCTGTCCTGAACATTGTGCAGCTTGCCTGGGGCTCTGTTGAAGCTGCTTGGCGTCTTTTCTGGGCCATCTCTTGCTGGGTTAGGGGTTGGGGGCTGCAGCTCTGAACCCACCCCTGCAGTCACTGGATGAGCAGGCCTGTGCTGGCTGGGGCCTGAGGCCCATTCACTACCCTCCTCAGGCCCTTCAGCCCTTGGTGACCTGGCAGCCGGGAGGCACCCTGTTATTATCAGGAGTGGCTGAGGGGCTGGCTGGGGCTCAGGGTTGCCCTCCTGGGAGACATCGACAGCCCAGCCCTCTCGTCCCCACTGCGGAATAAAGTCTGTTTCTTTCATGGTGTGAGCATCTGTCAGAAACACTCAGAAATTTAGAAATAGAAAATTCTTAGAGGCCAACTGTCCCAATAGCCTCCTATGCAGAATCTGGGCTGGAATCCAGCCCTTTCTGACTTTTGGGTCAAACCTCTCTCCTTTGTTCTAGCTTTTAAATGGCATCGCTGACTGCTGACCAGGGAATGAAATGACCCACCCTGGGTGTGGGTGGAGGTCAGTGGGAGGGGACCCCAAGGTCTGGATGGTTGTCTTGTATCCCTGGGGGGAGTGGGGATGCCCTGGCCTTGGAGCTCTGGATATGGCTTACCCGGTCCTTCTGCCGAACGGAGGTTGAAGACCATGCTGCCAGGAGGATGCTCGGCTGCCTGGCGGTACCACAGAGGGAAGTGGTCCAGGGTGAACATGCTGTCCTCATCCGCCGGAGTCAGGAACCTCCTGCAAGGAGAAAGACCTGGCACGTCCCCTAGATCCGGGAGCACGGTCCTCCCTGTCTTCTGTTCTTACAAGGTCACCGTGGCCAGGCCAGGGGAGCGACTCCCCTCTGCCTTGGGGGAGGTGTAGGCAGGAAAGATTAGCCCCTAAGGGGGCATTGTCCCAGACGACGCTCCCTGGCTATTCCTGCCTTTTCCAGAATCAGATGCTGGTGCATCAGCAGGCACACCGTGGGAAGAGCAGGGGTTCTGCCTAATGAAAGGCCTTCATCGCCTTGTAAACTGCTTGTGTTTCTTCTGGATAAACCCTGATTCCTCTGTTGGGCAAGTAGCGTGTCTGCAGGAAGAAGCCGCACAGTCGCAGAGGGGCTCATATGTGTCCGACTCTGCTCTTTATGACACGCTGGCGGGGTGGCCCCAGGTTGGGTGGGATTCTTCTGGAATTCAGGCTTTGCCAGCAGTGGGGCTCCTCAGACTCAGCACCGTGGACGTTTGGGGCGGACATCGTCGTGGGCCGGCCCCTGCACAGTGGGGTGCACAGCTGCCCCCTGGTCTCTACCCACTGGCTGCAGGTAGCAAGCCCCTCTCCCCAAGCTGTGACAACAGAAACATCTCTGGACATTGCCCGGTCAACCTGGGGTGGGAGTGGGAGGCAGAATCGTGGGCTCAGGGCAGGGGGAACGTCGTCAACAAGCACTGCATGGCCAGATCCAGCTGGGCACTCAGAGACGCATCCCGGTGGGCGCCCGCAGCTGCTCCCCTCTTGGGGGTGATTGTCTCCCTCCTCTGCTGGGGATCTGTCCAGGGTGGTGTGAGCCCGGGTAGGAGGCAGGTTTCTCTGGCTCCCCAGCCTGTCAGCCCCAACCCTTCTTCCCCTACACTCCTGGAGTCCGGCGTCAGGCTGCTCACTAACCACAGCGACACCCCAGGGACTCTGCTCCTGGTGCCCGGCGGGACTCACTTGTCGGAGACCTTCTCGGAGCCCACGAACAGGCTGCTTCTGAGGAGGCCGGCCCGGGTGCCCAGGAAGGCCATGTCCACCACTTGCTCGGACTCGCTGTGGGCAGACAAAGCAGGTGTCATCACGCTGGGCCAGGGTGGGTGCCGGGGAGGACTCACAGGCCCCTCCCAGAGCCAGGTCCTGTGGTCGATCTCTCGGGGGCTGTTGGGCACTGGCTTTTGCTGTTGTGAGATTCCCCCTTGCTCGGGGCCCCCTGGGCCTCTGCCCGCTGCGTGCACTCAGCTTTGGGGCAGCAGCTGACTCTGGCAGACAGAAGGGACTCAGGAAGAGAGGTTTTAGCCCCAGGACAAAAGGAAAGTAACTCCTTGTGCCCAGCACACACTCAGCACCGTGTCCCGTGAAGCCGGTTTCACATATTTGCCCTATTCCTGAGATTGGGAAGGAGCAGACTTCTATGTCTACCCAGAGAAGTCTGGGCAGACCAACAAGATCTGGGGAGGGCCCGCGGGCTGGAGGGCCCCGAGCCTTCTCACAGGCCCAGAGTGGCCCTGTGGGGACCATGCCACATGGGAGGTCATCACTTTTTTAAAAATTTCAGCTGTTTTTGAAAATTTTACCTTTTATTTTTTGGCCACACTGGGCAGCACATGAGATCCTAGATCGACAAGGGTTTGAACCCACGCCCCCTGCATATTGGAAGGGTGGAGTCTTAATAACTGGATTGCCAGGGAAGTCCCAGATTTCAGCTTTACTGACGTATAACTGACATAAAATTGTAAGGTAGCTTAAGCATGGGTCATGGTGATTTGATATATTTATATATTGTGAAAGGATTCCCTCCATTGTGTGTGTGTGTGTGCGTGTGTGTGTGCATGTGTGAACACTTCTGTTCCACTTTCTTAGCTCATCTCAGTTACAAAATCCAGTATTCTGAATAGAATCAGCCCCTACTCATCCTACAAGGTCTGTCCACTTCCCCCGTCTCCTCCCCCACTGCCCCTCCAGCCCCCAGTAATCACTTTTTCACTGTTTCTGAGTTAGTTACCTTTTTAAAAAAGATTCCACATGTAAGTGATATTACACAGTATTCCTGTGTCTCTGTCTGGCTTATTTCGTTTAACATAATGCCCTCTGGGTTCATCCACGTCATTGCAAATGGCAAGATTCCCTTCTTTTTCAAGGCTGAGTCATAGTCCGTTGAGTACATCCACCACATCTCCTCTTTATCCGTTCATCCACCAGTGGACGCTGAGGCTGTTTCCGTGTCTTGGCTGCTGTGAGCAACACAGCAGCGGACAGGCACGGATAGACATCTCTCCAGTAGCCTGTCTTTGCTTCCTTTGGATAAACGCCCAGCAGCGGGGTTGCTGGATCGTGTGATAGTGCTGTTTAAATTTCTGGAGGAGCCTCCGCATCATTTTCCATAGTGGCAAAATCAGTTTACATTCCCACTCACTGAACACAACGGTTTCCTTTTCTCTACATCCTCACAAACACTTATTATCGCTCATCTTTCTGATAATAGCCAACTTGCAAAGACGACTGAGATCTTTTTTTTTGGTGCTGCAGTGAACCCAGGATTTTAAAGTGTTTGCTGTGCTCTGACCCACAGCTGTTGCCGCATCTGCTGCCTCTTGTCTGGTGGGCCCACTCATGCTGTCCGACCACCCCTTGTCTGGCCGGTGGGAGCCTCTTCAGTTTGTCTCCAGTGTCCTGTTAGCACAACCTCCTCAGTCTTTACTGACTTGCACTTGGGATGACGAGATGCCCCCGGCTCATTCTGTCCACCTTCTGCCCCGGTCCTGGAAGTAGATACTTCTCCAGGGGTCACTGGCTCATTTCAGCGAGGGCTTCCTAGAGTGGACACTGAAACTCCACATGGTTGGGTCTGGGGTGCTCATTGAGGTCAGCCCTTTCAGTGGACAAGGATCTCCTCTTTGTTTCTTTCAGGGAAAATACATCATGAGTTCATTGATATTTCCAATCCATATTTAATTTTCCATCTCAACTTTGATTTAAAAAATCTGCACTGTGGGGCTTCCCTGATGGTCCAGTGGTTAAATTTCATCTTTCAGTGCAAGGGCTGCAGGTTTGATCTGTAGTCAGAGAGCTAAGATCCTGCATGCCCCGGGGCCAAAAAACCAAAACACAAAATACAGAAGCGATATTGTAACAGATTCAATAAAGACTTTAAAAATGGTCCACATCAAAAAAAGCTTAAAAAATGTTTGTGCCTCTTTTCTCATCTGCTGAAAATCTTGTTCCTAACGACATTAGTGACACTATTTGCTCTGTCTATCCATGTAGTTTGGAATAACAGTGCCAATAAATATAGTGTCTAGAAATGTGCTTATGGAACACAGTTTTTAAGATTTTCATTTGTTTAGAGTTTACAGTTCTGTGCTTTCAAGTCCCTCGACAGAAGTCCCTGCTGTGTGGTTATTGATTCACAACCAGGTTCGTTTCACTTGCCTTCACATTTTCAGAGTTTATTTTTTAAATTTAATTTCATTTTATAATGACATGATTTACACAGTCCCAGAGTCAAATATGCAAAGTAAACCATGTTCAGAAGAATCTGTTTCTGTCTCCATCCCTCTGCCCCTTCATTCTTCTTATTAGTAAGCTCTTTGCTTGCTTGTTTATTCTTCCATTAAAAATATGTAAGCATAGATACGTAAGCACATGCTCGTGCACGTTTCTATATGGAGTTTGATGTAATCCCACTTGTCGGTTTTTGCTTTTGTTGTGCTTGCCTGCAGAGACAGATCTAGAAAGATCTTGTCAAGACTGATGTCTGGGGCTTCCCTGGTGACTCAGTGGTAAAGAATCCGCCTGCCATTCTTGGACCATTATAGACAGGAGACATGGGTTCGATCCCCGACCCAGGAAGTTTCCACAAACTGGGGGGCAGCGAAGCCTGAGTCGCACAGCTGCTGAGCCTACGCTCTGGAGCCTGGGAGCCACAGCTAGGGAAGCCTGAGCAGCCTAGAGTGCGACAAAAGAGAAGTCGCCCCAGTGAGAAACCCCGAGTGCCGCAAGTCGAGGGCAGTCCCCGCTCTCCGCAGCCGAGAAAAGCCTGCGCGGCAGCGAAGACTCAGTTTACCCAAAAATAAGTAGATAAATGCCATTATTATTACTTTTTAAAGACTGATGTTAAGAAGCACATTGCCTATGTTTCCTTCTAGGAGTTTTTTGGTTCCAGGTCGTATATGTAAGTCTTTAATGCATCCTAAGCTGATTTTTGTTTATGGTGTGAGACAGTGGTCTATAATTTCTTTTCTTTTCTTTCTCCTTTTGTGTGCGGCGGTCCGGTTTTCCGGACACCATTTGTTAAAGAGACTGTCCTTTCTCCTGCGTATATTGTTTGTTCCTTTGTCAAGTAGGAGTTATCCACGTGTTTCTGGGCTCTCAATTCCGTTCCATTGATCCACGTCTCTGTTTTTCTGCCAATACCATGCTCTTTTGATTACCCCAGGTTATCTTTCCTGACGTACTCCCTGGTCAAATATATTTGCTCCTCAGTGTCCTCCCGACATTAAAAACACCAGCTAATTTCTGAACTTGGAAACATAAAGACTGTACCTCTTCTCACTAAACCCAATGACCCACCCCCATGGTAGAAGGCAGGATAGAACAGAGGGCCAAGAGTCCAGCCACTGAAAACCGGCTGCCTAGTTTTGACTCTGGCTCTGCCACTAATGACGCAGATGACCTTGGGCAAGTTGCTTGTCTCACTCGGCCTTGGTTTCCTCATCTGTAAAATGGGGGTAACGATGGGATCTATTTTGTCAGGTTGTTGTGAGGATCAAATGGCTTCATGTACACTAAGTACTTGGAACAGTGCTGGCCCACTGTATTCTTCATTCTTCAGTTTCATTTAATTTTGGATAGATAACACAAGGCTTCCCAGGTGGCTCAGATGGTAAAGAATCTGCCTGCCAATGCAGGAGATGGGGGCTCAGTCCCAGGGTCAGGAAGATCTCCTGGAGAAGGGCGTGGCAACTCACTCCAGTTATTCTTGTCTAAAGAATCCCAAGGGCAGAGGAGCCTGGTGGGCTACAGTCCATGGGGTTGCAGAGTAGGACACAACCGAGGGACGAGCATGCACACGCATTCACATGGACTCAACATGGTACCAAAAATTATATAGAGCAAATCTCTCCGTCCTGGGGTCAGCTGTCTGTGCTCTTACCGGAGCAGCCAGTGAGGACTGTTTCCTACAGAGTCTTCCACAGATTTACATGTGTACACATTCCCCCTACCTAGTATGTTTCTGCCCCTTTAACAGAAACGGGAGCGTATCACCATGCACTGTTCCATGTCTTGCTTTTTTAATTAAGAGCTTGTTCCTGTAAGATTCTGTTGGTGTTTTCAAGAGGAAGCACTGGTTATTAAATGTCTAGGAGAGATCTGACATCGCTGGGATGTGAATGTTGACTCTTACTGTTCAAGAACAGGTGTGGCCCCTGCATCCTTCAGCTCAGCGCTGCCTAACGCCCTTCTGGTACTCATGTGTGCATTCACACACTCACATCAGTCCTTTTTGTCCACTTTCCCGTGAGACACCAGCGCCCCAGGTGAAGAGGAGCAGAGGGAGACAGGACTCACCAAGGTCACGTTTGTACCACACTCAGCCTCGACCTCACCAGCTGGAAACGGGCCCCAAAGGCTTGAGCTGTGCTGTTCGGGGGCAGTTGGGCTGATGCTTGTCCCCCCTGCCCCTGCCAGTTGAAGCCTGGCACCAAGGGAGGGGTTCTGGGAACTGGGCTACAGGGTGTGGTGTGGGTGTTTCCTCGGTGGAAGCTTTGCCAAGTCCCTGCTGTCCCAGGGGGCTGTGAGGGTCACCATCTTCCCACGTCTATGGGTGTGACACCCCACGTCTTCCCACCCTCCCCTCTTCTTAGGCCAAAGGACCTGGGTGATCTCCTGAGCTGCCCACCAGGTCATGGGAGGCCCTGCCTTGACCCAGGAACACCAGGGGCAGGACCCAGCTGCACCAGGACTTACTCGGAGCTGTTGAGGGCCAGTGCCGTCCAGTATGCCTCCATGGGGGCCGTGACCACCGCGTCAAACAGTGCCTCCTGCAGCAGCTCCTCGTCACCTGGGGCAAAGTCCGGAGACCATCCTCCGCTTACTCCCCCGCGATCATGCGGGCTCAGCTCCCACCCCCTGCCCAGGAGCCCTGACCCTCAGGGTCTAAAGGTGCCTCAGAGAAGGTCTGGAACACTCAGAGCCCCTGCTGTCTGCCAGAGGAGGTCATCTCCGGAGGCCAGGAGGCCGTGTCCTCTGCCCCAGTGTGTGGGCAGAACTCAGCGATTCCCAGGCCTCTCCAGCTCTCAGGCTCTGTGAAGTCAGGAGGCCTGCCTGCCAGCTGCCCCTGCCTCCTTCTCCCCCAAAACTAGCCTTGGGGCCTCTGCATACCCTGGTCTGATGCTTCTGCCCTGTCTCTGTCTGGGTGGCCCTTTCTATCCCTTCCTTTCTCTAAAACATTTATTGATGTTTATTGAGGTGAAATCCACACAATGGACACCCTACGGATGGCATGCAATCTGGCATTTACACTTGCGCAGAGACCCGCAGCCCCCTTTACAACACCGAGTTCTCATGGCCCCAAAGGACTGCCATGAGGTGGGTCCTTTCACCCTCAGCTTGAGTGATGCCCCTGATGAGGGGCCCCTTCCCCACACAATACCTGCTCATGGCCTCATCACCCCTGCAATGACTAGCCTACATCCACTCAAGTGCTGGTCCCATTACTGGCTTCTCCCCTCAACCACAGACTCCGTGATTGCACGGCCTGGTCTGCACTCATCGGAAGCTTCACTGATGAACACCACCACCCTCACCCCGCCTGGCTGGCTGGAGAATGTGTCTAGCACAGACGTGTGGGTGGAATGAACGAATGAATGAGGCCTTGTTGGGATGGCATGGGAGGTGGGGACTTCTCTCAGGGGGATACTGATGTGACAGGATGATCCACAACTCCTTCCAAAGAGGAAGAGGTGGGACCCAGTGGAGGGTGGCCCTGCATTCGTGCAGGGACTTGGGGTTACCTGGACCCCGCTAAGGGAACACTCACAGATCGAGGCTGCAGGAGATGATGCCTTGAGGGAGCCTTACCTTGCCTGCTGGCTGGGGAGTGAGATCGGGGGGCCCTACTGAGTGACGGGGACAAACCTAATGGGCAGGCCAGTGCCCATCACTGTGGGCCCTTAACAGTGCCCGGGGGACAGAGGCTTAAAGGGACCCTAGTCCCTGCCATGGGGACACACCCGTGCCCTTGCAGGTCTCAGAGCCCTTGTCACTGGTATGGCTCTGGGGGGACTGGCTGTGTCCTCTCATTCGAGGGGATCTCTCTGGTCTCCCTGAGCCATTTGTGATCTCTGCAAGCAGGGCACTCGAGCCTCCACCCAGCCCTTCATCCCCGCAGAGTCCTGAGCTCGGGCCAGGGGACACTCACACTCCAGGGCAGGGTCCTCCTGGGTCAGGAAGCGCACCACGGCCTCCAGCTGGGTCAGCTTACGGTGCTCTGGGTCGATGTCCGTGATGCAGTAGATCCTGGAAACCCGGCAGAGCCCGTTACCCCGAGTCCGGGGGGCCCCCCATCCCCACTCTGCACCCCGCCAGGCCCCGGGTCCTCACCAGTCGCCGGCCAGGCTCAGGTCTGGGTGAAGCAGGTCGTGCAGGCCTGAAAGCAGAATCCCGGCTCAGTCCAGGGCTCACGGACCCAGTGCTCTAAAAGCAGCCTCGGGGCAGGGAGGGCCAGCCGCATCCTGCCAGCTTCTCGGGCAGAGGTGGGCTCCGCGTGGAGCCCAGTGGTGTCCTGGTAATGTTGCTCTCTAAATGCCTTCCATCCCAACACCTCCTGTCTACACCCTGCCCCCTGGGATCGCCCTCGAGGAAGCCTTGGCTTACCTGGCTTCATCGTGTCCAGCCGAGCCCGGGGCCGTGTGTGTCTGTGGCCACACCCTCAGCACAGAGGCCGGCACCGGGACTCACAGGCCCCTCTGGCAGCACGGCCCGGCCCACAGAGCCCCGGCTGGGTTGGCCCTGCCCTGTGTCCCTGGAGAACCTAGTTTTCCTCAGAACTGTGCAGAGGTGCTGGGCACTGGCCAACCCACCTTCTTCCACTGACGTGTTCCCCAGGAGGATGTATTCTCCGTGACCTCGGGACAGCACCACCCCCAAGCTGCAGGCAGAGCAGAGGACACAGGCTAGAGGTCAACTGGGGCCTGGCCTGCTGCCCCCCAACCTTGGACCCTCCAAGTACACAGCCCACGACAGTGAGTACAAACCGCTGCCCCCACCCCGCCCCAGCTCTGAGTGCCTCCCTCCCCGAACCCTAGCAAAGACTTCTGCTCTGTCATCAGCATCTTTCCTGAGAAGGACCTGGACAAGAGAGGGCAAGGCCCCCTCCACTCGCGTTCTGTTGGATTAACCCTGGACCTCTTGGGGGCTCCAAAGATGGAGAAGGGTCTCAGGGTCCTACATGTCCCGTGGTCAGGGAGGCCCCTCCCACCTGGAGAATCCCACCTCGTATTCCTCTCCCTCCTGGAAGATCATCTTTTGAGGCTTGGCTGATACCTGAACCACCTAGGGGGTTTATAGGGTCCTAGCGCCTGGGCCCCACCTCAGGAATCCTGAGTAAGGAAGGAAAGACCTGGACACAATGTCACAAGTTCCTGTAGGCACCCCAGGGACCAGTCGGGACTGGGGACCACCCTTCATCAAGCAATGGGGAATTCAGAGAGAAGGGGCATTTGCTCTTTGCACTGCGTGACGCTGGAGCCGAACATTTATATAATGGGAGGGAAACTGAGAGACCTTCACGGCTTACCTTTCATCTTACAACTACTTACAGTTGCATCACTTTAAGACCTCCAGGTAGATCATGACATTTATTACTAATTCTCTCAATACTGCAGAGAAGCAGCTATTATTATCATCCCCCATTTTATAGGTGAGACATCTAAGGCACAGAGCAGTTAAGTAACTTGCCTAAGATCTCACAGCCTATGAACGGCGGAGCTGGGATTGCAACTTAGTTTAGCTCCTGGCCCTGAACACTGGGCCATACTGCAACACTGAGTCACACAGCAAAGCAGGTGTAGACCTCAGCTTTCCTGAGTGTGGACCTGGGTCTTTTTCTGTTATCACAAAGATGCCAACTACTTATGAGTGAATCCAGTCCCAGACCTGAAAGTCCCACCTGAGCGGTTGGCCCTGACACTGTACCCCACCCCCAGCGCCCCCCCCCCAAGTGAGATCCAGGCCCCTCACCTGAAAGGTGTGTCACTGATGTCCGTGAAGAAATAGTCGTTGGTCAAGAAAAGAACTCGCTTCTGAAAAAGGCACCAGGGAAGTGTGCCGGCTGGGGAGGGAGTGCCAACCGCCCCTCCCTCCCTCCCCATGTGCCACTTGGTGCCCCGCCCCCCCCCCCCCCGGACCGCCCCTCGACTCAAAGGCCTTTTCCCACAGGCACACTGCAGCCCTGGGGAAGGTGTGCCTGACTGAGGGCCATAGTCCAGACTGCACTGTCCCTATGGGGCCATGAGTTACCACGTGTACCACTCAGGAATGGAAATTTGAAATCTCAGTTACTGTCAGTTAACAGAAATGAAAACCTAGAAAGCCTGGCTGGCTGGTGGCCCCTGCGCTGGCCAGTGGCTGCGGTTCAGGAGGGACCAGCACAGGCTGCTGGCTGGAGCTCACACTTGTACATCCTACCAGGAACAGCCCGCCTCTGGAGTCCAGACCCCTCCAGGCCTTGCTGCCCTTCACAGCTTCTCTTTCCTTTCAAAGCTGCCATGTTGAAGTTGAGTTGGATTTGCACAAGTCAGGGCATCAGGGGGTGTGCACTGTGGCTAAGACAGGCACAGGCATCATACAGCCCTAGTCTAAGCCCTGCTGGTCACTCACGGGCTGGTGAGCTTGGGTGAGTGACCTCACGTTCTTGGGCATCGCATTTCTGTTTGTAAATCAGAATCGACAAGAGCATCCCCAGTGGGCTGCTGGGAGGCAGTGAGGGTGTTTACAGTGGGCGGGAAGGGCAGAGTTGACTGGGCTCCAATGCCCCATAGGCTGTACCATCTGCACACACTTGGATGCCTCTGGGAAAGCCGCACACTGCACTTGGCCATGGGGCTGTCCTTATCCCCTTTGCCTTTTTTTTTTTCAGGCCTTTCTTCTGGGTTGGAAACTGGAGTAAGATGTTGGATGGGATGCAGAGCGAGAAGGTAGCAAAAAAGGTTTGTTTCAATAGGAAACCAGCTATGGACCAAACGAGAAAGGACAGTTCCCAGCTTGGGCCTCGTCCTGCCTGATGCCCTCTGGCCCCCTCTGCTTCAGGCAGACCCTCTCCCAGTTGGGTGGGGGGTCTGGGAGCCATGGGGGCAGGTGGGAGCCAGCCAGGGCACTGATGGGCTCCAAGTGGGGCTGGTTTGAGACTGAAACTGGAGAGCATTAACATTTTCTTTCTTTCTTTCTCTTTTTTTTAATTGAAGAAAAGTTGAAATGCGCAAATCTAGATGTATCATTTCAGCAGCTTTGATAAATGTATGCTGTTGTGGGATTGCCTCCCAGGTTGAGATGGGGATTGTGTGCAGCCCCTGCGATCGCTCTGCCTGCTTCCGGTCAGCACCCCCCCACCCCCAACCGTCTTCCTGGGCGAGCTCTGCTCTGACCGCCATCCCCAGGGCTTAGGTTTGCTGTGCTCACAGCACGAGCCCTTTCGCCGCCACTTCTGCTCCACGGAGCGTCCCTGAGACCCACCCGTGCTGTCGAGCATGTCAGCACTGTGCTCCTTTCCCTCCCAAGCAGCAAGTACTTCAGGGAGGGCAAACTGCGGGCATACTTCTAGGTTTGCCCTCTGTGGGTGGTCATCCGGGTGTTCCCAGTTTAGGGCTGTTTTGAGTAAAGCTGCTGTGAACGTTCTTCTTGTGGACGTGTGTCTTCATTTCTCTTGGTAAGTACCAGGGAAGGAATTCCTTTGCAAAATATGCAAATTATGTTTGCCTTTATAAAACACTGCCAACTTCCCCAGATTATTTCATTATACTTCCACTAGCAATGTATGAACTCCAATTTCTCCACATCTTTGCCAGAATTATCAGTCTTTCAAATTGTAGTTATGTTAGAGGGTATGGGAGTAGTTTTCATTTGCATTTCCCTGACAACTAAAGTTGCTGGTTGGGCTTTTCATGGGCTTGTTGGTCATGTCTGTCTCTTCATTTCTAAAAGGTCTGCTAAAGTGTCTTGCCCACATTTTTAAAATTACATTGTTAGACTTTTTGTTAGTAATCTGGAGAAGTTCTTTATGGTCTGGACACAGCCTATGTCTGGATTTTCATTTTCTTAATTGTGTCTCCGGATGAACAGAACTGTTTTTTGATGAAATTCAATTTTTCAAATGTTATTTTATGTTTAATGCCTTTGGTGCTTTTGTCAAAGAAAACTACATAACCTCAGGTTGTAAAGATTTTCGGCTGCATTTTCTTCTAGAAGCCTTATAGTTTTAGCTTTTACGTTGAGAGCTTTGTAATAGAGCGACATTCAAATTAATTTTTGTGTATGGTATGAGTATATCTTAGTGACTTTTGATACATTTATTCAATTGTTCTGGCACCATTTGTTGAAAAGTCTTTCCTTTCTCCATTGATTTGCCAAGGTGTCTTTATCGAAAATATGCTGGCGACTGGTGTGTTTTCCTGTGTGTTTCATTTCCGTAGTCTCCGTTCCATGGATCCATTTGTCTATTCACATGCCAGTACCACTCTGCTTGGTTACTGCAGCTTTGAAGTAAGCTTTGAAAGCAGGTACTGTGAATCATCCATCTCATTCAACAAAAAGAATTTGTCCTTCTTTTTCAAGATAGTTTTGGCCATGTTAGGTCTTTTGCATATTCACATAGATTTTAGAATCACCTTCTTCTATGTCTAGAAGTGTGTTAGGTTTTTTTAATTGGGATTGTGTTGAATCTATAGGTTAATTTTGGGAGAATAGACATCTTAGGAGTATTGATCTTACAATCCATAAACACGGTTATACTTTCCTATTAATTTAATTTTTTATTTGACGTGCTTTCTGCAGTGTTATGTAGCTTTCAGTGTAGAGGTCATATACGTGAGATTTATTCCTATTTTATATTCTTTGTGCTGTGGAAATTGGAACTTGAAAGTATTTTCATTTTGCAAATGTTTCTGGCTATATATAAAAGTATAACTGATTTTTATAATAGTACTCTGTGTTCTGTGAACTGGCTAAATTTATCTATTAGTTCCAGCAGCTGTTTTGCAAATTTGGGGGATTTTCTATGTGAACAATTATCTTGCTGTGAACAAAGATAGCTTTACTCTCTCCTTTCTACTTTTCGTGCCTTTTATTTTGTTGCCCAGCCTTATTAGAAAGACAGGTTCTCGCCAGGTCCCCGGCAATGTTGGACGCAAGTGGTGAAACCAGACACCTTACCAGGTTCACAGTCTCAGAGAGTGTTCAGTCATTCACCACTGAAAGTGAACTTTTCCACACATGGTTTGTTTTTTTATCAAATTGGGGATGCTTCCTTCTGCTCCCAGTGAGGTTTTGTCAAGCGTGTTCAGCATGCTTTGGGGTAGCCAAGTGCTGGTTTCTTCTCGTGTGTTAATGAAATGGGGTAACTACCCTCTCTGCGGCTGTTATCTTACGCTTGCTCACCCTACAAACCCCACAACACAACAGCAACATTTTTCCTTTAAACAGTTGTCTTTTTGAGAAGTTAAAAGAACGAATGAAATCTTATCCTAACCCACGCATTTATCATTTCCAATGCTGCTCATTTTTCTTTGTGTTGATCTAAGTTTCCATCTGTGTCATTTTTCTTCTGCCTGAGGAACTTCCTTAAGTAGTTCTCTTAGGGAAGAACTTTGATCTCCTTTATTTAAAATTGTCTTTATTTCACCTCTTTTTGAGGTGGGAGCACCCCGACACCTGTGACTGGGAGTCTGGTTGAGATAAGGGTGGAGGTGCCTGGAAGCCACCTCTGCCTTTTCTGCCTCACGAGAAGGACCTGCTGGGCCTGATGGGTCATCAGGGATGCTGACCGGCCTGCCTGAGGGAGGCCCTCTCAGTCCAGAGCTTGAAAACAACAGGCAGAGGCCAAAGAACTGATGCAGGTCCCGGGGAGAGCCAGCCTGCACATCTAAAAGGGATGCAGAGAGTTACTTTCCTTCCCAGGGCTTCCATGTTTGGCTTCCAGGAAAGTCCATGTCTGTGAAAGAAGCTGGGTCTAATCGTTGCCGACGGATGCCCATGTTCTTCCCTCGGAGGCGAAAGGGCAGCGGCAGTGGGAGGGAAGAGGTGACATTTGTAAATATGTCAAGGGACAATGCAGAGTCAGTGCCAGCCAGTGGGGCCTTTTACACGGAAAGAGGAAGCCGTGCCTTGTAAGTGGCAAGCGAGTCTGTGGGGACAGGAAGGCATCGCTGGGTGGACCCATTCCTGAAAATCAGCTCTGAGGATCAGCAGTAATTTTTAACTTCTTCACAGATGACATGCTTTACAAGAGCTGCTAACACTTTGCAAAACTAACTGTCACTTTCCCTGTTTCCAGGGGCTTCCCTGGTGTCTCAGACAGTAAAGAATCTGCCTGCAAAGCAGGAGACCTGGGTTTGATCCCTGGATTGGGAAGATCCCCTGGAGAAGGGAATGGCAACCCACTCCAGTATTCTTGCCTGGAGAATTCCAGCGGAGCCTGGCAGGCTACAGTCCATAGGATTGCAAAGAGTTGGACTCGACTGAGCGACTAACACCTTCCCCCTTTCCACCATAAACAACAAAAGGGCCACCTAGCAGGCAGGTAAGGCAGAAAGAGGGCTTCCCAGGTGACGCTAGTGGTAAAGAACCCACCCACCAATGTAGGAGACATAAGAGACGCAGGTTTGACTCCTGGGTTGGGAAGATTCCCTGGAGGAGGGCGTGGTAACCCACTCCAGTATTCTTGTCTGGGAAGGTTGCAAAGAGTCGGATACCACTGAGCAACTTAGCATCCATGAAAGGCAGAAAGAAGACCCGTGAAGGGCTGGGCTTTCTGCTGCTTCACCCTAGGCCCCTGAGAGGCAAGCCCTGAAGAGGGGTCACTCCCTGGCCAAAGCTCTGTGGGGCTGATGCTGGCTGGGCTGGGCCCCTCCCTCGGGCCCTCCAGGCTCCAGCAAGTTCTCAAGATTTACTCTCTGATTCAGCCAGGTCCCTTGTCAACACCGCCAACCTTAATTAACCAGGATGCCACATCCTGGTACCAGACCTCAGCCTTTTCCTCGAGCGCTTACCCCTCTGTCCAGCGGGACTTTCACGTGCATGGAGAGAGACCCAGTCTCCCCATTGATCATGGCCGTTCTCAGCTTTGAGGAGAAAGAAAACAAAATCAGTTGCTCAGCACACACTGGAGTGTGGAGGCTCTGAGCCTTGGCTTAGAGGTCCACCCTGGGAACACGCTTGGTTTTCCCCTTTCCCCCGCGAGCAGAGCCCAGGTGGGAAAAGAGATCTGCTTCCAGGGCTCTATTACCCTTAGCTGGAATTCTAGAATTCACTAAGATAAGGCTCCCAGTGGGCTAATGAGTGAGGGGCACTGTGGCCAACCCTCCAGACACAAGTTCCTCCAGGAGGAGCTCCTGACACCAAGGCTGGCCTGCAGCCGCCCGATCCCAAACTCTGCGGCTACAGACGCGAGCTCCTTCAACCTCGGAGGGAGCAGCTGTTATCTCTCTGGGGCCGTGGGGAGAACCATCTGTTAGCAGCACCAGTTCTGCTTTGGGCCCGGAAAGTCTCCACCGAGGGAGCGGGGTGAGCTCAGCACCTACGCACTCCTCACCCCCGGTCCCCGCCGTCCAGCCACCCACCCTCTCCCCCTGCGCCACTCACTGTTCCAGCCTGGTCCTCCCACTCCACTTCCGAGAGGTCCACGCTGTTGTAGTTGGGCTTGGGCTTCAGTTTCTTCCCCTCTCGGTACTGAGTAGGCCAGGCAGGGGAGAGACTTGAAGTTAGCACAAGGCCCCGCTCAAGCCTAGCCCTTCCAGAAGGCCCGTGGGGCAAAGCCATAAACCAGAACATCTCGGCCATTCCTCCACCCAAGGCAGAGGGGCCCTGGCTAGCATTCGTGACGTATGGTTCCGGGCCTCAGAGGGGGATCTCCTTTGACAAGGAGCTTGCCCTGGTTTGGGACTCTAATTGTTAGAAAGTTCTTCCTCATCCAGAGGAGAAATCTGTCTCCCTGTGACTTTTACTACTGGCCCACCAGGGATGTCCCTATATTGGGTTCTTAAATGGAATCCATTCACTGTTTCAACTGTTTCTATAAACTACCCCCAAATCTGGGTGTGGTGGCTCAGATGGTAAAGGAGCTGCCCAGAATTTGGAAGACCCAAGTTCGAACCCTGAGTCAGGAAGATCCCCTGGAGGAAGGCATGACTACCCACTCCAGTACTCTTGCCTGGAGAATCCCACGGACAGAGGAGCCTGGCAGGCTACGGTCTGTGTGGTTGCAGAGAGTCGGACATGACTGAACCCACACATATGAACTGCCCCCAAATCCCGTACGGTTAAGACCTCAAGGCAAATAGGCTTGGCACCTACCAGGGGTCGGAGGTCAGGATGCGAGAGGATGTAGCCGTTGTTGGTGTTCAGAAAGGCGTAGCCATGCACCCCGAGCTGGGGAGACAGGGATCGAGTGGGTATCAGGGGGTCTTTGTGCAGGAAGAGTGGGACTCGGCAGGGAGGAGGACCAGGATGGCGAGAAGTGGCAGAGGCCACAGAGCAGGACGCAGCTGATGTGGCCAAGGGTCCCAGGGGCCCCAGCCCCCGTCCCTTCTGCTCCGTGCCTGCACATCGAGGGTGTGTGTGTGGGCGGGGGGATGTCTGGGGGCACGTGTGGGGGTGGGACAGGAAGGCAGGATGTGGGAGGTGGTGTCTGGGGGAGTGTCTGGGTGTGTGACAGGAAGGCAGGATGTCGGGGTGTCTGGAGGTGTGTCTGTGTGGCGGATGGGGGTGGCATGTCAGGGGTGGAGTGTCTGGGGAGGGGGCATTAGGAGGAGGAAGGCAGACCCCGTCCCAGCTCTGGTCTCAGCCACGCTGTCTGCAGGGAGGCTCCTGAGCCTGCTGAAGTGGCTCCTGGGGGGCCTGTGACCCCACTCGGGGGCTGATCCAGGCTCACCTTGTACCGGGGCGCCAGCTTCATCAGCTCCCTCAGGGCCACGTCAGAGCCCACTACGCCCAGGAGGATGCCGTGGGACCGCTAGAAGGAAGCGCCGGTGTCAGGGGACCTGGCTTCCCATGCGCGAGGCCAGGCTGGACCCCCAGCCCTCCCAGACCCGCAAGAGGAAGCCACTTGCACCTCAGGTGGTCCTTGCTCTGTAGTTAGAGTTTAGGCTGAGATCCTGGAATAAAAACCTAGGACCTAGCAGAAGAGGCCCCAGGAGTAACCTCAAGCTGGGAAGATTACTGTCCTGTATTAACGCTGAAGTTGTAATATTTAAATGAAATACAGAGTTTAATGAAATATCAGCCTTCACAGCAGAAGCTGAAGTACTGGGATCCGGGGGGATGGGGTGCTAATCTGAGCGCTGGTGTCTCTGAAGCACATGGGGCCTGTAAGGAAAGTTTTTCCGGCCAGACAGAGGAGTGGAGGCTCTCAAACCCCCCCACCAGAGCCTTCACAGATAAGTCAAAGCCTGCCCACACCCGAAGGGTCAGTGTGGCTCTGCTGGACGTCGGGCAGGTGACCCCTCTGGCCCAGGATCCCCAGGCAGGGTCCCACGTCCAGAGCAGCTGGCCAGCACCTGGCTGGGTGAGCAGAATCACAAGGCAGCTTCTGGAAGTGAGGATCCCGCCCCGCCCCTCCCGACCCAGAGACGTGAGTTCCTGGGCACAGGGCCTGGAACCTGTGTTTACACACGCCCATGGTGACCCTGAGGCCGTGTCGAGAACCCTGGGTCTAAAGATGCCGGCCGGCGGCCCCAGCTCGAACCTGGCAGCTGCTCACGAGCGGCCACTCACCGTCTCGTTCTTCTTGCTGAAGACGGGCATGGCCACGGTGGTCAGCAGCGCCAGGCTCTCTGCCTGCGGGTGGAGAACTGTCATGGGGGGTGGGCGACAGAACAGAGTCTGCAGATGGGGACCCAAGTCACAATAACTGCCCCCAAGGAGACTTTCCTTCTCTGAATGAGGAGGAGAGTTGGCAGAAAGGCTGGAGGGGAGGGGGCTGGAGGGGGACTGGGGCAGACACCACAGCAAGCAAAGCCCTGAGCCAGGGCGGGTCTCAGAGCCCTGAGCCCACGGTCCTGCCCTGAACCCATTCACCCAGGCGTCTTGTCTCGGCCACGCCAAGGAGACAGGCACACCTACAGGACAGGTCCTTCTGTGCACGAGCCCAGGAACAAAGGCTCAGGCAGCAAGAGGACACGCCTAGGAGCCACTGGGGCACAAGTTCTGGCCACTGAGATGCCAGGTTAAGTGTCCAGTAAGACTCCACGGACGTTTCCCTTAGAGGTGGGGTGTGCGCCCCTCCCCTCCTCCACCAGAAGCCTAGA
Source organism: Ovis canadensis (assembly GCF_042477335.2). Lineage (NCBI taxonomy): Eukaryota > Metazoa > Chordata > Mammalia > Artiodactyla > Bovidae > Ovis > Ovis canadensis. The sequence continues at coordinate 219,996,031 of NC_091247.1, forward strand.
ATGTGGCTGTCACCATTCTGAGCCCCTGTAGCTGCTTGCACAAGGTAGACCCCAGGGATGGCATGGGAGGGGCAGCGGGAGGGGCCAGGGAGCTCGTCGTCCACCTCCAGGCTTCTTGTACGGGAAAGGGAAACACATGTCCCTCCTATGGAAGCCACCATTCCCAGGTCTCTCTTAATCCCAACCTGACATGGGGGTCTGTGTTCATGATGACGTTTGAGGAGCATCAGGACTGTCCCTTTCCTAGACATTTCATCTGACCATCTACCTTCCAAGTCTGGTCCTACATTGGAGGGACCTACAAGAGTCTCATTGGACACTGGGGTCCAAGGGAGGTTGCCGGGTTAAGCTGCAGTGTCTGAACCACTGGTCAGTCCCCTTTCTTCCTGGAGTGAGTGGGAGAGGGCAGGGAGGCAGGCAAGGACCACGGAGGAGGGGCAGTCTGGGGCCGAAGTTTCTGTCCAAAGGGGGGTGGCCCCCGGTGGGGAGGTCACTCCACAATGCCTCCCCAGGAGGTGCTCTGGCCACCCCTCCCCAACCCAGGAGCCCCCGCTTGCTCCCTGGGGCCCCACCTTGCTATCTATGTAGGCTTCGGTCCAGGTGATGTCGTGGTCATGGTTGATGACCATGGGCCGGCTGAGCACGTGCAGGTATTCCATCACGTTCTCCTGGGCATCCGCCAGTGTGGAGATCTGCGTGTAGTAGCCTGGTCGGGGAGAGGGTGGCTGTGGACGCGAGGTGCACACCCCCAGCTGCCTACAGCTCTCGGCTGGGAGCTGCCCTGGGTCAGGCACGGGGCGCTGCTTCCCCTGAGGCCGCCCTCTCCTGGGGCAGTGATGCTGCCAGGACATGAAGGCCTGGCCCTGCCTGGACTTGGGAGAACCCCCACCCCCCCAAGATCTAGAGCTGCCCTGGGAGCAGCAGGGCCTCAACTCAGGGCACAAGGCTGCCCTTCATCCCCCAGGGCTGTCCTGCAGGGGTGCACCCCATGGCAGACAGCTCTGTCCCGGGTCTTTTAATTTTTTTATGTTGGAGTCTAGTTGATTTTTGTCTTTCCTGATAGCTCAGTTGGTAAAGAATCTGCCTGCGGTGTGGGAGACCCCGGCTTGATTCCTGGGTCGGGAAGATCCGCTGGAAAAGGGATAGGCTGTGTTAGTTTCAAGCGAATAGCAATTTTCAACATTTAATTTTTGATTTTATATTGGAACTCCTCACCGCCTGCCCCCCATCCCACCCCTCAGGCCTATTTGCAGAGAGCCTCCCTCCTCCCTTCTCTAACCACAGTCCTCCATCAGTCATGGGGAGGGGGCTGCAGCTGAGGCAAACGCCGTACAGGCTGTGACTGGTTTAGCACGCGTCTGCTCACCATCACCCACAGGACGCTCTCCCCAGCTCTGGGGAGCCGGGCCGCTTTTACTTCCAGGACTCCTCTTGTCTCAGACACTTCGATGCCCTTCCTCGCTCTGTGCATCTGACTCACTCCTACCACTTCTTTACGTCTCACCTTAGACACACATCCTTCAGGAGGCCTGCCCTGACCCCCTAAATGTAGGAGGGCTGCCCCCTTACCCACACTTTGGGCAGCCTGTGCCCCTCTGCCCACAGCTCAGTTCAGATTGTCCCCTCACTGACGGCTCACGTGTGTGTCTCCCCGCCCCACCTCCCTGTCTTCCGGACAGAGTCAGGGCCATCCCTGCCATCCTGACCACGTCCATTTCCCAGGGCTGGGACCATCCAGAGCAGATGCTTGGACATCCTGCTGGGGTCAAGGGGCCTGAGTCAGCACTGCAAAGCCTGGGTATCGGGTTCTGGCCAGAGAGAGATGAAGGCTTCTATACACAAAGCCTTATTCTACAGAAAGCGATGGCCTGTGCCCTGAGTCTGGAGCAGAACCAAGCCCATGGGCTTCATCTGCAGCGGCTGGAATGGAGGCTGGACACCAGAGAGCACACTGAAGTGTCGGTCCCCCTGTCTGCCCGGTTTTCCGTGTGGCAGTTTGGGTAAAACCTCATTTGAAGAGAGGCCCCCGCCTTCTGCAGACCCGAAGTCCCGACTTCTGGGTGCCTCTTAGAGGGTGTGTCATGGGGTGAGAGCCCTGCAAGGAGCAATCGGCACCCGTCTTGATTGTCCAAGGAGGAAGCGGGTGGAAGCGGGTGGATGCAGTCACCTCCGCTTTGGGTTCCGCACCAGAATCCCGGCTCAGCACCTGTGCTCAGGAGTGGCCCCAGACACCCTGGCTCACATGGCATCACCCACCTTTGTTGTTGCAGGCGATCCACTTCAAGCGGTCAGCAAAACTCACTTCCCTCCCAATCAGGTAGGTGAAGACCCGGACCTGATGGACGAGACCCGGTAGGCTTGAGTCCCAGCTGCTAGGGGCCTGGCCGCATCTGGGTCTAGGGCTGGGCTTTGGACTGTGCACTTTCAGCCCCTCTAATCAGGAAGGGCCCGGGGCCTGGGCTCATGGCAGGGGCGATGCCTGCGTGGTGTGGGGGCTTATGGGGGATGCCTGCCTGGTGTGTGGGTCTGCCTGGTGAGGCTCACAGCCCACAATATTCCATCCCCACCCTATTCTGTGCCCTTGAGTGGAGCTCTGGGGTCACCCTGATGTTGGAACGTCACCCTGGGTCTCAGGGGCCAAGCATGCAGACACGGCAGGAGGAGGCACTCCCCCTGCCCCCCTTCCCTGACACCCCTCCCCGAGAGGAACCTTGCGGTCTGGCCAGTTGTACTTCTCCAGCACTGGCTCATAGTCTTCCACGGCCCCGTCGGTGATCAGCATGATGGCCTGGTTGCACAGGCTTCCTTGCCCGGCCTCTTGGAACTGTGGGGAGACGTGGTTGTGACTCCCTGCCTCCTCTGCCCCGTCCGTGCCCTGTGCTCCCCAACACACATCAGACCTGCTGCAGGATCTGGAAGGCTTCACGGAGGGCTTGGTCCACGACGCCCACACCCTTGACCATCAGCTCGTCCACCAGCTGTTTGAAGTGCTGTTGGAGATAAGAAGTTAGAGGAGGGTCAGCCGTCGCTGGGCCTGGGAACTTTCACCGTTGGTGGTACTTTCAGAGGCTGTGCAGAGCTACTTGCCCAGAAGAGCATGACTGCAGGACCCATCCCCTAATTTCACAGCTGGACGTCTGCAGCAGAGGTTTCTCAGAAGCCCCCAGGAGAAGCTGAGAGGCCATGAGTGGCTGGGGGCAAGGCCATCCCCACCCCTGGAAGAAGAAGCTGGACGGGCTCCGGGTACACCCACCTCTCGGTTGTCCCGATCTGCCTGGACCAAGATCCCCTTAAAACAAGGTTCGATGTAGTGGATGTAGTCGTTATACTGCAGAGGGTGGAGGGCGGAGGCCAAAGGGCAGAGGAGAGAACACACAGGGTCAGTTTGGCAAGTCAGAGCCCAGTCACGAAGCTCACAACTCATGGAGGGTTAGGGGTGGGCTCACCCGGGCCCCTGTGTAATATGATCTTGGGGACTCTACGTTTTTTGGCAGTTTCTCTGAGTAGAGGGAAGGGAGTACAGGGAACAGCAGGGCCTTGACTCTGAACATTCTCTTCCGAGTCCTGGCCTGGGCATCTTCTGGGGAGGCTGGCTGGGTGCCACCCACCCCTGGAGCTCACAGAGTCCAGGAGTCGCCCAACTCTTCTCTCCATTTCTGTCTGTCTGTCCCTCCACTTAATCCCTTTCTGGGGGCAGTTGGAGCGGTCCTCAGGAAAATCAGGACTGGTGACTGTGGTCCCCTCCCTCCTGACGTGTCTGGATTTGGGGACGAAGGAAGTGGGAGCCGGGGGTCTCCTATCCTGCAGAAAGGAGGGTCTTTCCAGGGTGATGCCTCCAAGGGCACAGGGATGGGGCTGAGTTAGAGGGCTACTCAGATGCTCCTTCATCTAGATCAGACCCCAGACTCATCTGAGAGCCCAAGGAGAGCTGCTGCCTCAGAGAAAGGGCCACACGCACTTCCCACGTGGTCTCAGAAACTGTGGACCCCTGGAAGCCCATCCTGGGTGGGAGGCCCCCCAGCTCCAGGGGACGAAGCGTCGAGTGCCCATAAGTACAGGTCACTCTGGTGCAGGTGGAAGTATTTCTTGAACGGGAGGCGTGTTTACTGCGATGATGTTCACGAAGTCGTTCTCCCCCAGCGTGTCCAGGATGGTGGAGACGGTGTGCTTGGCGATGGTCATCCGCAGCCCCTTCATGCTGCCGCTTGTGTCCACCACGATCACGATGTCCTTCGGGGAGGTGGCAGCTTGTATGTACCTTTAGCAAAGGGGGAGGGACATGTTGGCGGTGGGATAGCCAGAGTCAGAACCACTGTTGGCTGGGTCTCTCTTGTTTCTGTTCAGACTCTGGCTCAAAGCTCAAGTCAACCCCCAGGCTTTCTCGTGTCCAGAACCAGCCAGCTGTTTGGCAGCCACTGTGGGGGCAACGGTTGGGACTGTGCCCACTGAGCGAGCATGTCAGGTGGGGACAGTCAGGTCTTGGTAGTGACCCTTGTCCTCTTTGGTTTGGGCCAGCCTGAGTTCCAGGGGGATCTGACAGTGGGAAGGAAGGGAGCTGGACCCCCCAGACCTGGTTATAGATCTGCCAGAGGGGTGCGGGGGTAAAGGGAACCTGGCCAATGGTGGGTGTACAGTCAGCTCAGGGCCCTGGAAGGAGGTGTCGGGCGGCAGGACAGCTGTGGTCAGTCCTGGAGCAGAGCAGCTGTGGGGTGATACAGACAAACACTCTTCTTCTCTTGTGCTGGGTTAGTTCTGCAGACCTGAGGCCCCAGGGTAGGTGCAGAACAGGCCCTGGGGGAGAGCTAGGCAAAACCCAGAGGCTGCAGAGAGACACCAGCCCCAGAGGCCGGGCCCCTGGGGTCACTTACCAGCCGCGGTTCCGGCAGTCGAAGGTGATGACTCCGTTCTCATCTGGCGTCCACTTGATGCCTGGGGAAAGAAGACCTCACTCAGCCAGGCTGCCCCAGAGCCCCGGGCTGGGTGCTGACTCCAGAATGCCCAGGACCCCTGGGGCAGGGCCAGCTGGGGATGTGGGCAGCGTGTGTGGGACCAGTCATCACCCCCTGTAAACTGAGGGGGCAGCAAGGCAGGAGCAGCTGATGAATGGACACACCCCCAACTGCCCAGATCCAGAGCTGGGTTCACTTTACAGGTAGGACTCCCCAAACTCCTGAACTCCCAGTGCCCCAAGAGACATGGGCGAGGCCCGACAAATGTTCCTAAGTGGCTTCCCCACAGATGAAAACCCTGACTGCAAGCACGTGGACCTCGGGCTAGTTGAAACCAGATTTTCTTTTTCGTTTCCCTCCCTTTTTTTCCTTTTTCTTTCCCCCTTTTTCCTTTCTTTTATATATATATATATATATATATATATTTTTTTTTTCCCCCACACTGTACAACCCCCTTCAGGGCTCATAGCCCACAGGTATAGAGGCCAGGCCGTGGCTGCAGGCTGAAGTTGACTCTGGCATGAGCGCACCAGGAAGAAACTAGACTGGTGATGCTCAAAAGCTCACTTGGATGCCAATCAATCTGAGACCTGAGGGGGAGATAAGTGGGCTCCCAGGGCCCCTCCCCAACGTGTCCTTTAACCCCCTTCCCTGAACGTCCTCGGGGAGCTGGAATCCCTTCCTGCCTTTACCCTGGTACACACAGTCCCTCTTCAATAAAGAGCTCTGCTTGCCTACACGTCTTGAGGGAGATATCTTCATTTCTATGGCCTTGCTTTCTTAGAATCTGGAAAGGCCCGGGAACACACACGAGATATTTGTATCAGATAACAGTAAAGGCATCTAATTTGGGGAGATTAAGAAGTCAGGGTCGGGGCAGAGATGTAAGAAGGAGAGTTCTCAGGTGCTTTTTTTACTGCGAAGAGGGTAAAATATGATTTAATTGTAAAACCTTGTGTTACATGTGCCTGATAAATCCCTGTTACACATTCAGGACTAATGACTAAATGGAAACAGGAATAAGTTCAGAAGTGATAGGGGAAAAAAAAAAAGAATTGGAGGGGGAGAATTTATGAAAAAAAAGTAAATCATTAAAAAGGAAAGGAAGAAGCAAAAAGGAAACATAAAAATAGAAGGAGGAGGAGAAATCTAAAATATAAGATTGTAGCATGTCCAAATATATCAGTATAATACACGAAAATGTGCTTAACTCGCCAAGTAGTAACAGAGATTGTCAGTTTGAATAAAAATTTAAAAGCTATATGCTATTTTCAACAGATATGGCTGAAAAAAGTGACATAGAAGATTGGAAGTGAAAGGATGGAAAATATATAGATATCAGGCATATACCAACCAAGAGCACACTAATATCTCTATGAATATCAGATGAAATAGACTTAAAAAGTGTGTTATAAAGGTTAATGAAGAGCAAGCAGATATTAAATCAGTAAAGGCATGGAAAATTTAAATAATATGACTGACAAGCTTCATCTAATGATGTGAGCAGAATTTCTACCCAATAATTAAAGCACTCATATTCTGCTCAAGCACATGTAGAATATTTACAACAGTTGATGACATATTAAGCTATGAAACTAGCTCCCAACTAATTTCATACAATCAGCACCATATACACCGTGTTCTCTGGCTGCAAATAACTGAATCAGACCAGAAATGTATAATAAAAAGATAAAGCTACAATCCCCATATATTTGGAAATTATAAAACACACTGTTAAATTACTAAAGGTTCAAAGAAGAATTCACAGGGGAATTCAAAGATATTGAGAAGCAAACAACATTAAAACACTACCCTGACACCAAGAAGCACAGACAAAGACTTTTGTGGGTCAAAAGCCACAGTGAATAGAATGCAAAGGGAATCCATGGAATGCAAGGAAATAGCCAGACTGCAAAGAGAACCCAGTGACAAGAACAGCAAACAACCCAGGACAAAAATGGGCAAGCTTTGGGTCTGCAGACAAGTTGACGTCTCTGGGAGCCCTGATGCAGCAGGAATTCCACCCTGGGGAAGGCACGAGGGACATGGGAGGTGTCTTCAAGCATTTGAAGGACTGTTCCACAGAAGAGGGATGAACTTGCCCATTGAGGCGCCAGAGAGCAGAAAAGAACCAATGACTTGTTGTGGATTTGGGTAGAGAGACAGCAGTGTCCCTGGTGGCTTGGACGAAATCCGCCATTTGATCGCTGAGTTGAGAAGATCCCCTGGAGAAGGGAATGGCAACCCACTCCAGTATTCTTGCCTGGAGAATCCCATGGACGGAGGAGCCTGGAGGCTACGGTCCAGCGGTTGCAAAGAGTTGGACATGACTGAGAAACTAACACTCTCACACAATTTTTTCATGGGAGGGTCCACCCTGGGGAAGCTGTGAGCTCTGAGGTTGTTTTGTACTCCTCCTAAGAGAAACCCTGGGGGACATGGAACCATCCTCTACTCTCAGGACGGGCTGGGGCTGGGGACCTGGGAACCCTTGGCTGAAGTGCTTCTACCTGGACGAACGTCTCCTTGAGCAACAAAATACAACGAAACTATAGACTAAAAATAACCGCACATGTGTGCAGTTGAGGCAAATTATGGACAACAAGATATAAAAATACCAAAAACACAACTGCCACTTCTGAAGAACTGGGAGCAAAAGCAGGGCACTGCTCATGTCCCCTGCACTCAACACCACCAAGGTGTGAGCAGACCACACAGGCACCCCTCCAGCCCAACCCTGGGTCGCACCCCTCTCCCCGACCCTGATCAAAGGAACCAGCTCATCACCTGCAGGAGCCAGCAAGGGAACCTGCGTTTTGCTCTTGCTCCCCACTGTTACAGCAGGGGCCCCAAATTTAAAGGTTTGCCTGAATTTCTTATCTGTCTTCTAGTCAATTTCTATTGATTAAGGGAGTAACACTTGTCTCAGAAACAGGGCCATATCAAGGTTTTCTGGAGAGGGGGCTAAAGTAAGAGTGGGTGTGAGCTATGGAGGTGAATCCTTTTAAATGAGAAGTAACAGGAGGCAGAGCTCTTGGAGACCTTGCAGAGGGGCTTCTGTTTTCTGTTTGGTCAGTAGACCAGGGAGATTCCCCTACTGTCTGCTGGGCTGAACACCCAACAATTCAACCTCGTTCCCACTGTTGAGCATGGACTTTGCCCCATTTCCCCAGCGAGGAAGCAGCCTTCTGAAGGTCAGAACTGTTTGGCCCTCCTTTCTACCTCCCATATGCTTCTTGCAGGACCAGAGTCCAGGTGGGCATTGATTGGCTATTTACCGAGGGGTCCAACAGCATCGTTAGTTCATCCCTTCGTCAGTTATCACTTGAAAGTATGCTTCTTGGGTTGCAATGTCACCTTGTTCCCAGAGACAGAGCCTAGAGGACTGTGGAGACGCCTCATCGAGTCCTCACCTGGGTAGATGCGGAAGAACCCCGTAGAGCTGCCAAAGTACTGCCAGGTCAGCGTCGGGTCTCTCCGGAAGTTCTCCACGAAGACAGCGTTCAGAGCTTCGGACATGTAGATTCCATTCAAGATATCTGGGTCTGAAGGGTGAGGTCGTGGGGTGGGCAACACAGGGGAGATGACATCGGTCTTCACCTGAGCTTATGGGCACACAAGCACACACTCGGCAGCACGCTGCCGGCAGCGACGCCGTCCAAGCCGCAGTCACTCTCCCCTGACCCGGGGGCCCCGTTTGCTCCCGGGGGGCAGTCCGGTGGGCACCTTTGTTGTAGACGTTGGTGGGCAGCTGCACGCTGCTCAGGGTGGTGTTCACCAGCAGGTTGCTGAAGTGCGCGTTGGCCTCTAGGAGGAACTCGGCCCCCAGCTCCACATAGGCCCCGCTCGAGTCCTTCTCGTTGAGGAGGACGGAGTTGTAATAGTCGAACTAGGGTGACCGAGAGGGGCAGGGTGTGAGAGAGGGTCAGACCGGAGGCTGAGGAGTCCAGCCACCACTGATTTGGGGCAAGTTCCAAACAGTTGGACCCGATGGTTGATTCTTTGGGTTTTGAAGTAAACTGTCTGGGTTGTGGCTTCAGTCCCCACTTTGCTTGGTGTGTGGACACAACCAGCGTTGGGACAGACAGGCAGACACAGATTCAGGGGAGGTGGACAGATGGAGGTGCCCTCACCAGCACCCTGAGCTCTAACGGGAGTGGGAGAGCTCCTGGGACCCAGAACAGGGTCCCTGCGGGGGGTTTCCCTCTGAAGAGACAGCCTGCAGTCTGGCGCTCGACTGGGCTGCAAATGGCTCCTCAAGGACTCAGAGTGGTTCGGAACCAACCCTGCAGGTTCATACACACCTGTGCGGTTCAGAACCAGCCCTCACATTTATACACACCCGTGCAGTTCAGAACCAGCCCTGACGGTTCATTCACACCTGTGCGGTTCAGAACCAGCCCTCACATTTATACACACCTGTGTGGTTCAGAACCAGCCCTCACATTTATACACACCCGTGCAGTTCAGAACCATCCCTGAAGGTTCATACACACCTGTGTGGTTCAGAACCAGCCCTCACATTTATACACACCTGTGCGGTTCAGAACCAGCCCTCACATTTATACACACCCGTGCAGTTCAGAACCATCCCTGAAGGTTCATTCACACCTGTGCGATTCAGAACCAGCCCTCACATTTATACACACCTGTGCGGTTCAGAACCAGCCCTCACATTTATACACACTGTGCAGTTCAGAACCATCCCTAAAGGTTCATTCACACCTGTGCGGTTCAGAACCAGCCCTCACATTTATACACACCCGTGCAGTTCAGAGCCATCCCTGAAGGTTCATTCACACCTGTGTGGTTCAGAACCAGCCTTCAGGTCCACACACACCTGTGCGGTTCAGAACCAACCCTCAGGTTCACACACACCTGCATGCATTGAAAGACGATGCTGGGCCTCCTCCCCCCACCCTCGCCCCGTGTCCCGTCCTCAGGGGACCCGGCCTGAAGGGCTCCGGGACTTTAGCCGACATTCCTCCCAGGGCTGTGGGGCAGGAGGACTCACCACCAGGGACTCGTTGAATTCGTGGTTCAGGTCGGCCTCCTCGGCAGCCTCCACCAGATTCTGCAGCGGGGACGCGACGGGGAGAGTGAATGGGGACAGGAGGCCAGGGGCCCCGTAAGGTCCACTCCCAGGGGTCCACCCACGAGAACCGGGGACAGACACTCAGACCAGCGCCTGCACACGAACGTGCACAGCAGCGCTAGTCTCAGTGGCCGAAAGGCAGACGCAGGTCACAGGACAGGAAACCAGTCTGCAAGGCGACACACAGGGTCCTTTCAACTACGCAGTGTTCCGCGGAAGGTCAGACACAGAAGCCTGGGGACACAGCCCAAAGGCCAGCCGTGGCCAGGGGCAAGCAGGACCTTTCAAGGCAGTGAACCCACTCTGTGATCTATGGCAGTGGGTACAGGTCATTACATGTTCATCCAAACCCTTGGGATGCACACCCCCAAGAGTGAACCCTCAAGCAGACTACGGACTTCAGGTGACAATGACGTATCGCTGTCAGTTCGTTGATTGTAGAAGTGTACCACCTGGTGGGAGTGTTGGTAGCTGGGAAGGCTGTGTTTGTGAGGGCAGGGGAGTAAATGGCAACTCTGTGCTTTCTTCACAATCTTGCTGTCAACCTAACACTGCTTTAAAAATTAAAGTCATTGGGTTTTCCCTGGGGGTTTAGTCATTAAGACTGCGCTTCCACTGCAAGGGGTTTGGGGTTGATCTCCAGTTGGGGAACTAAGATCCCACATGCTTCATGGAGCAGCCAAAAATAAATAAATTAATTAAATATATTTTTAAAAAAAGAGGAGTTCCCTGGTGATCCAGCGGTAAAGACTCCAAGCTTCCAGTGGAGGGGCCATGGGTTTGATCGCTGATCAGGGAACTTGATCTCACATGCTATAACTAAGACCCAGTGCAGCCAAATAAATAAACAAATAACTTTAAAAAAAAAGATAAAGGAAAAAAAAGGTGCAGTGAATAGAAGTAGAGACACAGCAGGGCATTTATTACCAGGAAGATGGGATTTTACATCATCTGCGACCCTCTGGGTCTCTGTTTATCCTCCTGTGAACTGGGCAGAGCAATCCTTGCTGCCCTGCACCCAACCCTCGTGTCTGAGGGCAAGATGAAGAAGTTCCATGGGGCAAAGCTTATTTAGTGCTGCTCTGCAGGAGATTCCCCATGGCACCCTCATGGAGGGTCTGTGGCTGTGACCCTGGAGGGAAGGGGGAGGGTGGGGAGGAAGAGGGAAGGAAGAGGGGAGGAGGGGGAGGGGGTTCACTTCACAGGCAGTCAGTCACCCCGTGGCCCTCCCACCCTCTGCCCCCACCCACCATTCACTCAGTGGTTAACTCCTGGGCCCTCATTCTGCACCCCGCCCCACTACTGAACCTGAGATCATGATGCAGGTCCTTCTTGACACCATGGGCTGACCCTCCAGCCCCGGACACTGTTCCCTAAGGCAGGGTACCCACCCCAGCCCTCCCCTCTCTCCCGTTGCCCCCACCCCACCTCCTCTTTGCAAGAGTCTGGTGGCTCACAGAGCTACGGGGCGGAAGGTGATGTGGGTGGGAGGGCCCAGGGCAGGTGTTCGGTGTCTGGGGTGGATGGGCCCCCAGCCCCCAGGCTGAGCACCTGGATAGCCTCCACTTTTCTGCGGAGCATGGTCTCCATGTCCTCCGAGAACTTCTTCACCAGTTCCAAGCCATCCACCTCCTTGATCTTCAGACTGGACTCCACATCCTTGTATTTCTGTTCAGGAGACACATGGAGACACACACCTGTTTTCTGGGACCCAGAAGTCCACCCGGATGGCTAGCAGCCTCTGCCCTCCCACTGGATGTTCACACCGGGGCCAGGATGGCCCTGTCTCCTCCAAAACCTCCCCTGCAGATGACAAATGACTTCTCTTATCAGATGTCTTCTGATTCATATCTGTCAGAAGGAGAGGTTGAGGCCCAGAGAGGTCGTGAAACTCAACTGAGGTCACACAGCTGCTCAGGGGCTGGGCCTCCACATGCTGCCTCTAGGGATGGCTCTCAGGGGCTGCGAGGCTCGAGATCTTGGTGCTCAACCCCACACCCTGTGAGCCACAGGGCTGGGCACTGCCTGACCCTCAGCCAGTGAGCCTGGGTGCTAAGAGGGCCGCTGAGTCACTGTCTGGGCCCTGGGAAGCCATCTGGGCACGAGTTACTTAGTTCCCCAAACTGCAAGTCCATGGCTTTCACCCCACACAGCCACGTCTCCAGCTCCCTCATGAGTCAGAGGAAGGAGAAAATCGGAGGAAACTTGCCTGGCTGAGGGGCTGGTATGGCTGTGGGGAGAGTGAAGGGAGTCAGGGGGAGCCGGCATTGCTACCTGCCCAGAGCCAGGACAGCCGGAGGGGACAGGCATGACCTTAAAAGCCAAGGGCTCCTTCAGCAGTGCTTAGGAAACAATCTGAAGCTGCAGAGGGGAGAAGATGGGGAACACGGACCCTCAGCCATGGGCAGTGGGACAGCAGCACCCTCCTTTGTGAGGGTCTGGAAGTCGTGATGCCAGGGGGACTGGAGCTTAAGGGGTCTAGTGAGAGCCGGGCGGGTCATTAATCGACAGAGCAGTGAACCACTCATGGGGGGGTTTGCCAGCTCCTGCCCAGCGGCCCTGCAGCTAGAACACCGTGGTAGGCAGGGTGGAGCACTGAGTGGGCGGCTCTCCTCTGGCCCCTGCCTGCTCCCCAGTGTGGGGCCTGCATCTGGCCCACCCACTCCCTCTCCAATTGGTTCCTCACCCCCACAACCTCTTGTTCCCGGATCCCCTCTCAGGGTTGGCTTCCTGGCCCCTGAGCTGACATCCCACCAGCTCGCTCTGTGTCTCGGGCAAATCATTCCCCTCCCTGGGCCTCAGTTTCACCGTCTGAAATGGGGATTGGATTAGATGGTCCCCGGGCCCTTCATCAGCACAGACATGCTGCTTCCCCACCAGGACGGAGTCCCTGGCTCTGATCACCTGGCTGACTGCCCAGCCGCCCTAGGTGGACTGACCTTCTGCAGCAGGAGGGAGCCCGAGTACTTGGTGACAGTGTCATACAGGTCCTGGCCAAAGGTGTCTGCCCACAGCTTCACTCTGCCGGACAGAAGGAGTACATGCGTGCATGCACGCACGCACACACACATGCACGCACACATGAACGCACACACGTGCACACACACACGGAGACACAAAGATGCACACAGACAGATGCACACATGCATGTGCAGACACACACGTGTGTACACATGCACACACATGCATGCACACACAGACACAAAGATGCACACACATGCACACAGACAGATGCACACATGCATGTGCAGACACACACGTGTGTGTACACACCCACATACATGCACACACATGCATGCACAAGACACAAAGATGCACACACATGCACACAGACAGATGCACACATGAATGTGCACACACACGTGTACACACTCGCACACACGTACACACACACCCATACACACATGCACGCACACACACAAAGACACAAAGATGCACACCCATGCACACACATGTATACACGTATGCACACACACAGAGACAGATGCACACAGACGCATGTACATAGGAAGCCTGTGTCTGCACGCAGAGACACCCACCGATGCACATACACAAACCCGCACAATCATGCAGGGACACACATAACATAGACATACACGTAGACAGGGACACACACAGGCGCACACACACAATTACACACTGCTGTACACCCAGGAAAACACACCAACACAGTCCACCCCCTGTAGGGCAGGGATCCAGAGGACCCGTCAGGACTCAACAGTTACACTATGATCAGAATACCTTGGCTAGGACCCCGCTGAGGGGCAGAGCTGCCCACCCAGAGCCAAGCCCTAACCCCACACCCCGAGGGCTAGAGAGAAGGGAGCGAGGCTGAGCGTGGGCAGGTTGGGCGGGAGACCCTGAGGACGTGCACAGATGCAGCTTCTCAGCCAGCTGTCCTCTAGCTGCCCCTTGCAGGTCACCCTGGGGCCACGACTCCTCTTCTAAAGGCTCGGTGGGGGGATGTGAGGCAGAGAGGCCGAACCTCTGAGCTGTGTCTGGGAGGCTGGGGCCGCAGGCAGGTGACAAAGTAGAGGTGGGACCCCCTCCATGGGGACAGTGGACCTCAAACCTCGTGCACGGCTCAGCCCCACACAAACCCCGGGCATCCGTGGGCTGCAGGGCCCCCTTCTGTAAGACCAAGGCTGACAGCAGTCTGACTTGTGCTGGGCTCAGGTGTGATGAACAGGTAGCCCCTTTAGTCCAGGATGCTCTGCACCCATCCCAACTGGAACTGTATTTAACGGAGCCACCAGAACTAAGCAGTAAAGACCAGACACCCCCAGGAAGCCACACAGTGGTTTATACACAGAATGACTGGAAGCTTCCCTGGAGCTGCTCTTAGTGACAGAATGTAGGACTGGGGCCAAGAGGGAGGCAGACAGGCATAAAAAGGGAATGGGGAACCCCCTTCACTCCCCCTGACTCCTGGCTGCACAAGCTGGTGGTCAGTTTAGGCCTGTTTACCCTCATAATGTCGAGATGTGGGTTTCCTGGCAAATCCTTGGGGGACCCTGATGGTCACTTCCAGCAACTCGGCTCCCACTCCAACTGCTCATCCCGCAATCACCCCCCAGGTGCTGAGGGTGCCAGGAGTTGTGGGGACCTCCATGATCAGGTCTGGGGAGGGGGTGGGGGTGGGGCCCTAAATGGCAGAGGTTTGGGAAAGAGAAGAGGTTCACAGGAGAAACGGATAGGGGGACTGGGGGGCGAGGACTGAGATGGGCCGGGGAGGGAGGAAAGGGTCTCTGGGGCAGGGGGCTGGCCTCGAGGCTTACGTTTCCACAGGGATCCTGACCTGCCCCTGTGTTGGGGGCAGGGATGTGCTGGACAGCAGGCACAGGAGGATCGCTGTCTTCCGCAGGGAGGCCCAGGCCACAGAGGTGGGGCTGGGGTCTGCATGGATGCTCGGGGGCCCAGGCATGGTCCCCCTGTGGGATGAGGCTGGGGAGCAGCCTCAGACCCTGAGCTCTGTCTGCCCAGACCCCTCGCACGGCCCCACACCTTCTGCTTCCGGGTCTGGACAAGCCTGTGGTTCCCCAGCTTCCAGTGGGGTCCTGGCTGCAGTGTCTGTGCGTGAGGAGGGGGCTCCCCTGTCTGTCCTGCAGAGGGGCGGCCCCACCTGAGCAGCAGGCTCCCAGGAGAGGGACTGACAGGAGAGGCTGGGACAGAATGAGCCAGTTAATCCGCCGGCCTCTTCTCTAATCCCCGCCCGGCAGCAGGAGGGTGGCGGCAGGGACCTCAGTGGGATTATCCTGGTTTCAGAAGTGGGGGCCGGCTCACCACGTGTGAGCCTCAGCCTCCTGTGTCACAGAGGCAGACCAGTCCCTGGACCCAGGAGACGATGCAGCAACCCTGACCCTGTGACGAATCTGCTCCTGAAACCTCAGAGCCATCCTGGGGTCCATGTGAGTATCCCCATTTGCTCAGGGAGGTGAGGGGACAGGGTGTCTCTGCCTGGGCTCCCGCGTCTAGCCTGCTGCCTTCGGCCAGGTCACAGATAATGTCCACAGTCGGCGGCCCCAAGTGCCCCACATCTCACCTGGTTCTAGGTTGGGGACCCATTTTCTGGGAAGCTCCATCCTCGCCCCCCCGCCCTCCCCACCCCTTGCACAGATCCAGCCCCTAATGCTTGTCCAGCCGCTGCTGGTCAAGGCCTACGTCCATCTGCATCTCAGGCCCTCTGTCTGATTTCCCCCATCCTAGGTGGAGCTGGGGCACTGTGGGCCGCAGGGGTCCGGCCGAGAGGAAGCCGAGTGGGGATACAATGAGTCTGGCTTGTGTAGCTACCCTAGACTGTTGTCTCCAGCCGTCCCGGCAGGGTGGCTCCAGGGACACTCACCGCCTGCCCTCAGGGCTGCTGCCCCACAACAGGACCACCCCCCAGCAGCAGCGTGACCACCTCACAGCATCCCCCGCTAGCAGTGTGCGGGAGGGGAGGGAAACAAAACCACAAGCTCATCTGTAGAAGATTCTACCCGCAATGAAACAAAGTGGTCAGTGAGGGACCTGGTTCTCTCCAGGCCTGGTGCTCCTGTTAGGAAGCAGTTGACACTGATTGCCCATAATTATAAACATGACGTATGCTGTCTTCTCTTCCGACAGGAATTACACACAACAGGATTTGATGAAAATTCTTGTCTCTGTGGGCCCAAACTGGCAATAGTGCCATATGAGGCCACATTCACCCCTGCCACCGTTCAGAGTGCTTCTTGGTTGATGCATCTTGTCCTGATCAAACTCACTGCTTCCTGCAAAACAGGGCGTGGGGCTGCCACAAAAGCAGAGAAACACCCGGAGAAGCAAGGGTTCCCAAGACAAACTCCTGGGCATCTCTGGTGGGGAGTCAGTGCTGCGTGCCAGGAGGGGCAGTAATCGCTACAGATGCTGGAGTTTAGCTCCTAGGAATGCTGGGTTTCAGGGGAATTCTGCATACTCTTCATGTTGAATCATAACAAATTTAGAAAAAGTGCCACAGATGGTATTGGTCAATTAGCAAATAAAAAGAATCTGTGACTTTTCTAGGTTTTGTGATTTTTGCGGTATTCACCCACTTCTTAAAGTTTGTCATTTGAAGTGACTCTCATTTTATTTTTAATTTAATTTTTTGTTTTTTTTTTTTCAACTAAAGAATTAAAGTATAGTTGATTTATAACATCTCAGGTGTATAGCAAAGTGATTCAGTATTTTTGGATTCTTTTCCATTATAGGTTATTACAAGATATTGAATATATTTCCCTGTGCTACACAGGATTCTTTTCCATTATAGGTTATTACAAGATATTGAATATATTTCCCTGTGCTACACAGTAGGGCCTGGTTTATCTATTTTATATATAGTAGTATTTGTCTGTTAATCCTAAACTCCTAATTACTCCCTCCCCCAGACACTGTTATTTTAAATAAATGCTCCCTTTTGTGCCTCCCTCTGCACCCGTGTTCCGTGTGTGCTGTCGGTGACTCCCCACGTGACGTGAGCCATGACCCCCCGGCCCGCCCCGCCCAGTTCTGGTACCTTCTCACTGTGGCTGCTGCCTGACTCTGACGCTCTAAGCCCTGCAGCTGCTAGGAAGTCCTGTCCACATCACAGACGCGGGGGTGACTTGGTTCCCCAGCCCCTCAGATCGGCTGGGAAGCCCGCAGACTTCTTGCAAAGAAGCAGGCTGATGGTGGGGTAAAGCACTGGGTGTGCCCCCACAGGCTGTGCAAAGAAACACGCCTTTCCAGCCTCTCTGAGACACAACTCGCCGTGCACACATTGTCCACTCTGGGCCGCTCCAGCTATGGGCCGCCTTACTGCACCACTTGTGACTCCCCAGGGCTGCAGGGGCTCGGTGGGGAGGGCAGAGGGCTTCAGAGTTGAGTCCTTCAGAGGGGGCATTTCTTAGCAGGAATAAAATGACCAGAGCAATAGCTAAGGGCATTACCAAACTCAGAGAGGCCTCTGACCTTCAGACCTCAGGGCTCAGTCCTCAGCTGTTGGCCAGGAAGGAGGGAACTTACATCTGGCTTTATTCTTACATCCAGCTTTTATTCCCACAAGGGGAAGAGTATTTCAGTCTTTCATCTCAACTTCCCTACATTTAACCCTCTTTTCTAGGGAATCTTCCTGGTGTCAGCCCCCCACCATGCCCTGGAGATGTGAGGCACAGATTGGAAGGAAGGATGGACATGATGCTTGAGATAAATACTTTGAGTCTATCCAGAGACCCTGGTCTCAAAGCCACCACTTGGCCAAGTGCCATCATGTCTAACTGAAGTATTTAGCAACATAGTATGGATAGAATAGACATTTATTCTCTCCTTGTGGTGGGAAGAAGGCAGGGAGCAATTTTAGGGAAATCCTCCATAGTGAAAGGGACATTTGAATTGGGCTTTGAAGGATGAACAGGAGTTCACCAGTTGGAGACTCTTGAAGGGACAGAACAGATAGGATAGGAGAAACAGAAGGAGCAAAAGCAGGGAACTGTGGGTATATAATGCTGTAAACACTTTATGGTAAGTAGTGAGACTCTCATTGTTTATTACTGCAAAGTTATACTTAGCGGCTTAAAAATAAAAGCAATTATCTGTTTAGCTCCTGAGTGTGTGTTTTGGGCAAGGATCCACAGAAAAGGCTCATTGGTATCCCACGTGGTGTCTGCTTGGGCAGCTCAGTGTGGGCTGGCGGGTCCACCTACAGGAGGGTTTGCTCACACGTTCCGCAGGTCGCTGCTGGCTGTCGGCTGGGACCTCAGCAGGGGCTGAGGCTGGGAGACCTGTTTCCCCTCCTCATGGGCTGCTTGATTTTCCTACAGCACAGTGGCTGGACTCCGGGTTTCTTTGGAAAAGAAACTTTCCTCCAATCACCCCATCGTGAGTGCAGGGCCTCTGACAGCGAGACTCTGCCCTCACACCCATTCAGTCCATTTCTAACCCAGAAACTGAGTCCTTATACTTGTTTTGTTTTAAATATTTATTTATTTCTTGGCCACATCTTCTGGCATGCGGGATCTTAGTTCCCCAACCAGGGATTGAACCTGTGTCCCCTGCAGTGGAAACGCAGACTCTTAACCACTGGACTGCCAAGGGAGGTCCATGGAAGCCATCTGAAAACGTAAGTCAGACCATGTCACTCTGCTCGAGGACCCAGCAGCTGCCCACCTTGATGAGAGTAAAAGCCAGCGCTTGTTCCACAGTCCCAGGCCCATCACGAGCTGACCCAGCTTCCTCCCAGGCCCGTATCTTGCCAGGTGCTGCACCACAGGCCCACAGCGGCTCCACGAGGGGCCTGAGCCCCCTCCGTGGCCCTGCTTGGCCTCTGCCCCTGTTTCTATTGGGCAAGCCCTGGAAGGGGGGGATGGCAACTGAATTGACTTCGAAAGAGTTTATTAAAGGGACTATTTACAATTAAAAGACGCTTGCTCCTTGGAAGAAAAGCTATGACAAACCTAGAGAGCAGTTAAAAAGCAGAGATGTCACTTTGGCAACAAAGTCTGAATAGTCAAAGCTATGGTTTTTCCAGAAGTCAGGTATGGATGTGAAAGCTGGACCATAAAGAAGGCTGAGCACCAAAGAATTGATGCTTTCGAATTGCGGTTCTGAGGAGGACTCTTGAGAGTCCCTTGGACAGCAAGGAGATCAAATCAGTCCACCCTAAAGAAAATCAACTGAATATTCATTGGAAGGACTGGTGCTGAAGCGGAAGCTCCAATACTTTGGCCACTTGATGTGAAGAGCCGACTCATTGGAAAAGCCCCTGATGCTGGGAAAGATTGAAGGCAGGAGGAAAAGGCGACAGAGGTTGGATGGCATCACTGACTCGATGGACACAAGTTTGAGCAAGCTCTGGGAGATGGTGAAGGACAGGGAAGCCTGGTGTGCTGCAGTCCATGGGGTCGAAAAGAGTCAGACACGGCTAAGCAACTGAACAACAACAACAGCATTTACAAAGAGGGGAATAGGGTGCTGGGGAAACCTCAGGCACTGCAGTCGCGCCAGCAGGACACAGCGGAGGCTGCGAGCCTGGATGGACTGAGCTGTCACTCAGAGCAGCTTCAGCCACAATCACCACGAGCTGCGGGGCCAGGTGCCCAGCAACAGATGATGCGCAAACAGAGCAGTCTATGCACACAGAGGGACGTGGCTCAGCCTTGAGGAAGGAAGCTCTGGCACCTGCCGCACCATGGAGGGGACTTGAGGACACTGTATCAGTGAAATAAGCCAGACAGAGAGGGATGTGTACTGTGTGATTCCGCTTGTAAGGGATCCCTGGAGGAGTCAGAGTCATAGAGACAGGAAGTAGAAGGGTGATACCAGGGGCTGGGGGGTTAGTGCTGGTGAGGGCGGTGTTTCAGTTCTGCAAGACTCAGAGTTCTGGAGATGCTCGTATGGTGGTATGAATGTGTGTGTGTGTGTGTGTGTGCGTGTGTGATAGTCGCTCAGTCATGTCTGACTCTTGCAACCCCACAGATTGTAGCCCACTAGAATCCTCTGTCCATGGTGTTCTCCAGGCAAGAATACTGGAGGGTATTTAGTGGTATTGAACTGTATACTTAGAAATGATTAAGATGGTGAGTGGGTTTTTTAAAAGCTGGAGAAAGGGGCACATCTGCAGCTGTCCTGGGCAGGGCCACATGTCTGGACCCCTGCTCGGACCCCCGGAGACTGCTTCTCATTTAAAGCATTCACTGCTACAAGGCACTGGTTCTGGCTCCTGGAGATTTGGAGACTCTGGCCCAGGAGAGCTTGGGCTCAGATTCCCAGTGCCTTTAATCACACATGGCCAATCCTACTCTTAACCCGGGAGGAGGGGCAGAGAAATAAGGCCAGGAGGGAGGGTGTTGTGTGTCTAACTGCCATGCACCTCTTCCAGCCCCATACCACTCTGCGGTTACAGGAACCATGCCTGGGATGCAGGTGACAAGCCCAGCATCACCCTGGTGTCAAGCTGGATTTGCTGGCCCTGAAACTGTGGGACACCAGACCCCCACCTTCTGCCTGTGGAGTCTCAGACCCTTCAAAGCCCGGGGCTGCAGGGGTAGGCTCATTAGAGCCTGGCCAGGCAGGCAGCTGGTTGCCCAGAGAGGCCTCTTGGGGACCTGCTGGGTCTATAAATACCTGTTAGAAGAAGTGAGTGCGTTTAGGGGGAGGGAAAGGAGAAGGGGGGGCCCCAAGGGGCCTGGGAAGCTGGGGGGACTTGGTGGAAAAGGACTTGGTGAATTTCCATGCTCTCTCAGCCCCAGGAGCAGCACAGAGAGACCACAAGGGGAAACGAGACCAGCTGCCAGCCACTGAGTCCCTTCTGCACCCACGAGTGGGGGCTGGCTCAGAGCTGGGCTGGGGGTGACACATGGGAATGTGACGTGGTCCAGGGCGGAGGCTGAGCAGCACCACGGGGGCAGGACAGGACCGTGCTTCACTGAGGGGACACAGAGGGAACCCACAGCCTCTGTCTTCCCAGCCACTGCCAACCTTGAGTGGGCTCGAGTGGCAGCTAGAAGAGAGGGCTCCAGAAAGTGCTGGAGGACTGGTGCATGGTCTCTGCCTGTAACTGCAGGTGGGACTCAGGGCAGAGGCTCCCCTGGCAGCCCCGGCTCCATCTTGGACTGGGTGGCTGGGACAGGGCTGGGGCATGGTGTCCGCCCAGGCTGCCCTGAGCTCCGGCCCCACAACAGGTTTTGCATTTGTTCAGTCTGGTAAGTCCCAGATCCTCTGGGGAGGAGTGATCCAAGTGACCACCACCAGGGAAGGATGCATCGGTCCCTAGAGCTGGGGCCACTGCACTGAATTTAATAGGAAGGCAGGACTCATTGGTAATTAGCCTGTAATTATCCTTTTAAATAGAACAAACATTTTCCTTGCAATCTTACTTAAACGACTCATTTGTTTAACAGACTTCATAGGCAATGAGAGCTCAGGCTCTGGTGTCGGGGTTCTGGGTCTGAATTCTACCTCATTTCTTCAGCATTGTCATGCAGGGCACCCTATTTTTCTTGTCTGTGAAACAGAGATGACATTCCCTGTCTGCGTACGGCAAGTATGTATTCAGTGCAGGTAACAGGAAGCCCAGCTAACGACCGAGGACTCGGCACAGAGCCAGGGTCTGGGGGCTTCATCTCTCCACTCTCCCCTCCTTTGTATTCTGGGTTCATCCTCACGCTTGTCACCTCATTGTCACAAGATGGCTGCTGCCCTTCCAGACGTCACATATGAGTTCAAGGCAGGAGAAAGAAGGGCCTTGCCACATGCTTCTATGCTTTTTAGCACGAAGGCACACATTCTCCCTAGAGTCTCACTGGCGCTCTCTGCTGGCAGACTTTAGCTCTGACATACCGGCCAGAAGTGAGCAACACTGTCACCCGAAGGTATAAGGTGGGCTGGAGAGATGGGAGGGGGACGGTCCCCATCCCCGAGTCTAACGAGTCCCAGGGTCTCACCTGGGGCTGGCGTTGGTACCAAGGAAGACCAAGAGGCCAGGTGTTGCTCGGACAACGTTCCTGCTGCACGCCTGAGCATGGATGAGGTTCTGCCCAAGTTCTTAGCACGGGAGCTGGCGCTGAGAGACGGCCTCTGTTACTGTTCACACGTAAGTTCTCTTCCTGCGCATTGACTGACGGGCAACCCTCCAGCCCAGGATGCCTTCAGGGGAGCTGGCGTGCCCGCTCCTTGAGGAAGAGACCCTGTGCTCCAGGAAGGAAGGAGGAGGCGGCTTCACTGGCCAGTGTCCTCCGAGGGGGTGTCCCAGGTCTTGCCTACAGTACAGGGGACTGGAGTTTCAGTCCACGATGCCCTTGGGTGCTTCCAAGGAAGGGATTCCTGATTTTACCTGGAGAAAGAGTGGCAGAGGTTCTAGTGGGAAGGGAGAGTAACACCCCTCATTTCTTTGGCTCTCAGTTCCACACCCCCCCAGAGGATGAGGCCCGGGCCTGGAGGACTGCGTATGGTTCATCCCTGCTCACTGCCCAAGCTCTGCAGAGCCCCCTCATCACCGGGTCCTGCAGCCACCCTGGCCCTTCCCGTCCTGTCACTGTCCTCACACCACGGTGGAACCGCAGGCCAGTCGCCCTCGACTGGGAGGGTGCCATGGCACATCCCCGGTGGGTAGTGGGGAGGCCTGGGGGGTGGCCGTGCAGCTCCTCTGCCCACCCCGAGCGTCAGCAGCTGTGTGGGAGCCACACGTGAGCGAGCACAGGCAGCGGGAGCCTCTCGGCAATTTTGGGAAGTGCAGCTAGAGGCTCATCCCTCTTAGCCTAAGCCGTGTCCTCGTTTCCCCCGAGCGGGAGGGGGAGAGTGCGGGGGCGGGAGGCAGAGGGCAGCGAGAGCGGGGCGCCCAGGGCCTCTGCAGCCAGGTGTTTGCAGGCTCACTGGACCGAGACCATTGGCCTCTGGGTCCCGTGCTCTCTGTCCTTCCAGCTCACTGCCTTGATCTCTCCTTTCATGGGGCCTCCTGGTCCCCTGGGGGCTTCCCAGGTGGCACAGTGGTAAAGAACCTGCCTGCCAATGCAGGAGACATAAGAGACACAGGGTCGATCCCCGGGTGTCGAAGATCCCCTGGAGGAGGGCATGGCAACCCACTCCAGTATTCTTGCCTGGAGAATCCCCTGGACAGAGGAGCCTGGCGGGCTGCAGTCCATGGGGTTGCAAAGAGTTGGACACGACTAAGCAACTTAACGCACATGCATGCCTGGTCCCCTGGAGAAGTCACATCCCAGGCAACTTTGTCTGTGAGCCATCCGGGACCCTCCTCACTTTCCCCATCTGTTACCCCTGCATCCCCTCTCCCTGTCCATTTCTCATTTTCTCTTCTTGTCAGGACCCAGCAAACCCTCCTGCCATACTCCGGCTCTGTGGGGGCTGGGAGCTTGGAGCCACGATAGCAGGGCTCCCGCAGGGAGGGGGAAGCCCACAGGCTGCCAAGGAGGCAGACGTGCGGGAAACTTCTGGCCCGAGGGCAGCGTGGCGTGTGCACATCACTCTCATCTCTCCCATCGGCTATTCATCTTTTCCTCTCAGAGGAAGGCTGTTTGCTTTGTTCACTATTCCCAGCACTGAATCAGTACAGACATACAGCAAGTGCCCAATCAATGCTCCTGGACTAGAAGAAATCTGGTTGCAAATCAGAGCCCTGCAGGGAGCCTGCCGGAAATGCAGGTCCCTAGGCTGCGTCCCAGGCCTGCGGGTCCAGGTCTCTGCCTGGAGGTCCCGGCACCTGGAGCACCCCCTTAGCTGTGCTGCCCTCTGCAGAGGGAAGGGTGGGTCAGCCTGGGGACCAAGTTCTGAGCAGCTGCCCAGCGTGAGGACAGAGGTTCCCTGGACCGGGCGCTTCCACCCCCAGCAGCACCATCCAGTACGACACAGGAGTGACCGCAGGGAGCGCACAGGGTGAGGGGCTGTGGGGACAAACAGTTGACTGGAAACGGCAGATTCCATGTGCAGACGGCGAAGGATGAAAAGTGTAAACAGTTCTCGTGGGAAGAAAGGATTTGTAGCATGATCATACCGACGTAAATTAAAAATACACACCCTGGGCTTGGCAAGGATTTCTTAAAACACAAAAAGCACTAAATTGTAAGAGAAAATTTAATAACTTGGGCTTCTTTAAGATGAAGAGCATTTATAATTGTCAAAATGCACCATTAGAAGATGGAAAAGCAACAGACTGAAGGCGTCTCCCTCTCCAGCAGAAGACTCCGCGGGGACGTGAATAGGATGGGGACAGACCCACACTGAAAAGAGGGCAAGAAAGTGCTGGAGTGTGGCCCCAAGACCACGTGTGTGCGGCCAAGACCACACGTGCAGAACCCGTGCTCCACATCTGGAGTTATCTGGGATACACAAGCTAGACCACCAGACACCACGAACCACATCAGAGGGGACAGGTTAGAACTGGAGGGGCTGCTGTAGGGGCGCGGAGTCAAGGTACACCATCTGCAGCCTATCTGGGAGGGGGCTGCTTCCTGGCGACCCCTCCACTCTCAAGAACAAGCCCAGACCTGCACTGGGAGCCACACGCGTAAGTGCTCTCGGCAGTGCTGCCTGGACGCCCTTGAAGGCCCGCCCCAGGTCTAGCAGCTCAGGGGCCCTCGAAACCAACCTCCCAGACAAGAAGCCGGTGTGGGGTGGAGCACGGGAGCTGGGGAAGGCCACCAGGACCATGGGCTACGTGACCCATTTGTGTGAAATTCAGGAGACACAGCGGTGAGGGTTGAATGGGGCCCCCCACCCCGGTTTGCAAGCTGAGGTCCTAACCCCTGGGACCTGCGGATGTAACCTCGCTCGGAGTTCGTGGAGCAACATGGGCCCTCATCCTCCACGACGGAAGTCCTTCTGGAGGGGACTCTGGGGCAGAGGCACAGGTAGGGTGAACACTGCATGAGGGGGAAGCAGAGCCCAGGTGGCGCCTCTGGGCCCTGAGAAGCCCCCCTCCCATATGCCCCCAAAGCCCGTCGATGGCCGGAAGCCGCCAGAGGTGAGTAGAGATGTGGACCAGTTGTCCTTCAGAAGGAGCCTCTGCTGCTGGCATCTTAGCCTGACTTTTGGCCTCCAGACCCCAGACAATCCATCCCTGCTGTTAATCCCGGGGCGCTTTGCTGTGCACCCCAGGAGCCAGTCCAGCAGTGCTGGGTTCTGAACCCCCTTCTAGTCCTGGGCTTCCACTCCCAACCCTCTGGCTTCAAGGAAAACCTCCCCACCACGAGGGAGGGGCCTGGAGCTGCAAGGGGCTTCCAGAGTGGGTTTTGGAAGGGGTGTGGGGTGACTGTGGGGCACCCCCCTGGGCAGCAGGGTCAGACTACAGGGAGGCTCAGGAGACGCGGCCAGGGATCGGCAGCTAGGAAGGGTGCCGGGGGCTGTTGGGCGTGCACACGTGTGCGTGCGCGCCTGCATACGTGCATGTGCTTTCCCGTGCATGCGTGTGCACATGTGCATGTCCTGAGGAGGCTGAGAGGCTGCAGGGAAACGCAGGGAGGGCCCCCAGCTGGGAACTGGTCCCTGTCGACCCCAGGCCCCTCCTCCCTTCCCTCCCGGGTTTTTGGGAACCTTCCTTAATTAATGCCTGTAAGATGCTCTCAGATGCTGGAAGCAGCAGTAGCAGCTTTATAAATAAACACTGACTTCTGAAGGTTGACTAATGCCCGTGCCCTTGGGTGCGGGGAGAGCGTGGGACTGGGGGAGGGGTGGCGGAGGAGGTCCCCAGAGCACGAGGTGGCGTCTCAGACAAGGTCGGGACTCCTCCTGGGGCTGTGTCCCTAGCAGCAAAATCAAGACTGGATCTTTATCTTCACAAGGTCCTCTGTCTTCTTTCCCATCCGGCCTCTGGCCAGGGTCGCAAAGCGGCCTCCAGCTCAGCTCCAGGGCCTTTGGGAGAAGCAGGCAGGGCTGCGTGGCTGGCCTGGTCCACACACGACCTGGCCGCTCCCTAAAGGTGGCTGGGAAAGGCCCATGGCCTGCCCAGGGGCCCCTCAGAGGTAACACCGGCAGCAAAGCCACTGGTCCTCGAGTGTCCTTCAAAGACCCCCGTCCTGGGGCAAAGGCAGAGGTGGTGGGGGCCGTGTCACAACCAGCACCCGGGTCAGCTTGGGGATGACCTTTCCTGGATTTACATCTTAACCAAAAAGGAAGGCCCTCGGAGAACACGGGGGGCGGGCAGGTGGGGCTGGACGAGGCCACGTTTGGTTCAAGCCCTCACTGACACGGATGCTGTAGCTGGAGGCCTTGGTCAGTTCCACCCAGAGATGAGCAGATGAACCACAGAGCCAGGCCCGGACTCGGCCTCCTGACCTGAGGAGCTGCTCACCCACAGCCCTGAGCCTCCTGGGTGACCGGTGTGTGTGCACGGCGATGCGGGCAGAGACCACCTGTCCAGGCAGCCTAGGACGCCCACATCTGGCCTCTGTCTGGACGGTGACCAGACCGCTCGGGCTCAGAGCAGCCTGGTTCACGTGGGTACCCCACTGATGGACGTGGGTGGACAACAGAGAGGACTGAGGCCTGGGACCCTTGGCCTCAGCTCGGAAAGGATCTCTGCCGCAGACTCCCACTCCCCAAAGTCTGGGCGCTAAACCTGTCATCGTGCTGAGGACACGATCACTCTGCTCCCTGGGGGGCGGGGGGAGGAAAGTCCCCCAGGACCCGTGAGTTCTGAACCGAAACTCATGCACCAAGTGGCCACAGCGGCACCTGGATGCTGGGTCGCTGGGCCAGGAACAGCAGAGCGCCCCAGGGCGTTGGTTACCTTCTGTTACCAAGCCCACCCCCGCAGTTTCTCACTGGGGACGCGGATGTCCAGAGCAGGATGAGGTCTGTAGATGGCTGACAGCCCAGTGCCCCTGAGAAGTGGGTCTCCCAGGCCCTGCTCCGTCCTCCGCCGCCTAGCTCTGGGTACTCACGTCGGGCAGGGCCCCGATGGCATCCGGGCCTGGGCAGTGGGGAGAGGTGGGGGGTGGTCCCAGGCCCCTTGCCGCCCCATTTCTACAGATTATACCTGGTGCCCACTGGCGAGGCCACTTCGAAGTGGTTGCTCCTCCCTCAGGAGGACCCTGGGGACCCCGGGTGGGCAGGGGCCATGCTTGCCAGGGGCCTGTCCAGGAAACACTGCTCTGCTCCAGTGACGACTTCACTGTCCCCGCAGCAGACACACAGGGATGGCTTTTCTGGGGCTACCGGTTAAGGGAGGATACAGGGGCTGGGGGGAGAGATCTCCTGGAACCCCTGGGCTCATCATCACAGGGCACATGGAGCCTGGTCAACTGGCTGCTGGGCAGCGCCCCCCGGTCCTCAGATCATCACCCCTGCCCAGGCGTCGGGTTATGTCTTCCAGGGTCGCGTGTGGGCTCAGCTAGGTGGGACCTCTTCCTCCAGACCTGAGAGGTCCACTGCCCCCTCACATGTCCATCCGGCGCCTGCCAACCTCGGGGAAGCCCACCTTGGCTTGCCCAGGGGGGCTGCTGCAGCCTCTGGCTCACAACTGCTGGCTCCCACCCCTTTCACCATCCAGAACATTCTCTCCTCCCTCCAGAACATTCTCTCCTCCCTCCCACAGTGCTCCAGGTAACTCCCGCAGGGGGTCGGTTGTGTGGCGCTCGAGCTGCCACCAGGGGGCCGGTTGGCCGTGTGTGGCTTTCAGCCTCCCCTTGGAGTTTTAGGACCAGTCTGCGCACAGTTTTTATTTGTGTGCTTTCCGCAAGGCTCTGTTGGGAGGCATTACTCATAACTCAGTTTGGTGAAAATCTATCTGGATACTCATGCTTGAGGTAAATATACCGAGTGTTTGTAACCACCTCTCTCACCCCACCCCGCTTAAAATTGTAAGAGTGCTGAGCATCGGAAACCAGAAAACCAGGCACTCAGCACATGCTGGGGCCCCACGCCACTGAGCAGACGCGGAGCTGCTGAGCCTGCTGGCTGCCGGCAACACGAGGCCATGGAGACGGCTCTGCGCACCAAGGTGGGGACACACCCGGCCTCCCCGAATAGGAAGGGTGGCACAGGGCTGCGTGCAGTGTGTGCGTGTGCGGGCTCAGTTGCTCAGTCGCTCAGTCGTGTCCGACTCTCTGCGACCCCATGAGCTGTAGCCCGCCAGGCTCCTCTGTCCATGGGATTTTCCAGGCAAGAATACTGGAGTGGGTTGCCATTTCCTTTTCTGGGGGCTCTTCCCAGACCAGGGATTGAACTCAGGTCTCCTGCATTGGCAGGCATCGGATTTTTTAATCACTGAGACACTTGGGAAGCCCTCTGAACAGAGCAGGCAGGTGGAAAGG
Organism: Ovis canadensis; assembly: GCF_042477335.2. Taxonomy (NCBI): domain Eukaryota; kingdom Metazoa; phylum Chordata; class Mammalia; order Artiodactyla; family Bovidae; genus Ovis; species Ovis canadensis. The sequence continues at coordinate 220,024,314 of NC_091247.1, forward strand.
CAGGCGGCTGCTCTGCTGGCGGGAGTGAGCAGCTGGGCTGTAGAGACGACGGACGCTGTGCCCTCCCGCCATCCCGCATCCCGGGGGCTCTGCAGGTTGGTTCTGGGCTCCCTCTCCCGCCTGCGTCTGGGTGACGTCCGGCCAGACCACCTGCACACTGGTATTCAGAGGCCCGAACCTGACATGACAGCACCTGCCCTGGGGCTACGCACCAGGGACACCGGCCTTCATGGTGCGGGCCGATGTGTCCTCTGGCTGGGCTGGCCTGCGGCTAACCATCCTGTGCAGGACGCATGTCCTCCTGCCTGTCCTGGGACAGGACCCGTGGGCTGTGACCAGTGTCTGAGGGAGAGGCGGTCACCCAGTACCAGGGATGTGGCCCCTGGCCTGGAGTCCGTGTCAGTGCAGGGGGGTCGTGCAGAGGTGGCCCTGTGGGTGGGCGTTGCAGGGCCAGGCTCAGACGTTCCTAAGGACGCTGATGAGTAGGGAACAGCAGAGCGCAGTCTCTGCAAAGACGGTGCAGGACAGGATATCCCTTCAACTTCTCCTCCTCCAGCCTCAGAATGAGTGCTTCCCTGGTGGCTTGGGCGGTGAAGAATCTGCCTCCAATGCAGGAGACCCAGGTTCGATCCCTGGCTCGGGAAGATCCCCTGGAGAAGGGAATGGCAACCCACTCCAGTACTCTTGCCTGGAGAATCCCATTGACAGTGGAGCCTGGAGGGCTACAGTCTGTGGGGTCGCAGAGTCGGACGACTGAGTGGCACTTTCTTTTTCTTCCAGCCTCGCAATGAGGGTAGGGTGGTGGCGGCAGCAGCTGGGTCATGGGGATGGGGTTGCTGTGCGTTGAAGGTCAGGGCTTCTCCTCTGAAGAGAAGGGGTGAGGGGAACTATCCCCCATCATCCATAGAGGAGTAGGGGAGAACAGCGCCCCTCGGGGCGGTAGGCGAGGTCACGGGAGTCCCAGCTGGGCCCTTGTGGCCTCGGGAGGCAGCTCCGAGTCACTCCTATTTAATCCCCATGAGGACCTGAGAGGCGCGTGCAGCTTTCACTTTATAAATGAAACAGCAGCGTCTGAGACGGGGTCCCTCATCCAGGACTTGGGGGCAAGGCCGTCTGACCAAGGCCCTGTGTTTTGTCCCCACAGCAGGCAGAACTGACTTGGGTCCCGTCTCCAGGGTTAAAGCCCAGAGCCCGGGGACGCATCTCACCTCCCTCCTGTGGGATTCCGTCTCCAGGGTTAAAGCCCAGAGCCCGGGGACGCATCTCACCTTCCTCCTGTGGGATTCCGTTAGCCTCAAGGGGCTGTCGGGAGCCGACGACGTGGAGGGGGGCTGTCTGCAATGGTCTCAGAATTGGGGTGAGGTAGGAAAAAGGAAAGTCAGTTTATGTGTAGGTGGCCCGGCAGTCCACCTCCTGAACCCTCCAGGGAAAGGCCTTTGGACAAAGCAGCCCCCGCCCCCTAAACACAGAGGGACTCAGCTCCCCCACCTCCGAGAGCCCTTTGAAGGGGGCTCCGTGCTTGTTCTGAACAAACTGGGCCTGTCATTTCCAAAGCGATTCATTCCAGGAAAGAATGGAGAATCCGTCTTCAAACCCGATCACTGCGGTGCCGACCTGGAACGGCCCAGTGAAGCCTGTGGTGACAGCGGGACCATGCCGGGCGGGGGCGTCCTTCCAACCACGCTGTGAGGGGGTGTGCGGGGGAGCGCCCTCCCAGCTGTCTGCACTGTCAGTGTTCTGACTGGGCTGTTTATCCAAATCAAGTAAATAAAATCCTTATTTCAGAAATCAGCCATTTGCCACCACAAGTATATTGGGAAATTTTTCGGTGGCTTTCATTTCCCTCAGCTGGAGAAGCGACCCTGAACACTGATCAAGGATACGCAGGCTTGTTTTAGAGGTCGGCCTGCAGTTGGGGAGAAGGTTGATTTTGCTCCAGGTTGAGTATGGGGGGTGTGGGGCCGAGGGGAGTAGTTCCCGTTGTGAGGGCAGCAGGTCCACGTGTCTCCCCCTGCCCTCCTGCCCTGTAGGAACGCAGAGATCCTGCACAGGCAGCGACGAGCTTCAAGTGCCCTGAGGGTCTGCCGTCGCGTCAGATGCTGTGAGTGTTGGAGAAACAGAAGGGCCTGTCCCTCCCTGACTCAGGGGGTGACAGCAGGTCCCTGGACTCAGGGTGTACTTCAAGGGCCCAGAAAGTTTAGCTCCTTCCCTCAGGGGCGGGCGAGGAGGCGCCCCAAGACCCAGCCTGGCCACGCGCCTGCCCCAGGTCTGTGCTCCCGGTCCATGTCCAGGCGGCAGAAGCTGTGAGGAAACCTACTTCCCCCGCCTCTTTTCTGACCCTGAAAGGAGCGCGAGGCCTGGCTAGTGTAGGCATCTGGAGATCTTTTTATGGTCCGAGAAGAAACAGGGCTGTAGAAATGCAAAGCTGACTTCATTTCCGATGCTCGGCAGGGATTAGGTCAACCTGGACAGAGCCCTCCTGCCTCCTTCCGAGGGCGAGCCCCTTGGCTCTGTGAACACAAGCCCGTCTGGGCCGCAGCCATCCTGCAGAGGCCAAGAACTGGCTTCAAGATCTGTGGCCTTCCTCTCAGCTCTATTCGCTGAAGACTGCAAAGTGTTCCCCTGGGAGCAGAGGCTGGCTTCTGCCGAAGGGGCTGGACAGATGCTGTGTTGCTGGAAGCCTGGGACGTGTCTGGAGTCCTGGGATGACCCCCATAGAAACCAGCGGTGAATACTTTCGGCAAGCATTTCCCATCAAGGGCCCAGCAATCGGTGCCAATGGGTGCTGACAAACAGGTTGACTTTGTCTGGAAAATCGCTCCTCTTGTTACTGGCGAGGCCGGTGGGGCGCGTCGGTGGCTGCGGGCCTACACTGCCACCTGGTGGTTGGCATGTTCTCTGAGGTCCCGAAATAACTGCAGCTGCTGATGAAAAAGAAACCGCGTTCCTGGAAGGGAAGGGCTCTTTCCACGGGGAGAATACTCTTCAGAAATGAGGATGGGAAGAAGCAAACACTGCTGAAGCGCCGCATTCGCTGCGATGTGACGTGAGCTAAGGGCTTTTCCCACGCGCGCAATCCTTGGCACCCGGTGCCCTGAAGGATGGAATGAAAACAGACGCGCGACTGAAAATGTCTGAAACCTTTTATTTCATATTATACGTCCTTTCCTTTCCTTTCCTTTCCTTTAAAAAGGCAGAAACATTTAGGGAAACATTTGACAAGAAACAGCCTTGAACTGGAGGACTTTGGACATGGGTTTTGAAATGTCTTGCTTTCATAGAGTCTTCTTCACAGCCGCTTGTGTCAAGCTGAAGAGATAAGCCTCGTAGATGATGTTCAAGAAGTTGTCGTCGTTCTGGAAAACAGAATCAGAGGCCCCGAGGGGGTGAGACTCGGCTGCAGAAACCAGAAGCTTAGTCTGTCTTGGGGCTGGGCTGGCACCAGATCCTAAGCTGTTCCTCCCACCCTGGGTGCTCACGTGCCTGGTCTCTAAGCACCTGTGTGAATAGGGGGGCTGAGGCCAGGCTGTGGAGGTGGTAGGGATATGAGTCAGCTGTGGGTCCTCAGCGGTCAGGTGGGGAAGCAACAGGTGCTTGTGGCCTGCAGCTCAGGGCCCCAGCCTTGGGGAAGCACGGAGTGAGGCCAGCTCCAGAGAGGCCTGGTCAGTCCGCTGCCTGCAGAGACACCAGGCCTCTGGAGGCTGCTGGGGGAGGACAGGACCCACTCGATCCTGCCCGCCTGGCTGCAAGATCACTAGTGGCTCTGAAAGGTCCCCAAGTCACCCACAAGCAGTGGTTGTTGCTGTTTAGTTGTGTCCGACTCTTTACGACCTCATGGGCTGTAGCCCGCCAGGCTCCTCTGTCCATGGGATTTCCCAGGCAAGAATACTGGAGTGGGTTGCCACTTTCTTCTCCTTGGGATCTTCCTGACTCAGGGATCAAACCTGGGTCTCCTGCATTGGCAGGCAGGTTCTTTACTACTGAGCCACCGGGGAGGCTGGCCTTTACTGTGGGCCAAAGTGAAGACTTCAGGGCAATGTGCTTGGTGAAGCCAGAGCCAGAGCCCTGCCCTGGCCCCGTTAGCTGAGGAGGGCTCTGGCCTTGGCTGGGGGACAGCGATGAGACCGGGGGGCTCTGCTGCTGCTCCAGGGGCCGAGGGACCCATGGAGGTTTTCTGTTTCTGAAGCTGGAGACTCCCTCCCGCCGGGCTCTGTGGCGCTCTGGTGATCCACCCATGGCTCACACGCCTGCTCACTCCCAGGGGCTCACGGGGGAGCGGCCAGTGCAGGTGACAGACTGTGAAATCTAACTAGCGAGGCCTGGGGGAGGGGCCGCTGCAGCCCCGCAGCGTCTCTGCCCCTGCACCGAGAACTGTGGACAGGGTTATTAGATGGAGTAAGTGCCTCTACATTCACATTTAAGGGGTTTTTGTCTATTGCTCACAGAGGTGTATAGATGTCGTCCCCAAGCCTTCATGAACTTACCACGAGCGGCCCCTGGAAAAGGAGGGGGCTCCCCTTCCTGGCAATCAGGGAGGTTCGGGCAACTCCTATCTGTTCCGCTTTCATGCTCAGCTGCTTCCTGACCCCTTCCCCTCCTCTCTAAAATGCGTTACCTTCAAACTAAACAGTCTGACTAGAGGAGACTTCCATTTTTTGAGCCGGACTACAGAGCAAGGAAGTGCTGGCCGCTCTCTCAAGGCCCCCTGACACTCAAGCAAAATGACACGAAAATCCTTTTACCCAAAGAGACTACACAAAAGACCCCTGAACGTGAGACCTGAGCTGTCTGGGTCCGCCAGCTTTTCAGGGCCTGCCCTGAGTCCTGGGGTGTGCTCTCTCTGGGCCGCCCAGCCACCTCGTGGCGGGTCTGTGAGGTGGGCAGGGGGGCTGGACAGTGAGGCTGCGGCCTTAGCTCTGCTCTTCGCTGGCGGGTGCCCGCAGGCCTGTCCCTCGGCCTCAGCCTCCTGGTCTTGGAAACCCAGCCTGGCACAGCTCTGTGCAAGTGTCCTTGTTCTTGTTATTTCACAGGGACGAGTGAGCACAGGAAGTCATCCCACCCCATCCTCACTGCAGGCTTTAAGGATCTCTGTAAAACACGCCTGGGCTGTCATAGACACTCCTGCTGTCCCCGCTGCCCCCTCCCCGGGGCTCAGGGCAGCCTCTCTCCACCTCCTGCTGGTTCCCAATGCCCCCAGGCCAAGGACCCTCCAGTGGCAGGGGTGGTGCCTGCCTCTTCCTTTCCTGCACTGGAGGACCGAGTCCCTCCTCCAAGGACAGCATCCTGAGGAGCGGACGCATCCACCCGGAAGCTCTGGGCTGCCGCATCACCCTCTGGTTCTTGGGGAGCAGGAGTGGGCAGGGAGCCCTGGGTGAGGCAGAGGAGGGGGCGGTGCTCCCTACCTGGATGAGGTGCAGCAGGGCCTCCTGGAGCTGCGGCTTGCTCAGGGTGCTGCCGGGGGTCCCTGGGGGCTCGGGCGTCCGCAGGGGCAGGAGGAGGCCAGAGGGGGTGGCAGCGGGGTCCTGGTTTCCTGGGGGCAAGGGCGCACGGCTCCTCTCTTGCGGCGGGGCCCAGCTGGGCTGCGCGAACACCAGGGGCGACATGAGTGGAGGTGGGGTCACGGTGGCCGGGATGCGCTGCGGCGAGAGGGCCTGGCCGGGGAGATGGAGGCAGGTGGGCAGGTGCAGGGGGCCGGCGCCGGCGCACATGGAGGGCGAGGACAGTGAGGGGGACACGGCAGGCTCCAAGGCTAACCGCCCGCGGCTCCAGCATCGGGGCAGCCCACAGAAGGCCAGCTGCGCCTGCGCCTGCACCGCCCCCCGCCCCACCCTGGTACCATCGGCCTGGCGTCCGCTGTCATACCCACGGGCCACTCGGCAGGAAGGCTTGTGCTCTGAGTAGCACCTCACTTCCCCGCTTCCGGTTACCACTTGACCGCATCTAGAACCTGTCCTTTCCCTTGGGGCTGGCTGTCCATGCCCCTGCCCGCTGGGGCCCATCTTCCTGCTGTGAGGGAGCCGCCCTGTTCCTCGCCTGGCGTAGGCAGAACGGGCAGGGTCACATCTTCACCCCCCAAACTCCTGATTCTCTGCACTCGGGCCTGGGGGGACAGCGCCCTGGGGACTATTCCTGCAGGCCCTGCAAGTGACCGGTCTGTCCGGGCAGGTCAGTCTGCCTTTCTTGGCTACCTGATCTAAAACCAAGTTTTCCATAGTGTCTCCTGGCCCCTCGGGAGCTGCTGTGACCTCAGTCACCCTCTTGGCACTGTCCTGGGCAGAAAGCAGGCGGAGGGGGCAGGTGGTTTGTGTAACTGTCCCTGGTCGTCGTTTGAAGCAGAGGTGGCTCCACGGGCGGCTAGTGGAGCACCGGCTCTGTGGCCTGTGAGCAGGGAAGGGGGGCGTGCCCGTGAGGGTGACCGCCAACCATTAACTCCAGCTTCCTAGTGCCCGGTCTGAATCCTCGGGAACAAGCAGAGAAAGGGGGCACGGTCGCGCTGGGGCGAGGATGAGGGCGGGGAGCAGCCTCTGTCTCAGGACGGCAGGTGCTCACAGGTGAGATTTCCATCAACGGCCCACAGGAGCACTTCGACCCACAGTCTGACAAACATGAAGACTGTGTTTCCACGCCTGCAGCCTTGGTTCCTGAAAGTGAACGATTCTGGGGCCCTGCTGTAAGCCGCTCGCCGAAACAGGACAGAAGGAGCAACGAGGACACATAATACATAGGAAGAACTTCCTGAACTTGAGCCCTGAGGCACTGTCAATGAATCTGTACCAGCCCAAACGGAAAAACGTCCCTCAGATCTCCAGATGCTGCCTGCGCGTGAGCAGTGAAGAAATGGACAAGCTCTCAGTTTTGTCACTTCCCCGAGTTATTAGTGACCACAGAGAACCAGCTTCCCCGGAGGACGGAGCACTTCTAAGAAGGACATTTCCTTTCTGGCAGTCAGTGTGCATGTCGTCGGGGCGGGGGCAGGGGCAGCGGCAGCTTCTGGCTTCTCCTGACTCTCACTAAGCTATCCCTGCAGAGATGGGCAGGGAGGCTGTGCCTTCCAGGGTCAGTGACCCGCTTTTCCGCTGACCTCAAGACCCCACGGGCTGCGGCCTCCACAGGGACAGGGCGCCCGGCTCACCTCCACGCAGCACGTGCAGAGGGGCCTGGCCCGCAGCCAGTGCCTGAAAGCACGTACTGCATCGTGAATACACAACAGTTCACTGTGGGCGACGTAACCAGCGGGGACCTGAGGCATGGCATCCTGGAACAATTTCAGACCCTAAGTTTCCAACCACAAAGACCTAGGGTTTTCTTGTATCCATGTCACACGTGGAAACAAGAAGTCTTCTCTCTAGGAATGAAGCGTGTTTGAAAGGAGGGCTCCCAGAACCACTGGGCAGAGAGCAGACCCCTTCCTGGCAGGAGGTGGAGGCGGGTGCGGTGTCCTGCATGGACCCCGTCCAGTGCTCCCCGGCAGGACACTTACCTGAAGGAGGGGAGCTGGCTGCTCAGTGCTGGGGGGCGGGTCCCTCCAGGGCTCCAGGGGGTTCCGCACTCGGGTGCTCGGGGTTGCTGTGGGGAACTTGGCTGCCAGGGCTGGGCGGCCGGGCGCTGGCAGCTGCTGTTCCTGCTGTACCGCCTGGAGCCTCCGCAGCAGCTCCCGTGGGGAGACCTCGCCTGGCCCCACTGGCTGATGGCCGGGGCCAGGGCCGGGGGGTGTTGGTCTGGGGAGGGCCCAGGGCCCTGGAGTCTGGGGCAGGAGGGCACTGCCGAGACGGGTGGGCTGGGCCGGGGCCGCGGGGGTGGTGGCCGAGCTGGCAGGTGCTGGCACCCCGGGCTCACACTTGTTCTCGGCCCCGGGGATGCTCTGCACCTGGAGGGGGTTCTGAGTCCCAGGGGCTGCGAGTGCGTGCCTGTGGGGAGACCCTGTCTGGGCGGGCCCAGCGCAGGCCGCCCTGAGGGCGTCTGTGCAGGGCCGGCTCTCAGGCAGCTCTGCCAGTGGCTGTAGGTCCGCGCTCCTGACCATGAGCTTCTGAATGGCAGGGCAGAGCTGCTTGTCAACGGGGGGCGAGGGTCTCCGGGGCTCCTCATAGGACAGGGGCCGGACGACCCCCTGCCGCACCGGGAGCTTCTCTGGCTGTTGCCGATGCAGGGGGGGGGTCGGGGGAGGCCCTGCGGCCTCCTGACTTGGGGCTTTGTCCCGCTTCCCGAAGAGCGCCGTCAAGGACAGGTGCTGGGGTTCCGGGTCTGAGGTCTGGAACAAACACACACGTCTGAGAGCGTGTCCATGTGTGATCTGGTTATGCGTGATGGGGGGAACGAAACCTAACTTACCCACACGATGATTTCTATTTACAAGGGGTCGATTAGAGGATAGAAAAGCCTAATGATCATAAACTTTACCCATCTGGGACTGCCTTTCTAACATCAAATTTTGTCACAGGCTTCTCCCTCCCAAGACAGCTGTCATATTTCAGTATCTATTGAATTTTTTTTTCGGGAGGGGGGCTGGGCCACATGAGGGATCCAGTTCCCTAACCAGGGATGGAACTCGGGCCCCCTGCAAGCGGAAGCCCGGAGCCCTAAAAGCTGGGCCACCGTGGAAGTCCCTCACTATCCGCTGACTGACGAGCAGTCAGGAGACGCTTGCTGGGCCTGGGAACGACCGTGTGCAAAAGCACAGACACTGACAGACGGAGGACCATCTCCCCAGCAGGAAGTATACCTCCCCCTGCAAAGCACCTGGGACACCGAGCAAACACAGAAACACACGGGCTTCAGAATTCCTGACAGTTTTCCACAGAATGATAGAAATTAAGAGCTGGAGAGTTCTAAGTCATCACTCTCTCTAACTCGATCTGAATACATAGTAGTAGCTCTAATAGCCCGTCAGAGGCGTAAATGCCCCTGTGGCTGGCGACAGGCCTTCTTCCTTCCTGCCTGTGCCCTGGTGCCTCTGCTAGGAGAACATGTGTGTACCCTAAAGACACATATTCCAGTTTCTCTTGTAAACAATTTCCACGAAAAGCAAACTTATAATAAAAACTAAAAAATAATTAGAAAAGACATTTTAAAAAAATTCAATGCAAGACTTGCATGAGACTGTCTTTTGGCTCCATGTTCATCTTTAAAGTTGATTTAAACCAACAATTCCCTTATAAAAACTTTTTTTGATGAAGAATAACCATAGGTACTGGTTACACCCACACTCAGTGATGGAACTTGCAGATTAGCCCTTTTGCTGATGCTGGGGTATTCTGAAAAATATACATACTCATACAAAAACTGATGTCATGTTTCAAGTTTGTATCTTAGATGCAAATGCAGTGACGGGCCATGGGGTCTAAAGGGGGACTTGACACCAGTCCTTAGGCCAGGAGTCCCACCCACACAGGGCACATGGCCCCAGACTGGGCGCCAAGTGGGGAGGGCTGCATCTCTTGTCAGTGGCCAACTTCAGAAGGATATGGCCCAACGGGTAATAGTATCGTCAGCTCCAATGTGGTATTAGGCTGCTGTCTTTTTGGAACAAATTAACCTCTAAGGAATCAAGTTCACAGAGTAAGGGAAATGCCAAATGTCAAAACGGCAATCCTTTGTAGGAAGAGCAAATTATACATAATGACAAAACCTCCACTTTGAAATCTCTCTTTCCTGGATCAACTCTAGGGCACCTCCATAGCACAGCCCCCCACCCCCTCGCCTCTGATCAGCCTCAGGGCCAAAGTCCCTCAGGAATCACTGGGACCGGGTGGAGAGCAAGGACCGTGCACCTGGCCGGGCCGAGGGCCCCGCTGCTGCCGGCTCCCACTGGGTTTCACTGGAATCGGCTTGATGAGGTTGGGGTTGTCGTGGATGGCGGACGAGCTGCTGATCTGTTTGGGCTCGGAGCAGGTTTTACACTGAAATGGAAAAAAGAACCTCATTTTCGGTGTAAAAGAAACTTTAATCTCTTGAGAAGAACGCATCTTCATGCTCTTTATCGTATCTGTGTGCTCAGCTGCTAAGTTGTATCTGGCTCTTGGTGACACCACGGATGGTAGCCTGCCAGGCTCCTCTGTTCATGGAATTTTCCAGGCAAGAATACTGGAGTGGGTAGCCATTTACTATTCCAGGGGATCTTCCTGACCCAGGGATGGAACCCAAGGTCTCTTACATCTCCTGCATTGGTAGGTGGGTCCTCTACCACTAGTGCTACCTGGGAAGCCCAAGCTATGTTTGAGTCTAAACCAAATTCAGATTGAGTGTGTCGCAGCGGCACAATTCAGCGGTACTCCATCGGCCTGCAGGATCCAGAGGCCCCGAGACGCCCGGAGGTGTGACAGTCTGGGGGTCTGCCTGAGAAGCAGCAGCTTTAACAAAGTCTCCGGCTCTCCCACGGTAATCAGCAATACAAAGGCTCCCCTGGCGCCTCGTCTGGGTCAGGGGAGGGCTCCAAGCCCAGTTGGCAGCTGACTTAAGACTGGAGAGCTGTGTTCTCAGAGCGACTGACCTTGGTCTATAAACCAATGGGGAAAGCTGACTCAAACCACTGATTTTTAAAAATTACTAACATCATCCTTATTTAATGAGTGATTTTTGCATAAACAGAATAATTCAAATCCGAGTGTTCTGAACCGCTCACTACAAATTAGAATTTCACAGAGAAAGAGATGAGAGACAAGCCTCGTCATTTCAGATCCCGAGTCATCACCGCTCATTAATCTAATCAACCATGCAATTGCTCACACACTGGGATTCACAGCAGGGAGGGTGCAGCAGCGCTGTCTGTGACTCCCTCTCTGAAACAGCAAATAAAACTGTAAAGTGCGGGCTTCTGCCAGGTGGGCTTTGTGGCGTCATTCGTTTCCATGGCACACTTGTGCCCTCGGGCCAGGACACACTTCTCTGCCCTCAGCGTGGAGTGGCCGTGAATACAACTTTCCCCCCCAACTCCCGCCCCCAGACCCTGAGTGTTTCCGTAAGCTTCATGGCTGTTGGCTGCACTTTCTACCCGAGGATGTTGGGGCTGGGGCTGATCACCAGTGTGCTTGCTTCGGTTTGGAAAGTTCGCTGCACAAAGGACTTTTTTCAGCCAAGAATTCCGTCCACCATTCGCATATTTGGCGCTAGTATTAAATGGCACATGGAATCACTTTCTGAGTCATAAAAAGTTATTTCTAACTCTCAGGTGAGTTATGGCCACAGGACCACTGGCCTGGCTTCCAAGATGTGGATCACCAACAGGAGACCAGAGTGTGGTCCCCAACAGAGTCACTGGTGGAATGCTGGCGTGAAAAGGCTGGACAGCCTGCTGGCTATGCCAAAGACAGCGGAGCTCAGCTCACTTCTGCGAGTGCTCCCTTCTGCGCTCAGGGTCCCTGGGTTGCCAACTGCTTTACTCTGCACACGCTGAGGCGGGCCGTGGACAGCACCCCCCAGGGGAAGCGGCCAGCAGCTGCTTCCTGAGTCACCACCACAGGCCATCTACCAATGAAGCTTCACTTTCATGTAAAAAGTGCTCAGAACAAGACTGACTTCCGAGGCTTGCAGCTCATTATCCAGTGGTTGAAGCTTCTACGCCTCTCCCTACCCAAAGCTTCTATGCCCTTCCTTACTTGGAAAAACAGACAGAATTGGCAAAAGTGTATAACGGATTCTTTGCAGAGAACCTGAGGCTTTAACAGCTACATCACATGAGCCTGTTTATCACACAGACACGAGTACCCACGAGGCAGGGAAGCCTGGGGGAAAATATACTTGAAGTGCTAAAGGCAGACATTGTTGGGTGGTAGGGTTATGCGTAATTTCATTTTCTTTCTTCTACTTTAAAATTTTTCAGTTCAGTTCAGTTGCTCAGTTGTGTCTGACTCTTTGCAACACCATGGTCTGTAGCACGCCAGGCTTCCCTGTCCATCACCAACTCCCAGAGCTTACTCAAATTCATGTCCATCGAGTTGGTGATGCCATCCAACCATCTCATCCTCTGTTGTCCCCTTCTCCTCCTGACTTTCATCTTTCCAAGCATCAGGATCTTTTCCAATGAGTCAGTTCTTCCCATCAGGTGGCCAGAGTATTGGAGTTTCAGCTTCAGCATCAGTCCTTCCAATGAATATTCAGGACTGATTTACTTTAGGATGGACTGGTTGGATCTCCTTGCAGTCCAAGAGACTCTCAAGAGTCTTCTCCAACATCACAGTTCAAAAGCATCAATTCTTTGGCACTCAGCTTTCTTTATAGGACAACTCTCATATCCACAGATGATTACTGGAAAAACCATAGCTTTGACTAGATGGACCTTTGTTGGCACAGTAATGTCTCTGCTTTTTAATATGCTTTCTAGGTTGGTCATAGCTTTTCTTCCAAGAAGCAAGCGTCTTTTAATTTCATGGCTGTAGTCACTATCTGCAGTGATTTTGGAGCCCCCCCAAAATAAAGTCTGTCACTATTTGCATTGTTTCCCCATCTATTTGCCATGAAGTGATGGGATTGGATGCTGTGATCTTAGTTTTATGAATGTTGAGTTTTAAGCCAACTTTTTCACTCCTCTTTCACTTTCATCAAGAGGCTCTTTAGTTCTTCACTTTCTGCCATAAGGATGGTGTCATCTACATATCTGAGGTTACTGATATTTCTCCCAGCAATCTTTGATTCCAGCCTGTGCTTCATCCAGCCTAGCATTTCACATGATGTACTCTGCATGTAAGTTAAATAAACAGGGTGACAATATACAGCCTTGACATACTTCTTTCCTGATTTGGAACCAGTCTGTTATTCTATGTCCAGTTCTAACTGTTACTTCTTGACCTGCATATAGATTCCTCAGGAGGCAGGTCAGGTGGTCTGCTGTTACCATCCCTTTAAGAATTTTCCACAGTTTGCTGTGATCCCCACAGTCAAAGGCTTTGGTGTAGTCAATAAAGCAGGTGTTTTTCTGGAACTCTCTTGCTTTTTCGATGATCCAGCAGATGCTGGCAACTTGATTTCTGGTTCCTCTGTCTTTTCTAAATCCAGCTTGAACATCTGGAAGTTCACGGTTCACGTATTGCTGAACCTTGCTTGGAGAATTTTGAGCATTACTTTGCTAGCGTGTCAGATAAGTGCAATTGTGCAGTGGTTTGAACATTTTTTGGCATTCTGTTTCTTTGGGATTGGAATGAAAACTGACCTTTCCCAGCCCTGTGACCACCGCTGAGTTTTCCAAATTTGCTGGCATATTGAGTGCAGCACTTTCACAGTATCATCTTTTAGGATTTGAAATAGCTCAACTGGAATTCCATCACCTCCACTAGCTTGGTTTGTAGTGATGCTTCCTAAGGCCCACTTCACTTTGCACTCCAGGACATCTGGCTCTAGGTGAGTGATCACACCATTGTGATTATCTGGGTCATGAAGATCTTTTTTGTACAGTTCTTCTGTGTATTCTTGCCACCTCTTCTTAATATCTTTTGCTTCTGTTAGATCTATACCATTTCTGCCCTTTATTATGCCTATCTTTGCATGAAATGTTCCCTTAGTATCTCTAATTTTCTGGAAGACATCTCTAGTCTTTCCCATTCTATTATTTTCCTCTATTTCTTTGCACTGATCACTGAGGAAGGCTTTCTTATCTCTCCTTGCTATTCTTTGGAACTCTTCATTCAAATGAGTATATCTTTCCTTTTCTCCTTTGCCTTTAGCTTCTCTTCATCTCTCAGCTATTTGTAAGACCTCCTCAGACAACCATTTTGCCTTTTTGCATTTCTTTTTCTTGGGTCTTGATCACTGCCTCTTGTACAATGTCACAAACCTCAGTCCATAGTTCTTCAGGCACACTGTCTATCAGATCTAATCTCTTGAATCTATTTGTCTCCTCCACTGTATAATTGTAAGGGATTTGATTTAGGTCATACCTGAATGGTCTAGTGGTTTTCCCTACTTTATTCAATTTAAATCTGAATTTGGCAATAAGGAGTTCATGATCTGAGCCACATTCAGCTCCCGGTCTTGTTCTTGCTGACTGTATAGAGCTTCTCCATCTTTGGCTGCAAAGAATATAATCAATCTGATTTTGGTATTGACCATCCAGTGATGTCCATGTGTAGAGTATTCTTTTGTGTTGTTGAAAAGATGGTGTTTGCTATGACTAATGCGTTCTCTTGGCAAAACTCTGTTAGCCTTTGACCTGCTTTGTTTTGTGCTCCAAGGCCAGATTTGCCTGTTACTCCAGGTATCTCTTGACTTCCTATTTTTGCATTCCAGTCCCCTATAATGAAAAGGACATCTTTTTTGGGTGTTAGTTCTAGAAGGTCTTGTAGGTCTTCATAGAATTGTTCAACTTCAGCTTCTTCAGTATTACTGGTCGGGGCATAGACTTGGGTTGCTGTGACCTTGAATGGTTTGCCTTGGAAACAAACAGAGATCATTCTGTTGTTTTTGAGATTGCATCCAAGTACTGCATTTTGGAGTCTCTTGTTGACTATGATGGCTACTCCATTTCTTCTAAGGGATTCTTGCCCACAGTAGTAGATATAATGGTCATCTGAGTTAAATTCACCCATTCTGGTCCATTTTAGTTTGCTGATTCCTAAAATGTCGACGTTCACTCTTGCCATCTCCTGTTTGACCACTTCCAATTTGCCTTGATTCATGGACCTAACATTCCAGGTTCCTACGCAATACTGCTCTTTACAGCATCGGACCTTGGTTCCATCACCAGTCACATCCACAACTGGGTGCTGTTTTTGCTTTGGCTCTCTGAATTATTTCTGGAGTTATTTCTCCACTGATCTCCCTTTCTCCACTAAATCTTCTCATTGAACATCAAAATACAACAGTTCTTTAATTTCATAGCTAACTCAGATGTATATCCAGAGGACAAATATTCCTTCTTGCCTTAAACAGTCTTAAATACAGAATAGTCCACCGATTATTTTATTTTTCTTATTGCAGTACAGTTGAGCTGCAAAATCGTATTAGCTTTAGGTGTTCAGAAAAGTGGTTCAGTTATACGTGTGCACACATGTTCTTCAAAACAGGCCACTTCTAAAGACTCGGCATGTAGCCCCACAGCCCTTGACCCCCCTGGCCCGGCCACTGCCCCAACCTCACCTGCCCTCCAACTAAGTCTAATGGAGGAGGAAGCTCAAGGTCACGGTGCTGCTAGGCATTTGCTTCTTCAGGGAGAAAACATAAAATATTGTCCAAAATAAGTTTTTCAAATTACTCTATTAACTTCATGTAAAAAGGCATTTGTAGTGTTGCCAGGCTTCGCTTTATCAATATCATCTTCCTCCAGCTCAAAGTATTTCCTCACTCACTTTCTGGGATTATCACACATTTAAGAGGTTTGGAGTTGCAGAGGCCTCAGTGGTCAATTGGTGTAAGACTCAATCGGAGCTGTGCTGTTCTCCTGGGATGTGCCCAACATCCAGCACTCTGTCCTCCTGAAGACTTGTGGTCACTGGAGATCCATGCTCTCATAGCAAGACTCCTGAGGAAGGGCAGTGTTTCCATGCCCACCTTCCCGTACCCAGGCCTGGGCCGCTTATGATGCCCACGCTCTGTGTATCGGAAGAGACACAGACGTGAGCAGACTTGCCCCACCTGGGGGCTCTCGGGGCAGGTACCCCCAGTGGGAGGGTCAGAAGCCACATGAGGGACCGAGAACATGTGAAGTGAGCCTCCGAAGGTGTCCCCTGCCGACGGATGAGCAGAGCAGGAGGCGGCTCCTCCAGGGGCGGCGAGGCTGGCCTGCCCTGGTCACATGGTGGGTGCCCCGGCAGGGCCCTGGTGTCACACGCTGGGCAGTGGGAGGCGAGAAGGACGTGGAGCAAGGACAGTGTGTCTGCGCAGGTGCTTCTGGACGCTCCCTGGCTGGCGACGGCAGGAGGAAGAGCGTCCTCTGTTCCTCATCGCTCAGCTGAGCGATGAACAGTGTGCACACGATGTGTTCTGCTGTTGTTTCTCAGTTGCTAAGTCATGTTCAACTCTTTGCGATCCTATAGACCACAGCCCACCATGGGACTCTCCAGAGAAGAACACTAGAGTGGGCTCCATTTCCTCTTCCAGGGGATCTTCTCGACCCAGGGACCGAACCTGCATCTCTTGCACTGGCAGGCGGCTTCTTTACTGTGGAGCTACCAGGGAAGCCCCTGGGACTGCACTTTCATCCACTTAAAAGCAAACAGTCTTCAGTCTACTAAAAGTCAACAAGGATGGTGTTACTCATAGGTTTCTGTTTGGCGGAAGGAAGGGGACCAAGTCTGCCTCAACGGGCAGGCCCCCACCTGGAATCTGAGTCTGCGTCACCGTGGGGACGGGACTCACCTTCGTGTACTCGTCTTTGGCCTTGGTCAGCATCCGCAAGATGTCGGCCTCCTTGCCCTCTCCTGAGCTGAGGCTCACGGGCGAGGCCCCGGCTCCCGCTCCGTGGTGGGCTTTCAGCTGTTCGTACTGAGTGAGGCTAGAAAAACAAAGACGACATCCATACCAGAAAAGACAGCTCAACACAACCAGCCAGTTCTCACCCAGCTGTTTTTATCTTGTTACAATCGTGTTAGAAAAAAGACCACTGGAACTGATGGGAGAAACATGGGAGTTGGGGTCCCAAGTTCACTGACCACTGGACTGCATCTGGCGCGGTCACCCAGGTGGCCCCGAAAGGCTGAAAGTATTCACTATCGGGTCCTTCTCAGAAGAAGTCTGTGACTCCTCATTGTGAGCATAAGGAGGGACCCCTGAACTGCTGAGGAACCCAATTCAGGGTTCTCAACCTGGAGACTAGGTTCCCAACACGGCAGTTCCAGTCTCCCCCTTCTTCCAAAGTGCCTGGGAGTCGAAGCGCAGCTGAGCCCAGCCCCCGTGTCCCGGGTGGTTTAGAAGCACAGTGAAGGTACCACCCCAGAAGAGGGGTTGTGAAAACACAGCGCTGGGAAGCGCCTCCGTCCTCCGGAACACCTTGCAGAGGGGAGGCCAGGCCGCTTCCTGCTGGCAGGGGTGCGTCTCCCTCCCATGGGAGGGCTCTGACCGCGGCTCGTGCTTCCCCATCGCTGCCATGAGGTCTGTGGGGAAAGCAAGCTGCGGGTTCGCTGAGGCTTAGCTCTGAGGATGGGCGGGGAGTCCACATGCATCGTGCTTGGCTAATTGCTCGACACCAAGCAGGTCCTGCTCCGGCTGCTGAGGCATCGCCACAGAGCCTGAGTGTCTTCACAGGGCCTCCTGGCTGGGGGACACGGTGCCTTTTAATCTATATGAAGCCCTGCTATTATTATCCACCGCAGTTTACAATCACAGGAATGTTCTAGGAACTAGCTGTTACGGTGGTAAATACCAGTTTGAACACACTTAATCACCATCTGCAGCCTGAGCTGCTTACTTAAAATTAGCTCTTACCAGCTCGGCTTTTCAGAAATCAGTCTTATCTATAAAAAAGTGCTCCCCCCAGCCCATATTTTAGGGCCACTTTTTAGCCATACATCAACAAGAATCAGCCACAGGTTTGCATATGGCCCCTCCCTGTTGAGCCTCCCTCCCATCTTCCACCCCTAGGTTGTCACAGAGCACTGGGTTGAGCTCCCTGAGCCACACGGCAAATTCCCACTGGCTATCTATTTGACAGATGGTAATGTATATGTTTCCCTGCTACTTTGGCCATTTCAGTGACCTAGGATTTAAAACTGACAAATGGTTGGTTCTCTTGTAGATGGAGCTGCTTGCTCGAGCCTGTGTGGGAGGCAGCTGGATTCCGTGTATGGCTGAGCCCAGTCCTGGCCCAGGGTCATGGCATGCAGGAAGTTCACTCGCTCCCAAGCTCTGAACCAGCCACAGGAATGCAGGGAAATAACTCCCTTCCCAGAGCGGCCCTGGGGCTCAAGAACCTCAGAGGGTTGACAGATCCCCAGGGGGACAGTGTGCTGCCCTGGGCTTCCTTTCAGGTCATCAGGGGAGCAAGAGCGGGACCAGGAGACAGTCATGTAAGCACCCCCCAGTCTCATGCCTACTGGCACCAGTCAACAAGGCCTCGAAAGGTTAATAGAAAAGAGACTAGGAACACAAGACAGAGAGAGAGAGAGAGAGAGAGAGAGAGTCCATCTGCTGATCACTAAACTAGTATTAGCTCAGGTATTTCCAAAGATATTGAAAACAAAGACTGAGCAAAGCCCTAAAGAGTCACACGGGAAGGAGGTTCAAGACCCACAGGCAGATGGAGGGCAGTCCTTGGGGCAGGAGGGCATGGGGACCCCAGAGGAGAAGGGGCAGCCTTTCAGAAAGACTCTGAGATATACTGAGATATACTGAGATATACTAATAGCTTTTCAGAGGAAAAAGCTGCTAATTTACAAATGAGGATGGTATTAAGGAAAACTGCCACCCAGAAAAATTGATATTACAGATCACATGCACAGAAAAAAAAGAGGGGGACTATTCTACATAATAAATCTTGCCGAGTGGAAGTGTGAGACATTGTCATTTACGCTTATTTTTCATCTGGTGAGTAATGGTGAAGGTGTTCCTAAGCGTGGTGAAGGAGCTGCTATCAGAGACGGGCTCTGCTTACCCCGCGGTGCAGTCCCACACACTCAGCAACACAGAACACATCCCACAGCACTTACTTCTTCATTAGCTCTGCGATTCTTTGGCACTCTTCCTTGTCATAAAACCAAATTCCATAGATGGACACTGCAAGAAACACAGAGGACCAGTGAATGAGTGTCTTCAAGAAGGGGAAACAAATCCCCTTTCCACCATGAGGGGAGTACATACTCGTAGAATAAATGAACTAGTTGCTGGAGTTGAAGCTTGAAATCCTTGAGCTGGGGCTTTTTAAGCCCCAAGAGAAGGCACTCAGATACACACGCATGCACAGACGCACACCGAAGTGTCCTGTCCTTGCAAACACAGCACCTGGACACAACAGGCACGTGGCGAGCGCTTAGCCAATGAGCAGACTGAAGACGAGCCCCAGCTCTCTCACCTCCAGCTCTGCAGCGTCGCTGCCTCACATGCCTTCACACACTCATACACACTCACACATTCTCCCATACACACGCCCACACAGAACTCACACACACGTGTTCACACACACACACATATTCTCACATACACATGCTCACACAGAACTCTCACTCATGCACACAAACATGTTCACACACACACATTCTCACATACACACGCCCACACAGAACTCACTCATACACACACACGTGTTCACACACTCACACATTCTCACATACACACGCCCACACAGAACTCACTCACGCACACAAACACGTTCACACACACATTCTCACATACACATGCTCACACAGAACTCACACACACACATGTTCACACACTTACACATTCTCACATACACACGCCCACACAGAACTCACTCTCACACACACGTGTTCACACACACACATTCTCACATACACACGCTCACACAGAACTCTCACTCATGCACACAAACATGTTCACACACACATTCTCACATACACACGCCCACACAGAACTCACGCACACACACATGTTCACACACACATATTCTCACATACACATGCTCACACAGAACTCATGCACACAAACACGTTCACACACACTCACACATACTCCCATACACACGCCCACACAGAACTCACGCACACACACATGTTCACACACACATTCTCACATACACACGCCTACAGAACTCACACACACACGTGTTCACACACACACATTCTCACATACACATGCCCACACAGAACTCACTCACGCACACAAACACGTTCACACACACATTCTCACATACACATGCTCACACAGAACTCACACACACACATGTTCACACACTTACACATTCTCACATACACACGCCCACACAGAACTCACTCATACACAAGTGTTCACACACACACATTCTCACATACACACGCTCACACAGAACTCTCACTCATGCACACAAACATGTTCACACACACATTCTCACATACACATGCTCACACAGAACTCACGCACACACACGTTCACACACACACATTCTCACATACACATGCTCACACACACCTCACACACAAACACGTTCACACACACACATACTCACATACACACGCTCACACAGAGCTCTCACTCACACAGAGAACACATTCACACACACGCGCGCGTGCACGCACACACACACACACACACACACGCTCCATCTTCTGTAACTGCTGGACACCTGACACACATATTAGGCCTGGAAGCTTCTCTCCCTTCTCCTTTTTCCTGGGAAGGTGTTATTAACTGAAAGATTTGGAGGCCTTAAGTGAGGATACAGTGCTGAGAAAATAAAATTCAGTGATGAATCTGCAACACCAAAGTGTCTGCACAGAATATTTACAACTGTTTAAAGACTAGATGCAGCCACGACTTAATGATTTAGTGATGAAAGAACAATGTGGCATAATACAGTTGCTACTGATTCAGCTAATTTTCAAGTAAGTCGTATATATTAGTATGTACGATCTATGTCATTTTTATAGCAAAGGCTAAACAGGTCCAAAGGTCCCCCAGGTGGCCCAGCAGTAAAAAATCCACTTGCCAGTGCAGGAGACGTGGGAGACTCGGATTCAGTCCCTGGATGGGGAAGATCTCCTGGAGGAGGAAATGGCAACCCACTCCAGTATTCTTGCCTGGAGAATCCCATGGACAGAGGAGCCTGGCAGGCTACAGTCCATGGGGTCTCAAAGGAGTTGGACACTAGTTAGTGACTAAACAATGACACAAACAAGTAAAAAATAAGTTTATAAAGATCTAGTTGAGGATCTGGTAATATTAATCACATTAATAACACATTAACTACACACACATTTAAAAAGTCTTCACCGAAAACAGCTGCTAAGTTATGACAGGGCAATGAGAGCCAACAAAATATACTTTTAAAAGAAAATAATTTTCTTAATTTAAACTTCCAAAATATTTAATTATATGGGTATTATTTGATCATTCAAACATTTGTGACATTTTACTCACTGCCCCCGTCCCATCCTGACTCACCTACCAGTGGCCCTGTGGGTCTTTCTGTTTCTTGTCAGTAAAGATTCAGATATCAAAAGGTACGGGAAGTGTCGTTTTAGTGCTGTTAAGCAGATGCCTTTAAAAGGACTCTGTAAATCTGACCCCTATAAATGGGGGTAATTTTTGTGGTCCGTGCACCAGGAGTCTATCTTCTCTGTGAGTGCAGGGGCGGGGCAAGTGGGAAAAAACTCCAGCTTTCTCTTGATCGGACCACTGTTCTTTGAAACACACACACATACTGCTCTCTGATACATGGACACTGGAAAAAAAGAGTCAGAGTTTTGAAGCCGATACGCTGAGAGCCTTAGTAGCCAAGAAAAGTCTTTCACCCCAAGACCATTAAGCGAGGCTCTCAGGACTTGACTCCGGGCTCTTCCCGGCTCACGGACACTGATCCCCGGTGCTAGCTGCCCCCACAGGTTCCCGCAGGCCGACCCACCGCCCTGTGCCCCCGCGTGAGAGTGGACTGGACCACCGACACTAAGATCACAGCGACTAAGAAACCTGCAGGCGGTGTGTGTTTTGGAGGCTTCAGTCCTCGTTACAAACCCAGGATCTAGCTCCGTTCTCTGGTTACAGTGAAAACTTCCTCTCCGTGGAGACAGAATTTTCCAGAACTACCAAAGGAGGAAAGTGGTAGCAGCGGAGAAAAACACGTCACCGAGGAAGTGGAAGCCTGGTGACCGGGGAAGAGCAGCCATTTATGCCTCGTCAGGAGAACGTGAAAGTAGAAATACATCTGTTGCCATCTGGGGGGATGTTAAACACGTGTGACACTTGACATAAGGAACCAGGTTCTCGTAAGGATCGGCCGCCAAGCAAACTATGACATAAATGGGAAAGCAGTCTGACTATGTCATTACTACGAGAAACCCGAAACACAGACGGAGGGGAAGATATCCGTGGGAACATCTTTCAGACGTTGATGGGGGGGAGGGAGAGGGGGCCGGGCCTAAAGGGATGGAGGGACACCGTGGAGGTTTCCTGAGGACCCGACTGACTGCTTATCTCTAAAGCAGCATGGCTCTAAGATTAGAACGGGGTCATATTGAAACGACCCTTTTCATCCCAGTTAATGTGCCATTTGAATGTACAACTTAAAACAGTCGAGGAGGAAAAACAGATTTACCAAGTCCTCGCTCCCGAGAGAGAGCATGAGATAACACACAGAACTGGGCCTAACTTTCTTCTCCTTAAAATAGTTTCCCAGCCTGGGCCACATTCCACGGGAGCCCCCGCCTCTCGGGCCCGCGTTCCCAGCTGGGCAGGCCTATCGCTGTCCTGTGTCCCAGCGGCTGGTGGTGACCCACGCAAACCAGAGCCTGTCACCGGCCGGGAGGTGCCGAGCTGACGGGCTGATAGATCCATCACATCTCGCTTCCCTTCTTCCCGGGCGGCCACAGGGTGAGGCCAGCCTGGGGTGGGCAGTGGGCGCCGCAGGGAGGAAAGAAGACAAGCTGAACAGGACCGAGGGAGAAGGTGTGCTCCCGGCATTCTCAGGCTTGGGAGTGGTCGCTGCAGCCTAGCTCGAGCCTGGGACACGGGGTGCTGAGCGGTCAGCGGGAGATGCTCTGAGCACTCTGGGGCCCCAACCCACCATGCTGCGAGCCTTCTTCCCCCACTCCACGCCCGGGTACCAGCCGCTGCCCCGCCGCCCTGCCGCCACCCAGGCGGGCTCCAGGGGTACGCTGGTACATGAGGCTCAGCTGAGCTGCTCCTATGTCTCTCCTGGAGGTAAGAGACCCCAAGATGGGGGGAGAACTAGGGAGCTACTGTTGATATTCACTTTAAATCAGTTAATGACGCCCAGGATGGGCCTCCCCATGTCATGAACACATTTTGCGTGCAGTCTTATCCTGTTGATGAATACAGGCCTTTAAAAGCACAGCTGTGAAATTCTGCCTTAAAACTGCCTTAACCTGGTTTATGTCGTGCTTTGGGGATTCTTGGTTGAAAAGAGCAATGTTTGAGGCAGCAGGCAAGGTACCACCGCTGGGACCTGTCTGTTAAGGTGCCATCTATTTACACCTTCTACTTTCCTTCTAATTCCGTAAGAGAGATGAGCAAGCAGAATTTATGTATTAGATTTCACATCTGAATGTTGAGGGTATAACAGACATGAGAGAGAGCAAGCTGATGGTATCTGATGGTGTTGTTTTCTTCTTTTTAAATTTATCCAGCAGAAAAGTCTAAAATTGATATTTGAAGAGGCTGGTTGAAAAGGTCACAGAGGGAAAAGCCAACGTCCTTGAGCGCACCTGCATCCGGGGATCTCCGATCCTCATTATCACGGTGCATGAGGCGATTCTGCAGCCTCCCTGGGGATTACCTCATCTAGTTTATGTCTTAACAACTATTTCTAGAAATCTCTTCTTTGAAGACAGTCATCATTTGTTCCATATTTGGCCTCAAAAATCTTTCAACTCCAAATCGTGAAGGGGGTTTGTGATCTTTCAGCGATATTCACGCTAACGTGCGCAACTTTAAAATACAAGCCATACTTCCATATGGTCACTGAGTAGGTAAGCTAGAACGGCGATGGTGACGTCTGTGCGAGCAGGATAGGATGTCTGGTGTGGTGCTGCTCCCGCCCCTTCCACCCTGCTGTCATTCCCTTTCAAAGTGATCTCACTAATTTCTCTCAAAAGGGCAGGACAGTAGGCAGCAAAGAAGGCATTTAAGTCCTCTCTTTGCACTGGGAAAAGCCATGGAAACCAGGGAGTGTAATTACACAAACCTCTTCTGGGCACTTAAGGATAAGCCAAAAATCTTAAAATTCCTTCAAACCCCATTCCCTTCAGTAAGTCTTCCTCAAATGAGCGGAATAATAATCCCAGTGGAAGGACCAAGAACATCTAATCATATACTTGGTGTAAACACTTGTTGTTGAGGCTTTGCTCGAATACAGAATTGCTTGATTTCTTGTCCTGATTTTCCCTTGATAGTTTTTGTAGCTCGACCTCAAGGATGGTGACTGATTACTGGCATTTGTTCCTAAGCGTGCCTGTGCGTGCGCATGCACACATACACAGCTACTGTCCCTCCGAAAGACCACAGGATAGTTAAACAGAGAGTGAGGGCGTGGACCCTCAGAGCTGGAGGTGGGCACAGGTGGGCAGTTCAAGCACCTGACACCTGGGGTGGACGGTGGTCTCCTGTGGCCACAGTCCTGTTTCTCTGTTTCCAGGTTCAATCTGTTTGCGTAAAATATGCCCCTCCTCCGGCTTTACAAACAGAATACATAACGCATAAAAACAGTGTCTATGTTTGAATGACTTGGAGACTTGGTTATAAGAGATGGGAAGTCATCTTGTTTAAACTAAGGTTCGTGTGAACTCTCACAAGGACCCAAGGTAGGGTGGAGGGAAGGAGGAGAAGGGGGTGCAGGAAGCGGGGTGTCTGAGGGCAGGGGCCGTGAGGGGGGCTCTGTATCCATGGCTGGGCAACGGGCTGCATGGCTGCTTTGTGCTGACCGGCCTTTCCACCCCATTCAGACTCTGCACTAAAGACGCATTCCATCAGCATGTTCTTTAATGCCTATAAAGTCACATTCTTTCATTCATCTTCTGCCTCAGCTCCACTGACCAAAACCGGACAGAACCTTTGCTGGCCCCGAGAGTCCACACAGCACTGCTATCTTCAGCCTGGTCTGGTTCTTTTCATGTGACATGGTTGTACTGCACCTCACACATCAGGGGTCCCATGACCTCCTAACATTAGAGGTGCCCAGTGGATGAGAAGCAGCTTGTATTCTGTGAGTGACTGAGGCATGCACATTTTGGGAAAAACAGGAGAAAGCCTGGGCGAGTGCTGTGAAGTGAAACAACCTTCCTTTTCCTAAACAACCTCCTTACCAAGTTAAGGCCATAGACAATGACAAAGAGTCAGCCTCTCAACTAAGCCGGTACACTAATTTGGATCACATTATATGAATCTCCCAACTGTAAATGAGAATTCACTGTCTTCAGAGGAAAAGATGGGTTAATCTTCCAAAGGTTTCACTTCTAACAAATGCATGTTATGTCATCAGACCTTCCAAACCTCCACAGAGGTCTTTATGCTCCCCAAACAGGGAATCTGAGGTCTGTCTCTGCCCTCAGGTTCATGAACGGTCACATGGAATCTTCTCAATTATATACTAACTTCCTAATTTTATTTATTTGAGGAGAAAGTTGCTTTAGTCTGGGAGATTTAACAGAGTAAATAAACACAAAAATAAGAAGCAGAAATAGTCACGGGTGATAACAAATATAAATAGGAACAATTTATTTTGTTTTGCTGGCCATTTAAATTTATAGTTTAATTCTGCCCATAAACTGGCTGGTTAACCCCCAAATCTCCAAGAAGATGGGTGTGGGCTCTCTGATGCGTCTTCCCTCCCAACGCCTTGTCCTTCAAGACTCCTCTAGACTCCTGCTTCTTTGCTCCTATAGTTTTTTGTAGATTCTTGGACTAAACAACCACCGCATCACAAGCAGTGTGGTGTATCCAACAGATGTTTGTTGAGTTAAACTGAAATCCAAGACGTTAGATCTTGAACCATCTTCACGACAGGCACCTCCATCCTGGCTTACATGTTGTAGTCTGGACGAGGCAGGTCCTCCCCATGGCGGACCATACCTTCCCCGGGACTCACAGCATGGGGCTCTCCTCCACCAACCCTGTCATGCTCCTGCCCTCAATCCGAGTTTAATTTGCATCAAACACCTGATCATCTTTGATCATCTTCGGCATAACTTATGCTGATGGGCTTTTGCCATCAGCTCCCTGCGGCTGTAAATTCTCACAGCCTAGCACTGCGTGGGTACCAATGTTCTCATTTTCTGTGTATTTATTATTACAACAAGGCTACCGTACACCAGTTCCCTGATGGACTATCTGTCAGGCACCGGCAACTCAGAGCTCAAATAATGCAATTAATCTGCAGGTTTACAAGTGTTTCTCTTGGTGTACAAGCATTAGTGCTTTGGTGTGGCAGAAAACACAGCATATTCCGGTCGAATCTAATGGTAGTATTCTGAAGCTTACATAGAAAAGCACCTACATTATCTTAAAACTGTCAATTCTTCCCAAAATACACTGAAACTGTGTTATCCAGAGTGAATCTTGATATAGCAAAATAAGTCTTGTCTCATAGAATTATAGTTTGTGGGAAATATACGTTTAAGGCAAACAAAAAACAGAGTATTTTTTACAGGTCAGAAACTTGTTTTGATGAAAAACAGACTTTCTCATGCTGAAATCAGATTACTGAATTAAGTGTTTACTAGTGATAGGAATCGGAGAAGGCAATGGCACCCCACTCCAGTACTCTTGCCTGGAAACTCCAATGGATGGAGGAGCCTGGTAGGCTGCAGTCCATGGGGTCGCTAAGAGTCGGACACCACTGAGCGACTTCACTTTCACTTTTCACTTTCATGCATTGGAGAAGTAAATGGGAACCCACTCCAGGGTTCTTGCCTGGAGAATCCCAGGGACAAGGGGAGCCTGGTGGGCTGCCGTCTATGGGGTCGCACAGAGTCAGACACGACTGAAGCGACTTAGCAGCAGCAGCAGCAGCGATAGGAATAGCTTTGTTGAAATACACTAACCATAAAAATATATAATCAATGAAAAATTTCTAAGATTTCACAGAACAGTGGTTTAGTAATGGGGCCTCATGCCAGTCTGTGACTGAGGGAAAATAAGCTGGAGTTTCTGTACGTCTTTCTTTTTGGCCTTAATCTATAATTATGGAAACAGCAGACCCCACTTAACCCAGAGCCCTTTCAGTTACAAGCAGTCAAATTATGGTTTGGTTCCTTTGTTAAATTAGAGTCCTATGGTTGACATAGAGGATAATTCTAACACCAGTTCTTGCCTAAAATTTCCTTCCTCCAAAACCCATAAGAACATGAAAAAATTGTAATTTTTTCCTTCTGTGGGTTAAAAATAACATCCCAATAGCTTCAAATTGATTATCTGAGACTACTTTCTAAGTGATTTTTGGACAAGAATAGACACAAACACTCGATGCAGCCATCCTGAGCAACTGCCACGTGCAAAGCACTGTGTTAGGGAAACTAAAAGACGTTTCGCTCGTTAAGCATTTCAGAAAACGTTTTGGAATCCAGTTTCTCTCTGCCGAGATTCAGACTTCTAGCGTGTCAGTCTGGACTTTCAAACACAAATGATAAAATACAGTCATTGTCGAGCCACAAGAGCAGCGCGTAAATCCAAACGGCACTGCTACACAGATGTTTCTCGGTAAAAAGTGACCTCTCATTTTAAACATATGTATGTATTTTTTGGCCACGCTGGGTTCTTAGTTGTGGCATGCAGGCTCTTGCAGTTGCGGCACGTGGGGTCCAGCTCCCTAACCAGGGGCCCTGCACTGGGAGCGGGGTCTTCGGCCG
This sequence comes from Ovis canadensis, assembly GCF_042477335.2. Taxonomy (NCBI): domain Eukaryota; kingdom Metazoa; phylum Chordata; class Mammalia; order Artiodactyla; family Bovidae; genus Ovis; species Ovis canadensis. The sequence continues at coordinate 220,051,682 of NC_091247.1, forward strand.
CCAGGGAAGTCTCTGCACAGTGACCCCTCTCTGGCTCCCCTCACATCGAGTCTGCGCCACTTACACAGGGCTGCCGCACGGTCTTCCTCGTCTGCGCATGCCAGACTGTTAAGTTCAGAGGAGAGCTTTTCCCTGCACTCCGGGTGAGGTCCTGTCTGCAGTGAGTCCCCTGGTCCCAGAGCATGAGGAATGAAGGCCGCGTGAACTGGCTGGCCAGGCGGGAGGGGCGCTGAGGACCTGCACAGAGCATGTAACCCAGGGAGCTGTCGGGTATCCCAAAGCAAGAGCGGAAACACGAGAACCCACAGTGAGGCTCTGCTGTCATGAGGCTTTTTAGAGTGGGCCAGCTCTTGAGATAAACAGTCTCCTTCAGAGCTTAGACCTGTTCATGTGCTGAACCCCGGCAAGAGAACAAAAAGCAACTCTTGGGTTTAAGGTTGGAGTGACAAGCGTCATCACTCAGTTCCCTGTAGACGTGTGCCCCTTAATCACGTATGAAAACACATTAGCTCCTGAGCCATGGAAAGAGGTCAGTTTTTCAGTTAGAATGGCAGAGGAGGCTACAATGAGTAAGATTTGTTGACCACAGTGTAAATTTAAAATTGCTTCTTTTAAGAAGCACAGGCTGGGAGGAGGGGGAGGGGGGCGGGTAGAGTGTCCTTGAAGGCTGCCCCAGCCACTGCACTCATGCATAGCAATGAGCCCACTGATGGCACAGGGCACCCCTTCTGACCGCCATGAAAGGTCAAACTCCTACCCACCCCTCCCTGCCAACGTGGTCTGAACGAGTTTAAGGATCTTCCTCTCCCTGCCCAGGTCCTGAACGGACAATATTCTGTTGTCATTCCTGCAAACACTGAGATTCTGTCTAGTAAGAGCGTCAGGTATCTGAGTCTCAGTTGCTGGGTGGGCCTTTCCCTAGTCGCAGTAAGCAGGCGCTACTCTCTAGGTGAGGTGTGTGGGCTTCTCACTGCGGTGGCTCCAGGATGCACAGGCTTCAGCGCTTGCAGCACTCACGCTCAGGCGTTGCGGCTCGCTGGCTCTGCAGCACAGGCTCAGCAGTGGTGGTGCTGTTCGGGCTTAGCTGCTCTGTGGCCTGTGGGATCTCCCTGGACCAGGGATCAAACCTGTGTCCCCTGCATTGGCGGGTGGATTCTTGTCCACCGTGCCACCGGGGAGGTCCCGTACAATTACTTTGAAGGGATTTCTGGACTCTAGACAACTTCAGCGGTTCAATACTCAATGCCTGAAGTTTGTATGGGAGATGGTGTGTGCATGTGCAGACAGGTGCTTTTGGAGGTGGGTCAGCACAAAGCACAGCTCCCCAGAACAAGGCCTGGCCCGTAGCAGGAAAATAGCTGATATTTGAGGGTGTGGGGGAGGCAGGCAGGCAGGAAGCCCATCAGATTCTCAAAGGGCTCTGTGACCCCCAAAAGGTTAGGAAGTACTATCTGAGGCTACGGACATACCAGTAAGGATCTCAGAATGGAAAAATAAACTCGCCATTATCTGTGGGCTTTCATTTCCCTAGTAATAAATTTACACAGGGCTCACTTTTAACCTTTCAAATTGCTTTTGTAGTAACTGCCTGAACTGATTCCAAGGTTAAGACAACAGATGATAAAGCCTCAAGGTCTTAGAATCTGCTGGATTGGGAGAGGTTTTGCTCCTCCCTGCCTCCCCGGTGACTCAGATGGTAAAGCATCTGCCTGCAGTGTGGGAGACCCGGGTTTGATTCCTGGGTCGGGAAGATCCACTAGAGAAGGAAATGTCAATCCACTCTAGCACTCTTGCCTGGGAAATTCCACGACGGAGGGGCCTGATAGGCTATAGTCCATGGGGTCGCAAAGAGTTGAACACGACTGAGCGACTTCACTTTCACTTTCGCTCCTCCCAGCGGCCTGAGGCCAAGGAGAGGCTGATGGCACCGAAACCCCCGGCATCTTCTGCCACCTGCCCAGGTTCAAGCGCTGTGACCTGAGCTCAAGGCGGGATCTTTGTGTTAATCTCCATCATGAAGTCATAAAGAGGGAGGAATTTTGGGAAAGTGGGGCCACTCTGTGGCTCCTTCTCGATCACCCTGAGCAGAACATCATTAAACTGGACAGAAACATCAGACACATGTAGGTGTGTAATGACTCGGATTAAGATACAAGTATCTGGGAGTTACTTTAAGTACATTGTGACTGGATGTACTTATGTACTTAAAGTACCTCCAGTGACTGGATTTCCCTGGTGGCTCAGATGGTAAAGCATCTGTCTACAATGCGGGAGACCTGGGTTTGATCCCTGGGTCGGAAAGATACCCTGGAGAAGGAAATGGCAACCCACTCCAGTACTCTTGCCTGGAGAATCCCATGGATGGAGGAGCCTGGTGGGTTACAGTCCATGGGGTTGCAAAGTGTTGGATACGACTGACTGATTTCACTTCAGTTTAAGTACATTATACCTATTTTCTTACCCAGATCTGGTCATTTGCTGTGTTTATTTGGTAACACAGAATACAAATAAAATATAAGATCAGGTCTCTGCAGAAGGGGCCTGTAATTTATGACTCACGCCAATGCTTTCAGCATAGCACAGGTGGTCAACACTACTTCATTCATGGTGACCTGGCACCGAGAACCAATGTCTCACAAGAGGCTGCTTCCAAATTCTGACCTATCTGTGCAAATTTGACCTTCTCACTGCTATTCAGTTCAGTTCAGTTCAGTTCAGTTCAGTCGCTCAGTGATGTCCGACTCTTTGTGACCCCATGAATCACAGCACGCCAGGCCTCCCTGTCCATCACCAACTCCCGGAGTTCACTCAGACTCATGTCCATCGAGTCCTTGATGCCATCCAGCCATCTCATCCTCTGTCGTCCCCTTCTCCTCCTGCCCCCAATCCCTCCCAGCATCAGAATCTTTTCCAATGAGTCAACTCTTCGCATGAGGTGGCCAAAGTACTGGAGTTTCAGCTTTAGCATCAGTCCTTCCAAAGAAATCCTAGGGCTGATCTCCTTCAGAATGGACTGGTTGGATCTCCTTGCAGTCCAAGGGACTCTCAAGAGTCTTCTCCAACACCACAGTTCAAAAGCATCAATTCTTCAGCGCTCAGCCTTCTTCACAGTTCAACTCTCACATCCATACATGACCACTGGAAAAACCATAGCCTTGACTAGACGGACCTTAGTCGGCAAAGTGATGTCTCTGCTTTTGAATATGCTGTCTAGGTTGGTCATAACTTTTCTTCCAAGGAATAAGCGTCTTTTAATTTCATGGCTGCAGTTACCATCTGCAGTGATTTTGGAGCCCCCCAAAATAAAGTCTGACACTGTTTCCACTGTTTCCCCATCTATTTCCCATGAAGTGATGGGACCAGATGTCATGATCTTCGTTTTCTGAATGTTGAGCTTTAAGCCAACTTTTTCACTCTCCTCTTTCACTTTCATCAAGAGGCTTTTTAGTTCCTCTTCACTTTCTCCCATAACGGTGGTGTCATCTGCATATCTGAGGTTATTGATATTTCTCCTGGCAATCTTGATTCCAGTTTGTGATTCTTCCAGTCCAGCATTTCTCATGATGTACTCTGCATAGAAGTTAAATAAGCAGGGTGACAATATACAGCCTTGACATACTCCTTTCCCTATTTGGAACCAGTCTGTTGTTCCATGTCCAGTTCTAACTGTTGCTTCCTGACCTGCATACAGATTTCTCAAGAGGCAGGTCAGGTGGTCTGGTATTCCCATCTCTCTCAGAATTTTCCACAGTTTATTGTGATCCATACAGTTAAAGGCTTTGGCATAGTCAATAAAGCAGAAATAGATGTTTTTCTGGAACTCTCTTGCTTTTTCGATGATCCAGAGGATGTTGGCAATTTGATCTCTGGTTCCTCTGCCTTTTCTAAAACCTCACTGCTATTATCCTCTTACAAATAAAATTACTACGAGGATTTGTGGAGAAGTCTTTTGGGAATGTACACGTTTAGTTAGAACAGAAGAAGGCAGTCATGGTTTACCTGTACAGACAGGACAGGTAAGCTGGATCAGTCTGGCAAGGAGTTTAGGTTTATCAGTTTTACTTTTTTCAAAGAACCAGTTCTAGGTTTTGCTGATTTTCTCTCCTGTTTTTCGGTGTTTTATTTCACTGATTTCTGCTCTTATTTTTCTTTCCTTCTGCTTGCTTTGGGCTTAATTTGCTCTTCTTTCTAGTTTCTTAAAGTGGAACCTGAATTACCCGTTTGAGACTTTCCTTCTTTCCTAGTAGAAGTATCTGATACTATAAATTTCCCTACCAGCCCAATTTCACTCGCATTTGCCATGTCTTTTCATCTTTATTCAGCTTGTTTTCTAATTTTCTTCCCTCTCTGACACATGAGTTATTTAGATGTGTGTTGTCTAATTTGAAAACTTTTACGGGTATTCCAGGTTATCTGTTACTGGTTTCTAGTTCAATTCTGCTGTGGTCAGAGGGCATACTCTGGTTCCTATTTCTTTAAAAATCTTTAGGCTTGCTTTATGCCCCATGATAAAGCTGACCTTGGGTGCTGGCCCATGAGCACCTCAGAAGAGGCTGTCTTCTGCTGTGGTTGGTGGAATGTCTGATAAACGTCAACTGCCTCAAGTGAGCTGATAGTGTTATTCAAGTCTCCTACAGACCTGCTGCTGCTATTTGTTCGGCCAGTCACAGAAAGCGGAGCTTAAGTCTCCAAGCACAACTGCAGGTTTTAACTTTTGAGTATCCTGAAGTTCTATCATCAGGTGCACATATTAATGATGGTTAAGTATTTCGGGTGAATTAATCCTCTTAAGATTATGCAAGGTATCTCTCTACCCCTGGTAATTTTCTTTGTTCTGATGTCTATTTTGATATTAATATAGCATCTCTGGCTTTCATCAAGTTTTAAAAAACTATTCGTTTTAAAAATGTAAGTATAGTTGATTTAAAATATTGTGCTCATTTCAGGTATACAAATGATTTAGCCATATATATATTCTTTTTTCAGATTCAATTCCCATATAGGTTATTGCAAAGTATTGAGTAGAGCTCCCTGTGGTATACCGTTGGTCCCTGTTGTTTTTCTAGTACATAGTAGTGCGTGTATGTTTCTCCCAAGTGGCTTTCTTTTAATTAGCATTTCCGTGGTCTGTCTCCCCATCTTTTGCTCTGTTGGTACCTCCTTTCTTGTCTCCTTATGGATTATCAAAATGTTTTAGTTTTCAGCTATCTATTGGTTCTTTCTTTTTTTAACTGGCTGCTCTAGGAATCACACTATACATATCTAACTTCAGTTTACAGTTATTTCACCACTTCAAGAAAAATGTAAAGGCTTTACAACTACACAGCTCGTCTCCCACCGCCCTTAACCCCACAGCTGGCATGTGAGTTACATCTATACACAATGAATCCCCCTCCTGATACTGCTGTAACTTTTGCTTTTGATAGTTATTTGCATTTTAAAGAATCCGAGGGCGGTTTTTTTTTTTTTACTATTTATGTTGCTCCTCCTTTACCCCGAGGCCCCGACCTTCCCTCAGCAACACTTCCCTTCCGTTTGAAGAACTTTCAGCCTTTATTTCACAGCACGTCTGCTGACAGGGAAGTACTGAAGGTTTTCCTTTATCTGAGAGTATCTTTGTTTTACTTTCCTTTCCGAGGAACATTTTCACTAGAGATAGAATTCTAGGGTGACAGCACTGTCTCCAGACTCCAAGGTTTCTTGGAGAGAAAGAAGAAATGACTGTCGTTCAAAACTTTGTTCTGTAATGCATCATTTCTGGCTCAAGGCTTTTGGTGTGTTAAAGTCCGTTTTTCACCAGTTTGATGATGTTTATGGGCATGATTTTTTCTGAGTTTACCCTGTTTGGGGTTTTCTGAGTTTACCCTGTTTGGGGTTTTCTGAATTTCTTGAATCCATACATTTGTGCCTCACCAAATTTGGAAAAATTTCAGCCATGCTTTCTTCAACTACTTTTCCAACAGCAGTCTTTCTCCTTTCATGGGACTCCAATGACACAAATTCAGGCCTTTGGGCATTGGCCAACAGGTGCTGCGAGGCCCTATTTTTGTTGTTGTTGTTGTTTAACCTTTTCCCTGTATATTCTTCAGGTTAGACAGTATCTACTGATGTATTTCATGTTCACTGACTTGTCCTTCCTCTGCCATCTCTGTACTGCTAGTAAGGCCATTCACTGGACACCCTATTATTCTGTTCCAAATGTTCCCTCTGAGTTCTTACACTGCTTCTCTGCTGAGAATTTCCATCTTTCCACTCATCTCTGAGGACCTGTCCCACCTCACAGGGCACAGTAATTGCCTTACAGCCAGCCGCTGGCCTACCATGCCAGCATGTGGGTCATCTTGGGGCAGCCATCTGCTGACCGACCTTCCCCACGAGAGCTGTCGGATTTTCCTGGCTCTCTGTGTGATGGATAATGCTGCATTGCATTCGGACGTTTTGTTGAGACTGTGAGAATCTGTCTTCTGAAAACTCTTCAGAGTCTTCTGAAAACGGTGATGGACTTGTTCAGGTTTAGACAGGAGGATGGTTAGATAGCATCACAGACTCAATGGACATGAATCTGAGTAAACTTGGGGAGATGGTGAAGGACAGGGAAGCCTGGCATGCTGCAGTCCATGGGATTGCCGTCGGACACGTCTGAGTGACGGAACAACAACAGACAGGGAGTCCCGTCCCGCCTTCTGTGCACGATGGTTCCCACGTCAGCTCTATTTTCAGAGGTGTGTCTGCCCCATGCAGATGCCACTGAGGGGCTGGCCTGGTGCGTGGTGGTGGCGGACGTGGTGGGTTAGTTCTCCGGGCCTCGGCTGCGGTTCTGTGGCTCTGGCGTGTGTGCGTGTATGATGCTCACAGGTGAGATCGGGATCTGTGTCAGTTCAGGGACAGAATCAGGGGGTCTCTTCATCCAGCGCCCTCTCCAGCTCACAGGGGCCCTTCTCCCCAGTCTTCTGGCCAGACTCAGGGTTTCTTTCAAGAGGTCTGACTTCTCACATTGTCAAGTGGACTCCATAGCTGGGCAGCTTGCAGGGTAAAGCAAAGAAATATCAATAAAAAAGCCCATATATATATGAAAAAGTGAAAGTCGCTCAGCCACGTCCGACTCTTTGAGACCCCAGTGTCTATACAGTCCATGGGATTCTCCAGGCTAGAATACTGGAGTGGCTAGCTGTTCCTTTCTTCAGGGGATCTTCCCAACCCAAGGATTGAATTTGCATCTCCTGCATTGCAGGTGGACTCTTTATTGTCTGAGCCACCAGGGAAGACGTGTGTGTGTGTGTGTGTGTGTGTGTCTCTGTGTGTGTATACATGCTAAGTTGCTTCACTTGTGTCTGACTCTGTGATTCTATGGTCTGTAGTCCACCAGGCTCCAGGCAAGAACACTGGAGTGCATTGCCAGGCTCTCCTCCAGGAGATCTTCCCAACCCAGGGACTGAACGTCTCTTGCATTGGCAGGCAGATTCTTTACTGCTAGTGCAACCTGGGAAGCCTATGTATATATATATATATACATCTCCTAGGAGTTCCCTGCACACTTGAGACCACAGGGGCCCCTTCTCCAGTCTCTCAGGCAGCTTTTCTGTGGGATGTCAAGTGCCTGTCACCCTTCAGTGCCGAGGTGGCAGCTTGGGTTTGCAGGGCAGCCGGCTTCGGGCCTGGCTGGGAGAGGAGGAGAGACTCTTCACACTCTGAGCTCACAGGAGCACATTCTCCAGGCCTCCACAGAGAGGTTCCCCCTGGCTTCTGATGGTTTTGTCCACAGTCCTGGGACATGGCTCGCTCTTGAGTCACACTCAGGAGATAAAGCAGGAGCGAATAAACCAGGAGACTTGCCACCACACTGGCTGTTCTTCAAGTTCTCACTTCCCTTTTGATAAACCTGCTGTTGTTTACTCTCAGAATCTGCAGGCTCTCTGGAATTCTGTTCTGTCCACAACTTTCACTGTAGCCAGTGAGAGGAGTATCAGTGTGAACCTGCTCTATTTTGGCTGGTGTTGGAAGCTTATCTCTCACTCTAAGGAGTTATGAGCTAGCCCAGGTAACGTAACGGAAGCCTGGCCTGGGATGGAAGTGGGACTGGAAAGAGAAAAGGGCTAAGACCCGGCCACGAGCCGTGAGAGCCTTGAGTTCACTCTGCCATCACTGCACGCTAAAGTCCCTTCCGTGGAGACCGAGCTCTACAGACAGGGGCACGAGATGTCCCCTGCTGGCTGATACGCAGGCGCACTGAATCACCAGAGAAGCCCTCTCCAGTTGTATTTTTAATTTAAATTTCATAAAATATATATATATATAATTTTAAATATCAGACGCTGTGAGGTTTTATGACTGACAGCAGAGTTCTTCTCCAGGCATGATGGGCCTGACTACTGCTCCCCAAAAGCAACCTTCCCCGTGACAGTGACTTCTGCTTTCCATTTCTTTCTGATCCATTGGTTTCTCTGTTGTGTCAATCTATTTTCCTATATGTCATGTTTACTTTTTTTTAAAGGCCTTTTTTCTTGATGTGGAACATTTTAAAAGTCTTTTACTGAGCTTGCTACAGTAGTGCTTCTGTTTCATGCTTTCGTTGTTTGGCTGTGGAGCATGTGTGATCTTAGCTCCCTGGCCAGGGATCGAACCTGTGCCCTCTGCATTGGAAGGTGAAATCTCAACCCCTGGACTGCCAGAGAGGTCCCTACACTACTTTTTGATTCTTAAAAAAAATCCACTAAAGAGAATTTAGTTTTCTGACAATACATGCACACTCTGATCTAGAAACACACACACTTTCCCCCCCATATTTCCAATGTAAAGTATAACACTATCTCACTTTTGGTGTTTGTCTTCATCATCAGTGGAGCCAAATGGTGTACTATGACTCAATTTCCTTTTCTGTACAAAATTTTGTTTTCCCAGGAATTAAGAATTGCTTCCTTTGTTGTTTTCCATGCCCTTAGCTTTCAATGTTTCTACATCATTAAGCAAAATCACTGAAAAAGGAACTGTAAGTACCCTAAGAGATTCAAACTCTCAGGTGTAAACTTTTTCTTGGACACCCTCCTGAAGCCCTCCATCTTCCTACTCTAATTAAAACAGACTTTTCTTTAGTTCAGCTGCCTAGGGGGTCACCATGGACTCTTTACCACTGTTCTCAGAATTCCTTTACCTCCAACCTGTGCTTGGATTCCCTCCCTTTCCTGTGTGGCTTGTGTATCTGTCACAATAGCCCAGGTTACGCTGCAGTAACAAACAACACTCAAATGTCAATGGCTTACACAGTACGTGTCTGTCATGGGCCACCTCTGTACCACGTCACCATCATTCCAGGACCCAGGCTGACAGGGCAGCTTCTGCCTAAACAGCCTGAGTCCTCACAGCAGAAGGAAGAGATGTGGTCAGTCAGGAGCTGGTTCGTACATATCTGCTCACTTCTACCCACATCTCTCTGGCCAAAGTGACTCACACAACCGTACTTGATGCCTGGAGCGGGGAGAGGATTATACAAGAGCCACCTGGAGGGGTGAGTGGGGAGGAATCAGATCACACTGTCGGGTCTGATGTTAACAGACCAGAGGTACCGTCTCCTGCAGGGCAACAGCTAGTGGTCGTGAACAACGAAGCAGTCACAGAGAGCCTTCCTCTATCTTGTTCGTGAAATCCACCCTCCATCTTCTTCTTTCTATCTTCTTTTTACTCCTTTATTGTCATTTCAGTTGTTCTAGGAATGTGTTCAATCTACCACGTTGAGCCAAAAGTCTGCCAACCAATCACTTTAAAAGGGAACTTGTAGGACACAGTGTAACGGAAAGATGAGGACTGTCTGTAACTATCACTTTCACCCTTTCCCACTATTTGAGGCAGCTTTTCTCAGATCCTAAAATGTCAATGAAGCATTGCAGTTTTTCTAAAACAGCTTTGATTCTAAGTATCTTGACTTCTGCCTTTTCGGATCTGCTATAAGCGCCAAGCTTATGTCTGCAATAAAATCAACCAGCTCAAAAGAATTTCATTCTAATTCTGTCACCATAGACAATACTGTATTCAACATGATGGCCAAGCTCTGAAATCTTCCTGTCATTGCTGTCTGTAACTTATCTTAAATAAGATAATATAGTCTCATTTAGTCTTACAGGAAAATACGGTTCTAAAATACATCTCCCTATACCAGAATCTTATTTAGTTTTGAAATGGCAAACAGTTACTAGAGGGTAATGGTACACAAGAAATGGTCGAATTCAGCTTCATGTTACATTATTTTTACTTGATGTTCTCTTTTCGAATAACTGAGATATAGTAGATTCTCAACCTAAAAAAAAAAGAAACTCGCTTTTTCACCTCCGGAGTGTACACTTTAAAACTAAAAGGTAAACCTGGCTCAGACCCCTCGCTCCTCTGCTGGCACTTCGCTGCGCGGGCCTGCACGTCTGAGGCTGGGCTTACTCAGTTCAGATGCTCTTTCCATCTCAAAAAAGTTACAGACTCCGTAAATTATGTAATCCCTCTAATCTCCATTTCCTCATTTGCAAAACAGAAATAGGAGGATTTCTAAGGAAAAGTGATGAGAATTAAATAACCCATAGAAAGCCATGACGTCATGCCTGGGAGGCAGTAAATGCTCAGTGTAAGTTTGTTGAGAAAATAAAATTTCTGTCCTAACACGGCAGCTACCCTATGTACCTTGAAAACTTACAGAGGTCAAACTTTATGACAGCCAGGCTTAAACATCATGAATGTTTTACTGTAATAAAACCATATAAGTTGTGTTTGGCCAAAATCCAAAGTTACTTATTCATTAACATTTTTTTAAATTAAATGAAAGTTTGAGATTTCTACCTCTTTATTTTGCTCTTCTAAATCCATACAATTCTAGGAAGGGACAGTTACCTCCTCAGGTACTAATTTTTTTAAACCTAGTGTTTAAAAACCCAGAGTCTGAAAAACTCACTAGAACCCCTTCTCAGTGCTGCCTCTCGACGTGTCCCAGCCTGGCCTGTGACACACGTCGGCCCAAGTGCAATGTTAGGACTAAACAGAGATCCCTGACTCAACAGAACTCAAGAGGTACAGTCGAAAACACAGTCCTGAGGGAAGCTGGGTTCATCTTCCAAAGGCTGATGAATGAATCTTCACATCATCAGAGAATATACAAACCCAGGGCAGTTATTACACAGAGTATCAGAGTTATTTAAAAACATCTGCAAAGTACTGACCCTCTGAGAGCACCTGGAGCAAAGCCTTCTGGGAAACTCGGACGTCAGAGGCTGAAGAGGCTTTTGTAAATAAACTAAAACCGAATGACTGGCTGCACAGTCAAGACACACCAGATAATAAAGACAAAAAGCAAAATAAACTCAGGAAGGTAAACAGATTCACTCCCTTTCATTCCCCGCTGTCCAACTGACTTCATTTCTTTCCTATGGAAGCTCATTAGAGACACTTGAACATGCACCAAGAAGGCTGCCTTCGATTTGCGCTCATGTGGGACAGGGTCGGGGCAGCCCAGCAGGTGTAGGGAAAGCAGCGGGCCTGACGTCAGAGCGTGTGGGTCTGGCAGGGCTGCGGCCCTCGGACACGTGGTTCTCTCAGCTGCAAAGCAGCAGGGAGCAGTCTGCCCCTCAGAGCTCGGACGAGGAAACTGGGAAAATGAAGGAAAACACCTGGAATGGTGCATCCAACAGAAACATGGGTGAACCACAAAGGAGAGCCACAGAAGGAATTTTAAATAAAAAATAAAAAGAAGCAGGTGAAATTAAGTTTAATAATACTTTTTATTTAACTCAATATACTAAAAAATATATTACCATTTCAACAGGTAAACTGATATAAGACTACTGAGATTTCTTTTTTACATTTTTTTTTTTGGTACTAAAGTCTGTGAAAATCAGTGTGTTTCTGACACACACAGATCACCTCAATTCAGACCAGCTGCCCACAGGACTGCATGGGACAGCGCAGCGTGGTGCCCAGGAGGAGCTGAGCATGTTTACCAGACCCTAGCAGACAAACCCTGTGGGGCTAAGATCAACCACATCAAACAAATTTTCCTATCTTTGGTATAGTATATAATACCTAATAGGTAATACTGCAGCAAGAATTGGTCGGTATTATCCATACTGACTAGACTCAGTATTTATCCAAAATAAGAGCAACCAAAAATTATTATAAGCCACTAATAGTCGTTCATTTTATATTTATTTTTGTGGTTAATTTCATTAGGATTTGAATTACATATCAATCTCACATAGAATCTAATAATCTCAAAAAAAGAAAATATAACCTGACATAACAGTAAGTACACAAAAAATCTGAACTACAAGTTACAATTGATTAAACTACACCTTTGGGCAAAGAAGCAGTAGTAGAAAACAAAATATTTCTCTATTATGCTAAACTTCTCACTTCACAGGACCTGCCATTAGAAAGTCATGTTTAATAGCTTTCTTGTAATTTTTTTCTTATGAAAGGTTAACTGCATTCTCTAAATAGGATGACCAATTATTATGACAACTCAGTTACAAGTGAATATAATTTTAAATAAATATAATATTAAAGTGATGCTATATTTACTTCAGAACAAGTCAATGGGGATAAAGCACAAAATATGACTTGTGTTACATTTGTTACTAAGGTAACACTGAGTAGTACACAGTAGGCGAATTCTTGGACCCTGAGCTCAAAGAACAGGGTGGAAGATGAACAGAAACCGTTTCTGAACTGCAAAGTCATCACAGAGCAAAGCACACGCACCCGTGTTTCTGCAGCTCTGAGTCTGCTCTCATTTCCTGTGTGGAGAAGCTCCTGAATCATATCACTCTCATCCACTTTTGTGGGCTGCCCCACAGTGCAGCAAGCGGTCAGATGAGACACAAGAGTGAAATGGACATAGGATGGTGGCTGGGCGGCTGCTACCTCATTTCCCTCCGACAGGGACCGTTTAGTTAACAGGACTCCAGCTTTACCAAGTGTTAGGAAGTTCTTAACAACCAAAACTCATTGGACTTTAATGTACATTTACTATGTACTCAAAAGACAGTGCTTCTGAAGACAGGCCCCCTCCCTCGAGCATCCCATCGGATGCTCAGCTGCAGGGACCCACAAGCTGAATCGCTAGTCAAGGTCCTCTGCGGTCTCCCGGCCCAGGACTCCCCTCCCCGGCCCCGCTTGGGCTCAGACACAAAGCGGCCCAGCTGTGGGAGGACGAGCTTTACACACTCACACCTTCACAGTCACACTGTCTCCGTCTAAACTCTCCGGAGGAAGACGCCATCCCCTGCCGAGCCTTGCACCTCCCAGGCCACCCGTGCCGACCCCGGTCCCGGACAGCAAGCAGCACGACAGTCACCACAGTCCCTCACATGTGCAGACTCACATCTGGCGTTTCTGTAGAGGAGGAAGGGGTCCTGTAGCAGGAAGTCCAGGTCTTTGGTGATGGGCTCCGTCCTGTTCTCCATGCTCAGCCTGTTCATGATGGTGAAGCCGTGCTTCGGAGACGCGGACCTACAGGTCGCCGGGGCAGGGGACATGGAGAGGGGGCGTTCAGAGCAAAGCGTTTCCAGGACAGGGGCGGCCGTCGCACCTTCAGCCTTCCTGCCCCTTCACCGTGGGCCGCATCAACGGGCGCACGCGTACGGTGAAGTCCAGCCCTATGAATCTGGGTGGGTGGGGGGTGCACAGACACACAGCTCATTTCCCTACGAAGGCTGCAAGCTCCTTTAAGGCAGACATGGTAACCACTTAAAAAAAATTACTGACACATACTTTTAAAGAAGCTAGACCGTTGATATACATTGTATATCACAGTCACAGGAAATGCTACTGTTGGTCTGAAATTGAAAGTTGCATAATTTCTTACAGAAACGATGTAACTCTGGTCAATGAACTAGTGAGGATATACAGTACAATTAAAAGTTTATACAATTCAAAGCAAAGAGCAGATATCTACTTTTCTTCAAAATAAAGCCAACAGACAAGCTACTATAACATTTTTTGTCCATAAAACCGTGTATTTAGTGACTTTTTATTTTTAATTTTGTTCAATAAACTTGCAGCGGCTACTCTCTGACAGGCAAGGAAAAGCCTGATCACACAGAAACTAACAAGTGCATCTGTCTACCCTTGGAGGATAGCCAGACACCAACCCAACTGTGCAACTTCCATAACAAAACAAGGCACACATGCAGGACCGCAGATGCACTCTGGGGCCGGGGGACACGCCCACAGGGATGCTGTGCGCAACCCGGGGAAACGGGGTCTGGATCTCAAGTTTTATTTCACCTCCAACCATCTGATTTACTAACCACGGTTTTGAGATTTATTTTAAAAGTGATGGAAGGCCATCCTTGCCTAATTTACTTTACTGAGTGGTAGAGCGGTGCTGGGCATATAAGCAATACCAGATGTAATCACAACCATCATTTTAAGTTAAATTCTGGGGCAGTGTGAAGAGTGACTTCCAAAGCTCTCAACAGAGGGTGCTCTGAAAACCACCACTGGGCATAACTCTATTACAGACAGACAGACATGGGGGGAAGCAAAGACATTGTTTTTAAAATGGGGTTAGGTGTTTTTATAGAATCAGAATTTGATCCTTCCAGTATCTCGGCAGCTCTGCAAAGCCTCTGCAGCTGTCCAGGCACTGCCTGTCACCTGAGCCTGGGGATGGTCTAGCCACACTGTGGTTTATCTTCAAAGGTGAATGGGCATATAAACACAGATGAGAGAGAGTGTGTGTGTGCATGTATGTGTGTGTGTGTGTGTGTGTGTGTGTGCGCACCAGGCCTCTGTCCTGTATCTCTGAAACCTGCTGATGGTGACGGGACTCAGCTATGACATTTTACATGAATGTTTATGTGAACAAGAAGTTTAGCTGTTAAGACAGTACTCCCACTACATATCTCTGTATGTATGTGTTAACTATACAGATATTAACAATGTGTGATAAAAATTACCCCAAAACATGAATTTATTAAATCTTTCCTAATACCTATTTTGTTAGCTATACAAGGGAGGACTCAGAAACATCTTTAATCTTGGATCATGCTTCTTCAAAGAGTCAGAGGTGGGAGTGGCCAATAACACTCTCTTCCAGACACTGCTTAAATGATCTAACATTCTCAACAGTGCACTCCCAGCTCCTCATCAGTTCACTATATTCAAGCACTTTGTACCACTCACTTGAGCTGAAGAATAAATATTTCATTCTGTTTTAAAAAGAACACAAAGATTTAAGTTCAGCTATACTGGAGTTCACATTGTATTCTGTAATTAGTATTCACCACACTAGACAGATGACATTGTTCAGTATTCCCTTCCGTACGTCAACTAGTTACTTCAAACTCAGACTCAGTGCCTGCACTTCTCTGAACTATAATAAAACTCCACTCGAGGAAGGGTGACACACAGAGCTAAAGACGCGACTCAAAGGCTGTCAGCTTCTTTATAAAAGTGAAGGACTCTTACCTTGTGTAAACAAATAAGGTTCCCTCCACATCTGTCTTTTCCTAAGAAATAAAACAAACAGTAACATAAGCATATGCTCTTCACTGATGGGAAACAGTCACAGAGGTCAGAGAACACACACATCTTAGAGAACAGGGATTCGATCCTGTTTCAAGTGGGGGTGGTTCTTAGGGAAAGGCGAAAAGCAGACTTTGCCAGTGGTGACTTTGCGCTTAAACAGCAGGAAGTGCACTCCTATTGCCATTTACAAACAAACTGTTGATGCCTCTCTTTACCAAGCACAGGGGCCACAACACCTCTGGCTGGACAAAGGAAACAAACACGCTCCACAGCCCCCTAAGAAAGAAGGGACGGTAGTAAAGGTGCTGCCCACCCGTCTCTGGGCGGGGGCACAGCCAGCCGCAGAAACCACTGGTCCCCCTCCATCTCCGTTTCCTCGGTCTCCTTTTCTCGCGTCGTGTCCTGTCACCTAGGAGAACAGAGGACCTGCCTGTCACCCTGCCTCATCTGCTACACAGAAGACAGCAATGCAGCCACGGTTCTCAGACAATTAATCACTTATTTGGTGCAGAATACTGAAATAAAGTAAGACGGAAACATCCCCCAGCTAGGACACAAGAAATCTGCCTCAGAGGAAGCGGGAAACTTGTAAAGTGAAAATGAGAAGTGATCATTTCAGTTCCCTAGGAAGGGCTCTTTTCCATCTCTCCAGCCGCTGATGAGAATGCTCTGCTTACTTAAAAAAAAAAAAACTTAGGTATGCATTTGTCTGACTAACTAGTAGTTAGAATATGTAACTCAGAATTTTAAATATACTTTTGCTATTTACATGGCTTAATCTCAGCATTCTATTAAATCTTTCAATATTTTGTCATTTTTTTATGTCCCTTAGCAGTGTCATTCAAAATTTAAGTACTCTTGTCTTTTTGGTGAAAAACACTTTCTTTAGGAAACAGAAGTGTAGTATTAAAATGATAATTCTGAAGAGGCACACAAGAAATTGGAAGCATGAGCTTCTCCACGCTCAAGTAATTTCATCATCCTTAAATGGATTAAGTAAAGTGACCACTTGCTATGAAGACAGAACACTTTTCTGTCTTTCAGTATTTGACTCTGGACTATTTCATCCCATATCCTAGGCAGGATGTTCATACAGATCAGTGTTCAGTTCAGTTCAGTTCAGTCGCTCAGTCGTGTCCGACTCTTTGTGACCCCATGAATCACAGCACGCCAGGCCTCCCTGTCCATCACCAACTCCCAGAGTTTATCCAAACTCATGTCCATCAAGTCAGTGATGCCATCCAGCCATTTCATCCTCTGTCGTCCCCTTCTCCTCCTGCCCCCAATCCCTCCCAGCATCAGGCTCTTTTCCAATGAGTCAACTCTTCGCATGAGGTGGCCAAAGTATTGGAGTTTCAGCTTCAGCATCAGTCCTTCCAATGAACACCCAGGACTGATCTCCTTTAGGATGGACTGGTTGGACTGGAGAGGTCTGACAGAATGTGGTCCACTGGAGAAGGGAATAGCAAACCACTTCAATATTCTTGCCTTGAGAACAGATCAGTGTAGAGAAAGCTAATAGCCTCTGACTTGTTTTTTCCTTAACGAAGCAGTAACAGAAATTATCTTTTCCTTAAGGGGAAAAAAAGGGCTTTAATGTTTAATTTTAGATTTGGAAATTCAAGGCATGCTTCTCCTGAAATTATTCTCCGACTCAAAACATGCAATTCTGAATTGATTTATGTTCTTTGTCTCAGCTTCTCCACTGAAAAGGGATGACCAGCTTACATCACCTAGATTTTTTTTATTAAAAACATATTTTTCATCAAAGGCTCTATGACACTTAGATGAAAAGGCCTTTGGGTGTCAATTTCTGGTTTATTATGGCTGAAACAGCTCATATTCATGCATTTTCTTGTTCCCTCCACAGTTATCCAGGGTAATCAGATTTTTTTTCTTTCTATGCAAAGCCAGGTTTGGGGGTTTGAGAGACAGTGAAAGCAAAATTTTATTAGATCCTCCTTACGTCCTGCAAGTAAAGAAGACTTTTATGTTAAAGTATTAAGTTTACAGTTCTGAGGGATTTTAGCTTAAATTTTAAAAGTACAGTACTATGTTATAAAATCTAAGACGTGCTAAAAAAAAATTCAGCAGTTCAAAATTTAAGATAATAAAGTAGAATGTAAAATAATGCTAGTCCGCAAACTACTGGGGCTTGGCAGACTAGTGGACACTTTCAAAACAACATAATCTACATCTGATTATTCTGTTAAAATAATGAAAAGTCAATCTCCATTTACCCTCTAAACCTGCTTTTCTCAAGAACATATGCAGCATCTGAGTCACCTAAGAAGCTTTCATCGAATAACAGATGCCTGGGCCTCATACCCAGAGACTCTGATTTGGTGGGCTGTACTTCCTTTTGGGCAGCACTGGGTTGTCACTGTGGCACTCGGGCACTTCTTTAGTTGCGGAGCACAGGCTTGAGGGTGAGGGGGTTTGAGGGGGAGCGGGCTCAGCAGCTGTGATGCAAGGGCTCTCTAGTTGGCCCCTCTCTAGTGCCAGGCTCTTCTGTCCGTGGGATTCTCTGGGCAAGAACACTGGAGTAGGTTGCCATTTCTTTCTCCAGGGGATCTTCCTGACCCAGAGGTCAAACCCGGGTCTCCTCATTGGCAGATCGGTTCTCTGCCACCATGCCACCCGGGAAGCCCTAACTTTCCTTACAGCAGCTCATTTTCCCTTCTTCATTCCATATTCCTCCTGCTGAATGCCTGAAGTCATCATTCATCCATATCTAGTGTCATAAGAACCCTCCTCCTTTATGTCCACCTCCAAGTACTGTCTCCTCTATCTTAAGAATGTCCCACACACCTCCATCAGGTTTTTGCCCAAAAGCCCCCACTGTGGAGACACAGTGACAGTTCTTTTGCCCCAGCAACTGCCCTGCAGCTAAACCAGGTCTCGGTCTTTTTTCCCTGCTACCACAACCTTGAAGATGAGTACTCTGAAAGAATGACCTTTTGTGGGATGAATTATGCACTGTCTGAAGGCAACAAGTCCAGGAAGCAAGAAAACATAAGTCCTGTAAATAATGCATTGTGACACCTGGGCTGTCCGATGAGGCTGTATAAAGGCCTCGCCAGGTACCCAGTATAGTTAGTTACTCGGTAACTATGGTAACACGTGCCTGACTCACTGACCCTGTCCAGAGCCTGTAGGAAACCACCTTTACTCAAGGGGGACCCGTTTCTGTACAGGTTAACTTCTCTGAATCCCCAGACTCTAGCCCTGCCTGGTGTCAAGTCACTCCAGGGAACGACACTTCCGACCCTCATCTCTACTTTGGGATTTCCTCGGCAGAATTAAGACACTATGCCTCTGGCACTTTTCTACGCTGCAGCAAACATCTACTTGTAGAATATCTGCATTTGAAAAGATGGCGTTGAAACTGTCCACTACGTCGGTCAAAGTCCTTTACACAAACACAGGCGACACATTCCCCCGAAAACAGGGGACACACAGCCCGCTTCCTCCCCCGGGACCACGCGGGACAGGTGTCCCCGCGTCCCTCCATTCCTGCCCCTTTCGGTGAATTTCCGCGGTTACGAACTTAGAGCAAAGCTGTTCTCTTCTCTCTCACGTCAGGACCCACTTCTTAGTCTTTTCGCTTTTGTGAGTGGCTTTCAGGGGACTGTAATGACCGGCTGCGGAGAGAAGTGGCGAGGCGAAGGGAACGCGCGGGGCTGTGTCCCGTCCGGGTTCTCCTCGCGGCCGGCTAGGACGTGCCAGGTGTCCGACCCGCTCCTCCGGACTCAGTCCAGTCCGCGCTCCGTGAGTCTGGTCAACGCCACGGGAGGGGCCCGGGGACGGGCGGTCGGGGTCGCCGGACCGAGGGGCCGTGCGGGACAGTCGTCCCCGCTCGCCCCGCCCCCAGCCTCTTCCCGACCCCGTCCTCCCGCACGTACCCACTCGTTGGCCCGGTGACCGAAGGTGTACAGGGCGACCTGGCTGGCCACGTCCACGATGCGGCTGATGTAGGGGTCGTGGCGCCGCAGGGCCGCCAGGCTGATGTCGCGCCCCTTCCCCGCCGGGCCACCCGCCGCCGCCATCTTCCCGTCCGCCCGCGGGGCGCCGCAGCCCTGTCGGCGGAGCGCGGAGCGCGCAGGCGTCACTGGTCGATGGCCACCCCGCGCGGGCCCGCGATCGTTGCCACGGAAACCGCCAGGCTGCCCCCGCGCGAAGCTGTGCGCCTCCCGGGTACCCGAGCGTAGCTGAACGCCTGGCACTTCTGCTCTTGGCGCTCCGCGGTCAGACCTGTAGTAATGTACACGCCTCGAGCGTGCGTAACTGAACAGGGAGGGAATACTGCGATTTCTCGTGCTCGGACGCCGGGTGGTTCGCAAAGTGTGGTCCTCGACGCCGGGAGTGGGGGAGTAGGAGGGGCTCTGAGAACCTTTCAGGGGGTCTGCGGGTCAGAACCATTTTCACGACAATGCTAAGACTCACGTGACTCATGCCCAGTGCTCGCTTTGCACGAATGCTGCAAAGACAATGGTGGGAGAAAGTGCAGGTGTCTTAGCAGGAATCCCGGCAGGCACCGCGCTTTACAGGCCAGTATCGCCAGATATGCAGTAAGGCAGGAAAATTATTACTTTTATTGCATTTCAGCTCTTTGGTACATTTTAAAAATTCTGTGTGAAAAAAATAGGAAGAATGCGTAAAGCACGTGCTCCAAGCTGCCATATTTACTTCCAGGAAAACACTTGGATGCTTGAGTTGCAAGCTGAGCTAGTTTTTTTATTTTTATTTTCACCAAGCGCTATTTTTACTTGAAAGGAAGATGGACAAAGTATGGTTATTCAGGAAGGCATTTGACAGACACTTTTAGAAAATAAATAACGTGCACCTGTCACTTCCAGGAAAACAAGGGGGTAATTATTGTCGCCAGTGATAATTTTTGAGCTTTCAAGCAAGATTGAGAAGTTTACAAAATGTGTACCCACTGCCATGAGCCTGACAGCTTCTCAATACACTACGTCTTTTCTGATAAGATGGCCGAGTGCTTGGAAAGCCTGTGATGAGGGATTTGCTTTTAAAAACTTGAGAGAAAGGTGAACTGTTAATCACTGTGGTGCATGTATAACTGGATGTACATTTTTGTTAAAATGTTTCAATAAAGCTTTAATATTTCTTTTATAAAGGAATTTATCTTCGAGTCTGGAGGTCTTTAGGCAAGGTCTACTTTCTGATAATTTCAGGTAGTATCGTCGTCTCTCTCGTTCTTGGTCCAGTGCTTTGTGCTGAATACAGAATGTAGATGCTGATTCTGTTTTACTCAGCCCTAAGTTGGCAGAATGTACTCATTAAATATTAGCTTTCTATAAGAGCCCATGATGTTCAGAACACGCAGATCTAAGTTGGCATGAAAGAGAAGACACAAGTCCTGAACTTCCAGAGTTCACACCCTAAGGAAGATTAAAAACTTGAAAGGTTTATTTAATTTTCCATATTATAAAGAAAACAAGAAAGAAAAGGTGAAAGACCTTGAAGATTAGAGATCACACTCAGAGAAAGGAGATATGTGATACTGCAGTGACTTTAGCACCGCTGTGTTGTTTACCTATCTCCTGGTCTGAGAGCTTTGTTCTTTATCCGCTCCCCCCACCCCTGCCCCCCGGCCACCAAAGCTTAAATATGTAAGCTTCTAGGAAGAACACAGACTTTTGTCTAATTTCTGCTTGAATAGTCCATGTTTGTAAATTTGGATCACCATCACTTATCCAAATATACTAAGTTGCAGGCTCCAGGTTTGTCAAAGGCCATTTAAAATGGGCAAATTCTTTTAAAATTCATGTAACTTCAACTTCCACTGCCTTCCATAGCGTGGTCATACTTACCCTGTGTTTTCAGAAACCTCATCATGGTGCATCCGTGTGTGCTAAGTTGCTTCAGTTGTGTCTGACTCTTTGTGATCCCGTGGATTGTAGCCTGCCAGGCTCCTCTGTCCATGGGATTCTACAGGCAAGAATACTGGAATGGGTTGCCATGCCCTCCTCCAGAGGATCTTCCCTAACCAGGGATCAAACCCGTGTCTCCTGCAGCTCCTACATTGGCAGGAGGTCTTTATTGCTGAGCCACCGGGGAAGCCCCTCATCATGGCACCTTGGACAAATATTGGAGTCTTCGATTATTTTATAATTGTTGTTAGGAGATAAGATCTGTGTTAACATTTGGTGTTACAAAGTTGTAAACCGCAACTTAAAACAAGTTACAGTATTTTTAAAAAATAATGTCTGGGTTTAGGTTGTTTATACCATTGCAATGACTAAGATAAAATTCACCACTTAAGGTAATTGTAAGAACACAGTATGCTTAAATTGTTTAGAAATAGATATAAAACTGGAAAATGTTTGGTTTCAGCCACGTATGGATGTTTGTATACAAATGTAAACTGATGTTTTACAGCTTGCTAGTCTAGAAACATAAATACACAGTCTGCTCCATCAGTACCCCTTTCTGTGTTTTATTTGCTTTTGTGTGTGTGTGTTTGTGATCAGTCATGTCTGACTCTCTGCGACCCCGTGAGATCTTCCCCACCCAAGGATCAAACCCGTGTCTTCTATGTCTCCTGCATGACAGGCAGCTTCTTCACCACTGCTCCACCTGGGAAGCCCTGACTGTGTAAGAACCTTTACACTTGTCAGGTTGTAGAATGTGTTGGTGGAGAAGGTGATGGCGCCCCACTCCAGTGCTCCTGCCTGGAAAATCCCATGGGCAGAGGAGCCTCGTGGGCTGCAGTCCGTGGGGTCTCGAAGAGTCGGACACGACTGAGCGACTTCACTTTCACTTTTCACTTTCATGCATTGGAGAAGGAAATGGCAACCCACTCCAGGGGTCTTGCCTGGAGAATCCCAGGGACAGGGGAGCCTGGTGGGCTGCGGTCTATGGGGTCGCACAGAGTCGGACACGACTGAAGCGACTTAGAAGCAGCAGCAGCAGCAGCAGCAGAATGTATTGGAGGGGAAAGAAGAGCTTCCAGGATGCCCCTAAGAGTTTGCGACCCTAAAATGACTTAAATAGCCTCTGACACCTTGCTGGTGCTGCCTGTATGGATTCCCAGCTCTTCATGCTGGAAATTTTATACAAAAGGATGACACGAGTGAGCAGTGAATGCCCTCTTTCTGCCAGTGGAAGGAGATGGTCAGAAGCTGTGTGTGTTATCAGTTGTTCTCAGCTCATGGTCCGTTTCCTTTTGAAGTGGCGGAGCACAGCAGTAAAGGCAGCCCCTTGGAAAGAGAAACTAGTTTTACTTAGTTTTAACCTCACCTGGTACTTCAGTTCAGTTTAGTCACGTCCGACTCTTTGCAACCCCATGGACTGCAGCACACCAGGCCTCCCTGTCCATCACCAACTCCCAGAGCTTGCACAAACTCGTGTCCATTGAGTCAGTGATGCCATGCAACCATTTCATCCTCTGTTGTCCCCTTCTTCTCCCACCTTCAATCTTTCCCAGCATCAGGGACTTTTCCAGTGAGTCAGTTCTTCGCATCAGGTGGCCAAAGTATTGGAGTTTCAGCTTCAACATCAGTCCTTCCAATGAATATTCAGTACTGGTTTCCTTTAGGATGGACTGGTTGGATCTCCTTGCAGTCCAAGGGACTCTCAACAATCTTCTTCAACACCACATTTCAAAAGCATCAGTTCTTCAGTGCTCAGCTTTCTTTATAGTCCGACTCTCACATCCGTAGACGGCTACTGGAAAAACCATAGCTTTGACTAGATGGACCTTTGTTGGCAAAGTAATGTCTCTGCTTTTTAATATGCTGTCTAGGTTTGTCATAGCTTTTCTTCCAAGAAGCAAGCATCTTTTAATTTCATGGCTGCAGTCACCATCTGCAGTGATTTTAGAGCCCAGGAAAATAAAGTCTGTCACTGTTTCCACTGTCTCCCCATTTATTTGCCATGAAGTGATGGGACCAGATGCCATAATGTTTGTTTTCTGAATGTTGAGTTTTAAGCCAACTTTTTCACTCTCCTCTTTCAATTTCATCAAGAGGCTCTTAAAGTTCTTCTTTGCTTTCTGCCATAAGGGTGGTTTCATCTGCATATCTGAGGTTATTGATATTTCTCCTGGCAATCTTGATTCCAGCTTGTGCTTCTTCCAGCCCAGCGTTTCTCATGATGTACTCTGCATGTGAGTTAAATAAGCAGGGTGACAATATACAGCCTTGACGTACTCCTTTCCCGTTTTGGAACCAGTCTGTTGTTCCATGTCCAGTTCTAACTGTTGCTTCTTGACCTACATACAGATTTCTCAGGAGACAGGTCAAGTAGTGTGGTATTCCTATCTCTTTAAGAATTTTCCACAGTTTGTTGTGATCCACACAGATAAAGGCTTTGGCATAGTTAGTAAAACAGAAGTCGATGTTTTTCCGGAACTCTCTTGCTTTTTCGATGATGCAACGGATATTGGCAATTTGATCTCTGGTTCCTCTGCCTTTTCTAAATCCAGCTTGAACATCTGGAAGTTCACAGTTCATGTACTTGGGGTACTGGAGCTTGGAGATCATCATATCACAACTTCACAGGGTAGATGAAATGAGAAGAAAATATCCCCGGAAAAGATTTGCAATGTGTAAAATGTTCTGCGAATGAAAATGCTATTACTGTTATAATTACCCTCACCCATTAGTTCTAGTAGAAGCCTGGGGGGTGGGGGTGGGATTCTTCTTGTCTAATTACCCAGCCAGGGCTCCGATCATCTCAACAAAGTTCAGCATAAGGGACAAGGGATACATTAAACCCCAAGGCAGTTCATCCCAATATTTTTATGTGGTAGAGGCTGTGAACTGAGACATGTTTATCAGGAAGTTTACAATTATAGGAAGAAATGATGTAGGAGATATAGCTCGGTGTCCCATGATTGCAAAGGGGTTAAGATTTTTTTTTTGGATGTGCTGGGTCTTTTTAGCTGCATGCGGGTTCTCTCTAGTTGTTGTGGCCAACAGGGCCTACTCTGCAGCTGAGGTACACAGGCTTCTCTTCTTGCAGAACATAAGCCCTAGGACATGCACGCTTCAGGAATTGTGGCAGGCAGGCTCGATTGTTGTAGTGCATGGACTTAGTTACTTGGCAGCATGTGGGATCTTCGTGAACCAGGGATTGGACCCGTGTCTCCTGTATTGGCAGGCAGATTCTTAAACCCTGGACCACCAGGGAAGTCCCAGGGGTTAAGACTGAAAACAGTCATCAGAGGGTCTTGAAACAGAGTGAGAAAGGGCAGAAGTGAGGAGGGAAGAGGCCTGATGGGGAGGAGAGAGTGACTTGGAGAAAGAGTCAGAACATCTCTAGTCTGCGCCCAGCAGCTGCTTGGACTGAGGTTCTGCTTGCCTGACCCAGAGAGGGCCTGGGGCAACTGGGGTTCTTTGGAGTGAGGACCATTCTTGCATGTTCTCTTCTGGTTCTCATTCTTGCCTCTCTATGCCACTCTCAAAAAATCTAGTCCTTCCACACTTATCGTCAGGAGTCAGGTGATTGCTTCATGGGCCTGGAGGGCGTCTATGATAGCATCTTTTCAGTTGCTGCCCAGAGCCCAGAGCAGGCTGCGAAAAGGGCCTTGAGTCCTCATGAAGAGATAACAGGCTTAACACCCTAAGACCTGACTGGTGACTGACATGCATGGGCCCAGTCCCCGGTTACTCAGGGCAGTGGGATGTGGGGGGGACAGACGGAGGCAGTGGACCCTCTCCCTGCTTCATGACTGCCCCGAGGAGGGGATGGCGGAAGCCATGCAGAGACCAGCTGCTGGGTCTGTGGAAACACAGGCAGCTCTGTGTCCTGTAAGTGAGGAAGCTGCTGTTCAATGGGCCTGACTTCATGTGGAGGAATTTCTCCCAGGGCAGAGTGGCTTGTGTGGGTGTTGGTGGATCGTCCACTGGACTCTGAGCTGCCTGTCACATGAAGTGGGCATGTGTGGTCCTGGCCGGTTCATCGCAGTGGCGCTGAGTCATCTAGGGATGGCATGATGGCCTTCTGACTTGAGCAGAATCCACAGTTCTGGGCAAGTCCCCTCACTCTTGTGGAGTAAAGGGTCTGGGCGGTGCTTGCAGACTCTGTGTTGTTGAACCGTCCAGGTCAGGTACAGCAATCTTTGCCAACATGGAGAGAAACCCAGAAGCAGTAATAAACAATCCATTTATATGTATTGCAATTAGTTCAAGGGAGCAGCCCTTTACGGACTCTGAAATGTTATGTCCTATCAAGGGTGAGGGTGGAATACTTTAGCCAAAAAAAAAAAAGAAGGTTTTTCCTTCTTTCCTTGGTTGTGTTTCTTGTTCTCAGAGGTGTTGGGAGGGCGTTGGGAGGAAGGAACGCTTATCCTCACCATCTTTCCAATGGCCTCCTGCCAGGGTGATCAGTGCTTGCTGTGGACTTTTAGTTCAGGTGAAAGGCAGGTTTCTGACTCTCTGAGATGCCTTCCACAGAGATGTGTAGGAAGCGGTCAGGAAGAAGTGTTAGGGACGGGTGGAATGCACTTAAAGAACTTTCTAATTACTTGTTATTGTTACAACTGACCACAGCAGCTTATCACTTTGTGGTTGATTTTTCTCTTTCTGAACTAACGTATGAATCCCCAGAGGAAAATGAACTGTGCAATGTTGGGCTGAACTACACCAAAGTTCAAGGTGAGAGGCTTTGGAAAGACACATGGCTTGGCGGGGAGCAGGGACCCTGGAAGGGACTGGAGGCCCAAGGTGGGGACAGAACCTGCCGCTGTAGGGCTGTGTCCCACAGTCCAAGCAAATATAGTCTCTGCCTGGCCCACAGGCTGAGTCTGGTCCCAGGTTCACTGGGACACGGCCACACCCGCTGCATTGTCTGGGGCGCTTTCAGCCCGCAGCGGTGGATGTGATGAAACCGGACAAACCTCAGTGCCTGAATCGGTGGCTCTCTGGTCCTTGACAAAGTCTGCTGACCCCCTGGTCTATGTTATTTAACAGATCAGTGAGTAGCTTGCATCAAGGACCCTCTACATGTCAGTAGGCACCCTTGGTGTCTGTTGTAAACACACGATGGATTGGAAGGGGGACAGGACGAAGCCTTGTTACTCTGCTCAAGGAATAATAATCTGGTCAAGTAGACAACGATTAGCATGTGTGGAAAGATGGGGGCAGTGAAAGACAATATATAATCAAGGGTTAAGTTGTGACACGTAGATAAGCACTAGGGTTTGCAGAAAAGACGGGAGGGTTGGCAAGAGCCCCAGTGGCTGAGAAGGTGATACTGAATGGAATGAAGTTCTAGGACAAACACAATATGGACACCCCTTGGGGTCCTCTGGGATTGGACTCAGCCTCTATTCCCACTCTTGTCATCTAAGTCACTGAGATTTTTGGCCTCGTGTTTACGGGATGCTTTAATGACCAGAAATATATCTGAGCCCCTTGAGCTGACTGATTTTTCTAGGATCTGGGGTTCCTTCAATCTCCCTCGTGGCTTCCTAAGTGGCTCAGTGGTAAAGAATCCTCCTGCTAATGCAGGAGAGTCAGGTTCTAGCCTGGGGTCAGGAAGATGCCCTGGAGAAGGGCATGGCAACCCACTCCAGTATTCTTGCCTGGGAAATCCCATGGACAAAGGAGCCTGGCGGGCTACAGCCCATGGGGTCACAAAGAGTCAGACACGACTGAGCAGGCACACAGACTCCCTAAAGTTCAGAGGATTTAATCTCATTACAGCGGCATGATGTCGCTCTTTTTTGGAGACAATACACTGCTGTGAGCTTGGGGTCGGAGGCCGGGGTTTGGTCCCCTCTACACTGTAAAGCCTTGAGGACTCTGGAGCATTCTGGACCTCAGCTTCTGCATCTGCGGAGTAGGGACAATGGTAATGTCTGCCTCTTCACATGGTCGTGAGAACAGCAAAGGCACGTGAAGTTCAGACTCTACGAGGCATGGCTCTGTGGATGCTCCGCCGCTGGCCACTGCTCTGGGTGACAGCAGGGTTTATGTCTGTCCTGGACAAGAGAGCCGTCCTCGCTTCCAGAAAAAAAACGGGTGCTGCACTGTTAAGGCACGTTGAGCAGAGAACAAAGCACATTACTGCAAAGTGCAAATAACCTCTCCCCGCTCTTTAGGTTACTGACGGGCGTGAGTCTTAATTTTCCACATGATGGCCACTGCCAGGCCCCCAGCTCACTTCTGTGGTGTCCTGGAGATCCTGGGACGGGACTCAGGTCCCCACCTGCAGGAATCATGGCTGGTGTTCTCGGGGTGCCCGCTCCCTCCAGAGGCCAGGCAGGTTGGCAGTGTGACGGTCTCGTGGATGGTGGCGGGCGCTTTCCTGCATTTTCACCCACGTCTTCCATTGTGGACAGAATTTTGTCTAAAGCAGACAGATTCTCCTGACGTGTGATAAGGAGATGCTAGCACTTACTTTTGTGACTGTTGTGAGCCTTGCTGAATGAGCCCTCTGAGATGCTCTGTTTGATGTCATCACAGAACACGAGGCTTTAAACCAGGATCTGAGTGTCCAGGGCCAGCTCTGCTTCCTCTGTGGACAAAGCCTGACAGCAGCCTTGCCTGTCTCCCTGGAGGTTACTCGAAGATGAAAGGCAGGGTGATCACTGCGTTTCCTGT
Organism: Ovis canadensis; assembly: GCF_042477335.2. Classification (NCBI taxonomy): domain Eukaryota; kingdom Metazoa; phylum Chordata; class Mammalia; order Artiodactyla; family Bovidae; genus Ovis; species Ovis canadensis. The sequence continues at coordinate 220,079,758 of NC_091247.1, forward strand.
TGGTGACAAACGGCCTCTGCCATGCTCGACCTTCACTGCTGATTGTGGACACACGGGGAGTCTGCTTAAGGGGGGACAAGGTAGTGGGGGCTGCCTCTGAGGCCTTTCAAACTAATACACTAATTTTTTTAAAATTGAAATATGGTTGATTTTGGAGAAGGAAATGGCAACCCATTCCAGTATTCTTGCCTGGAGAATCCCATGGACAGAGGAGCCTGGCAGGCTACAGTCTATGGGGTCACAAAGAGTCGGATGGGACTGAAGCCACTTAGCATGAAGAGTTGGTTTACAACGTCATGTTAGTTTCCCAAATACAGCAAAGTGATTCAGTTATACGCTCGTGTATACTCTTTTTCAGATTCTTTTCCATTGCAGTTATTACAAGATATTGAGTATAGTTTCCTGTGCTATACAGTAGGTCCTTATTGTTTATCTATCTTAAATACATTTCTTTTTCCTTTTTCTTTTTCGCCACACTGTCCAGCAAGCAGGATCCTAGTTTCCTGACCAGGGATGGAACTGGTGCCCCCAGCGTTGGGAGCATGGAATCCTAACCAGTGGCCCACCTGGGAAATCCCTAAAGTAAATTTTTTAAGAACTTCAGACACTGAAGTCACTGTTTGATTTTGTTTGCTCTTATGAAGGATGACATGGGCTTGGTAAGAAAGTAAGAAACCGTCAGAAAAAGCAAACAGTTTTAATTAGCTTGAATTAGCCATGTTTGGCATAAACTGGGAGTGTCCTAAGAGTGGTCCTCACTGCAGCCCCTGTTTCAAAAGACGAGCCCCCTGGGTTCAAATCTGGCTCAGCTGAGGAGGGGATGTGGGCAGTTTACTATCTCGTGTAGACGTCAGCTTCCTTCCCTGTGAAATGAGGTTTTTAATGGTCCTGACTTTGTAGGATTTTTGTTGAGAATCAAGCAAAGAATGCAAGAGCCGAAACATATCGAGTACTTAATAAAAATAAATGACTGAGATGTTATTTGTTAATAGCAGAAAACGGTGAGGCTTTGGGCCTCCTGATTTCCAGGTAATGCTCCTTCCAATGCGGTCATTTATCAAGGCCTATGGTGATCAATTAAGTGTAAAATGGGGCGCTTTGTCCTTTACAGTGACACCAACGGCCTTGTTTCTTATCCCTTATTTTTAAGGCCTCTTAAGCCTCAGTGTATTTCGGTGTCTCCCGCTTAATAGAATTCGTTTGTTTATCTGCTCATTCAGTTGTTTTCTGATTTGACAAACATCTATTGGGTGTCTCTTAGGTGCCAAGTGCTGTTTAAATATCATCAATATAACAAATAAATTAAATATAGATCCTGCTTGCCAGGATTTTAAAGTTTAATGGAGGAAAACCACTAAAACAAATGATTGTACTGTGTGTTTATTATGACAGTAGATTTGTAAAAAAAAAAAAAGTTCTAAGAACAGTTTCCAGTTCTCCAGGCAATCTGGGAAAACAAAAAATTATTCCAGTTTTGCTGTTAACTAGTGACAGATCAACCCAATGGACATGAGGCTGAGCAAACTCTGGGAGATGGTGGAGGATAGGGGAGCCTGGCGGGCTGCAGTCCGTGGGTTCGCAAAGAGTCGGACACAACTCATCAACGAATGTGAGCGTGGGGAATTTTTCAAGCTCCAGGGTGATTTAAATGTGCATCAGAGTATGGGAACCTCTGATTTAGAAGCTTCCTACTCGTTAAGGATAGAACTTAGGTACAACAGGCCAGAGATAGCATCTGACTGGGCCTTTGGGTCTTGACAGTGGGTTGCACTTGAAGATTTTTAAAGGAGAAGTGACCCCTATGTCTCAGAAAGATGATTCTGGCTGTAATGTGGGGAGGGACAGGGCCGGAAACAGAGTACAGGGAGTCAGGGTGACTGAGATGTTTGCTTCTGTTGTTTTTCAGCTTTGAGACTTAATCACTGCCTTCTCGCTAAACATCTAGGGAATTCTGCTGATACTTAGAAGGTTGGTTTTTAAATGAGGGTGGCTCCTTCAAGAGCCCTCAGCCATGTATGGGTTTCAGAATGACATGGAGATGAATTACCACTCTTATGAAAATAAAAGGGCACAGATAGATTTTGTAATTACTTGGGTAATCTTGGCGATCATTGCGCTCCTAAACAGACCTTTCAGAGGGAGGGCAGAGAAGGGGTGGGGAGGCTGCTGATGCTGATTCAATTACCTGGATGATGGCCAAGCACCCACTTAACATTGTGATTCGGAGATGGCTGTTGTTCTGTGTTTTCTCCTTTATCTCCTGCTTCCAGTCATCAAAACACAATTTTACTGTTGTTGGGTCTGCTCACACGTCTCTGCTGGTGACGTCAGGATTCATTCCCCTCGAGCTCCTTCAGGTTCAGTCTGTTGTCAGCTGAGCCCTGACGCTGACTCAGTCGGGGGATAAGAAGCCTCGTAGGAGAGCCCCTCTCGGCTGGAAGGCTCCCCCGACTTAGACAAAGCGTCAGCTACTTTCCAAATGGACACAGACTCATGTCCCATCAGAGTGAGGTCCTGAGCACTTTTCACAGCTCTTAAAATGTAAAGAGCAATCTGAGCTCAAGGGACTGAAAAACCAAGCCACTGGCCAGTCTGCAGACCCCAAAACAACACATCAAGGGCAGACAGGTGGCATTTTCTGGTTTTCCTGCTGTAAATACCCTCGCCGTGACTTGATTTCGAATAACAGCATGATCCTGGCCGGACGTGGGCCTGGGGAAGACATGGAGGTCCACGGTGGGAGGTGTTTCCGCCACACAGATGTGACGCGGTGAACTCCGAGAACAGGCATGGCACTAAATGCAGTGAAACGGTTGGGAAGTGATGCGCTTCTGAGTATTCCTTCCCTTTGTTTTGAATGTCATCATCTGTTTAGTTGTAGGAGGACAGAACTCAGTTTTAATGCTGGCTCTCTCTGACAATTGGTTCACACAATTTCTGGAGATGCAGCACTCTCCTCTCTGAACTGGTTCAAGCCAGCCCTGAGTACCTCTTCTAGGGAAAGGGGAGTCAGAGTGTCAAGAGGTGTTGGGGGTTAAAATGAAGGGGCCCCCGACAATGAAGTTCAAGGCTGTGGACAAAGAGCCTCACCATCAGCTGGGATGAGCCAGGCCTGGCATTCCATGGACAGGAGGGCTGTTGCAGGGTGAATTTGGGCCCCTGTCTAAACCAGTGTGATTCAACCAACTTGGGGAAAAAGACTCAGTTCAGGGGCTTTCCTGGGGGCTCAGTGGTGAAGAATACTGCCAACACAGAAGACACAGATTCAGTTTCAGATCCAGGAAGATCCCACATGCCTCGAAGCAACTAGGCCTGTGCAGCACAGTTTATTGAGCCTCTGCCCTAGAGCCCGTCCTCTGCAACAAGAGAAGCTACTGCGACGAGAAGCCCATATGCTGCAACGAGAGAGTAGCTCCCCCTCTCCGCAACCAGAGAAAATGGAGACTGTGCAGCGATGGAGACTCAGCATAGCCAAAAGTCAAAAATAAATAGAATGAGATTATTTAAGGAACGAATCAAAAACTCAGTTCAGCTTGACCCTTACCTGGCAGGGACAGAGAACCTGGCTTAAGATGTGGCAACTCTGATTCTGAACACACAGTGCTCGAATGTCTGTGTGAACAGAACCATCAGGTGAAACAAAAGTAGAGCCTTCCCCTAACCATCAGGCTGGGGTTTCTGTCCTAATCTGCTCTCTTACCAACCTGCAAGCTGCAGTCCCAAGCCCATTAAAAAGACATTTTTTTTTTAACCCTCCCTTGAATGTTGCCTAAGGAGGGAGTCCTCCACTGAGAGGTACGGATCTGCGGATGCTTCTGAAGGCATGCCTTCCCAGGTGGCGCAGTGGGTCAAGAATCCCCCTGCCATGCAGGAGACTCAGGAGACAAGGGTTCGATCCCTAGGTTGGGAAGATCCCCTAGAGAAAGGAATGGCTACCCATCTCAGTATTCTTCCCCTGGTGGCTCAGAAGGTAAAGAGTCTTGCTTACAATGTGGGAGACCTGGGTTTGATCCCTGGGTCGGGAAGATCCTCTGGAGAAGGAAATGGCAACCCACTCCAGTAGTCTTGCCTGGAAAATCCCATGGACAGAGGAGCATGGTGGGCTACAATCCACGGGGTTGCAAAGAGTCGGACATGACTGAGCGACTTCACTTTCACTTTCAGGATTCTTGCCTAGAGAAGCCCAGGAACAGAGGAGCCTGGCGGGCTACAGTCCATGGGGTCTCAAGACAGACATGACTAAGCGCAAAGGCGCAGAAGCGGAGGCCAGATGGTGACTCCCGAGAGCTGTCACTCTGGCTGCTAACGGTGTGAGGCTGGATGGGGGCAGCCGGCGGGCTTGTGGGAAAGGAGGAAGGGGAGAGACCTGAGGTGGGCGTGCTTGAGGAGGGGGCTGGAGTGGGATGGCCTCTAGGGGCACCTCGTTGTGCAAGGGGACCCGCTAGCCAGGGCATGATTGATCTGCTCACAGGTTTTTTCTGTTTGATTGTGCCCTTAATGTGTTAAATAATATTTAAAGTGAAATATGCACCTACACGTCTTTAATAGTTCGCACTTAATGATGTCTGTAAGATTTCAATGGTTTTCCGTTCCTCCAGGCGTGCTTAATTGCTCATTCACATCCGACTCTTTGTGACGTCATGGACTGTAGCCCGCCAGGCTCCTCTATCCATGAGATTTTTCAGTTGATAATATTGGAGTGGGTTGCCATTTCCTCCTCCAGGGGACCTTCCTGACCCAGGGATCAAACTCATATCTCCTGAGTCTCCTGCATTGCAGATGGATTCTTTACCCACCGAGCCATCTAGGAAGCCCGTTGCTACGTGTAGACCTTGCTTTACTACACTTCACAGACATTACAAATGAAGGTTCGTAGCATCCCTGTGTCAAGAAGAGTTTTTTCCAGCTGCATTTGCTTACTTTGTGTCTCATGTCACTTTGGTAATTCCGCAACATTTCAGACTTTCTCATTACTATTCTGTTTATTATGGTGACCCGTGATCAGTGATCTTTGCTGTTACTACTGCCAAAAAATTATGACTTGCTGAAGGCTCAGAAGATGGTGAACATGCTTCATCAATAAAGTATTTTTAATTAACGTATGAACATGTTCTTAGAGACGCGGTGCTATCGCACACTCAACAGACCAAAGTGTAGACATAATTTATATGTGCTGAGAAACCAAAATGTTCGTGTGACTTGCTTTATTGTGATATTCAATTCATTGCAGTGGTCTAAAACAGAACCTACTGTATCTCGGAAGTCTACTTATTTCTCATGCTTTTAAATTTTCAGTAGAGAGGAACTGGGGCTTCCCTGGTGGTTCAGTGGTAAGAAAAACCCCGCCTGCCTGTAAGGAAACGTGGATTCAATCCCTGGGTTGGGAAGATCCCCAAGAGTAGTAAATGGCAGCCTACTCCAGTATTCTTGCCTGGAGAATCCCATGTACAGAGGATCCTGGTGGGCTATAGTCCTCAGGGTTGCAAAGAGTCTGACATGACTGAAGAGACTTAGCCCCCACACACATCAGTATATTTTATTTTTTGTTACTTACAAACTGAGGTTCTTCTGTAATTTTTTTTTTTGGCTCCTGTTTTTAACTTTTCTTTTTTTTATGTTTTTAACTTTTCTAATTGGAATAATAAATCAATCAAAAGTGAAAAAAAGGACTATTTGTGACATCTGGGGGGCATGTACAATATGATATACATTCTGGGAGAACACCATCAAAATGTGTTTGCTGCTACATTTTAAAAGAAAGACTGAAACTGCAAAGTGATTCTTTTCCTTCAGGTTTTATGGGTTTAAAATAAGTGGAGAAAGAGCTTTCTAATGTGTTCTTGCTATTCCCCAAAGAAAGGTACTGTGATGCTTGACTAAATTCAAACTGGGTTTTTCTGTTAGTTTACTGATGTCAGGCCAGCAATCTGCAAAATGATGACAGGGGCTGGGAGTGAAGTTTGGGACAGTGTCTCCCATGTAATCTCTCTTCCAGCTCGAGACCAGCCCCAGAGGAGTGCGTTGCCCGTGGGTGGAGACTAGCCCCAGAGGAGTGCCTCTTCCCCCGGGGGATACAGGTCATCCAAATAGCACAGCAAGGGGCTGGGGAGAATATTCCTTCCCTATTGTATGGCGTTGCCCATACCACATAATTGTAAGTTAATTGGTTCAGATGCTCCATCTTCTCTGAAGGAGACCAATCTGTCTCCCCTCCGTCTCTCTCCTGCGTCTTTCTTGTTTGTTAAGCACCTCAGCTTTAATGCCTAAATGCTTCACAGCCGATCTGCGGATCCCCTCGACTCCCAGATACTGAAAATAAATTATGCTGTGGCCGCTATTTATATATCCCTGTTTGTCGGGGCCTCTGAGTTACTGGTTGTCGGCTGCCTTGAACGTTGCATCATAAGAGTTGTATAACCTCTTCCCAGCACTGCAGCAAACTTGAATTTCTAAATGCCCGGAGAGTGAGTGGGGAGAATGGTGTTGACCTGAGCCTGGATGTTCGAAACACAGGTTTCCTTCCTTGGGGGAGGTCTCTGTTGGTTGATCTTTCCAGAACGAGGATGAGAGACTCATATTCTCCCTGACGTTTCTTGCCCAGTTATTTATTGGCCAAGTTTAATTATAGGGACCCAGTAAGACAACAGTATCAAGTTTATGAAGAATGAAGTGGTGCTACCATGGTTGATAGAAAATCCTTATAGATCATCCAGCCTCATCATTCCAGGGCTCTTGAGAGAAAGCACACATGTTCAGAATTGGACAGCTTGTCCCCAAAGAGGGCTCTGCTGGGCTGGAGGCACTCAGAAGTTGGTTTAGAGGGATTCTTCCCTGAAACCGTTGCTAACTCAGCACAAGGCCACCGACACAGAGGAGCAGCTCTGAGCAAAGGGAGAGAGGATTCCAAGTCGCTCCTCAGTGTTAAAGGATGTCTCAGGAGTGATGCTTGGAACGAAGGCTTTCAGGTTTCAGTTGCAAAAGGACTTTGAATATCTGTCAAGTGGTTTTCAAACTGTGTTCCACGAAGTCCTGGAGTTCCAGGGAAGTGTTCCAGGAACTTCTCAGGCCGTGGGGAGGGGGTCTGCACCCTCCCTTCTCCGCCTGAAGCTGGAGCTGCTGCTCACTTTCATCTGTTTTATAGATTGGGCTTCTGAGTCAAGCTTCATTTTAAGAATGGTACAGAAGCCAAGACATGGAAGCAACCTAAATGTCCATGGACAGATGACTGGGTAAAGAAGTTGTGGTACACATGCGCAATGGAATATTACTCAGTGGAATATTACTCAGTCATAAAAAGAGTGACATAGCACATGGACGGACCTAGAGGTGATCATACCAAGTGAAGTAAGTCAGAGAAAGAAAAATGCCATATGATATCACTTATACGTGGAATCTAAAAAAATGATACAAATGAACATAGCTATGAAACAGAAATAGACTCACAGACACAGAAAACAGACTTACGGTTGCCAGCGGGGAGGGGAGTGGATGACGGATGGACTGGGAGTTTGGGATTAGCTGATGCAAAGTGTTCTATACAGGATGGGAAAGCAACAAGGTCCTACTGTAAAGCATAGGGAGCTATATTCAATATCCCATGATAAACCACCGTGGAAAAGAAAATATAAAAAAGAATGTCTGTACGTGTACAACTGAGTCGCTTTGCTGTCTAATGAAGTTGGTACAGCACAGTGAATAGTACAGCACAACTATATTAATACATATATAATAAAAGAAATTTTTTAAAAAGAATGAATTCTGCTACTTGAAAAGTCAGTGTTAGTCGCTCAGTCATGTCCGACTCTTTGCAGCCCCATGGGCTTCTCTGTCCAGGGGATTCTCTAGGCAAGAATCCCAGAATGGGTAGCCATTCCCTTCTCTGGTAGATCTTCCTGACCCAGGGATTGAACCCTCATTGCAGGCAGATTCTTTATCGTCTGAGCCACCTTAAATAGTTGGAAAACCATTTCTCTAGTTCAACTTCCCTTTATTACAGAAGAGGGTATTGCTGGCCAGAGAGGTTTCTAATCCGCCTGAAGTCACACACCGATGATCAAGATGGATCTAGAACACTGACCTCCTGTCCATCAGTCCAGTGCTCTTAAATTTCCCCGGTGACCACTGGATCCCTCCATGTGGCCAGGACCAGTACAGACATATCAGCACAATCTGAGAATTAAAACAGAACCTAAGAGAAAGTGGGTCCCACCGGTGAAGAAGTGGGACCAGCTGGCTCTGGACACGGCCACTCTGGGCAGCCCGTTATCCGCCTCTTCAGCTTCCGACCACATGTCAGCACCTATGACGGTGAAATACACCAAGGCAATCTGCACGCCAATGGCGTGGCCAGAGGTAAATACCCAGCAAGCATTCGCTTATTGAAGACTTGGTACCATTAGGCTTTTTGAAGCCTGGCTTCCTGTAACTTACCCTTAGACTTGTTGCTGCCTGTCTATCCTCTGACATCTGGGGCTGTGGATGAGCATGTTCGTAGAGATATCCCACGTGTCTAAAGACACCACCATTATGTGGCAGGAGGGACAGGAACCCAGGCTGAGGCCCCAAGATTGGAAATGACTTGCTCTGTCTCCGGGGGTTTTCCAAACACAGTGCAGGAAGGAGACACAGCCCTGGGGGCCCAGGCTACCTGGAAACCACTGCTTGTTCTTGGGACTGATGTGTTTGTGTTGCACTTAAAACATTTTATTACTTTATTGTGGCAAAATCCACTTAACACAAAATGAGAGAGCTTACAGTGTCCAATTCAGTGGCATTAAGGACATTTACGGTATGGGACTCTCCTCTCCAGGCCCAAGGTGCTCTTGTCCTTTCTGGAGGGACCCCTGTGCCTTCGGCGGCCGCAGTCTCCGTCCCCCGATGCCAACCCCTGTCCACCTCTGATCTCCCTCTGTCTCTGTACTGGATGTTCTCTCTCTGCCTGTTCTGGATTTTTCGTACTGTGGAGCCACACAATCTGTGGACTTTTGTTTCCGGCTTGTCCATTAAGCATGGTGTTTGCGTGTTCGTCCAACTGCAGCTCGGGCCAGCACCTCCTTCCTTTTTCATACTCTTGATGGCGCCTCTTGGTTCTATCCCTCCCCCACCCCCCATCTCCACCTACTCCATGAAGTGGGCAAGCTGGCTGTCATTCGGTTTTCTGTTCACGCTTTCTCCCTCTATCCACTCTGGGCTTTACGGAGGGGCCCTGCTGTGCCTCCATTCCCTTCTACAAACCTACTCCCAGTCTCTCAGGGCAGTAGACCAAGGATAGAGGCAGTCCCTTCCTGCCGCTCAGGCCTGTGTGGGTGCCCAGATATCTGTGGGCTGACCTCTGGGGCAGGAAGAAGGGAAGAAGGGAGGGGACAGTTCGGCCCCTGAGAGTTCCCTGGGTTTGCACAGACCCACCTGGAAGTGACTTCCCTGGTAGCTCAGCTAGTAAAGAATTTGCCTGCAACGTAGGAGACCCCGGTTCAATTACCGGGTCAGGAAGATCTGCTGGAGAAGGGATAGGCTACCCACTCCAGTATTCTTGGGCTTCCCTGGTGACTCAGCTGATAAAGAATCCACCTGCAGTGCAGGAGACCTGGGTTCGATCCCTGGGTTGGGAAGATCCCCTGCAGAAGGGAAAGGCTACCCGCTCCAGTATTCTGGCCTGGAGACTTCCCTGGACTGTACAGTCCATGGGGTTACAAAGAGTCAGACACAACTGAGCGACTTTCACTTTCAGCTGGAAGTGGAGCATCTCGCTGTGTCAGCCACCTCTGCCGGCCGGTTGTCACATCCCCGGCCCAGAAGGGGAGCCCTCGCTGCACACAGCCTCACTGGGTCTTGGCCATTACATCACAAAGCAGGATACATGGCACTAAGTTGTCATCATGGCCTGATTGGGGGGGTGACCCGTTTGTTAATGGGTGAGTTCCTGGTCTGTAAGGACGAATGTCTGAACTGCAGAGGGGAAATCACGTGGGCCCCCAGGGGAAATCACGTGGGCCCCCAGGGGAAATCACGTGGGCCCCCAGGGGAAATCACGTGGGCCCCCAGGGGAAATCAGGTGGGCCCCCAGGGGAAATCACGTGGGCCCCCAGGGGAAATCAGGTGGGCCCCCAGGGGAAATCAGGTGGGCCCCCAGGGGAAATCACGTGGGCCCCCAGGGGAAATCAGAGGAGAGATTTAAAAAAATCGTATGGGCATTCTCATCAGGCCCACTAATCCCTATTTTAAGTTTGGATCCAGTACTGAGGAATCTCTGCACCCTTCCTTGGAGGCAATTACAGTCCATTTCTTCACATTTTACGTCAGTTAAAGGAACACTGTCAAGATAAAATCTTGCCCAACGTAGTTTGTTTGTTTGGTTTTTTTTTTTTTTTGGTTTTAATTTCCTGACTCTGGCAAACCAAGAATTTCATAGATTTTTTTTTTTAACCAAAAATATACTTTTCGAGCCAGGTTTCATAGTGAAGTGAAGTGAAAGTCACTCAGTCACGTCCGACTCTTGTGACCCCAAGGCTCCTCTGTCCGTGGGATTCTCCAGGCAAGAGTACTGGAGTGGGTTGCATTTCCTTCCCCAAGGTTTCACAGGTTAGGTTGTTATTTGGGCTGTGATCCCATGCTGGGTGGCTGTACGGGGCTGGCCGTCCCCCATGGTTGGTCAGGCGGCCCCAGCAGCTGCATTTCGTCTGCATGCTGGGGCCTGCATCCTGGTCCATGGGGTGCTGGTGAAGCCGAGCCTACCGTGTTGGTGGGATTATTGGTGCTGAGCTCAGGGCCCAGGCACAGGCCACAGCAAGGCAGAGCTGCCCATACGGGCTCAGTGAGTTCAGGGAAGGCAGCCAGGAATCTGACAGGAGCAGCACTCCAGTGAGCAGGAGGCCACGGTCCACAGGGCTGACCCTCTGGATAGGCAGGGCTGGGTATCCAGGTAGCATGAGGTTGACCGAGAGTAGCCAAGACAGAAAGGACCCGACATGGACTTTTGTACCATACAGGAGGTTGGTAGCAGGTGGATGGTCAGTGGGAGGATGGCATGCTGGGGACGCTGCTGGTGATGCCAAGTCCCAGGGCAGAGGCAAGCTTCTGGCTCAGCTCTTCTGCCTCTGCTTTGGCTCCTGTGTCAGGCAAGACCCCGCAGGTGTGTGTCAGAGGCTGGAAGGCCAGCCAGGTCCCCATAGCTGCATCTCAGCCCTGATGGAGGATGGAGAACCTTCAGTTCAGTTCAGTTCAGTTGCTCAGTCGTGTCCAACTCTTTGCGACCCCAGGGACTGCAGCACGCCAGGCCTCCCTGTCCATCTCTAACTCCTGGAGTTTACTCAAGCTCATGTCCATTGAGTTGGTGATGCCCTCCAACCATCTCATCCTCTGTTGTCCCCTTCTCCTCCTGCCTTCAATATTTCCCAGCATCAGGGTCTTTTCCAATGAGTCAGTTCTTCACATCAGGTGGCCAAAGTATTGAAGTTTCAGCTTCAGCATCAGTCCTTCCAATGAATATTCAGGACTGACTTCCTTTAGGAGGGACTGGTTGGATCTCTTTGTAGTCCAAGGGACTCTCAAGAGTCTTCTCCAACACCACAGTTCAAAAGCATCAATTCTTCAGTGCTCAGCTTTCTTTATAGTCCAACTCTCACATCCACATGACTACTGGAAAAACCATAGCTTTGACTAGACAGAACTTTGTTGGCAAAGTAATGTCTCTGCTTTTTAATATGCTGTCTAGATTGGTCATTGGAGAAGGCAATGGCACCCCACTCCCGTACTCTTGCCTGGAAAATCCCATGGGCGGAGGAGCCTGGTAGGCTACAGTCCATGGGGTCACGGAGAGTCAGACATGACTGAGAGACTTCACTTTCACTTTTCACCTTCATGCATTGGAGAAGGAAATGGCAACCCACTCCAGTGTTCTTGCCTGGAGAATCCCAGGGAAGGGGGAGCCTGGTGGGCTGCAGTCTATGGGATCACACAGAGTCGGACACGACTGAAGCGACTTAGCAGCAGCAGGTTGGTCATAACTTTTCTTCCAAGGAGCAAGCGTCTTTTAATTTCATGGCTGTAGTAACCATCTACAGAGAACCTTCAGAGGTCACCTAATGTCTTTCTGTGGTCACACAGGCATATGGAGTCCGCTGCTTACCTGCCCATGGTGACCTTGGCCGTCCTTACCAGGCAGACCCTCTCCTCATCCTCAAAACCAGACAATCCAAAGGGTCAGACACCCTCACTCTCCTAGGGATCCAGCCTGTCTCCTTCCTCATCAGTGTGGTCTCAGCACAGGAAACTCAAAGGCCTGTCCTGCTCCCCTGCCATCCAGGTGGGTTTGCGCTGCTACCTGCGGACCAAGTGTGAGTCTTCCACCTGTCTCATCCCCCCTTTCTGGCCCCGTGCCAGGGCCTGAAGAAAGTTCCACTTTCATTTCCACCCTTATTTTCTCTGGAAATGAAGTTTAAAAGTCAGAATGCTCGGTTCTCTTCTCTCCCATTTCCCCTTGCTCTGCAGCAAAGTGAAAAGTGAACGTGTTAGTTGCTCAGTTGTGTCTGACTCTTTGCAACTCTATGGACTGTAGCCTGCCAGCCTCCTCTATCATGGAATTCTCCAAGCAAGAATACTGGAGTGGGTTGCCATTCCCTTCCCCAGGGGATCTTCCTGACCCAGGGATCAAACCTGGGTCTCTTGTGTTGCAGGCAGATTCTTTACCATCTGAGCCACCAGGGAAGCCCGAGAAGGTATGACTTAAAATCCTGAAGCCAGGCTGTGTTCCTGGTCGACTGGGTCAGCACCTCTGGGTTGGGACCCAGGCGTGTGTTCAAGCTCCCCCAGTGACAGCCCTACTCGGGATCATCCTGCTGAAAGTTACCTGTGATGGACCAGCCTGGGCAGACCTGAGTCTGCCTCCCTTTCCTGGCTGGTCACAGGCGCAGATCCATCTCTGTAAGTGAGGCAGCACAGGGGTGGAGAGACCCCAACTGGCCAAAGGATGCTTCCCCTCCCAGCGCCCATTTCTTCATCCTTGAGTTACCCTGGGAAAGATGTAAAGTTAGGCACTGCCCACAAAGGGTTGGCTGAGGCTTGTTACCTGTAATACAGTGATTTGTTCTCATGCAACCTTTTTGCTGGAATAAATTTAACCGGTTTCTCTTTTGTCTTAGCATCTGTTTCCCCACCAAAGTACCCGCTGACCTTTCACCTCTCCTGGTCACACAGTCTTTGGGAGGGGTGGAGGCTGATTCCATCTGTGCCAGGCGCCAGGTCTCATGTTGTGCGGAATGTCTTCAGAGCCCAAGAAGAGCAAAGGGGTTTCTGTGAGGCCTTTATTTCTGTTTCCATGAAGAGCTCTCTGGTCCCTCTCGGCCCTTCCCTGGATGCTCTGAGAGCATCGCCTCCGAACGACGGAGGTGGGGTCAAGGGCAACGGCCTGCCATCAGTCTGACTGTGAGCCTGTCACCCTTAAGTTTCTCTGTTCTTTCTCCATCCTGAGACAGCCGTTTGCTCCTTCTGTGTGTGTGCGCTTGTGCTTGTATGTGTGTTGAGGGTAGGAAGAGGGTGGCCCTACGCTGCTACCTGAACCCTTCCATGTGACAAAGATTGTGCAGGTTGACCTGAATGTGAGTCAGGGGGGCACTCCCCGCTGGAGACTGGGCCCCAGAGTTGGAGGGCGTGCCTGGGCACAGCGTGGACCTTCCTGTGGTCCCACCCCCTGCCCATCTCTACTGGAAGTCTTTCCCACTGTTAGGCTTTGTCTGAGTGGTTGTATCATCGTGACTTCTGTTGGCCTCAGAATCACTGACAGTTCCTAGCAAGAATACTGCTTCATTCCCGTATACCTGCTGCTGCTAAGTCACTTCACTCGTGTCCGACTCTGTGCGACCCCATAGACGGCAGCCCACCAAGCTCCCCAGTCCCAGGGATTCTCCAGGCAAGAACACTGGAGTGGGTTGCCATTTCCTTCTCCAATGCATGAAAGTGAAAAGTGAAAGTGAAGTTGCTCAGTTGTGTCCGACTCTTTGAAGCCCCATGGACTGCAGCCCACCAGGCTCCTCCGCCCATGGGATTTTCCAGGCAAGGGTACTGGAGTGGGGAGCCATCGCCTTCTCCGGGTGTACCTGCTAATGCCCGCCAATACCTCTCCTCCTCCACCTGGGAGGTTCAGTGCACATGCTGAGAAGAGGTTCTGTTGCTCTTTTTGTTGTTGTTTTTTTAAGATTTGTTTTAAAATGTGGATTTTTTTTTTAAGTCTTTATTGAATTTGCTACAACATTGCTTCTGTTTTAAGTTTTGCTTTCTGGCTGCGAGGCGTGTGAGGTCTTAGCTCTCCAACCAGGAATCAGACTCACGTCCCTTGCGTTGGAAGGCGAAATCTTCACTACTGGACCACCAGGGGAGGCCCCTAGGCTTTGTTGCTCTTGAAAGGATTTTTTTTTTTTAAAGAATGGAGTTAGCCTCTGGATTTCCCTTCCTTTACTAACTAAACCTTCCAAGTGCGCCTTCACTTCAGCTGGAGTAAAGTCAGGACAATCGATGTTTCAGAGGAAAGCTGCTGGAGACGCCACATTTCAGGGCTGCGGGGTTTTCGGGCGTTCAGTTGCTCATCAGACCAGCCCTTACACTTGTCTGCTGTTCAAGGGGCTGTGATGTTTTCATGCACGACGTGTGAAAGGAGGTGCGGTTCGGTGGTGTTTATTAGCGACCTTGCTCGTCCTCTGGACGGCGGGTGGGACGTGAGGGAGGTGCTGCCATCTCGGGCTCAGATTCTGAAGTAGAGAAAGGGAACGTGGCTTTTCAAGTCAGAAGTATTTATAGAACTAGGTTCTGACTTCACGATTGCTGAAGCCCTGGCGCTGGAAATAATAACACAAATCAGGAGAGAGAGAATCTTCCCCCTCCAGAAACGCCCCCACGGTGCTGGCTCCTGGGCAGCCTGCTTTGTGAAAAACCGAGGGTTGGCCAGTCTGATCCGAAGGTTTTTAAACTGAGGTTGGGTGGGCTGTAGGGAAATGCTCTCACAGACACAGCTGAAGCATCCCTGGGGTCCTGCTGTCCTGGAGGGGGGGCGTGTGTGTGTGTGGGTTCCTGGCTCCTGAAAGCACAGGGAATCTGGGGAAGGTGTGGGCAGGCGCTCCCCACATGTGGGCCCATCGCTGTGCCCAGCTGCCCCTCCTCCTGGCACCTCAGCACCTGTTCTGTGATGCCCACTCCCAGTGGCCCCGCTGCAGGCCTACCCTGGGTGGTGCATGGGGCTCAGGAACCCAGAACACAGGTCCCCTTTCGCCTCCACACCCAGGTGCTTTTCTTTATTTATATTTTTAGATTAATTTCTCATTGGAGTATAGTCGGTTTACAGTGTTGTGTTAGTTTCTGCTATACAGCAAAGTGAATCACTTATAGATAGGCTTATATGCACTCTTTATTAGATTCTATTCCCATAGAGGTCATTTCAGAGTATTGAGTAGAGGTCCCTGGGCTGTACAGCGGGTCCTTGTTTATCTGTTATACACATAGCAGTGTGTATATCCATCCTGAACTCCCTTTTATCCCTGCCCCAGGCTGCTTTCACACTGTTGAAACACTAGAGTTTAACTCGACCTTCTTTCCCGGAAAATCGGCATCGCCCCCATTCTTCCAGGCCAAAAGTCCCCTGGGGCCTGACACAGACCTTATGGGGATGGGGACCTGATCTTCAGGGCCTTGAACATGACTCCTACTGTAATCCCAAGGGCAAAGATTCCCCAGCAATCTCACACTACAATGCATGAAAAAAAACGAGATCCCAGCTCCTCTCACCGAATCACCCCCAGGGTCAAATCTCGAGCAACCGTCTCATTATGGAGATGAGAGGGACAGAAACCACAACAGGAAGCTGCCAACGTGGCTAAGGGCACCGTAAGCTCCATTAACAGAAGCACAGCATCCAAAGCGGAGTGGGAACGGCTGCTCTAAGCTAGTCCCACCGGCTCGGCGGACGGCGCGGTCCTTTAACGAGGACCACTGATAGAGAAACAGACAAGTGTGCCGGAGGAGGCGACAGTCACTTGTGTTTTGGCCTGGAGAAGGGAAGATTCATGGAGAGGGAGGAAGACTTTCAATATGTTGTGTAATATATCTTTAGTATCTCTATTAGAACATTTATTTAATAGTAATACTAGCATCTAAACGTCTTTGACATTTGGAATGTACTGATTCGTTGTAATAATTGGGCTTCCCTGGTGGCTCAGACGGTAAAGCATCTGCCTGCAATGCAGGAGACCTGGGTTTGATCCCTGGGTTGGAAAGGTCCCCCGGAGAATGAAATGGAGGCTCACTCCAGCACTCTTGCCTGGACAATTCCATGGATGGAAGAGCCTGGTAGGCTACAGTCCGTGGGGTCACAAAGAGCTGTATACGACTGAGCAACTTCACTTGTTCACCAGATTCATTGTAGCCCTCACAACAGCCCTATGGGGCATGGGTGTCGTAACTCCCGTTATACAGGACAACAAGCCCAAAGTCTGGAGAGGCCTGGACTCACCAAAGCTTTCACTTGGCAAGCGGCAAAGGGAGCCTCATCTCCAAGTCCTTCTTGTCCAAAGGCCACATGCCATCTCCTGGGTCTCCCTGGAGCAGGAAGAGGGTGCTTGGTGTCCATGTGAAGTTGGGAGCCGAGTTAGAACCGCAGGGAAGACAGCACCGGGAGAGACTGAATTCAGCCTGATGGGGAATTTGCTCCTGGCCAGAGCTGTCCAGAGATGGAAGGAATGACCCAGCAGGACCTGAATGTCCTATAACCTGAGGTCTCTGGCAGAGGCTGGGGGGCTAAGGGTGAGGGTGTAGTGGGTGGGGCTGTTTACTATCATAGGAAGGAGCCACCAGATGACCCTAATGAAGTTTCCTGTTTTATTGCTCTTCCCAAAGTAACTTTGGCACATGAGTTCAGGAAGAAAGTCAAAGAACTCATGGGGCTAGTATCTGGTCACTTTGGAAACATTCAAGGGTAAATGGTGTCCTCTAGTGTGTTAGACCTCATGGTTTTCCACCCATCCTTTCATCCACCCATCCCTTCATCCATCCACCCATCCATCCACCCCTTCAATCCTTCATCCATCTCTCTAGCCATCCCTCCATCCATCCACCCATCTGTGCATCCCTCCCCACAACTATCCATCCACCCCTTCACCATCCCTTCATCTATCCATCCATCCCTTCATCCTTCCATCCATTCACTTATTAAACAAGGATTTTTCTGAGTGCCTGCTATGTGCCAGGCCCTGGAGAGGCAGTGCTGGGGGACACAGCTCCTGTTCTCAAGGAGTCTGTAGACCAGCAGGGCCAGAGATGTGGGAACGTAGTTTTAATTCCACTTGTGGGAGTAATTAGAGAGGTACAGAGTGCTAGGAGGAAATGGTAACCCACTCCAGTGTTCTTGCCTGGAGAATCCCAGGGACAGGGGAGCCTGGTGGGCTGCCATCTATGGAGCCGCTCAGAGTCGGACACGACTGAAGTGACTTAGCAGCAGACTTAGCAGCAGCAACAGAGTGCTAGGAGATGCCCAGCCTAGCTTCTCAGAAAAGGGGAGACTCAGGAACTGGTGAGGAGAAAGGGTAAAAGAGACAACACACGGGGGAGCCCTGGGTGCTTGGACCCAAGGCTCCATAGCCACATTGGGCAGCTCAGGTGCCAGCCACCTCAATGGCACAGAGGGACTGAATACCCAGCAGGGCTGGTCCAACCTTGGCCACCTGCTGCTCCACAATTCCCCACTGGAGTCCTAAACAGAATCCCCCAGAATTCTCATGAGTCCAGAACCATACTGGATGTTTAAAAGGAAAGAGGAAGACTGTTCTTTCATCCCTGGGGTTTTATGCTTTGTCTCTTGGGAACAAAGCTGGGCTGCTGTGCTCCTTGTGTGCTGCTTGGGGGTCCTTGGCTCCACTGGCCTGGGCTGCAGACTGCTGGACTTGCCCGGCAGGGAGTGGCTGGGGGGTGGGCATTAGAAGGGGCTGGAGGCTGGGGAGGAGTCCTGGGATATAGATGTCTCTGTTTCTTGCTGTCCCTTCTTCCCCAGAAGCCCCCACAAAGCCTCCTCCGAGCAGCCCCCATCCCCCCTCATCCACAGAGAGCACTGCCCCTCCCACCTTCTGGGCAGCTCCAGCATCCAAATCCTGGGGGGCAGCCCAAACCTCCCTGGGTCCCCAGAGTGCACCTACATCCAGGTGTGATCACAGAACCCCAAATGTGATGGGAGGGGGGTCATCCACCATGTTCCTACCTCCAAGGCAGGGCTGTACTTAAACCATCTCAGACAGATGGTTAACTGTCCTATTTTAAAAGATCTCCAGGGAGGACGATTTCACAATCCCTGTGGCTGTCTGTTCTAGTATTTAATAATCTTCATTACCAGCGAGGTCTCCTTGACACCACATCAAAACCCTTTTGTGGTGAGTTTAGTCTTGTTCCTGAGGGCAGATGCTGTGGGTTCCCTGCTTCCAGGGAAGGGAAGTTCTGGTCTTAATCTTTCTGCCTGGGGAATCACCTGCTCTATCCGAACACCCTTCTCTGGGGTTTATTTCCTTTATTGGTAAATGTGGGGGTTGACTGGGGGTGATTCCCAAGGACTCCTCCATCTCTAAGAGCTGTGACTACTCACATTAAAAGTGCTGCCTAGGCATCCCGGCCATTCAGTATCCCATGGAAATAATCATGCTTTGTCTCATGGTGAGCTTGGAGCTGCAATTTGAAATGATGCCGCAGAGACCCAGCCTGGAAAGCCGTCTTTCTCTTGTGATAACAAGGGATAACATGATAACAGTATCTTTCCTTGTGATAACGAGTGGGACCCTGGGGAGGAGGAAGGGCCGGACAGCCACGATCCCTCAGAGCTGGACCTGTCAGAGTCACACAGAGAAGGGACGGTCCATTCTGTGGGCGCTGCCTCAGCCTCCAGCTCCTGACAGCTGAGAAGGTGACACCCGGAGGAGGGTCCTTGTGGGGGGCTCCCCACCCTTCACTACCTTTACGGCCGGTGCCCCAGGGAGGCATTTTCACAGAAGTCAGTAGTGACCCGAGAAGGGGCACAGTGGGCCCTGGCTCTGCAGACAGCAGGGCGGGGTGAAGACTTGGGGACCTGCTGAGGGACACTTGCCAGGACCAGAGACAAAGGCTCCACAGAAGAAGCAAGATGATGCTGAAGACAAAGCGCACTTATTCCCCAGTTTTTAAAACTCATCCTCGTCTGCTGCCTTTGGTATGCGTGTCCCCAGGAGTCAGCTCCAGGCAGGCCTTTGGCACCTCGCTGTAGAGGCAGTTGGCAGCGTGGCTCCCCGGAGGCCAGGCGGGGTTTCCCCAGCCATGCTTGCCAGCATCCGCCTCACCTGGATCACATCCTGGGACAGATTAACCTGCTCTTCACTGGGATGCTCTACCTCCGCCAGCCCCTAAAGGAGACGGAAATAAAGAATTCCTTGTTGGGCAGGCATGCAAGGAATGTTAATCTTCTGCACATGTGAGTGTGGGATTGGAGGGTTTCTCTTGCATTTATTACTTGGATCATCCAACATGACCCTGGACTTCCCGTCTGCCCACAGCCACTCTTGAATGATGACACCCTAGTTAGCTGGGAGTTAGAGTGTATGCAGGACCCAGCTTCTTCTTCTTCTTCTTTTTTTTTTTTAATTTTTTTTAAAAAACCTTTTTATTTTGTATTGTGATTTCATTTGGGATTATTTTGTATAGCTGATTAGGGCTCCCCTGGTGGCTCAGTGTTAAAGAATCTGTAATGCAGGATGTAATGCCAGTAATGCAGGAGATGTGAGTTCAATCCCTGGGTTGAGACGATCCCCTGGAGAAGGAATTGGCAATCCATTCTAGTATTTTGCCTGGAAAATCCCTTGGACAGAGGAGCCTGGCGGGCTACGGTCCCTGGGATGCCTAAAGAGTCAGATGTGATTTAGCGAATAAATAGCAATAGCTGATTAACAATACTGTGATAGTTTCAGGTGAACAGCAAAGGAACTCAGGCATCATATACACGGATTGATTCTCCCCCAAACTCCCCTCCCATCTGGGCTACCAAATGGCGCTAACTGGAGTTCCCTGTGTGGTACAGTAGGTCCTTGTTGGTGATCCATTTTAAATATAGCAGTGTGTACCTGTCCACCCCAAACTCCCTACTGTCCCTTCCCCTCACCCTTCCCCCTGGCAACCATTAGCTAATTCTTGAAGTCTGTGAATCTGTTTCTGTTCTGTAAGTTCATTTGTATCCTTTCTTCTTAGAGTCCGCATATAAAGGATCATATGATGTTGCTTCCCTCAGTATACCGCTCTCTAGGGCCATCCATTTTGCTGCAAATGGCATTATTTCATTCTTTTTAATGGCTGAGTAATATTCCTTATTGCCAGACTCAGACTTAAATTGAAGTAGAGAAAACCACTAGACCATTCAGGTATGACCTAAATCAAATCCCTTATGACTATACAGTGGAAGTGACAAATAGATTCAAGGGATTAGATCTGATAGACCGAATGCCTGAAGAACTGTAAATGGAGGTTCATGACATTGTACAGGAGGCAGTGATCAAGAACTGAAATGCAAGAAAAAGAAATGCAAAAAGGCAAAATGCTTGTCTGAGGAGGTCTTACAAATAGCTGAGAAAAAAAGAGAAGCTAAAGGCAAAGGAGAAAAGGAAAGATATACCCATTTGAATGCAGAGTTCCAAAGAATAGCAAGGAGAGATAAGAAAGCCTTCCTCAGTGATCAATGCAAAGAAACAGATGAAAACAATAAAATGGGAAAGACCAGAGATCTCTTCAAGAAAAATTAGAGATACCACGGGAACATTTCATGCAAAGATGGGCTCGATAAAGGACAGAAATGGTATAGACCTAACAGAAGCAGAAGATATTAAGATCAGGTGGCAAGAATACACAGAACTATACAAAAAGGATCTTCATGACCCAGATAATCACGATGGCGTGATCACTCACTTAGAGCCAGACATCCTGGAATGCAAAGTCGAGTGGGCCTTATGAGGCATCACTATGAACAAAGCTAGTGGAGGTGATGGAATTCCAGTTGAGCTATTTCAAATCCTGAAAGATGATGCTGTGAAAGTGCTGCACTCAGTATGCCAGTAAATTCGGAAAACTCCAGGCCACAAGACTGGAAAAGGTCACTTTTCATTTCAATCCCAAAGAAAGGGAATGCAAAAGAATGGTTAAACTACCATACAATTGCACTCATCTCACTCACTAGTAAAGTAATGCTCAAAATTCTCCAAGCCAGGCTTCAACAGTACATGAACTATGAACTTCCAGATGTTCAGGATGGATTTAGAAGAGGCAGAGGAACCAGAGATCAGATTGCCAACATCAGTCAGAGCATTGAAAAAGTGAGAGTTCCAGAAAAACGTCTACTTCTGCTTTACTGCCTATGCCAAAGCCTTCATCTGTGTGGATCACAACAAACTGTGGAAAATTCTAAAAGAGATGGGAATACCAGACCACCTGACCTGCCTCCTGAGAAATCTGTATGCAGGTCAAGAAGCAACAGTTAGAACTGGACATGGAAAAACAGACCGGTTCCAAATCAGGAAAGGAGTATGTCAAGGCTGTATATTGTCACCTTGCTTATTCAGCTTACATGCAGAGTACATCATGAGAAACACTGGGCTGGAAGAAGCACAAGCTGGAATCAAGACTGCAGGGAGAAATATCAATAAGCTCAGACATGCAGATGACACCACCCTTATGGCAGAAAGCGAAGAACTAAAGAGCCTCTTGATGAAAGTGAAAGAGGAGAGTGAAAAAGTTGGCTTAAAGCTCAACATTCAGAAAACTAAGTTCGTGGCATTTGGTCCCATCACTTCATGGCAAATAGATGGGGAAACAATGGAAACAGTGACAGACTTTATTTTTGGGGATTCCAAAATCACTGCAGAGGTGACTGCAGCCATGAAATTAAAAGACGCTTGTTCCTTGGAATAAACCTAGACAGCATATTAAAAAGTAGAGACATTACTTTGCCAACAAAAGTCCATCTAGTCACAGCTGTGATTTTTCCAGTAGTCATGTAGGATGTGAGAGTTGGACTATAAAGAAAGCTGAGCACCAAAGAATTGATGCTTTTGAACTGTGGTGTTGGAGAAGACTCTTGAGAGTCCCTTGAACTGCAAGGAGATCCAACCAGTCCCTCCTAAAGGAAGTCAGTCCTGAATATTCATTGGAAGGACTGATGCTGAAGCTGAAGCTCTAATACTCTGGCCACCTGATGTGAAGAACTGACTCATTGCAAAAGACCCTGATGCTGGGAAAGATTAAAGGCAGGAGGAGAAAGGGACAACAGAGGATGAGATGGTTGGATGGCATCACCGACTCAATGGACATGAGTTTGAGTAATCTCTGGGAGTTGGTGATGGTCAGGGACACCTGGCATGCTGCAGTTCATGGGGTCGCAAAGAGTTGGACATTGACCAACTGACCTGAACTGAAAATTCCAATCATATATATATACATATATACATATATACTGCATCTTCTTTATCCATCCTTCTGCTGATGGACATTTAGGTTGCTTCCACGTCTTGGTTATTGTAAACAATGTTGTCGTATTTTTTCAGATCATGTTTTTCTCCAGATTTATGCCCAGGAGTGGGGTTGTAAGGAACCCAACTTACTTTTGAAATTGTTTGTTAGAAGTTGCAGGGTGCTGAGAAGAGATCAATGGTGGGCTGGGGGCATGGTGGGGGTCGGGGATGAAGAACAGAGGATTTTTAGGGCAGCGAAAATTCTCTGCATGCTGCTATTTTGAAGCTTAAAGTCATCACATGTTTGTCCAAAACCCCTGGATGTACAGTGCTTAGAATGAGCTCTTGGATGATGGAGTCTGGGTGATTGGCATAGGTTCATCCCTGTTAAAACAGGCACCATTCTGTCAGGGGATCTTGATAATGGAGGAGGGGTGTGTGGGAAATCTCTGCTCCTTCCTCTCAATTTTATTATAAACTTAAAATTCCCCTTCGCTTCATTTGCTCCTTGGAAAAAAAGCTATGACCAACCTAGACAGCATATTAAGAAGCAGAGACGTTACTTCACTGACAAAGGCCTGTTTAGTCAAAGCTATGGCTTTTCCAGCAGTCATGTATGGATGTGAGATTTGCACTATAAAGAAAGCTGAGCACCGAAGAATGGATGCTTTTGAATTGTGGTGTTGGAGAAGACTCTTGAGAGTCCCTTGGACTGCAAGGAGATCAGACCAGTCAATCCTAAAGGAAATCAGTCCTGAATATTCATTGGAAGGACTAATGCTGAAGCTCCAATACTTGGCCACTTGATTCGAAGAGTCGACTCATTGGAAAAGACCCTGATGCTGGGAAAGATTGTAGGCAGGAGGAAAAGGGGACAACAGAGGATGAGATAGTTAGATGGCATCACCGACTCAATGGAGATGGTTTGAGCAAGCTCCGGGAGTTGGTGATAGACAAGGAAGCCTGGCGTGCTGCAGTCCACGGGGCTACAAAGAGTCGGACATGACTGAGTGATTGAACTAAAATTACCCTAAAAAACAAAACAAAACAAAGGAAAACAACAAAATAGTCGTCGGTGCACCAGAAACGGCCACAGGCCCCCCAGAGGGGAGAGAAAGGGCAGAACACTCCTCCTTGATGGGGTCTCACTTCTTTACAGGTGAACAGAGACCTGAGCAGAGCATCCTCATTAACGTATTAGTGACCTCGAAGCTGGAAGAGTTCTTTCCTGCAGGGATACTCTGCTGAGAAACAGGATGCTTGAATCACGGCCTTACCTGAAGATTATGTCTCTGCTCCTAGAGACTGAGTCCCTGGGTCAACAGGTGGGGCCCTGGGTGTCTGGGGGACAGGCTGGCTTCCTTATATATGCATCGCACACTCTGCGGGCAGACTTTTAATCTTACACCATGGCAGGCCGGCCCCTCCCGGAAGGGTGACCCTTGACACTCCTCAGACCCTGACGTCTTCGACGTTGCTCTCAGACACCGGTTCTCAGCTCTGCATCACAGACACTTTTTTCTTATCTGTGTTATTTTAGAATTCTCGGTCACTTAAGACACAGGGTCCAGATTTAAAAATAAGCTGTGGATATTGGAGGGTTCCTGATAAGCCAAGCGTATGAAAAAGGAGAATTGTTGAGATGCGATACCAGAACTATTGCAGGAGATAGCCTGACCTGTGTTTGGCGGGGGTGGCTAGTGTTTGACTTGTAAGGAACACTTGTGGGTCTTCAACCATCCTTTTCCTTCCCCTCATCGTAGGATCAGATCTAGCCTGTGTGGAGTGTCTCCTTTTTCTTGCTGTTCAAGTCACTTCCCAGAGGTCCAGTTCCTGACTGTCCCAGGCCCAGGTGTTTTCAGAGACAAAATCCCTAAATGTGAATTTTGTCAACGAGAGCTTGTAAGAGACAGATGCTAGGGAGGGCGAACAGATAAATCCAGGTATTACAGACGGGACGTGGGCAAAGGCAAGGATCACACATGTTATGTAAAGAAACACAGTGTGTGTGGATAGGAAATTGCAAAAGGCAGACGCTGTGCGGGATGGACTGCGGGCCAGAATTAGTGCCTCATACGTAACATGGGCATCTCACTAGAAAAGTAAGACCCCAACCTTTCACAAAGAGACCCAGCCCCCAGAGAGGGTCTTTTTAGTTAAGCAGCCCCTAAATAGGGCTTCTCAGGTGGCACCAGTGGTAAAGATGCCCCTGCCAACGCAGGAGACATAAAGACACTGGTTTGATCCCTGTGTTGGGAAGATTCCCTGGAGGAGAGCATGGCAACCCACTCCAGTGTTCTTGCCTAGAGAATTCTGTGGACAGAAGCATCTGGTGGGCTACAGTCCATGGGGTCGCAAAGAGTCAGACACAACTGAGTGACTAGCACACACACACATAAACTCTATTCTAGGAATAAGAAATTTAAAGGCAAGTAGAATATGGTTCTCGCCCCTGAGATGCTCAAAGTCCACTCGAAGAGATGGGAGGTAAAGAAACGACCAAATAAACAAAGAGTACTAAGGGTATAAGGACTTCCCTGGTGGTCCAGTGGCTAAGACTCCATGTTTCCAATATAGGGGAACCAGGTTCAATTCCTGGTCAGGGAACTAGATCCCACATGCCACAGCTAAGGCCTGGCACAAATAAATAAACAAATAAAAATATTTTTAAAATAAGTAGTATAACTGGTGCTTCAAGACAGATGACTACAAAGCTCTATGGGGGACAGAGTCGGGGCCTCACCCACCTGAGCAGGTGGCTTTGAGACTAACAGGAACCAAAGGATACCAGAGAGGTGCCACACGTGGAGGCTGGAAACCAGGATGAAGGAGAGAAGAAATGAGGGGTCATTTTGGACCACCAGGCCCCACGGGTGGGCAGGGAGCATTCCTGGACTGGGCCAGGGGATTACCGGCCTTGCATCCCACGGGACATCTAATGGGCCATGAATTCTGGTGTGTATTGAGAGATGCTTCTTCGGGGGTAAGGTTTATGCAAAGAGCTAGAAGAAGGCAGAGACCCATCTGCTGCTTGGCCACTTTGTTGAAAGTACGACAGCACTAGATTTTTCTTTCAAGTCGTCCCCTCTTCATTCAACATTTTGCTCCCCAAATGCAGCTGCCCCACCCAGTGGAGGCTCACCCAGGACCTCAGCCATGAGAAGGTTGGACCATAAAACTCTGTTTGTTTGTTTTTTTAAAATCATTCATAATGTGGGCATTTATTGACAATGTACAATGGGAATGCTTCAGCCTCGCACTCACCAAATGGGAGTAATGGTGATGAATCCCCAGAAAGGGAGTTTGCTCTGCTGAGCAATCCATCTCACCAGGACCTTCGCTAAATGCATAGGCTTGACAGCAAACAATTTAGCTAATCCAACTCCTACCCCTCTGGGATTTGCTTTCAGGGTTTCAAGGGAAATTTTCCAGCAGAAAATGGTTACTTAGATAAAATTACTGAAATTTTATTGCAGGGATGGTTCTCAGGGTCTGGTGTGGGCTGGGTGATGTGGAGACGCTGAGTGCTCTTGACTTTCTGAAGAATTGCTTCAAACAGATAATAGGCTCTTATGCAAAAGATGGAGGCCAACCATTCTCTTTTTCCGAAGTGGGAAAGAAGACAAAAAGAAGAGGGCTGGAATTGTGGTTGATGATGTTTAGGGTGGGCCAAGCGTGGGTACTGGTGCTGCTACAGAGGGTCACGGATGATGTAAAATCCCACCTTCCCAGTAGTAAATACCCTGCTGTGTCTGTATGTCTATTCTCTGCACATTTTCTTTTCTTTTTTTGATATTTATTTATTGGGCTGCACCGGGTGGTAGTTGCGGCAGGTGGGATCCAGTTCCCAAAATAGGGATTGAACCTGGGCCCCCTGCTTTGGGAGCACAGGGCTCAACCCCTGGACCCTGCAGGGAAGGCCCTCATGTCATATTTTCAAACTAATGACGCTCCTCTTATGCTCAGACCCCTCTCCTGGGGAGTTTGTCAGTTGGTGTCTGAGATTGACACCATGGCTGATATTCAAAGGCCAGGAGAGACTTGGCCAAAGTCGCACAGCTGGGCATGAGCAGGTGCAGGCTTTGGACCCGGAGCTCATTCCCATACCTGACCATCATGGCTCCAAGACAGTGACCGAGAACATGACAGGTTCAGGTTCCCCCGATGAGGCCCAGCTGGACTGCAGAATGGAGAGAAGGAGAAAATTCAATCTCCAATCATTGAAAGAGCAAATACAGGCAGTGAAGTCCCAGAGTCTGTTCTGTTTAACTTTCCCAATGGCAACCACACTGGCAAATGGAATGATTCTGTCTTGGAGTGAAGTACAAATAATCAGAGGTCAGAAAGATCCCTCAGGAGCATTTTCAAGGCCAGGTAATTGTTGTTCAGTCGCTAAGGTGTGTCTGACTCTTTGCCACCCTCCAGACTGTAGCCCTCCAGGCTCCTCTGTCCATAGGATTTCCCAGGCAAGAATACTGGAGTGGGTTTCCATTTCCTTCTCCAGGGATCTTCCCAACCCAGGGATCAAACTTGCATCTCCAGCATTGGCAGGTGGGTTCTTTACCACTGAGCCACGTGGGAAGCCCCCAGGGCCACACGAGTATGTGCTAAGTCGCTTCCATCATGTCTGACGCTTTGCACCTTGTCTATGTTAACCTGCCAGGCTCCTCTGTCCGTGGGATTCTCCAGGCAAGAATACTGGAGTGGGTTGCCATGACCTCCTCCAGGGGATCTTCCCCACCCAGGGATCGAATCTGAATCTGTTATGCCTCCTATACTGGCAGGCGGGTTCTCTACCACTAGAGCCACCATAGTTTCTGGGATATTGTGACCAAGTGACACTGCTTTCTTTTCTCCAAGAAGCTCAGCATAAAAACCTCAGGAAGAGAAGTAGGTCCTTCAAGATCGTGTTGGGGGTGGAAGGTAGAATGAGAAGGGGAACCAGGGCTTTTTACATGTTGCCCACATGTATACTTACCTGGCACATGCCTGCTGCCAGAAGCCCACCGTCATTCCTTATAAATACAGCCTCAGAGGCCAGGCCAGCTCGGGCCTCCCTGGACCTCGAATTGTGCCAATTCCAGAGTCTCCACACCATTTTGCTCGCATAGCCTCTGAAAAGAGTTTTGAAAAATTATGTGTCTCATCATACATTTCAAGTTGACATCCCCATATTTTCATGATAAGTTTAAATGGTTGTAAATGATGCAATTTCTAGTGCTTTGTAACTCTTGACAGTTAAAAGTAAAATAAAATTGTTGCATCACTCTTTAAAAAGTTTCAGTGGAATATAAACACCGAGCTATTTGAAACCTTCTATTATCCATTCAGAACTATATAAAAGCTCTTTTTAAAAAAAAAAGAAAAAAGAAAGAAAACAAAGATTTCACATCACTTCTTTTTCTCCTTGGAAACATAGTTCCATTCCATTTCCTCCGTAAAGCTTCACCCTGATGCAAGATAATTTTGTGCTTGAAAGTCTTTCAGGGATCGTACTACCCTGCCAGAAAAAGAGATATATAAATTATATTTAAATTCAAATAAAGTTCCTGTGACTATAAGGCTCAGTGCCACAGGTTTCCTCCAGGTTGAAATATCATTGCAAATATTATTAGTGTACAATTGAGCAAGGGCTTCCCTAGTGGCTCAAGTGGTAAAGAATCTGCCTGCCAAGGCAGGAAACACAGATTCAATCTCTGAGTCGGGAAGATCCTCTGGAGGAGGAAATGGCAACTCACTCCAGTATTCTTGCCTGGAGAATCCCCATGGACAGAGGAGCCTGGTGGGCTATATAGTCCATGGGGTCTCAGAGTCAGATGTGATGTAGCAACTAAACAACAACAACAATTGAGTAAAACAACATAATCACATGATGAGCTTTAAAAGTAGCTATCAATATAAAGTTTAAATAGTATCAGAAATGTATCTCTTAAAGAGATGGGTGACTCCGGGGTGTGGGGCCTGATTAAAAGAGCCTTTCTAGATAGACACGAGTGTTTCAAATGTCTCTGTCTTCGATGCCTGGAGGGAGTCACATCACAGGCAGATGGACCTGGAAGAATGGAGGGGGTCAGCGGGGTGACAGGGGTGTCTCTCCTCTGTAGTGGGGGGAGGGATGGCTGAGAAGGGTCAGAAAAGAAAGGACAACCTCTGTCCCAGGTTGTCCTTTGTCCAGAGTTAAGGTTGAGCACATAAGAAATTTAAGGGTCTGGAAACTGATTCCATTAAAACCCATCCAGATGTGGGTTCCTCGAACACATCTGAAGATGTCGTAAACCATTGCAAACACTTGGAGCCCACTTGGGGAAGTGTCAGCGTGTACTGATTCACCTACATAAGAATAGTGTTCATCAGTTCGTCAATATAACTATAGGCATAAATACACCTGTGCCTTCAGCAGGCTTAAAGAAGGAAATGAGTTTGGAGGTATTTTGTCTGTAAATTCAGTCAAAATGGATAGTGTCATTGATATATCTGAAACAAATAAAAACAATGATATGCTACATAAATTATAGATGCTCTCAATATTCCCCCACCACAAGGTCATTATGGTTACAACCTTCCCTCTTATGAATTAGAACCATTGACTGACTTTTATGATGATTGGAATGGAAACCGATTCAACTGATTAGAACTTGGCACATCTCTGATCACCCGTAGGTCACACACAGAGTTGCTGACTTCTGTCAGTCTGCTAGTCAGGACAGGCAATGGTATCCATCGGCAGAGACTTCCTGATTTTGGGGGATTCATATAATAAAAGCTTAGGTGCTTCTCATGCTGCATGTCCAGATGGGGTCAGTGCAAAGGCTCTCCTTGACAAAGGCATTGGGAGATCCAGGCCAGTGCATTCTTCTTTATCTCACAGAGAGTCCATCTGGATTTCAGGGCAGAAGAGAACAAAGGGGCCCTACCACGGGCTTCTCATGATCTCAACCTGCAAGGGACACATCCCTCTCTACTCAAGTACTTTTGGTCAGAACCAGCCGAATAGTGTGTCCAGATACAGGAGAGAAATGAATGTTTTCATGTGGCCAGAGTGGAGGAAAACAGAATATCTTTGGGACTAAACTGCAGCAGAAGTTTATATAGGTGTCACTTGATAAGCAGCATTAGTCAATTTGGGGAAAAAAGTGATCCCCAAGGTTTGGTGATTAATACTGAAATAATGAAGTTCTATTCAATGCAAACAATGGCTATAGAAACAGGACTGAACATGAGAAGGGCAGAAAATTTTAATCTGATATGAAATATGGCAATATGGCAAAACCGGTGAATTGTGAAGGAATGCCATTGGTCGTCAAGGATGATCATTACCCAAGACCTCCCTAGGGCAGTGCTGATTCTACAGGGTCGTGTGAGGAAATGGTTGGGAGTGCCCTGCCGTGACTGAAAGCCGCCAGGTTCTTGGTTGCACCAGGCTCCACCTGGCTATTGAATGGAAGTGATTTGGTAAGTTAACAATGCTTGCCTCCCAGGAGGCATCCTTTCTGGGTGTCCTGTAAGCCCCCGGACTCAGCTCTGCCTGCCTCAGATGTGTGATGGGGCATTGAACTTCTGTGAGAGTGGTGGTGATCAGTTATAACGCCTCCACCCCCGGGGCTTGGAGCTTCCCAGAGACATTGACTAAGCCAGCTGTAGTACCAAGTGGGATCAGTCTGAGGGCATTTGGTTTTCCTTCCTGAGGATGTAAATATTTGGAGAGATTCCTATCTGTGTGGCCTGTTTTCATATTCATGACCCTGCTGGATTTGAGACTTTTAGCCTCCGAAACTGAAAGGCAGAAACATGTCTGTCATCTTAAACTACCCAGCAAGCTGTCAGTTTTTGGCAGCGTTAAGACACTAACTTCCCAGGTGGTACTAGTGGTAAAGTACCCAGCTGCCAACGCAGGAGACTTTAGAAATGCAGGTTCAGTCCCCGGGTTTGGAAGATTCCCTGGAGAAGGAAATGGCAACCCTCTCCAGTATTATTGCCTGGAGAATCCCATGGACAGAGGAGCCTGGTGGGCTACAGTCCATGGGGTCACAAAGAGTCAGACACGACTGAAGTGACTTAGTGTGACACAATACACTAACACACGTGGGAACCTGTGTCCATGTGGCCTTTAAGCCCCTCGGAAGTGGGCAGCTGGGGATGAAGGGGTCTGTGGGGTTTCTTCTGGAGTCAGCAGGTCATCCACAGGAAACTGACTTCCCCGGGGGCCTTGATGAGAAGCTAAGAAAATAATTTCAAACATTAATCTGCTTTCTTGCATTGGCTTCTCTTTGCAAAAAGCTGTAGGCCATGGGGCCCCATTACCTGGTTTTTCACAGGCGAAGTCCCAGCTGGCTGTGTGCCTTGGCCTGGACTGGTGTCCTGCTGATGCAGAATGAGACCCAGATGTGGAGGGCCAGTCGCCAGGGCCAGGCCGGCCACCAACCTGCCGCTTTCTGTCTTGGGGTTGAGTCGCTGGAGATCACAAGGGTGGGCCTGTCCTCCCTGTTGTTCCCCCTGTGATGTAAGGATGATGTGAATGAGGGCTGAGCCCCTTCACCTCCAAACACTCTGGCCTCCCCTTGGGGCTGAGATGGGGCTGACTTGCCAGGAGCATTTTCATTCAATGCAATGTGTACAGACAACATGGCTGTAAAATCAGGTTCCAGTCTGGCCTCTGGGGAAGAATGGCCCTACATGGTCCTATGTGGTCCTTCACGAAGGTAAAGAGGTTTGGAAGGCACATGGAAGGAGGGCCATATTATTTGCCTATCATCTTTACCTGGTCTGAAATGCCCACCCCTATAAATACACACAGACAATCCTGTGGGTTAGAAATTTAAGTCTGAAACATATTCCCAGAAGGTCACTGTTACCTGGAGCTCCTGGCCTCTCTCCTCTGCACAGAATGACTGACACTCTAAGTCCTCACCTTGGAGGGTGAGCGTTTGGGCAAAGATGCTGGACAGGTTATTTCTGCAGGAGGCGGCGGCAGCATTTAGTGCTGAGAGGTGGTCAGGGTGGACAGAGGGAGATGACGGGAAGGGACCCGTGGGGCTTTGAGGGGAGGGTTAATCCAGGCTGACTCCTCAGAGGTGTTCCTGGCTGCAGGGGGATAGTGGGGGTGTGGTTCTGCCCAGTGGTCTGGCTTCCGAAGCTGTGGGCCAGGCAGGAAGAAAGAAGAAAAACATACCCGTCATCCCACCTCCCAAAGAAAGTTACTGTCAACATTTCAGGATGAACACTTTTTAGCCTTTTTCCTAGTTCAAACACATACTTGCCTTTAGAAGAAAAATGGAATCATAACACACATAAAATTTCATAGCCTGTTTTCTTATAGTGTAAATAGTCTTTGTCCATGTCCCTAGTATAATTCCTTGTTGTGGTTCACATCTCTGTATGGGTGCTCCCTGGTTTATCCACGAGGCAGGTGACAGCAGAGACTCTGAGGACAGACAGCTGGGTTCAAATCACAGGTTTCCCAGCATTCATCAGCTGTGACGGGACCCTCATAGTACACAGCATGACCAGCTCTCCATAGCCACTGCTGCTGCTGCTGCTAAGTTGCTTCAGTCGTGTCCGACTCTGTGCGACCCCGCAGACGGCAGCCCACCAGGCTCCCCCGTCCCTGGGATTCTCCAGGCAAGAGCACTGGAGTGGGTTGCCACTTTCTGCTCCAATGCATGAAAGTGAAAAGTGAAAGTGAAGTCGCTCAGTCGTGTCCTACTCTTAGCGACCCCATGGACTGCAGCCCACCAGGCTCCTCTGCCCGTGGGATTTTCCATACCCACAGTAGTCTGTAAAGTAGGAGTAATGGTGCTTCCCTCATAGGGTTGTTCTGAGGAGCAAATGACTAAAAATCTTAAAAAAAAAACTTGAACTACAGTTAATTCACAATACTGTGTTAGTTTCAGGGGTACAGAAAGTGATTTCCTTATATACATATGTATGTATGTATCTATTCTTTTCCATTTGTGGTTTATGGCAGGATGTTGCCTATGGTTACCTGCGCTATACAGTAGCTCCTTACCTGTTTTGTATATGATAGTGTATATGTGTCCGTCTCAACCTCCCAATTTATCTCTTCCCTCCTTGCCCCTGGTAA
Source organism: Ovis canadensis (assembly GCF_042477335.2). NCBI lineage: Eukaryota > Metazoa > Chordata > Mammalia > Artiodactyla > Bovidae > Ovis > Ovis canadensis. The sequence continues at coordinate 220,112,320 of NC_091247.1, forward strand.
CCATAAGTTTGTTTTCTCAGGCTCTGACTCTATTTCTGTTTTGTAAATAAGTTCATTTGTACCCTTTTTAAGCTTCCACATATAAGTGATATTATACGATATTTCTCCTTCTCTGTCTGACTTACTTCACTAAGTAGGATAGTTTCTAGGTCCATCCACATCACTGCAAATGCCTTTATCTCATTATTTTTTATGGGCAAATAATATTCCATTGTGTGAAGTATATAAATATACCACATCTTCCTTATCCATTCTGCTGATGGACATTTAGTTTTCTTCCATGTCTTGGCTATTACAAATGGTGCTGCTTTGAACATTGGGGTGCATGTATCTTTCTGAATTAGAGTTTGCATCTTTCCTGGATATATGCCCAGGAGTTGGATTGCTGGATCATATGGTAACTGTATTTTTAGCTTTTTGGGAACCTCCATACTGTTTCCCAGGCTTCCCGAGTGGCACAGTGGTAAAGAATCTGCCTGCCAATGCAGGAGATGCAAGAGATGCAGGTTTGATCCCTAGGTTGGAAAGATTCCCCTGGAGTAGGAAATGGCAGCCCACTCCCATATTCTTGCCTGGAATGTCTCACGGACAGAGGAGCCTGGTGGGCTACAGTCCATGGGGTTACAACGAGTTGGACGTGACTGAGCGCACAGCATACTGTTTTCGATAGTGGCTGCTACAATAATCTCTTGCTATTTTCTTCTAACCAACCTTTTATGTTGGGTATTTAGATTGTTTCCAAGTTTTTCACTCTTACAAATGTATTGTAATTAACAAATTCAGTGCACTCTTAATTGGTTCCAAAAAAAATTTTTTGTGATCACTTTAAGGAATCTTTTCCAGAATGAATCATTCACTCAACATACAGTGAGTGTCCCTGTACACCAAGCATTAGACTCACACAAAGAAAAATGAACACAGTTCTCTTTCTGAAGACATTTAAGATGTAGTGGGAAGACGGCTGGAGAAAAGGCACATTCGCGTCCAGATATTACACCATACACCGCACCGGAAGAGTGCCTGTCTCTAGCACCCTTCCCAGGAGAGCAGAGGTGAGAGCCTCACCGAAGGGTACAGTCAGGTCACGAAAGACAGAAAGATCCATCCTCAGCTCCCACCTCCCAAACCCCAGTAGGAATCCGGGATGGCTTCTGTTTGTCACAGTGAGAATCTGTTCCCTGGAAAGGGAGCACCCAGGGCTGTGTTCCAAAGTGAGAAGCTGAGATATGGGTGCTCGTTGCGAGACCAAATATTTAGAAAGTACCTTTTTCTGGAAGGCAAAAAATACGTTTCACAGCTGAAAAGATAAGTGAAAAACCAAACTGGAGAGGCATGAAGGTAATATTTACTTGCTAGATTTACATGGCGCCTACCTGGAGAAGAGCCTGGCTGTAAATCCTGCCAGTGGCCCTGACATGGGGCACCAGCTCTCAGTTACCCAGCTCCCTGTGAACCCCCTAAGGCATTCTTTGCAATCATTTTGCTGTGATGGCTCAGTCACTAAGTCATGTCTGATTCTTTGTGACCCCACAGGCAACAATGAAGATAAATAAAAATAAATAATAAACAAATATTTAAAAAAGAGTTCACAGAGTGAGTGGGCTATCATTTATTCTGAAACCCAAAGATAGGTTTTCATCTTTAATTCTCAACTTCTAGCTACTGGGTTGTTGTTTAGTCACTCAGGAGTATCTGACTCTTTGCGACCCCATGAACTGCAGCATACCAGGCTTCCCAGTCCTTCACTATCTCCCGAAGTTTGCTCAAACTCATGCCCACTGTGTTGATAATGCCATCCAACCATCTCATCCTCTGTCACCCCCTTCTCCTCCGGCCTTCTATCTTTCCCAGCAGCAGGGTCTTTTCCAATGAGTCAGCTCTTCGCATCAGGTGGCCAAAGTATTGGAGCTTCAGCTTCAGCATCAGTCCTTCCAATGAATATCACGGTTGATTTCCTTTAGGGTTGACTGATTTGATCTCCTTGCTGTTCAAGAGATGCCCAAGAGTCTTCTCCAGTGCCACAGTTTGAAAGCATCAATTCTTCTTTGTGCTCAGCCTTTTTTATGGTCCAACTCTCATATCCATACATGACTACTGGAAAAACCATACCTTTGACTATATGGACCTTTGTAGGCAAAGTAATGTCTCTGCTTTTTAATAAGCTGTCTAGGTTTGTCATAGCCTTTCTCCCAAGAAGCAAATGTCTTTTAATCATTTTAAGCAATCATTTTCCTGTCACTTTAGACTGCCCCATGCCCTGTCCCACCCAAGGTCACCCTTGGGCACCCCTTTTGAGCATAGGATCATGGTATCACCATGTGTTTGGAGCCAGATCCTCCTGGGCTAAGTCCAGGCTCCACAGTTTACCAACTGGATGACTCTGGACACACAGTCTCTAAGTCTCAGTTTCCATATCTGTAAAATGGGGATGGCAATCACAACAGTAGCACCAGCATTGTCCTTGCACTGAGGATGTCACAGCCCAGCTCACTGAGCATTGTCCGATATTGTCATTATTCCTGTGGTGCAGTGTGTAGAGGGCTGCAAAACAATTTTAGTTTAAACAAATAAACAGGTGCACGGGCCTCTGAAACACAGCCTATGGTGGTGCACTCTAAAGCTAGATGGAAGGGATCTTTGGGTTTGTGTCGTTTCTGATTTTTTTCTCTTAGCTTGAAAATTGAGTGTGAACACACCAGAAAGGTATAGAAGCCAGATTTCTCTCCTAACCAACCAAATCTAGACCACTGTTCACGGTAGAATGAAGATGGATAGAGCTTAATACCTCTCACAGGGGCCTTGGCATTGTAAGCTGGGGCCCAAATCCTTGGCCCAAGGAATGGGGCTGAACTGGTGAGGATTCAGGCACAAATCCGGGTGCCTACAGAGGCATTTTGATGCATACTGTGGTGGCATCTTAGGGACTCTTTCCCTCTGCCAGACATTGTTCTGTACACTTGAGATAAACTGGTGTGCAAAAAGCACAGGGTTCCCTGCCCTCACGGGGTTTACGTTTTAGTGGGGCAAACAGTCAATAAACCATGCAATAAATGAATAAGTAGACTATATGGTATGTTACACAGATTAAACACAAAAATTAAAAGTGGAGGAAGGGGAGATTGAGGGCTCTGGAGGGGCTGCTAGGTGCAGTGGGAGATTGACTCCAGGACCTCTGTGTATGCTGAAATCCGTGGGTTCTCAAGCTCCTTTTACAAAAAGGTGTTTGGCTGTTCCCGGTATCTGCGATTGCATTTTGGCATTCCGTATTCGCGGTTCCACAGGCGCGGACTCGATGAACCATAAAGATCCATCCACAGGTCCACTATACTAAGTGGGGCGGTCAGGGTGAACCTCGCTGAGAAAGTGCAATTTGAGCAAAGTCTTGAAGATGAGGGGGTTCATCAGGTAGGCAGCTGAGGCGGGGGTTGCAGGCAGGGCAGACAGCTAGAGCAAAGGGCTCTGGGGGTGTGTGAGTGAGAAGGAGGGGTGTCCTGGAGAGCCTGGGGGCGCAGAGCGGAGAGGGTGAGGCTGGATCAGGGACGCCAGGGGAGAGGCACTGGGGGCACCTAGACTCAGCGGCTGCGGGTCCCTGGAGGCTGCCCTGAGGGCCCGGCTTTTACTAAGTGAACAGGGAGCCCTGCGGAGGAGGGTCAGAGGTAGGTGCCCATGCACAGAAAAGTGCTGACACATGACCCTTTAGGTGCTGTATTGAGAAGACACCCAAGGAGAGGAGGGCTTCGAAGAGGGAACAGACCCTCTGCAGGAGCTCAAGTGAGGGGCATGTGGATTCAGGCTGGGGTTGCTGCGGGGGGACTGCAAGGTGGTCACATTCAAGAGTCTTCAGGATTTCGCGAAGGACCGGATGAGAGAAAGCAATCAAGAACCACTCCAGATCTTTGGGCCCATCAACTGAGAGACGGGGAGCCTGTTGAGGAGCAAGTTTTGCACAGAAAGCAAGGAATTCCGCATTGGCTCTGTTGGGTTTTGAGATGCCTGAGCGGAGACTAAGTTGGCCGTGTAGCCTGGCGTTCAGGAAGATGGGTCTGGGCTGTCACACCACGGACACGGGAGATGGATGGGCTCCCCCGGCGGGGAGAAGGGCGGCTGGGGAGTGAGGGTCTGAGAGTAGGAAGCGGGCTGTTTTCCCAAGTGGGAGCTGTAGGCGCCCCTGCCAGGGCCCGGGCAGCCCACTGTCAGGAGCCCGGGCCTGCAGGGGGTGCCATGGACCTTCTGTGGCTGCCTGAGGACGGGGAGAAAGGTCCGCCGCTCCGGAAGGAAAGCGCTCCGTGGATTCCCGCTGGAGTGGCAGAAATAATTAAGAGGAGAAGGTAAGGATCTCGAGTAGCACACGTGCTCCGGTGCCTCGGAGGAATTAACAAACCCGGGTCTATTAATCTGCTCAGACATCTGGGCACCGCTGCCTCGCCAGGAGGCTCCGCCCCTCGGGCCCTCTCTCCCTGCCCTGTCTCTCCCCATCCTCGCTTCTCCACGCCACTCGTGCAACCGCCCTGGTCCTAATCGATTAAACAGAGCCTTGGCATCGCGGCTCCTTTTGCTCAGTGGCCCGACCCGCCGAGACTCTAGGTGGGCTGATGGCAGCCCCTCCTGGAATTGCGCGCCCGAGGCCTTGCCGCCTTGGCGCCCGCGCAGGACTTGGGGGCCGGGGCGGGGCGCGAGGGGTGTGTCTGGACGGCATGTGGGCCGAGGCGCGGGCAATCGGGCGAGCTGGGGCTCTAGCCGGGCTCGAGTCGGCTCCGCGTGCCCCGCGCCGTGCGCCCCGCGCCGTGCGCCCGGCCCCGCGCGCCGCCGCCACATCTGGAAGCGTTCAGCGCGTCCGCCTGGGGCGCGCCGGGCGGGCGGGCGGGGCGGCGGGCCGCGGGGTGAGCGCCGCGCTCCGCGCTCCTGCCCGCGGCTCCCTCTCGCCGCCTCTGCAGAAACAGCTCCTGCCAGAGCGGCGCGCGGCGCGGCCCGGAGCGGCGGCGCCTTCCTGCCTCCTCGCCCTCGGGACTCGCCGGACCTTCGGGCAGAGAAAGCGGAGCCGGGCCGGGGAGGACGCGCCGAGAGCGGGCGGAGACGGTTCGGGCCGGCGGCCGGCGGGCCCTCCCCCCGCCCCGGGGTCCGCGCGCCCCTCTCCCCTTCCGCCTCCTCTCGCTCTGCCTCCCCATTTATTTTCTCAAATGCTGTGGCCGCCAGAGGTGCGGCGCTGAATTCTTGAAAGGGGCCCGGATGTGCTGAGGATGCGCGACAGCCCCGCTGAAGGAGGCAGGAGTGGAAAGGAACGGTTTCTGGTGTTTGATGCAATGATGGGGATCAGGTAATCGCCAGAGGTAAAGAAGAGCTGCTGCAGACCCACGGCTTCCTCGATTCTGCACGAGAACAGCCGGCCCGGAGCAGGGATCAGGGCAGACCCGCTCGGGGGTGTTTGACATTTCCTCCTCTTCGTGGCTTCTTCTCCTGCTCACACGATTCTTGGTCCATGGTCAATGAAAACACGAGGATGTACATTCCGGAGGAGAACCACCAAGGTAAGGCTGGACCCCGCCGCCGCGCCCGCCGGCCTCGCCCGCGCGTCCTTCTCCCGGAGCGGCCGGGGGCCCGCGGGACCCGGGCCGAACCGAGCGGAAAATCCCCGCCCCTCCCCCGCCTGCGCCCGCGGGCCCCCCGGAGCCGCGCGTCCGGAGAAATTCCGGGCGAGGGGAAAAGTTCCCAAGTGTCTGCTCCGGCCTCGCTGGCTCGCGCTCGCCAGGGGAGCCCGACTGCCCGGCCGGCGACGCCCCAGCCCCGCGGGCCGGGGTCCTCGCCTCGCCCGGGCGCGGCTTGGAGCGCGCGCGGGAGCGCGCGCCCAGCACCAGGCCGGCCGGCGCCCCCGCCCGCTGCCCGGCGCCCCGGCCCCGCGCCCCGGCCTGGGCAGCGCGCTCCGGGGGGCGGGTGGGGGCCGAGAGAAGGCTGTGAGTCTCGGCGCCTCTCCCTTTCCTTCTCCCCCTCTTTCCCTCTCCCTGTGTCCCTCTTCTCGGCTCACCTACACCCTCCCACCTCTCTGCAGCCACTGACCCCGCGCGCCCACGCCCCGTGTGTTCTTATTCGCACCCACATGCGGGCTAGCACCTGAGGATGTCAGCGGGGGTTAGAAATCGGGCGGTGTGTGGGCCCTGCTTTCTCATGTTTTAAGGCAATAATAAAGGGTGTGCCGAGCTCACGCGGCTGTACACTGTCGCCCAGTGTTTTCCAGCGTCTCCATCCTTGGCATCAAGTGTCAGCCGCTCCCCCTGCGAGGGGGGAAGGCTTTCAGGCAACTCCCAGCTTCCTGGAAACTTTCTCCCTTACCACCCCCCCCCCCCCCGCCCGCCCGTATTAACAAGTTATTATTTTTTGGCACTGCTCAGCAATTAAGGTCGATATGGAGTGGAGAGGGCCGGTCTTGCTGGAGTGTGGCCGCCTCCAGCTCCGGCTGGGCCTCCCCAGTGGCTTCCTCTGCCTCTGGGTGCAGACTCTGCCTTGCCTCTCCCAGTTTCCCAAGCCTCCCTGTTTACATGCTTCCTTCCAGCCTCTTCCTTCTCAGTACCTGTCGCTGTTGGTCCTGCTACTGCCTGGGCACATCAGGTGCTCCTGTGAGGATAGCCTGGTGGTTTTTGTCTCCGTGTCTCTCCTTTCCAGCCTCCTCCCTCCTTTGGCCCCCAGCCTCACCCTTAGCAGGCAGAGTCCCTACCCTTTTGGAACCAGAGGCCGCCGGGCAGCTTCCCTGGGCTCTGTCCAACCTAAAACTGATCTCCAGCTTGGGTGGCTGTGGGGAGACTGTGGCCTCTTTTAGTGCAAACGATTGTGTCAAGGGCCATGGGTTCTAGGGTGAGCCGTGGCTTTCGGGTCAGGAGGGCAGCTGTCCCCATGTCCCACCCCTCACCTGTTCCGCTGTGCCCCTCCTGATGGAGTCCTGGACGGATTCAGAGGGAGGCGGGAGTGACACAAAAGAAAGGGTGATGTCTGTGAAGAGTGGAGGGGGGTAGGTTTCTGCCCTCGGGGCTCCCAGCTCAGCCCAGGCAGCCTTGAAGCGGAGCGCCCAGTGGCCACGTCCTGGCTGTCCCACAGTGGCAGTGACCTGCAGTCATGATTGTTATTCACGTGGCGATAATCCTCAGCAGTTCCTAGGGCCCCCTTTCTCTGTAGGACAAATCCTTTTGGGCCCTTTTTCCCCTTCCTTTTGCCGCCCCCCCCATCCCCCAGCGCCTCCTCCCCTCCCGTCTGCGGGGAGCAGACATTCAAAGTAGGAGCAGAGGCCCTGTGAGGTCTGCGAGGAAGATGGAGGGGCGGGCAGCAGGGCGCGTGGCCGGGCACGCTGCCTTCCCAGCCACACGCCACAAACGCTATGGCAACCTGGATCCCAGTCCTCTCCCTTGAAGCCGCAGTGATTATATAATTCTCGGAGCAGTTTTGCCTCCTTTCCTGGACGTGGTTCTCAGGTGTGAGAGCATCAGGACCCCTGTCTCCCTGCTGTCTTCTCCCTCCCAGCCACCCCCATCCTTGGCATTGCCGGGGTCTTCCTGGGGCAGGAGGCGAGGAGGAGGGGCAGACCTGGAGGAGCAGGAGCGTCTGCCAGGAAGGGCTGGCTGTGGCTTCAGAACTAACGGGGCCGTGGAACATGCCCGGGGTCAGGGTTTCAGGACCCGAGAGGCCGGAGGAGCGGATGATGACGTCGGGCAGCCAGAGTGGAGGGCCGGAGAAGTTGCCGGGGCTGGGGGTTACACCCTCCTCTTCCCATCGCTTAGTGCATGGACCCTTTCGTCCTGGTTTGCAGTGCTGTTGCAGGGGTCGGCGGTCAGGGTGTGGAGAGGCGTCAGCACGTTGGAACAGCCCGCAGGTTCCCCGAGGGCTGGCCCCTGACCCCAGGTCCAGACTGGAAGGGGCTCGTGGGCCTCCCCTCACCTCCATCTCCCATCTGCTCTGGTCGCTCGCCAGCCTCCCACTTTTCTGGGCTGATTTTCCATTGCAGGCTCCAGCTAGCAAATGAGTTTCTTAATAGTCAACCATTTAACAAATAAAACATCAGAACGTCCCTTATCTGCTGGAGACGAGGCAGAGGGGGAGGCGTGTTCTGGGAGCGGAAGACACACTGTGCTTTTCTTTTCAAAGCGGGACTTAGCAATGCGGCAGGACAGTCCTCATCGTAATAAAGTGATAGTAATCACAGTCAGGGGTCGGAGGGCATTGTTACCTGCACCCCAGCTTGTGCAGGTTGACATTAGCTTCTCTTTCTCGGATTCTGTGTGGAGAAACCCGGAGAAAAGGGCTTTTAAGTTTCCAAATACCGTTCCTAGTACCACTCAGACACTTTCCAGTGTATCAGAGTACTAGACAATCGAATCTATTACAAAAATCAATTATTCATTATTTCCACGGAGCACATGCTAACAGTATTTAAATGTGTGCGCATCCATGCACACACACACACACACACACACACTCTGAGTAAAGAAGAGCTATTTTAAATAGATTACACAAGAGCCATTAATGCCCTCTGGGGACTTGGTACATGGCAGACAGGAAGACTGGTGATGTAGTCCCTGTACCGTTGCACACCTGTGCCTCACGTTGGGCGAACGGTTCTCTATAGGTTGATGCTACAGGTACAGGAGATGGTGAGCCATTGGCCCGTGAGTCTTGGAGATGACTTGGGACTCTTCCTTCAGTTTTCTCTGACTTAGAACTGCCTGAGGTGGGTTCTTCTGGGTGTAAGCTGGATGCAGATGGAGACCCAGGGGCATCTCGGATCAGGGACTGAGGGCCTGCTGATCTTTGTGTTCCCCACCTCCTGGCACAGCCTTGACCCTGGGGGGATGAAAGCAGCCCCCAGACCAGAGGGGCTGTGCTTCCTGCCTCTTCCAGGAGGTGGCGCTCCAGGGTCCGAGCGTCAGGAGGGGCACCTGCGGTGGGAGGCACAGGTGAGGGCAGCCTGGCTGCTGGGCCTCGTAGGCGTACCTGCCCCAGGGCAGAGGCCCGGAAGACTGGGGTGCCACGCCGTGCACATGATGCACCCTCACCGACCGCCTTCCCTCTCTGGTTCTGAAGCCACTTTGGTTTCTCCCACCCCGCCGTTCCTCCTGCCCCAGCCCTGCAGTGACCTCTGGCACAGGCAGCATCCACTAGGCTGAACCTGTCACGGCCCTGTATTAACATCCTCCCTGTATGTATTTCCTCCCCAGATTAATCTCACCAGGGCTTGGTGACCAGAGGGGCTGGTGGGTCCCAGGGCCAGCCTGAGGCCCTGCTGGAGTGTGGGGCTGGGAGGGGCTGGCCTATGGGGTTGCTCAAAGGCAAGAAGACATTCCCCTAGATTTATTAGGGGAAAAACACAGAGACAAGTGGGTATAACTTCACAGCTGATCTCTGTTTATGAGTCTTGCTGGTGTCCTGCTGGGAATGGCAGCAGAGCTCCTGAGACCTCGGGTAGGAAGTGACTGCTATCTGTTCTGCTTCTCAGCACTGGGTCCTGCCCCCCTCCCCGCCCTCCTCCCCGTGTTCTCATTCCCATCCCTTTCTTTCCTCCACCTCCTAGCATAGCCTTGACCCTGGGGGGGATGAGCTTTCTCGGCTGTTGAGGCAAGTTCCCAGGGTCCAAGGGCCCCGGGCGCCAACCTGGCAGTGAAAGTGAGGGGCTGGAGCACCCGCCCCTCCTGGCCCAAGACCCTCTGGCTGGGGTCGGAGGTCACTTGGTGGTGACCTGTCAGTTGACAGCTCCTCACAGGGACTCTGGAGTTCGTGCTCCGCGTTCGAAATCGGGAGATAATTTTATTTTCCAGTGTGAACTAAAGGATGCTGGTTGGGGGACTTTCCTGGCAGTCCCGTGGTTAAGACGTGGCCTTCCAGTGCAGCGGGGTGCGGGTTCAATCCCTGGTCAGGGAGCTGAGGACCTACATGCCTCGGGGCCAAAAATCCCAAACAAAAAACAGAAGCAATATTGTAACAGATTCGATAAAGACTTTAAGAATGGTGCACATCCAAAAAAAAACCTTAAAAAAAATAAGGAATCAGATGGATTGTTTGGGAAACACCTGGAGACTTAACAACAAGGCTAATTAGCAAGATAATCGCCCTGAGTGAGTCTGTTTCTAGGTTCTGTCCTGACGGTTGCCTACGTCTATCGTGGGCTCTGAGGATGAGAGAAGACTGATTAGAAAAAAATTTTTAAATGGCATGGGGAATTGTTTTGCAAAATATCAGGTGCTAAATATTTAGTGACATAAGTGCTAAGTGTTCTGATAATGAAGCAACACTCCCAGCCACGACTGTCATTATTAAAATAATTTAGTAAACACCTGTTTCGATGAACCTCAAGGTTATATACTGTACGAAACAAGTAGAAGTGACAGGATCCCTCTGGGGAAATGGAGGGCCTTCAGCGCTGTTTCAAAGTCGGGTGCAGGGACTCCCTGGTGGGGAAGCAGGGTGGGGGCTGGCAGGACCCCTGTGTTGTGGGGCCCAGGTCCCAGATGGGTGCCCGTTGCTTGAGGCCAGGCCTTGACCTGGGGCCCCTGGGGCCTTGCCACCTCTTTGTTGGGTGAGATGGGGTGGGAGCCCTGGAGGGCAGAGCTGGGAGAGGACTTGGGGCTCAGGGGCTGCAGGAGGAGGCCCAGCTCCCTGGGGTGTCTGGGAGCATGTGGGACGCACAGCTGCTACTTGTGGGACTGAATTCACCTCGGTGGGGATTTACGGGACAGAGGGGGGCAGTTTGGGCCTGCAGCTCAGGAGACAAAGAGAGGTTGAAAACAGGCCCTCACCTCCCCAGAGCCCCGGGGAGACCTGGCTCTGAATGGAGGTGAGGGAGAGGAGGCCTAACTAGTCCCATCCCCAGGCCCCAGGCAGCTCTTCATCACAGGGCCGCTTCCCGGGTGTCCTCTGGTGTGCGTGTGTGAGAGTGTGTAGGGAGAGGGAGGGGGCCGTTCCACACGCGTGTTGTCTGTCAAGCAGACCTAGAATAGGGAATTTACTTTCCACGATCAGAAGATTTTATGGGCAAGAGAAACGGTAGGAACCAACGCCGTTCCCAGATGAGCAAACAGGCCCCTGCAGGATCACTCAGGAGAGTCGAGCCTGGAACCCACCTCCATTCTCCATCCTCCTGCCGTCTCTGGACCTACTCGGTGCATGCCGATGCTCTAAGAGCATCGCTCAGGGTTTCTGGTTAGACTTTGCCTAATAAACTTCTTGCCCTCCCCCATCCCTCTCCCAACCCTGCTTTTGTTCTGGCTAAAGTCTTTACTGAGATAGTAGATTTAGAAACTGACTTGGGGTTATCTTTCATTGGAAAGGTTTAAACATTTCTTACACAACAGAGTAGAAGTTTGTGCATGTCCACAAGAAACTCCTACAAAACTCAGATCACTGTTTTGTGAATGGAGATGCATCCAAGCCTTTTTGTTTGCTCCCGGCATTCTGCCCCAGTCAGGGCTCCCCTGAGGGAGCGACAAGCCTGTGTTGCCAGGCCCCCTTGGCAAGGGGTTGGCAGTTGTTCATGGCCTGGCCAGCTTTGCTGTGTGTAGAAACCAAGGGCAGGGTAGCCATGCAGGTGAGCTACAGGCAGAACAGGTAGAAAGCACGGGTGGTCAGGCTGCAGCTGTCAGAGGCCAGGGAGCCCCCGAGTCTCCTGAGCTAGGGGAACAAAGGCCCCCCTGCTCCCTTGTCAGGGCTAGACCCCCAGGACCCCTCCTCTTCCCAGGAGACATTTAAAGAAGGAGAGGTCTATGGGGAGGGGGTCATTGCGGCCTGCCTCCATGATCCCCAGAATCTCTGAGCCTTTGGTGTCCGACCTGATGCTCCCAGAGACCGGAAGGCCTTGGAGGCTGAGCTGCTCTTCAGCTTTTAGGACCAGGCCTGAGCCCTGCTCACCCACAGAGGTGTGGCCTCTGAGGTCCCGGGAGGAAGCCACCATTTCAGAACACAGTGTTGCCATCATTTCATGAAATATTCAAGCTGCCCATTTGCCAACAGGACTTTCTTTTAATACACTCGTCTACTCATGGTGCTGCCTGCTGGAACCTAGCTGAAAAGAAAATAAAATAATCTTGTCTCCTGTCCTTTAGAGAAGCAAGCCAAAACTCAGACAGTAAATGAATGTTCTTCTCCGTATTGCCTGTGGGCAGAAATGTTGAGAAATGTTGATTTGATTACTCAATTAAGCTCTATTTACTTTGTAACCATTGTGTCATGTTCTGTCATTTATATACTTTTCTCCTTCCAAAATAATCCATGTTGGGCTAAAACCTTTCAAAGATGTTAGTTAGCAAAAGCAAAGAAGAGAAAGGAAGAAAGAAAAATAAATAAGCCTACACCTAGAAAAATGACTTGGGTCACATTTTTTGACTTCATGTCTTTCTCTGAGACGTTTGAAAGAATCAGGTCCCCATTCTTCATCTGTGGGATGGAGACAGTAATCCTTAGCCAGTCGGCTTTGCAGGGCAGCCATGAGGCTCCGTACATTGCTGTGCGGTGGCAGCTGGCTTTAGCAAATCACAGAAAACCAGCGTGTGAGGAAGCAGGGCCATGAAACTTCCGTAGCATTCAAGCAGCGTTGAAGGTGGTGTTGGGTGGCTGACATTATTCAAAACTTCAAGGATGGAAACATGAAACAAAGAGAAATAGAATCTGAGGCGGCCTGGCTGATACTGAATATCGAAGGAGAAGGGAAAGACCATCGGGAGAGGCTTGGTCTTCTGGTTTTCTTGGCAACCAACCTGAGCCCGTGGGCTCTCAGGACTGTGAAACCAGCTGGAGGGTCAGGACTGAGGGAGGCCGGACTTCCTCATGGCAATGGCACGTGGTCCCCGTGTGCAGTCTGAGGCCGAAGTTCTGCCTCCTGAGCCAGCCAGGAGAGCAGGAGGTTGGGCGATCAACCTGTCCTCGCTGTCCACGTGAACTCCCCAAAACTAAACAACAACTCCTTAGACCTGGAGGACAGGCTGCCTGGCAAATAAAACTTTGCTTCAAATGTCAACCTTGGCTTTGGAAAATAAGCTAATTAAAAAAAAAAAAACATATAGCAAATGTGCTGGCAGTCTGTAGGTAAGGGGAGGGAGCAATTCCATGTGGCATCTTAAGACACTCATCAAATAGGAAAGGGCTTTAATTTTACATGGGAAGTGACAGACTAGCCTTTAGTTCCCCAAAGCAAAAATAATCTAATCGTCAAAATGTGTGCTGGGAAATGTGCGTTTAACTTTGCGCCTTGCACCACTCGCCTCCTGCCTCCCAGCCTCTGGGCCTGTGATCTCTGGGGCATCAATGTCTACATTTTTATTTTTAAAATAATATGCTGTAGCATCCATTGTTCTGTGTTTGTAGACGGGGCAGGAGCAGTATGCTTTGTACACTCTTCCTACCGTTACATCCTATGCCCATCCTAGGTGTTGCATGCTAAGTCGCTTCAGTCATGCCCTATGGACTGTAGCCCAGCAGGCTCCTCTGCTGGTGGGATTCTCCAGGAAAAAATACTGGAGTGGGTTTCCATGCCCTCCTTCAGGGGATCTTCCTGACCCAGGGAACAAACCTGAGTCTCCTGCGTCTCCTGCATTGGTAGGTGGGTTCTTTACCACTAGCACCACCTGGGAAGCCCCGTGCATCCTATGGGAGGGTGTTAATGACATTTTTTACGTGAGGGAACTCAGGAGCAGTGGTCTTGATAATGGGGTCAAGGTCATCCTGATGCTGTGGGAGCCAAGAATTAAGTTCAGGTCTCTTGGACTTTCCAAGCACGTGCTGTCTCTCTCCTTTCTCTACCTGGGGCCGAGGAGAGACGACCTTGACCAGCCTCGTGTCGCACGGCTTGGATGTGCACTGTGGAAGCTGCGTCTTCCACCGGTCAGGGCGGTGGACAGACATCTGAGTGCTTGTGCTGCCCTGTGGTCACTCCACACGCCTCCGCTCGCCGTCCCCTCTCCGAGCTGTGCATTTGTTCCCGAACTTCCTGCCTGGACCCTGCTTGGTCCTCAGATCCCAGTGGGGACTCCATCTGTCCAGCTTTGGCTTTGAGATGACCGTTTCATGGCAGGGCCTTGCTTCCCTGCCTTCTTGGAACGTCTCCCCAGTGATCTGCCCCCCTGGAAATAGGCCCTCCGTTCTCCAACCTGGGTCTGATGAGTTTGGGGCCCATCCTTGGAGGCTGAGCTCCCAGACTGCATGCGTTATCCATTTATTTGTTTTTAAAGAACATCTTGGTGGAGATATGTCACTTACCATAAAAGATACATTTCATATACCTTTAAAATGTACAGTTTGGTGATTTTTAGTATTTTTACAGGGTTGTGCAATCATCATCACCAAAGCCTGCACATTTTCATCAGCCCAGAGACAGACCCTGCACCCACTGACAGTCGCTCCCCATCCCTGCTTCTGTCCCCTGCATCTCCATGTGACTGTGGATTCTCAAGCATCATTGACCGTGATGTTAATCCAGTCACTGGGGCTCACCTCTGCCATCTCACTGTCGGTGGCATATCCCCTGAATTCAGGTCTAGGTTGGTTGTGACGACCCACCTGATAAATGACCCACCTGATAAATGGTGCAGTTAAAAGGAAGCACAGGGGGTCAATTGGGGACCCGGGTGACACTTGCAGATCGAGCACTTTCTTTCAGTTACACAAAAAGTGGTTTTAAGATTTATTTCTTTTAACTCAGCAAAGCTAAGTCTGTAAGGCACATCTACTGATAGCTGAAGATGTGAATTATGACCTTTAAAAATGTTTTATTATAAAATTTATATAACAAAGTTTTTCATTTTAACCAATCTTAGTATATAGTTCAGTGGCATGAATTATATTCACAGCATTGTACAGCCATCACCAGACTATTTCCAAAATTCCTCACTCCAAACAGAAACTCTATAAGTTCTAAGTAACAACTCCCCATTCCGCCCTCTCCCAGCCTCTGGTAGCATCTAATCCGTTTGTCTGTGAATTTTTCTATTCTACGTATTTCATTTACGTAGAATCATACTGTATTTTTCTGTTTGTGTCTGGCTTATTTTATGTGATGTTTCCAAGGCTCATCCATGTTGTATCACGGGTATCAGAACTTCATTCTTTTTTATGGCTGAATAATATTCCACTGTATGAACCGACCACATTCTGCTTATCCATTCGTCAACTGATGGACACTTGGGCTGTTTCTGCCTTTAGACTACAGTAAATAATGCTGCTGTGAATATCAGTGTACAAGTATCTGAGTTCTTGCTTTCAGTTCTTTAGGGTACAGACTTAGGAATGGAATTTCTGGGTCTGAATTTATGGCTTTTTTGTTAGAAGAGCCCATTTGCTCATGTGGCTTCACCACGTCAGAATCCTGTGTAGACAAGGATATTGTATCAGGGAATTCCACTGTGGCAGTCATGAGGGTTAGTGTGTTCCTGAGGCTCCCTGGGCCTGTACCAGAATTTTTACTTTAACAAGGTGTTTAACAATCCAGCAATGAGAAGTGACTGATGCTGCTTCCCTTCCAAGAAACAAAGAAGGTCTCCAGACCCAGCTCAGCCCTCCCCTTCCTGCCAGCAGGGCTTTGGAACGGCAGGAGGCGGGTGTTGGGTAAGACAGAGCTCTTTAGTTTGTGTGTCCCCGTCTGCCTGTCTATAGTTCAGGAGCATCTACTCTGGGAACTATGAGGATCCTGGGAGAGAATGAGTCTTGTGTGGCTAAGCTGAGTCCTGCTCCGTGGCCCCACGTCTGCGCCGGTGGAGGGGCTGTATGGCCAGGTGCTGCCTGACGAGCGGCCTCTATCTCCAGCCTGGGGGCTTGCCTGGGGATGCTGCCGTGCCTGGGGCTCTTGCCTGCACCTCGCAGTCTAAGTGAGGGAGGGAAAGACACTCGGAAAAAGAAGCACTCAGGGGAAAGAGTCAGGAACAGAGGGAGGAGGGAGGAAGCCAGTAAGACATGGTGGCCCCATGTGGAGACCAGTGGCCAGTTACTGACTCAGGAAGCCCTTTCATTCTTGGGATGGCTATTTTTTTCCATAACTGTTTTGCCTAAAAGTAATAACATCACTTTGCTTTTTGATTGCTCTAGAATACCTTTTCAATCTTGCTCATGTCTACTGTCAACTATCCTTCAAAAATTTTTTTCGAAGTAATGGGACAAGTTTTATGATTTCTATTTTTTCAGATAAGGAAACCTGGGCTTAGAAAATCTGAACAATTTGACTTATTAAAGAAGGAATAAAAGAATCAGGTTTTTTTTTGAGAGAGAGAGAGAGAAGATCAGATGGTAGACTTTATCTTATCTTTACCTTTGTGGGCTCATATGTTATCCCATTTATTCCTGCTGGAGCCCTGTTAGAGTCAGACAGCTTTCTGTGCTATAGTGGCTTGCCGACTCTTGGTCTCAGCTCCTCCTGTAGCTTGACCATATTGACCATACATCAGGGCTCCTTATCCTGACGCAGGCTGACCTCCAGCCCCACACCCACCCAGCCCCACGCCCAGCTCCCCGACTGTCAGGTTCAGCTGGGGCATTAAGTGTGTGTGCTGTTTCTCAGATTAGCAGAGTTGAGCATGCTAAGTCAGAATGCAGGTCAGACCTTTGGCAGACTGATACACTTACTTTAATCCGACTCTTAGTAAATCCCTGTCTTGCGGGCTCTGCCTTTGCATCCCCTTCTGGTCCTGTGCACAGGTATGTCTTGGCCGCTGTCCAGAGCTGAAAGGTTGCACAGTGTTTTCTCCAAGGTCAGAGCCTCTGTCACTGTGTCTGGCTTCCCAAGACCTCCTGGGGATCTGAGCTGCACATCCGAGGGGATTATAGTGACTCAGATGTCATATTTGGTCTGCAGCGGATAAGATCCTGTGGCTCTGTGTTTCAATTATTTAAAAGACAAAAATTTTGATCTGTGCCTGGCTGTCTGAAAGACCAGGCAATGAGGAGCCTTTTCTCAGGATAAATTGACTGTGAAATGCCCTGAAAATGGAGAATCTCATGCCAATTTTGGTGAAAACAATCCTAAAAGTTGCTTCTCCTCTCCCAGAATTGGGGTGGTCGGTCATTCTCACCGTGTTGTTGGGCACCTGCTGTCTGTAAGGCAGTCTGTTCCTGTGACCTCTGGTTATGGCCCCTCAGTTGTCCCTTCCCCTGGGGGGGGGCGGGCGTGTAGTCCAGTGGAAGGGAAGATGCACAGACACCCACGATGGGCAGAGCATGCCTAGCGTTCCAAGGAGATGAAGATGAAGAGCTCACAGGCTTAAAGAAGGAGATGTATGGTCAAATGGAGTAAATAGGTAAAGCATAGGTGACGGGGCTGGACCCTGAAGGGCAGGCAGACATAGGGTGGTCCCAGCAGGAAGAGCAGTATTGACAGGCTCAGGCACTGGATTTTAGAGGAATGGGAGTTGAGTTTGCTTAGGGCACAGCCATGTCCGAGAAGAAGTGGAGGGAAGGCTGGCACACGTGGAGAGCCCTCACCTTGGGCTGGAGTCTGCCTCCCATTCCGGAGGCTCCCCAAGACTCTCTGGAGTGTTTGAGCGAGGGCAAGGGGGGATCAGAGCTGCTCTTCCAGGAGCCTAGTTAGGCAGCGTGGTAGAGCGTGAAGTGGGCCCTAAGAGCACAGATGGAGGGACAGTTCTGAGGCTGCTGCCAAGTCCAGGTGGGAGAGGGAAGAAGGGGTTTTCTCAACAAAGGCTGGACGGCAAGGAAGTCCTTTATCCAGTGGGCGGGGCTATCTAGGTGGGTGGGGCTATATGGGTGGGTGGGGCTGTCTACTTGGGAATAGGTATCTAAGTGGTTGTTCAGTCGCTCAGTTCAGTTCAGTTCAGTTGCTCAGTCGTGTCCGACTCTTTGCAACCCCATGAACCACAGCACGCCAGGCCTCCCTGTCCATCACCAACTCCCAGAGTTTACTCAAACTAGTGTCCATTGAGTCAGTGATGCCATCCAACCATCTCATCCTCTGTCATCCCCTTCTTCTTCTGCCCTCAATCTTTCCCAGCATCAGGGTCTTTTCAAATAAGTCAGTTCTTCCCATCAGGTGGCCAAAGTATTGGAGTTTCAGCTTCAGCATCAATCCTTCCAGTGAATATTAAGGACTGATTTCCTTTAGGAGGGACTGGTTGGATCTCCTTGCAGTCCAAGGGACTCTCAAGAGTCTTCTCCAACACCACAGTTCGAAAGCAACAATTCTTCAGTGCTCAGCTTTCTTTATAGTCCAACTCTCATATCCATACATGGCCACTGGAAAAACCATAGCTCTGACTAGATGGACCTTTATTGGCAAAGTAATGTCTCTACTTTTTTAATATGCTGTCTAGGTTGGTCATAAGTTTCCTTCCAAGGAGCAAGTGTCTTTTAATTTCATGGCTGCAGTCACCATCTGCAGTGATTTTTGAGTCCCCCCAAAATAGTCTGTCACTGTTTCCCCATCTATTTGCCATGAAGTGATGGGACTAGATGCCATGATGTTAATTTCCTGAATGTTGAGTTTTAAGCCAACTTTTTCACTCTCCTCTTTCACTTTCATCAAGAGGCTCTTTAGTTCTTCGCTTTCTGCCGTAAGGGTGGTGTCATCTGCATGTCTGAGCTTATTGATATTTCTCCCTGCAGTCTTGATTCCAGCTTGTGCTTCATCCAGCTCAGTGTTTCTCATGATGTACTCTGCATATAAGTTAAATAAGCACGGTGACAAGATACAGCCTTGACATAGTCCTTTTCCTATTTGGAACCAGTCTGTTGTTCCATGTTCAGTTCTAACTGTTGCTTCTTGACCTGCATACAGATTTCTCAAGAAGCAGGTCAGGTGGTCTGGTATTCCTATCTCTTTCAGAATTTTCCACAGTTTGTTGTGATTCACATTCAAAGGCTTTGGCATAGGCAGTAAAGCAGAAGTAGATGTTTTTCTGGAACTCTTTTGCTTTTTGATGATCAAACGGATGTTGGCAATCTGATCTCTGGTTCCTCTGCCTTTTCTAAATCCAGCTTGAACATCTGGAAGTTCATGGTTCACATACTGTTGAAGCCTGGCGTGGAGAATTTTGAGCATTACTTTACTAGTGTGTTAGATGAGTGCAATTGTGTGGTAGTTTGAGCATTCTTTGGGGCTGGAATGAAAACTGACCTTTTCCATTTGCTCAGTCATCTCCAACTCTTTCCAATCCCATTGACTTCTGCACGCCAGGCTTACAGGTCCTTCACCATCTCACGGAGTTTGCTCAAATTCATGTCCATTGAGTCAGTGATGCCTTCCAACCGTCTCATCCTCTGTCATCCCCTTCTCCTCCTGCCTTCAATCTTTCCCAGCATCAGGGTCTTTTCCAGTGAGTCAGTTCTTCGCATCAGGTGGCCAAAGTATTAGAGCTTCAGCTGCAGCATTAGTCCTTCCAATGAATATTCAGGCTTGATTTCCTTTAGGACTGACTGGTTTGATTTCCTTGCAGCTCAAGAGTCTTCTCCAACACTTAGTTCAAAAGCATCGCTTCTTTGGTGCTCAGTTTTCTTTATGGGCCAAGTCTCACATTCATACATATCTACTGGAAAAATCATAGCTTTGACTATACAGATCTTTGTTGCCAAGTAACGTCTCTGCTTTTTAATATGCTGTCTAGGTTTGTCATAGCTTTTCCTCCAAGGAACAAGTGTCTTTTAATTTCATGGCTGCCGTCACCATCTGCAGTGATTTTGGGACACAAGAAAATACAATCTGTCACTGTTTCCATTGTTTCCCCATCTGGTTGCTAGGAAGTGAAGGGTGGGGCTATGTGGATGGGTGGGGCTATTTCCATGGGAAAAAAATCTATCTAGGAAGGAGGGGCTACATGGGTAGGCAGGGCTATCTCCATGGGAAAATCTGTCTAGCTGGAGAGGGTTATCTAGGTGGGCAGGACTATCTGGATGGGAAGGGTAGAGGGTGGGTTTGGAAGGCTAGTGGAAGATACCCAGCAAACATGCAGGATAAGAGTTCATTTAAAAGTGAGATTTTGAAGCTGTGGAAATGGATGGAATTACTAGGGAGAGAGAACAGAGAGAAGGGGAGGATGCAGGGCTGAGGATGGAGCCCATGAGTTTAAAGGTTAGGAAGCAAGTAAAACAGAGCCAGAGGGGCGAGGGTGGTGGAGGAGAGGCTTGCTCCTGCAGGGCTGCAGAGGGCATCCACGTCAGCATCAGGTGGGATGTGGGAGAGAGGAGAGGAGATGGGAACTGAGGCAGTCCACTGGGTTTGAATCTGCTCTCAGGGGACCTTGAGAGTGGGTCCACTTGAGATGGACCTGACCACAGGGAGGGGTACCTGGGGAACGGAGAGGCCTTTACCTGGATGCTATTTTCACTCCCCTTCTAGGCTAGGGAAGTGGCCCACCTGCTGTCTGCCTGCCCAGAAGCAGTGTGCCATGATGGCCTTCTGGGGCCTGGTGCCCAGCCACCCTGTGTGGTCCCATCTGGAAACCCACCTGCAGAGTCCAGCCTTATTGTGGTGAATCTCGAAGGCACTGCTGATCCCAGCCTGAGCTCTTGCTGGGGCGGGGCTGCAGGGTCCTCTGGCTCCCCTTTCCCTCTCCAGGGAACCCGGGCAGTGTGTTGGCTGCAGAGGGAGCTCTGAGTCTGATGTAGGGGTCTCCACAGTGCCAGCTATGTCACTTTCCAGACAGTGGGTCCCAGGCCTGAACCTTGGAGTCTGGCTTGGCTCTGGTAGAGTGGAAGAGGAGAGAAGAAAATCCACAAGAGAAGATGACCAGAGCAGAAATGCTCTGTAGTTGGGTGGACCTGGTGGCATTCTGGGGGTGGGGGGTGGGGGTGGGGATGCCCACAGACATCACAGCGTGAAGTATCGTTCACACCCATTTGGCTGTGGACGGGCACAGGCCAGCACCTCCCAGTGGTTTAATTAGGTCACGGTGTGTTTGAAAGGCAGAGGGGGGAAAATGGCAAAAAAGGTCATGTAGTAGTATTTTCAGACCTAGAAGTAAATGAATGGAAACTCTAGACCATAGACTCAGGGAAAGTTTCCCCCAGGAAAACTTGGGGACCAAATGCTAAAAGTTCCTTGGTGTGTGGTGTGTGCAAGTGTCAGGGAGAGAAGGAGCAGGAGAGAGTCAGCAGTGGACTTAGCTTGAAGCCCCCGGAAAGTGACTGTCACAGGCTGCAGGTGTGTCCGGGTGCCAGGAGACCCAGGTGCCTCTGCCTCTTGCTTTGGTATTTTGTTGACTTGCTTCTCTTCCTCATGATTGGGGATCGGTATCCACTACCTCCAACCCCCTAATTCAGAATCCATTTATTCTTTTAACCCCATTTATAAATGACTATGAGTTAAATATTGCAGAGACAGTAAGTGAAATACAGCAGGAGAAAAACGTTGTGATCGTGGTCCTGTGCATACTGTCAGCTGCGTGGAGAGATGGTAGTGGAGGCTCAGATGCATCAAGAGTACTTCTGAGCTTAAGTTTTTTTCTAAGAAAGAAGGTCTTGGGGGAGGGGCAAGAAAAGTGTCGAACAGCCTCACGATTTCAAAAATAGTAGCAAAGAAAGGAGGTTTGGGGTTTTAAAGACATGAGGGTGTCTTGAGTCTCCTTGGCTTTGTGTATGAAGTGACTGGATGGGGTCAAGTTGGGCTGCTTTACACCCCACGCAGTAGATGTGACTAAGGAGACACACCTGCTTCCAAGAAAGTCTTGCGAAGAAGCCTTACTGCACCTTGCATTCTTTTCCTTCCTTCTGGATTCTTTCCTTAACAATGAAGCTTATGTTTTGTAGTTTTTTTGGGTGGTGGTCTATAGTGGTAAACTTCCTCAGTCTCTATTTGAAGTTCTTTCTTTTTCTTTTTCTCTTTCTTCCTCCCTCCCTCATTCAAGAATGATGGTTTCATGGTACACAATTCTATGTAAGCTGCTGTCTTCCTTCAGCAAGTGGAAGATCTTCCATTGTCTTCTGGACTCTATTGTTGCTGATGAGAGGTCTGCTGTTGGTCTATGTCATAATTTCGATTTTTTAAAAGATACTCACTTTGTCTTTAGTATTAGGTAGTTTCACGATATTGTGTTATTACATTAATTTTTTTTTTTTTAATCTTACTTGTGACTTGGTGAGCTACTTCAACCCAAGGGTTTGTATCATTCCCAGTTCTGGTAAATTCTCAGTCATTTTCAACTATTGTTTCTCCTCTAGACTATCTATTTTATGCTTCTGGAACTCTGCTGATTTTTCCATTTTACTCTTCTTCCTAGATGCTCTTTCATATTTTATATTTCATTATTTTCCTTTGCTACTCTCTAGGGAATTTCTTTAGCTCTGTTTTCCAATTCATTAGTTTTTTCTTCATTTGTATCTAGTCTACCGTTTTACCTTTAAAACATATTTTTATTTCTACTGACTATTTTATTTATTAAAATTCTGTTTTGTTCTTTTTCAGACCTGTTATTTTTTAATAATGTATTTTGTCAATTTATGATTTTGCTTCCATATTTTATATCATTAATAATTTTAAACAGATATGTAATATTTATAGTTCATTTTCAGATTGTTTTATTGATTTCAACCCTGTGGAGTGGCTCTCCTATTTCTCATATCTTCTGACTTTCCCTGATGGTGGATCACTTCCTCCTGTGATACAAATTTTGAGTGGCTGCCCATCTCCTTTGTGAATTTTTTTTCTCTTGTGGGTTCTAAGCACATGAATTGTGGAAGTGATGCTACAATGTGGTTTTACATTTGCCTCCAGTGGGTAATCTTGGTGGTTTCACTGATCTAGAAACAGTTTTTAGTATTTGCTCATTGACTTGGAGGGCCCAGAGCATACTGGTGCTTTGATTTGCCATGAGAAATTATTCTCACACCCAGAATCTCAAGGCAGGGGCCATGCTTATAGGGTGGACTGATTCATATAGCAGGACGCTTTCAGAGTCCAGCACTGCTGTGGTCAGCCCTGCTCTGCTGTCCCCCTTTCCTGTTCTCCATTATCACAGCCCCTCTTAGCCTTGTTGTTAGAACAGCCTCATTGCAATACTTAGGCCTCGTTTTTGTTGTTGTTCAGGTGCTCAGTTGTGTCTGACTCTGCGACCCCATGGACTGCAGCACGCCAGGCTCCTCTGTCCTTCACTAACTCTCAGAGTTTGCTCAAACTCCTGTCTATTGAATGGGTGATGCCATCCAAGCATCTCATCCTCTGTCATCCCCTTTTCCTCCTGCTTTCAATCTTTCCCAGCATCAGTGTCTTTTCCGATGAGTCGGCTCTTCACATCAGGTGGCCAGAGTATTGGAGCTTCAGCTTCAGCACCAGTCCTTCCAATGAATGTTCAGGGTTGATTTCCTTTAGGATTGACTGGTTTGATCGTTCAGAAGCCCATGGCCTACTTCAGGCCTTACCCGTTCTTTCAGGTTGTGCAGGGGAAGAGGGTCATGACCTAGTTTTTCCCTTCTTCCAGCCCCTTCTTCCCCCCACTGCTGGGCTTCTAGGCTTGGGGCAGAGGAGAGGGACTCAGAGGACACAGTGCTCACGACTTTCTCCTTAGTGCTTGGCTGCCCACCATCAGCCACCATCTTACTCTTTGCTCTGGCAGCTGCCTGAGTGCTGACTGTTTCCTAGGGCACCTCTGTGAGTTCTTGGAAGGTCCCTATGGGGTCCTCGGTGCAGGCCATGTGGTCTCTTGGGAATTTCTGCCTCTTTCTGCTGGGGCTTGAATCCCACCACTACCCATCATCCACTCAGCCAGTCAGGATGAAGGTGTTTGGTCAGGAGTTGAGGCTGCAGGCTGCTTTCTGTTGCCACCCTGTCTGTAGAGCTGCCCTGGAGAATCCTAGAAAGGAAGCACGCTCCATCCCTCAGTGTGTGCATTCCTGGACTTGAGAAGACACCGGTCGAGACTTTCCCGGGACTAGCGCTCGGTTAGGTCCAGACCAGATGTGGCAGGTGGCTCACTGTTCTGTCTTCCCTTGGGGAACTAGAGTCAGGACAGACTATCAGTCATCGGTCAATCAATCAGTCACTGTTTATGAGCGCTTCCCATGAGCTGGCACTGTAGCAGCCTCTTGGCAGCAGGCATAAGCAAGCAGAACCAATTCTGACAGCCGTGCATTAAGTGTCCACTGGATGCCAGAGACTCAGTGAGGATGCAGTGATGAGTGAAACAGATGGGCACCTGCCCCCCTCAGCGCTCTCGACGGGGCCTCTGGCTGCACTGCCTGGAGCCTCCTCGGTGGTGGCCGCATGGTGCGATGTGGCAGCTCATTTGCATGAAGAGCAAGGGGATCCTTCAGACCAGAAGTCTCTCTCGGCTTTCACAGAGCTGACCCATCAAGGACCACGTGAGATGCAGACCAGGCCAGGAGTGGAGCAGCCTGGGGGATGAGGGTGGACTGTTGTGAATGATGACTTTGTGGGGCGCAGTAGCTCTCTCTGTGTCACTGGGCTTTATCTCTGCTTGTCCCCTTCTTTTCTGAGCTCCTGCCAGGCTGTGGACTGTCCACGTCACCCTCAGGGACCCAGGGCTCTCCTCCTCTGTGCCCAGGAAGGGGCTCTGACCCCGCAGAGCCATGCAGCACGGTCCACACTCTT
Organism: Ovis canadensis; assembly: GCF_042477335.2. NCBI lineage: Eukaryota > Metazoa > Chordata > Mammalia > Artiodactyla > Bovidae > Ovis > Ovis canadensis. The sequence continues at coordinate 220,136,819 of NC_091247.1, forward strand.
CCTGGCAGTTGTGGGGTGACTTAAGTGACCGCTGCTGTCCCTGGAGGCCGGAGCCTCCAGAGGATGCAAAGGTGCAGTTAAGACTTGTTCCAGGAGAGCAGGGCCACCTGGGCCCTGCTCAGAGGGAGGCTGGAGTCAGCTATTCCCATTTTTCTACAAATTTGAGTCACTCTGATATATCTGGGTGTTCAGCCTTTTGTCTAATTGTGAGATAAAAGACTTCATCTCCCCCCCCACCCCCCAGGAATTCCAGGAATCAGCAAGCAAGTTCAGGAGGAATTAGTAAGACTGAAATCATTGAGCTGGTGGCTTCAGCTTAAATCAGATGAAGGGCATACCTAAGATGACAAATGATTCTGGGTCCCCTGTGGATCTGGGACTGGTCAAGGGGCCTGAAGTGCTGCCCAGGGAAGGATTCTGGGTGCAGCAGAAGCTCAGGGCAGAGAGTGCAGGGCTTGACTAGTGATGTCTGCATCAGTCACAGGCTGGGGATGTTGCCTGGTACATCTACTGTTTTGGCTGTGCCTGGGGAAGTCAGACAGTCGCCCAGGCTCTTTATTCAGTGGGCTGATTCAATTGGTTCTGTCAAACTAGTAGCCAGTTCAGTGGGGGTAAAAAATCAGCTGAAATGTGTTTAGTATAATACAGGAAAGAAAGGAAAAAAAATACCCATTTTATAAATTCTGTTTTTCACTGTTTATTCAGCCAGGTTGGTAAATCATGGACATACTTTAAAAGGTGAATTAAATCCGAGAGCTTCTAACTGCTGGTCTGACTCTGCTGGAGGAGTCACTCAATGAGACTTTATGGTTTTATTACACTGTCTTTGTAAATGGTTTTCAAAACGTTTCACATTGGGTATGTGGTTTTGTTCTCACTGGATCCCGGGGATGGGCAGAGGTGATCTGACCAGTCGGCACGAGTAGGCGAGGGGCTGGCCCTAATCCTGGCTCCTTCTGTGGTTCTGTGAACTTTCTGCGTGTCCTCTGGGGTCTGGAAGAGTCTTTCATCCAGCTGGTTACTTTTGCTCTGCTCTCTGGGGGCTGGGGCCTGTAGGCTGGTGCAGGGACTCGGGGTAGCGTCCATGCCAGCTTGAGAGGCCTGTTTCCCCAGTAGCTGATGCATTAGACCCCACTGCCCTGATAGAATGCTTCGGGGTTTGTAGGATGGAAAATTCTGTTTGGAAATGAACACAGCCCATAGTCATCCGCACTCTGGAGTTGTCAGCTGAACGTCTGAGTCACCCGCACCGTCTCCTGGCGCCTGCGGCCTCCTGGTCCACCTACAGTGGTCTGAGCTTGGCCATATTTGGCTTTCTTGAGCTGGTTGGCTTTGGATATGTCTTTCAACCTGCCAACACCCGAGTGGGGACCCAGATCCAGCCTTGTGTTTAAGTGTCAGGCAGTAGAGACATCCAGGGATGTGGGGCCGTTTACTGAACATAAATCAGTTCTCGGCTGTGCCTTGCATTCCTTCGGTTGTGAACAGGCAGCCATGCCTTCTCCCCCTGCTCTCCCCAGCCCAGACTACCACTGGATTTATTTCTACAACCAGGCACTTTGAGGATCACAAGGGGTTCCCCTTTCCTCCAGCATATTCCTTTCCTCCCCAAATTTGCAAAGTGCATCGCATCCACTATCTCAATGAGGTAGGAACTCATCTTATCCTCGTTTCACAGAAAAGGAGAAAAAGGCTCAAAGAGTTTGGGGAATTTGCCTAAGGTCACACAGCTAATAAATGATGGAGCTGGAATTTGAACCTAGCAACTGTTTTTTCTGAGTGCTTACTTTGGAAAAGCCCTGCCGTGATTATGTTGTTTCTCTTCTAATCTGGATAGCCTGTCGTCGAGTTTTGAGATTTTTCTTGGTAGTTTCAACTGCAGCCCATATGCAGGCATCACCAGCCTGTGGATCTGCTCAGACCTCCCTCCGGGGAGAGGTGTGGAGTGAGGAATGGGCATCGTCATGGCTGCAGTAGCAGCACAGTGGCCCAGTCCAGACCTCAGATGCAGGACGGCGGGGTCCCGGGTGTCAGGTCCAGTTTCTGCTCTGCCCAGGTTCCTCCAGGGAGTGGGTGCACCCAGTCTGAGCTGGGAGGCTGTTGGCACCCACGGAGCACTCACAGGCAGAGGGTGCATCCTGGCCTAAGCACAGTTGGTATGTTTAGAACTAATCTCCAGGGACTGTTGTGGGTGTTTATCTGCAGGCTCAGAGATAAAAGTCAGGGAGGTGGGTCAGTAAGAAATGCTTGGGTTGATGTCCACTTGACACAGCGGCTTTTTTCCCAGGGACTTAGGGCGGCCGGATACAAGGGGCCTATTTTAGGGACTTCCTTTATCGGTTTGGAATTGTCACTGTCTGCACTGCAGTCAGACGAGACTAGCCTGGGTCTGCCTTCCCTGCCTTGAGAAAGAACCATCACACAGGCTCGCCTTCTTTCCCAGCGGGCTCACGTGTCTGGGCCCTGCATTCTCTCCCTGCTGGCCTGCAGACATAGCCTCCTGATTCACTGTCTAATTTAGGGCAGAAACTTGCAGAGCAGTGTCAAGAGGGGCTGTTTTCACTTCTGGATTTTACACACGCTTAATGTTCTTGCTTTGAATAGGCTCCAAGAGGATATAATAAATAAAGCTGTGCACACATCCACCGTGGCGGCAGCCAGCCTCACTGGGAGCCGCCTGCTTTGGGGGATAAACCACATTTCTTTCCTCTTCTTTTCCCCTCCCCTTCCCTTCCTTCAAATATACTTTTCATTCATTAGACAAAACAGTCTTCCAGGAGTAGAAAGGGCATGGCACTTGCATCTCTAGCGCCAGATATTTTGCCATAAAATTATCTGCCTCTGGCTTTTCTTCCCAGTTTGATCCCCATTTATTCTTGAGTCAGACACACCCGTCTTGGGCCGCTGCTGAGTTCTATAGGATGACACAGTTCAGACCAACTCCTACTTTATGTAATGGGACTTCTAAAGCGGGCCACCTGTTGGGAAGGCTCAGGAAGCCTCCTGATCCAGGGTTGTGCTCTTCATTGCTTCTCACTGAAAGGAAAATGGGGAAATGAAAATGGACCATCCATCATGGAGCCCAGGATGGGGTGGAAACAGCACCATGATGGGGACCAGGTTTCAAGCCACGTGTGGGTGTTACAGGAACCAGGTAAGGCTTCTTGTGCAGCCACAAGGCTGAATAGTCTTCAATGTACTGCCCACACCCAGCCAAGGGGTGAGCAGACATTTGTGTCTGTAAAGGTCAGTGGGGAATTTTTAGGTACACCTACTAGCTTGGAGAGGGCTTCCCTTGTGGCTCAGCTGGTAAAGAATCCGTCTGCAATGCAGGAGACCTGGGTTCGATCCCTGGGTTGGGAAGATTGCCTGGAGAAGGGAAAGCATACCCATTCCAGTATTCTGGCCCAGAAAATTCCATGGACTGTATGGTCCATGAAGCTGCAAAGAGCTGGACACGACTGAGTGATTTTCACTTTCACTAGCTTGGAGGAGGAAATGGCAACCTACTTCAGTGTTCTTGCCTGGAAAATGCCTTGAATGGAGGAGTCTGGAGGGCTACAGTCCATAGGGTGGCAAAGAGCTGGACACAACACTGTGTGCATGCGTGCTAGCTATGTATGTGTCTGTGTTTGCGTGGTAGTTTGGTGAGGGTTTCATGCATTTTGTTTGAATTTGAACTTTAGCTAATCTCGGCAATGTTTCATGTTGGGGATGTCTCATATTTGACATTGGGGTCCCAACTTGCAATTCATTGTATTAATAGATGTCTCTTTTATTTCACTTTTTCTTCTCCTGTCTTTTTCAAGAGAGTGGGGAGAGATTTATGTATGGGTGATGCAAGGTACGTCATGTTATAGAGTATAGCTTTTTAATTTTTATTATCTTTTTAAAGAGAAAGATTAGTGGTTTGGGCTCCACTGGACTGAGTCGAGTTTAGAAATATTAATAGCCATGATCCATTGAGTGTCTAGTGTATGCTAAGCTTTAAATCAGGATCTTCATGTGAATTATGTATTTTAAGTCTCAAAACAGTTGTGTGCCATAGATATGCATATTTTAACTGTACCAAGAAAGGAATCGGTTCCCCATGGCTAATGCTGTGGTGCTCCATACAAGTTGGGATCTGGATGTCGAGCGTAGGGTTGGAGGTAGAGGGTGAGACTTGTGGTCCTAGGCCTGTGAGATTCGGGGGTGCAGGGATGAAGCTGTTTTGTGAAGACTGAAACTTAAATTCCTGGTAAAGAAAGAGATGAGTCTGGGGCTCCCTCTGCCCCCTGCCCTGGACCCTCACAGGTTGTGTGTGTGCGCTCAGTCAGGCAGTCATGTCTGAATCACTGTGACCCCATGGACTATAGCTCACCAGACTCCTGTCCATGGGGTTCTCCAGGCAAGAATACTGGAGTGGGTTGCCATGCCCTCCTCCAGGGGATCTTCCTGACCCAGAGATCAAACCTGTGTCTCCTACATTGAAGGCAGATTCTTTCCCACTGAGCCACCAGGAAGCCACAGTAAGATATGACTCCGCTCTAAAAGAAAAGGGAACCCTGTCATATGTTATAATAGGGATGAACCTTGAGAACTTTATGCTATGTGAAATAAACCAGACACAAAAAGACTAACTCCAGGAGATTGTGAAGGACAGGGAAGCCTGGCTTGCTGCAGTCCGTGGGGTTGCAGAGTTGGACGTGACTTAGTGACTGAACAACAAAGAGACAGATCCTATATGATTCTACTTGTATGAGGTGTATAAAGCAATCAAACACCCAGAAACTAGAAAGGTGGTTGAAAAATGGCTAAAACGGTACTTTTTATGTTTTGTGATTTTGTTTTTAATTGGAGGATAATTGCTTCACAATGTTGTGTTGGTTTTTGCTATACTGTGTGTGTGTTTTTTACCACACACAAAAACTAGGTCTAGGATAATTGATACCCCAGTGATCCTTCAAAGATAAACACAAATGGGACTTCCCTGGTGGCTCGGTGGTAAAGAATCTGCGTGCCAATGCAGGGGACGTGGGTTCGATTCCTGATCTGGGGGATCCCACGTGCCTCGGAGCGACTAAGCCCATGTACCACCACTGTCAAGCCCATGTGCCTGAACTACTGAAAGCCCGAGCGCCCAGAGCCCGTGCTCTGCAACAAGAGGAGTCGCTGCAGTGAGAAGCCCGCACACTGCAGCTAGAGAGCAGCCCCTTCGCACCGCAGCAAATACCAGCACAGCCAATACATAAAAATAAATGCAAATGACTTTGAAGAAGCTTCTGCATCTCGGGGTCCTCAGTGCTTTCATAAAATAAGCAATCCTGGCTGAGGATAAGCTAACACTATAAAACACAAACCTCATGAAAAATAAACCTCCACGTCCAAGAGCCAGCAGGTGTAATAGGCAGCAGAGTCCGTGCCCTGAGAACTAAAGTAGCAGGGTGGTGTGAAGGATCTATAGAACAGATTGCTTGAAACAGGTGAAGAGATAAAAGAAGAAATAGGAAGCCTGAGAAAAGAACAGTGCTTTACGAAAAAAGAGAAGGTTTGAGCAAAGAGCCCGGTAGTACTTTTGGAACTGAAAAATGATCATTGAGGTAAATAAGTTAATGGGATGGATGAAACATCAGAGTAGACACAGCTGAAGATAAAGTCTGTGACTGGAGGTTAGACCTGAGGAAATTGCCCAGAATTCAGCGCTAAGAGATTAGGTGCTGATTCTATGAAAAAGCAGATAGAAGAGTCAGGGTTGGAACCAAAAGATTCAATGTATGTCTAGATGGTGTTCCAGGAGACAAGAGAAAGAAAATGGTGAAAAGACTTTTTTTCAGAAGCTAATGCCAAGGACATTCCAAAACTGCAGGGAGATACTGCTGTGTAGGTAGTACAACCCACTGAGGATTGGGTAGGGGGATTAAAGACACATCGGCATCTGGACACTCGGCATGGAAAACTGCTGGAAAGTCAAAAAGAATGAGAAAATATTAAAAGCAAGCAGGGAGAAAAGACAGATTATCTGCAAATAGCAGACTTCATCAAAAGCACAACAGAGGTTAGAAGACAATGCAACACCGTCTTCCAAGTGCTCAGTGGATATGAAAGTAGAATTCAACACAAAGGCAGAGTATCTTTCAAGAGTTAGGATGAAAAGGCATTTTTCACATCAACAAAGACTGAATGCGTTTACCTCTAAAGTGGTTGTGGCTGAGAGAGCTACCAGGAGACACGTGTGAAAAAGAAGCATTCATCATTTCTTTTCTTTGAAAGAAGGCTAAGATGTAGGATGATTTGAAAACAAAGGATTTGTAAACATTGAGCAATAGCAAAGTGGAAGATTAGTGATGGATGGGGTGGTGCAGAGATCAGAATTTAGTGTGTTCTTAGGTCTTCGTGTTTTGCAGAGGAACTGTGAGCTCTCATCTAAAATTCTCCATATTTCAGAACAAAGAAGAAAAATATTCAGATGTTGCCTTGGGACCCCCGTTACAATCACTAGAACCACAGTTCACACGTCCTGAATTCTTTCATTTATGTTATTTCATTTCATCTCACAGCAACCATATGAAAGAGATGATGGCTCCCATTTTGCAAGGGGACAAAACAGGCCGTGTGTTTACTTTTGTATCCCTAGCCCTCCAAAGACTGCACGGCTGTAAGTGTGCTCCGGAAATGGGACCTGGCGACCCAGCAGAAGTCAGGTGTGGTCACAGCGTCAGGAAGGTGCTACCTGGACTGTCCGGCCTCAGTCCCCGCCATCCGCAGGGCCCTGCCCCCACCGTTTACCTCCCCCGCAGATGACCTCTCTAGTCTCCTGGGTGACAGGTGCCCTTCAGCCCTTCAGCCCTGGCTGTGGTTCCACCGTGGGTCACAGCCCAGCAGAGCCTCCCAGGTCTTTGTTGTGGCTTCTCAAGGTGTCTGCAAGATGTTGGATGCCATCTAGGCCGCATGTTGCCAGGAGCACAGTGAGACCGGAGCATCCGAACACCTGCCCCCACACACCTGCCGGGCCCACCTGCCCGCTGCCCTGCCACCGCTCCCCCCACTACATCCCGGCTCACTGTGGCCTCAGAGCTCAGATTTCTTTACCTGAGGAATTAGCAGCAAGGACACTAGCGTCTGGGTGACAACGTCTGGGAACCAGTTGCTAGGCTGCCTGAGACCCTGTTCAGTTACACTGGGGGTGAGGGCCCAGATGTCATCCACGGAGGCTCAACCAGTGTATCTGCATCCAATAGACGGCTCCTTCTTCTCAGGTCGACTTGAGAGTCTTTGTCTCTCTGTCTATTTATATGTATTTATGTGCTGTGCTAAGTCGCTTCAGTTGTGTCTGACTCTTTGCGACCCCATGGACTGTAGCCTACCAGGCTCCTCTGTCCACGGGATTCTCCAGGCAAAAGTACTGGAGTGGGTTGCCATGCTCTCCTCCAGAGGATCTCCCTGACCCAGGGATCAAACTCACATTACTTACGCCTTCTACATTGGCAGGCAGGTTCTTTACCACTAGCGCCACCTGGGAAGCCTGTCTGTAGGTATAGAATATGCCAGATTAACTGGTGAAGCCTGTGAGAATACACTGTGGTGGGTTTGTGTTTGGGTGTGTTTAGTCTGGACTTGCTGTGTGGCTCCCGAATCGCCTGCTGCTCCCAGGCTGCCGCAGCCCTCAGCTGGCCGCCCCACCTGGCTGGCACGTAGAAGGAGGGGAGCTCTGAGTCACTGGAGGTGCCCGGATATGTAACATATGTTAGCTGCTTGTTTCTGGCTCCTCACACGTCGCCATCATCCTAGGAGGGTTTCGAGGCTGTGCAGCGTCTGGGTGAACCTGAGTTCCGTCCATCTCCAGGCGGCTTCCCCGTGCCAGCAGGCCTGGTGGACAGGTGGTGTCTCAGAGGCAAACAAGGCTCGTGATGAGCACCGAGTCTCCTCCTGTCTCTCCGCTTCCCCACGAGAGACCCTGGCGGTGGGTCCCGGGGCAGCTGTGGTGTCGAGCTGTGTCCTGTGCTCTTGTAATGCTGAGACAGCATTACAATTTACCAGTGGGGCTTGAGGGTCGGGTTACCCCTTCCTTTGGGGCACAGCTTGAGGTGGGTGGGCGGCGTCCACTTGGCAGTGTGGGCACCTGGTCTCCCGTCTGCCTCACCCATTCTCAGATGTAGCCTGGGAAAGCCCGAATCCTCAGTTTCTCCAGCTGTGAATTCTGGGGATCAATCTCCATGTTGTCAAGAAAATTGAGTGTGATGATAACAAGAGAAGATGCTGTGTAAACCCTAACACACAGCACTCATATAAGGCATCGTTCCTCTTGGTGTTTGGAGAATAGACTGGGGAGGTTAATGGCCCTTGGTGTTCCATATTTCAGTGCCAGGAACCACGAGAGCCATCTATATATATATATTGATTAGTGATGAGGTACAGAGGCCAGGTCTTTAGGCATAGATGCATGCAATCATGCAGTCACTCAGGAGCAGGTATTTATTGAGCAGCTGCTAATTGCTGGTGTCTAGGGCCACGAGGGAATGGGCCGGTGGAGTCGTGAGCCATGTTCCCTCCAGCTTCCCAGATTCAGAAAAATCAGGCACATTTTTCAGAAGCTGAAGTGTATTCAATATAAAAGATTGTCCCTTATACCGGTAATATCTCTCTCCTGTGCTTTGGTTGACAAATGTCTTCTCTTATGAAATGATGGTGATAGTAGGTGGTAGTTGAGTTTTGAAAAATTGCTCAGATAGCACATTTTAAAAAAAGTGTTACCAGTCCTTGAAATCCAAAAGCTTAGGACCCTCAGGTCCAACCTAGCCTCCCGCCCATTGTGGACCGCTCTTTCCCTTCCTGACAGGTGGTCATCTGACTTCTACTCCGATGATTCCACAGAAGGGGTGCCTCATAGACTCACAAAACAGTCATTCCAGTTTGGGAGAGCCTTTGTTTTTTTTTTTTTTGAAATAAGATAAAGTTGAAATATACCATCCTGGGACTTCCTGATGGTCCAGTGGCTAAGACGCCGCACTCCCCGATGCAGGGGGCCTGGGCTCCGTCCCTGGTCAGGGAGCTAGATCTCACAAGCTGCAGCCAAAGCTCCTGCATGCTGCAAAGGAGATCGAGGGTCTAGTGTTCTGCAGCTAGGACCCAGTGAAGCCAAATAAATAAACAGATATTGAAAGAAATCTGCCATCCTCTGACTTTTGCCCAAGAGTCTGACTCCTTCCATCTGGAGCGAACAAAATGCATTTACCCTCTGGATTTCTGATGTGTTCCTTCTAACTTGTTTCCCAGGGTTCTCACCCCACTTTCTTCTCCCAGTTCTCCAGGGCTTCATTCCCACCCTTCACCTTCTCTGGGTCACCTGCCAGAGGTCCCTCGAGGGTCCGTCTCCCAGAGGGTCACTGGCCCAGATGTGGGCTGATTTGGGCTGATTCCTGGCTGCTGGGCCCTGAGAGCAGATCAAGGAGGAAAAGGTCACTTTTGCTTTTGGCAGCCGTGCTGACTGCTGACTCACAGTGAGTTACAGTCTGCTCGACCCCGAGGGTCTCCGCCATCTAAATCCCTGATAAGCCAGAGTGCCGCTCGCCTTCTGTTTGGGCAGTGACGTCTTTTCATGTAAGTGCACGACTCTGTGTGCGTGCTTATTATATTTCATCTTGTCAGTTTGGACAGGTCTGCAAAGAAGTTTGCGTGGTTTCAGCGGATTTAGGTCACTCGACTCTTGGTTCAACCTTCCAGCTTACCCGCCGTTCCTCCCAGATTTGTGTCAGCAGCACAACTGACAAATCTGTCTTCATCCGAATTTTTAATTCAGCATATAAGAAGCAAGAGCCAAGGACAGAGCTGTGGGTCCCATCAGTAGAGACCTTCCAAGCTTAGCCCCATCTGTGAATCTGTGCTCCAGACAGCTGTGCACGGGGCAGTGTGTCTGCGTGTCAGCCAGCTGCAGACCAGCATGCGGGTACATGTCCACACTGTGGGTGCGAGCTCTGTTCCCAGCGCTGGCAAGGTTACGACTTTCACATTTACCTTTCAGCCCACATGTCTGTCTCAAGTTCATGTTTCTATTTTGCTGCTGCTCACGCCTAGAATAGTTCAAGCTCCTCCACATCAGATCATTGTCTGCCCCCGAAAGCCTTTCTCTCTGTCCATGGTCACTGCTTCGGGGATGGTGCCACCACTGTGGTTAAGCCAGGTGCAGGGTTCGCTTCTCCACGTCTTCCTTTTTCTTCTCACTCCACAGCCATTTCAGTCTCCTGGTCCTGGAGCTTCTCCTCCCTCAGTGTTTCGTCACCCACCCTTGGACTCTGGTCTGTCTTGCCTTGGTGACTATAAGAGCTTGTCCATCCTGGAGGAGCTACTCTGTCCTGTCTTACCCCTCCTGGTGTATCCTGTCTTACCCCTCCTGGTTTATCCTTTAGCAGCAGTCCCCAAACATTCTGACACCAGGGACTGGCTTCATGGAAGACAGTTTTACCATCGACCAGGTGGGGGAATGGTTTTGGGGTGATTCAAGCAAATTACATTTGTGGTGCGCTTTATTTCTGTTATGATTACCTCAGCTCCACCTCAGATCATCAGGCATTGGATCCCTGAGGCTGGGGACCCCTGCTTTACTGCATCGCCAGGAAGCAGAAGCAGACTGTTTATGTCCTTATGCTGCTTTAAGCCCTGTTGAAGGTGCTAGGCCTTCACCGCTGGCCTTCACTTCCTTCTCAGCTGGATCGCTTCCTGCTCCCTTGGGCAGCCCCACGCGTCACAGTACGACTTGCTGCTGGTTCCCGGATGCAGCACGTTCATTTGGGCTTTGCACACAGTCTTCCTGTCACAGTTTATAGTCACTGACTTCTCCTCCTTCAGAACTCAGGTCAAGCTTCCCTCCTTTGGGGCTCCCCACCGACTGCTCCAGCCAGGGTCAGGGGTCCCTCTTCCGGGCGGCGGTCACACTCGGGCAGACTTATGAGATGCTGGGTTGTGTGGTTCAATAGCTGATGTCTGCCCCCCCCCCCCCCCCCCACTGGTCGGGGGCCCCTCCAGACAGCGACTGAACTCTCTTCACTGTCATAGCTGCAGCCAGCGCAGGGCCTGGCGACGTGCGCTCAGAGTTTGCTGAGCACATGGGGGAATGGGTGGCCTGGCACCCAGTGACTGGTGATTTCCCTGCCTGTCAGTCCTCCAAGAGACTGTGTCTGTGGCTTCTCTTTGGTTCACGGGCCTTGTCATCTTATTTAAAATAGCAAAAGAGGTGCTTTGACGTTGATCAGGTTTTGCTCCAAATCATCTGATTTCTCATCCCCTCTTGGCAAGTTCAACCCCATTTTTACTGCCTGGAAGCTGGTTCTTCCCCTGCCCCCCATAAGTCCCTGGTTGGACACAGGGTGTACTTTCTGGCGACATCACCACACAGGCACTCCTTGCTAGGTGGCTTCCCACAAGGGGCTTCAACCACCCGGGCCCCTCTGGTCCTGTGCTCGGCCCTCGTTCTGGCCATCAGAATGCTCTCCATCCGGCTGATATGGGGGTGGAGAGGGTTGCAGACGGGGAGCGGGGCTCGTGTGTGGGAGGCTCCCCGGCTGGGACTGGCTGCAGCGCCATCGCTGCTGTTCACGCTTCATGGGCCAGAACTTGGTCTCCAGGCCACCGTGTCCAGCTGCCAGGGAGTCTGGCCACTGAGGGCTCGCTGTGGCCCAGGAGGAAAGGGACACAGACAGTGGGGCATCAACACTTCCTGCCACACCCTTACCCCGTCTCGGCCGTCGTCCCCGTGTGTCCCCGCCTGCACCCTGGAGCCCTGCTGGCCCCGTGGCTCTTTCCGTGCTCTGAGCCCGTTGGCTCTCCCACTGCTGGGCCTGGGCTTTGCGCCTTGCTCTCTGCCTTCCCATTCTCCGAACCCCAGCCCTCTCTGCTGGCTGGTTTGGCTGGACTTGCCTCCCCATCTCTCCAGTCTCCTAGCAACCCTCCTTGCCCTGCTCACGTGTCTGGGCCTGGACCATCTGATCCTTGGCAGCTGCTGGCCCTTGCCATGTGTGTGCCTGGATGGGAGCCTGTCTGAGTCCAAGTCCCAACAGGACAGGAGAGAGTCCTTTCAAATGTCTCATGCTCTGAAGTCCTTCCTGGGATGCTGGCTATGGATTGAGACTATTTTTAGAGACAATTAGACAGTGTGAAGACTAGCAATGAGAGTCGTAAAAGAAGACAGTGGAAAACACAGCTTCAGG